>NC_139235.1:39955713-41155713 GCF_977018435.1 Lepisma saccharinum | reverse complement strand
TCAAAATGTGTAAAGATATACACAGTCCGACAATTAAGTAATGAGACAGATTTTAATATTGTCCCACGCGTGCATTCTATCTGTAGAGTAACGCGTTCATGATGTAGTGTGATTTATAATCCCCAACCTGGCAAACGTTTCATGAACTTGCGATGGGCATGCTGTGAATTATCCGCCATGTTTTGAGCGAGGTGTAAGGGTGTCGTTCCGTAATCACTAAGAAGCAGCGAGTGAACAAGTCTCCTCAAAGACATTCTGAAAACTGCTTGTTGGAATAAACATTTCTTGAATTTGTTGTGGAGGACGAATCAGAGCATTTTCTCTACGGTCCTCCTACGAAACAACAAATCGGAGAATGGAAGTCCTAAGAAAAAGTATATAAATATGTTAAATGCGGCCAAGGACCTCCGTAATACTTAAGCACCATTGCACCTGTATTGTAACAAGTTAAATATATCTGTTTTGAGTGGAGAGTATCGAACATTTCGAATGGGGTACTAACGATCTGGCCATCAACATTCTGGTACGGATTTGTGCTTTGGAAATGTGTTTTTGTCTCTTCATGCATTTAATTATCCGTTGCTCCTTGCAATCAACGACTCTCGGTTAGTGATTAGGATTCCACTTTAAACTATAGGCCCAGTCCCGTTTAGCCTATCTGTGCATAAAGTGAACTTAGAAATTTAAGGAAAACTCGTCAATTTCAAATAATTTATCGTCCATCCTCATTATAGCAATTAATATAGAGAAATGAAGAAACTAAACAAATTTTCCATTTCTCTATCGCAAGTACTCCTAGAACAGAGTATCAAACTATCTCGAGGTATAACTGTATATGATAATATATCTTTAGCGCAAATTGACCCTAAACATCTGTGTCTGCGTTATTGCAAATTAGTGATAATATTGTTATTCGTAGCAGCTTCAAATCTATTCATAACCTTCGGAAAGAAAAATTGTGCAAAGAAACATTTATAATGTAAATTGCGCCTTACTTGAGAAGTCATTACAATGAGTAAATGGAAAATATACTTCAGAAGAATTGTCCTGGGAGGGAGGGGTGTACATAGAAATAGTTTCAGTGAAAACTTTCTGTTGTTTGGTAATAATTATTGATTGATTGAATTAGTTTATTTTACTTCGCGTTTTGTGCCTCTTGGCTAATTTGCGAAGATGGGGATGAGTGATGAAATGATGAAATTGATGAATGGACATTCACAAACAACCAAGCCCGACCGGGATTCGAACCTGGGACCCTTGGCGTCGCAGCGCGATGTGCTAACCACTCGGCCACAGGGTCGGGCGTTTGGTAATAATTATTAGGGTATAATATCTTCGTTATGTAAGACTAACGGATGGGAATACAATGTCCATAACTAGATTGTGGGAAGAGTTTTGGGTCTAGGAGGAATATTGTTCATATAGAGGGAATATTAATAGACTCTGAGCCTATCTGTGGTATCTAAAAGGCATTGATTACTAAAGTAAATTAATCCTTTGAATGTTCTTCGTGCCCGTGACTGCAATGGCGGAATGGTTAACTTAACGTCAGGTGATTTAGGTTCCAGACTGGAGGAAGGGTCTTGAATGCCTTGCCTCAAGGTTCGCTTTCTCATTCGTGCTTGTTGTATCGCAGACAAGTAAAATAGAGACGTAAAATATCCTATCCTAAATAGAGTGTTTCCTATTTTCAACTGGCTGTTCTGACTGTGGACCACGAGTCACTGGAGGAATCGCTGGAACTGCTGGAGAAAGGGAAAAGGAGATCGAACTGCTTCCAGGCGACAGAGGACCAAGCAGAGTAAAGTGTAGAGGAGAGAATCGTGAGAGTTTCCATGCAACCACTACACCCCTGCAACCCGTCCCTTACAACTTAATTCCTAAGGCAACTAAGAAGGGAGAGGGGGCGGCCTCCCCCGCCTCTCACGAACGCCGACAGAGGAGAACTGTTTACCACCTCAATGACACCCAGCAGCTCCGTGGGAGCCATTGCCACCTGGCTCGTTAAAGGGTGGAAGTATGAAGTTTTCACCAACGACTGCTTTTTCAGCAACTCGCTGGTGCCTACGTCCCTCCCGGCCTGGGTTACGTCCCCCAAAGACCATTCACCCCTCCGCAATGCTGTTTCTCCCCCCTCTGTAACCCCCCTGCCCAACCCCTTTTCCCTACAGTTGAAGCAACCCTTAGAGAATGGACCCCAGTTTTTGTCCTGGCCCAAAACAGGCTCTAAATCGACTGTTGATTTGTTTGATCAAAGAGCAGCGATCTGTTTTTTTCCCCAAAATATGATTCTTTTTTTTTTTCCAATCCGGAATCTGAAAGACAAAACATCGCCTAAACATGTTGTTGGAGATGGTCTACTTAAGCTAACTTACCACAGATGAGGTAAAGGGTGGTTGCTACACATGATTTTATCTCTAAATTTCAGGAAAGAATTTTGTTATTGTATCACTGCTTTCTTTGTTGCTTACATAGGTGCTGTTACATAATGGTTACAAAAATTATCATCATTAATATAAAAAATAGTAAGAACCAATTGTAGAATGAGTGTTACACACATATTTTGTCATTCACTAAACCTAAAACCAAACGTATATTTGTTGCATCATTGCTTTATTGTTCATTTACTTGCAGTAATATGTACTAATTATAATAAATTTACAAGAATTAACCTAATTACAGGCATGGGTCTCATGCCGGAACAGGGGTTTAAGGGATGTATGTCCCTTTCTTAGAACCTCACTTCCACGCAGTTACCCTGGACTGCACTTTGCAGACTAACATGGCTCTGGCGTCTGTACACATGGCCAGCATAATCCTCTATAGTACATGTGTGTGTTGTGAGCAGATCATATCTGTTTCTGATTGTTCCTCAATTCATCATCCTCATCTTCGTAATTAGCCAAAGTGTCAGAAACGCTAAGTAAAATAAATCATTCATTCATGTCGGAACACACTCCACAGGAAAGGGGGAGGGGCTTAAAGACCCACAACGAGAATATGTACGTTACCTTTATGAATTTTATCAACAAAAGTAATACAGAAATATTGGGAACACCCTAAGAAAGAATGTAATTTATTTTCAATTCTTATAAATATGTTCATAGTTGATAATAAAAACAAAAACAAAAAGTGGTGTGCCTGGAAGCCCCACCCCCTCCAACTAAGTGAATAGTATTTTCATTGTTACATATGCTGCATTGGAACCAATTCCCGTTCATAACATTTCCCTTACATCTTACACAGTGCCAAAACTACGGGGGCAGAGGCAGTTTATTTTCTCTTGTAGACAAGGCTTAGCATTACGAGGCCATTGTAGGAGAGCAGAAGCTGGCAAGAAGTCGAAGGCAACTGGCCCTCATGCCCTCATAATCGCTGCCACTTACATGTAATGTGTATTTGTGCAGTTATACATAACATATCTGTACATTTCATCTCGTACATTACACAGAAACACTCGGTAAACGTGCCAGAAATTTTGGGGACACTATGTACCTTTTTTGTTAGTAGACACGGGAATATTTTACTATCAAATATCTTACGTCGGTTTCTGAAACGTGAATAAAAAAAAAGGCTATAAAAAACCCACCAAGCGTCCTGTGCACGAAACTGTATATGCCACTAATGAAGATAATCATGAAATGTCAAATTGTGACGTCAAGCGTATGTTCAGTGATATGAAACAAGTATATAAAATAGTGACGTGAGCTATTCTATTGCTTATACAGGGTGACCATGAATTAAGGGACACATTTTGTCACTAATTTGTATTAATTGAACTAGTATTTTTCTTATCTTTCTTTAAACGTATGTAAAATATAACTGACATAGACTGTTGTTTAGAATGGCAGCAGGTCGCTAATTAGCAGCGCGTCAAATGTATACCTGTATTTTCCATTACCAGTATTGTGTAGCTGAAGTTCACCGACGAATGCTGTAGGGATGTGGACCAGTAGAACTTTAAAGTGACTCTTGGTTGGTTGGTTGGTTGATTTGGTGTTTTAAGTCCACTTTATGCACAGTAAGGCTAATGGGGACTGGACCTACAGTTTTAAAGTGGGATCCGAATCACTAAGTGCCTCCACCGGGTATCGAACCCGGGACCCCTTGATTACAAGGCGATGACGCTACCACGTCGCCATCGGGGAGGCCTTTTTAAAGTGACTCTATTTCAAGAATCAACAAGTTATTTTGATGCAACCGGAAGTGTTTCAGACCTGAAAAATCTGGTAAGCCACGAACAGATAGAGTTTTTCATTGATTTAACTGGAGCTCAAATTTATAATTACGTGCAAAACACGTAAATTTTCATTGTGATGTCTAAGTTACTATCTTCAGATAATAAAAGGTTGCCAATGTTTTAAATATATTCTCATTGTTAAACGTAATTGATAATCAAAAGGTGTTCCCTTAATTCATGACCACCCTGAAGATTAAAACTCTGTTATTTTGGAAAATAACATTAAATGTAGCTAAGCTATTGACCTGAAAATGAAACCACCACAACTAAGAAATATTTTTTTATGCTTTAGTTCTCAATTCGCCTTTAAATCTCTCGCACTTTGCCAGGCAATTACAGTTTTGATACTAATTAAGTTTAGTCCCTGTAAGTTTTACTGCAAAAACAGCAAGATGAGATTTTAGGATTAGCTAGCAGAAAATTGATATCCAAGTTCATTAAGGGTATACTTCATTTTGAGTGGGAACTACGGCCTGAAGTTTCAGCGATTATAGAGAAATTTAAGAAATGGTACTCACCAATCGTCTACGACTGTTCCTTCTCGGAAGTGCATCTTTTTGAGTCTGTCCCTGGATCACTGCATTGCCTCTGAAAGGTACAAGTTAAGACACAAATAATCCATGCTGTAATGTTGTTTATTAACAACTAAAGTTAAATGTAACTGAATTTTCACGTACGAGAAAGCTCCACTTATTGCCCAGACTTTTAAGAATGCAGAATACTTCAGGAAACTTTGTGATAATGGTTAAACAAAACAACCGCAAAGTGTACCGAAGTTTTGTTACTGTAAGTTTGAAGGCTATCATCTTGAAACACTTCAATCAATTTCTCCCAAATACAAATACCAATTATTACCCTAAACTGTCAAACCTTCAGACTAATACCTTCAATTTACTGAATTGGGAAAAATCCAACACATGGAAAATCCTTCATTTCTCTAAACTCTTAGATGACCTGAGGGTTTTGATTTCTAACCTCCACAAATGTAGGCAGGCAAAGTTTTCAAAACGTGAAAGCTGTTAATAAGTGGCAATCGATGTACTATATCGACAGTGGTGTGCTGAGAACAATAGCTTTAAATACACTCAGAGATTTCACTAATTTTGAACAACAGCCAAGTGTAAGAAACGCATCTAAATGTTTCTTCAATGTAATGTTTTTTCTTTCCTTCTAAAACTGATAGTCATGAATAAAGCAACGCCATTAAGGAATACAAAATGACCTAGTGGCTTCTATAGTTGTAGTCCCAGTGAGTAACTCCACTACCTTTGGGAGCAGAGGCACCTATTTTGGAATTTCTCAGGAAACCAAATTTGGAATACAAGGCCTCTGCAAGAGTTCAAATAAGCCATAAGACATATTTAAATGATACACTTCTCTCACCTTTCCCATTCCCACACCCTAATCATGATACATTTTTTGATTACAACAACTCTTAACGATGACAAAACACGTCATCAGAGTTCACTTCAAATTAATTGCTTTGATCCAATTCTAGGCACACGCTTTCCTATCTCCCAGAGTTCTATTTCCATTCAATGGGTTTGATTCTCGCTAGGGAAACATTTCAGTGTTCAAGCCCGTATTTTAATCTACAGATACAAATGCCCGTCTCGCCTCCATGTAGCTCAGTTATCATCTTGGCCCCTTCTGGAGTCTGAAAGTAACATGGGAAACATTTTCAAAAGGTCTCTCCCCAAGCTCTTATGATCTCAGAAGTGTACGGAGACTATGCTAATTGTCTTCTTACCCTGTTTGAATGCACACTGAATAACAAGTAGAATTTCATGAATATAAAAAGGAAATCTCACTTTCTGCTTGTACAGTACTCCTCTTGCCAGGTGCTATAGACTGAAGTTCTTTCTTCCGTTTGATTGGCTTCTTAGGAGACGCCGTGAAGTCCAATGTAGCAATGGAGCTTCTCTGTGTTTCCTCAGGCAGCCTTGACGAAGTCTCGAAGAGTGCTCACACTTCTTTCCAGAAGAAAAACGTATTTGCTTCGACTAGTTAGGCCATGCAACAACTCTTTCTGTGAAGAAATGTATATTATTACTATTTTGCCGCATTTATAGGACATATCTAAATGTTTAACAAGTTTAAAATTAAATTGAAGCGATTTGTATTTTTACAAAATGATCGCACATTTCTTAAACAGACCTATGAAGACTTACAACAGAAACAGCTGTGAACACTTCCTGAATAGGATTTCAGGATTTGAATGTAGATCCACATTAACGGATCTCATAATAATCTCATCTGCCTTTCCATTCTTTAGTCTGTGTGCAAGGAAATACACTGGAATACGTTTTCAGATTTAGGACTCATAGATTATATAAATAATAAAAACACGTTTAAAATTTGTTACTGATTGATTTTGTGTCTTAAATCCACTTAATGCACAGTAACGCTAATCGGGACTCGACCTACAGTTTAAAGTGGAATCCCAACCACTTGCCTCCACCGGGTATCGAACCTCTTGATTACAAGGCGACGACGTTACCACTACGTCATCGGAAGGCCTTTAAAATTTGTTAATTTTCACTAGTTTGCATTAGGTTAGTTTGCATTTAAACAGTCAAAATATCAGTTCTGATCTTCGTTTTATGCTAATTAACACTTTTTATTCCTCATTCCTCATTTTTACCATTTGGCTCTCAAACTAATTCTACATTTAGTTTTGAAAGTATTTATTTATGACATTTCCAGTACAGTAGAATCCATTTGAAGCAGGGAAGAAATAATAGTAGACTAGTATAAAAAATATTGAAACAAGATTAAACAGAGTTCCGTTTCAGAATACCTATGTAATTTCCTTGCAAGTTGGTGCTAAAAATGAATTATATCTTATTATAGCTTAGGATTTCATTGTAGGAAAATTGGTAAGACATGATTAATTTGGGAGAGAGCCATATTGAACACTGTTTATATAAGGGGATGTGAATTTCATGTCTATTTTTCAAGATTTTTCACAGGTAATAACAAGCGTGGATTGAAGAAACATGGAAGTAGTATAACACACATCGTCGTTTGCATTGAGAAATTTAAAAATAGATTTGAGAATCCATAAGATTGTTAGAAATGCGTAAAAGCAGTTTTATCTGCTTTTGTTAATTTTAATCTGCATTAGGCTTCAATACGAAAGTACTTTCAACCTGATCACTAACACAATTTCTGGAAATTTAATAAATCCATTATTTTTAAAGAATAAAGTCTTAGCCAGCGTTGAACGTTAGGGAAGCCAGCCCACCTTTCCAGATAGGAAAATTTGTGTAAAGCATATTCCAATTAAGATAAATTGTCTATAGGTCCCCTGAGCTAGGAATTTACATTTCCAGCATTGGCCTTAACAATAACAGAACGTCTTGAATGAGTGAAAAATGTATATGCAGTCTTAAGAGAGAAAAAGGTTTTGCAAGTGTAACACACATGAAGTTTGCTTACTTTGATTCAGGCTTGAAGTTGCAAAAGCCATTTTGTTACTGTGAGTCAAGGGCTATCCTAATTTAATTTCTTTGGAAGAAATGCTCCATGGTAACGGTTAGCATCCAAGAATTGTTGGACTTCCAACAATGCATATTGCTAAATTGTTTAAAATCAGGGGTTAGACAATTCATGCTAGAATTATCGCTACAGACTGCATATGTGAGCCCCTTAAAGGAGCAAGACAAGTTCCATTTTCCAAAAAAATATGACACTTTACAATCAGACTACTTGAAACTCAAATATGACAGAAAGTTACATAAAATTTGTAAATTCCTGTTGCAACGTTGCCAATTTTTTTGTATCCTGAGAGATACAAAGTTCCTTTCTGGAAAATTTTGACAGCATAGCGCAATGTATCTTTTAGGATACAAAAACAGAACATATATTTATTTATATTTATCCACAAAATTAAATTTTGGAAATTATTATATTATTATATGCTATTGCAATAAAAAGTATAGCCGTGGTACCTCAGTCAGTACGTTGTGTAACTACCATGCAAGAGGCCCAGGTTCGAACCCCTGTGAGGGAGAACCAGGGTTTTTTCCACCTGATCAAGTAGCTCTGGTGCCCACTCAGTATGTTTGTCCTTTGAGCAGTTTCTACATATACTCTTTTTGCCATATTTTGTCCTTTGGGGCAGTTTTTGTATCTATCTATCCTCCCCTCTCATGATCTAGATATCATCCTATCGGATATGAGCCAGTGACCAAGTGGTCTCACAACAAAGGTGGTTGTGCTTCATCTTTTATTTGGTGGTGATGGAACATCTTCAAGAGATGGGTGGACACGTTTCTTTCTGTGTTCAATTTACGTCAAAATATCTTTAGCGGATCATGGCAACCGACTTCCAAAAATGAAACATGGGGACAACTAATATAGAATCACAGTGATTTGCAGTATCTTCACCTTCAAGAATTTCCAAAGTCAGGTGGAATGATACTGAAAATTTTTCCTGGTTTCTAAGAATCTCATAAAACATGCAAAGTTGATTTTTTTTTAAAAAAAAAATATAATAAATAATTCGAATTTGAAAAGTATTTTTGTACGCCTGTAAGGTAATATAAAATCTGCCATTTCTGAAAGCTTGTCCATTGAGGGGTCAACTCACTATCTTGCCATGAGAGGTTCTGGATTTGAATCCCAGTCAGTCACATGTGATCCTTTGAGAGTGTCCTTTTATAAATGTCATCTAATCATGAATAACATTCAGCACCATCATTAGCCAACATTGTTTCATTTTCCTTGCCTTTTCCAAGAAATAAAAGAAGAGTGAATTATGAAATAACATCAATTTCTAATGTCTTTAGTAGGTAATACAGAAAAGCTTATAAATCTTATAACATAATTTAATTTATGTATAGAATATAGTCCCGGATCAAAAAAATAAAGTTTTGAAGTAACTCTTATTGAAAGATAGTGAAAATATAATACTGTATGTGTACAATATCACATATATGCATTACAATCTGGTCCCAAAATCAAATTATGCTAAAATGAGCAATGTATCTTCTCGGATACGTTCAATTTTTATTCCCTGAATTTAGCCAAATATAATAGATGAGGCTATATTTTTTATCTCTTATGTTTTATAGCACATTTCTGTTAAATATTCAACAAAAAAATACATGAAAATATTATTTGGAAATTACAAATTAAATAAACCAACATGCATACTGCAGCATGCCTTATTGTTGTACGCCATCTTGCAGCAAATAGTATTTCATACTTCCTTGTATGTTCTACAAAAACTCAAAAGATGGCATCACTCACCAATATGAAACTATACAAGTATCTTGTAAGAATCATTGCTACTCCTGCGAGAAATCTCAATATGCTTGCCGTCTAGTCTCCTATATTATATGTATCTTGAGAGACACATTTTCCCTTTAAGGATTAAATTCGCTGTTGGAGTGTATTTAACATGAGCACGTGGAGCTCGAGTCCAGTCAATAATTTGCCCATTATTATTATTATTCAAAACTCTGAAGCACATGCTTTCCCTTCAGTGCCTGCCATATTAAGGACAGCTTCTCGAGTCATCTTTCTCCGCTAAAGCTATTTTGGCATGTAAGTTGCTCAATAATGGTCCAGAAAATAATTAATTGCGAATTCAATGGCGAATTTTTAGGAAGTGCAGACAGGAAAAACATTGCAACACAGTTAAGACGAGAAGTGTTTGATAATTTAAGCAATAATGTCCCTACTTTTAACATTACAAAGGTTTATACAATTGCAATTTTTAAACTCTTAAGCGTGGATCGCGTTCTTATACGCTTGCGTTTCCTTCCAATGATTAAGTTGGCGTTTTAAGTCCACTTTATGCACAGTTAGGCTAATAGGGACTGGACCTACAGTTTCAAGTGGGATCGGAACCACTATGTACACTTCGCAACATCTTATTTGACCGCCCCGAAATAATTCTAAGTCCCGAAATCGTAAACTTAGCAACTTTGCACTTCAGCTCCAGGTGAGAGTAGCCAACTTTGAGTAGGTCCTTCCACTAGACGAAAAACGCTGCGGTGATAGGTTTTCAATTTAACACTTTCCATGAACTTAGAAACTACAAACCGCTATTATAATACACAATCAAACAGAAATAATAAATTGGAAAAAGAACCTTGAAGGATATTTACGATTCTGTTTGCTCGACTTGAAATTTGGAGGGTTTGAAACACTGAACAGAGTTTTTCTCCACCTGGAGGAAATTGCCATCAAGTTTGTGCACAAAGAAGCAAATTTGTGAGGAGTTTATGCGACATTTTATTTACAATACCTTGCATAATATCGAACAGTTCTCAAAAACATATATTTTACAGGACTTGTCGAGAAAATGTGCTTGAAACACAGGAAGGTGGGAGTCTTCATAAACGTCAACATTTTTTTTAAGGGTATAACGTCATTAAATTAACGTAGAGCAGTTGGTTAGGTGCTGCTATCCATATTTTTCATCAAGCGTGAAAGGTCGCGGGTTCAAATCCCACCCTCTCCTCTTTCTTTTTTTCTTTTTTTTTGTTTGCTGAACAGATACAATTGATATTAGAATATTTTAAAAATGAATCCGATGCACACTTGAGGGACGTCTCTTCTGCGCATATTTCCCCTTAGAAGTTGGAGATTTCCAGGATTTAAAGTTAAAACTTTTCTTTTTAGTTATTGTTCATATGTTGTGTTAACACACACATCATGATTAATTCACAAATCACATATATGTATTCAGGATAAGAAATGTAATGTTATTTAAGTTATGTATTGTTTGTTCTTTACTGACACCTAAAATATTGATTATTTGGTTTCGATATAATAAAAAAAAAGATACACAGTTATGTTAAGTAGTGATGTAGTGCAGTACTGTAACGAAGGAGAGCGTTTAATGAGTTCAAATTTCTAAGATTGGTAATTTTATGTCAATTCCTTCGTAATGACTGTTGTCAATCCCCTCACCACCATCTTACCATGCGTCTAAAACTAATAGTAAATCGCTAATTAACATAAATTATTCGGCCTACGTATAGGGCCGGTGGCAACCCACCATCGTGAGGAAATTGGGAAGCTCCGAGTGAGTGAGCGTAACCCGATCGAGAAAACCTGCAACGGCTGGGGGCTCGTCGGCCTGATCCCCCGACACTCCAATACTGGTCTAAGATCTCCACGCTACAACAGGTGACGGAGGAACAGTGTGGGAGGGAGACCAGCAGTCGGTAGGTAAGCCAAGGCCCTCACGGGCTGTAGAGCTATGGGTTATTATTATTAATTAACATAAATAAATTGTTATTGCAACGAAGGCCGACTCGATAAGAAACTATTAATAAGTATTTATATAGTGAGTGACAAACAAAAAATTCAAAACCTCATAATGATCGTTAATTCCTCACTGCTTTGTATCTAAAATGTTTGTCTTCTTTGAACAGAAAGTACGAGTATCAGATATAACAAACTTTCCGCACTAACTTTGCAATATTCGAAACCACCATTACAGACTTAGCTCTATGTAACTTGTTTCTGCGCATTCCACGTGGCATGTGACTTCCTCCTATCATCGATATAACTTTCTCTTACTATTTCCTTCCCTCTCGTGAAATACAGAGACTAATGTTAACTTCTTAACACGGTGGATAAACTTTACACCCAACGATATACTCCTGAAAAAAATCCTGCCTAGGTGGAGAATCGAACCTACGACCTCCCACGTAAGAATCAAGCACGCTACCTCTTCTCCAGGTAGCTCATGTTAAAATCTGTTACCAGTTTGAAGAAACCAATTCACACATAATGTCATATCTATAATTTCCTCATGGCAATTTTCATGAGGAAACGAATTCATATAAAATCGAGAAACGCTGAAAGGGAAAAATGATGAACATGTCTATTGGCGTTTTGTCATATTTTGTAAATTGTGTAAAAATTCCGTGTTTTGAACAAGCAATCGTTTAGTTACGAAGTATTTTGTTGTTTGTTTAAAGTAGGAACAGGAGAGCGAAACAGAGTCATTTGAACCAGACCCCGTTTGACAAGAAACTTCAGCTTTTTTCCAAATACTGTATGAAAAGAGAGAGGAACGTATGAAACATAAAATATGTGTGAACTTAAGACAATGGAAACCTTGAAAGATAATACTAACGAACTTCAAACTATGAAAAACATATTTTCGTGGCGGAAAACTCCAAGTCATTTTCGAAATATGAACTTGATGTTTTTCTTTATTATGAAGTGGAGATATGGGACGATACGATTCCTCAGCAAGAAAATTTTAAGTAAGCTACCTCCAACATTTTCAATGGTCATAATTACTAATTAGGGTCCGGAAGTTGATGAAAAATCAACTTTTTTTCTGACCCTTAAAAACAATACTAAACCTGATATCATGTCCGTTTCCCTTCAGTTAGAGCCGGAAAACACTTTCTATTTTACATTTTTTTTGCATATTTCGGCCTTTTTTGGCTTTTAGTTTATTTGTCAGTATTTTTAACAGTTTTTGTTGCATTTTTACTTATTTTTTACGTTTATTTTTTTTCTCTTCCCCTGTTGTTTCGTGCATTTTAAATGCATTTACTAGTAAAACTTACATATTTAGATTTCTTGACATGGTCCTTTTAGCAAATTCACCATGAATGGAAAATACGGTCAATGGAAAAGCTTAATATTATTCTTATCTGAAATGTTTGGCAATGGATTAAAATACTTTGTGTGAAGATCTACTTTGAGGTTCTTTTTCTGGACACTATTATCGCTTTATTCTGTAGTTTTAAAGTAAAATTAGTCTCATTATTAAATGCAATTACACTCTGGTATACGCGAAGCAGAACTGTATTTTCGGATGCTGGCTGACTACAGTATCATAGAAGGCCCACTCTGAAAGGAGATGAATAGGTTGATTTGGTGTTTTAAGTCAACTTTATGCATAGTAAGGCTAATCGGGACTGAAACTACAGTTTAAAGTGGGAACCGAACAGAGTGCATAAAATAACGTGAACCGTGTGGTGTAGGGGGCTCGTTTGCTAATGGAATGGAAGGTTATGGGTTCAAACCTACTTCTTTACAAAATCTTTTTCGGGAAGTAAACGGCTTTGGCCGAGAATGTTTGTCTACGTTTCTTGGATATTTCCGTTCATATTTATGCGATTTATGTCCAGCATTTCCGGATGCAGAAAGTTGACATGTAAGTTCTTAATGTTTTAACTTATAACAGCTGAATGAAAGGAAAAGTATTTCCTAAAATCCTGCCAATCACTGAAAGATTAAAAACATTAGTAGAAGCATTACTTGAGGCATGCACAGTGGCGACGATTATGGAGTGTGGATGGGCAGATGACCCAGCACTATGCTAAACATTATCTACAAAGCAGAGGCGAAGATATAGTACAAGCAATGCAAGCACTGCTTGCATAATTCGAATATCATTTAATGTACTTAATGTTCTAACCGTATTTAGTTTCCATCGCACTCGATTTCGCGAAAAAATGCGGCCGCAAACTCCCCCAGCAGCTCTGTAGCAAGCACCAGCCTCAATGCTTGCAGCCGTTCTGCGGGAAAATAAGGCCTCCGAAGGAGTCACATGGCGAAGCGTGAAATTTTGGTGGAACCCGTCCACAAAGCTTCTACAAAAAGCTGTGCTTTCCGAGCTTGCGTGATTCCCGAAAATAGCCGAGTTCAACCGAAAGCAGAAGGATTCATCTATGGGTACGTTGCGAGCAAAAACTAGTAACGAATATTTGTCTTCATGAACACGTAAACAAGATCGCAAATATAATAATAATTGTTAGTCATAAAATAACTAAAAGAAGTTATTATCACTGTTCTAAATTCCATATATATCATATTATATTACAAATTATTTTAGATTTCGCGAAATGTAAAACGCGTAAAAAAAAGTTGACATTGGGAGTTGGGGCAGTGGAATTTCTGCAGCCCCGTGAAGAGTTTTCTCAGGGAGGGAGGGAAGATTGGACGGACCTTGGTCCCGCACCCTGCTTCCTGGTCGGTCCAGCTCAAATTACGCCAGAAGTGTTGACCGGTACCAGTGTTTGCAACTGCCAAATTATTTACGCAGTAATTCAAGTGAGCTCTTTCACAAATTTTACAATCAATAAATTGACTGCTTTTGAATAAAACTTGGGGTGAAAATAAAGCTATCTGAGAAAGAACTATCTACTGATATTTGTACATGGCATAGAAGTAAATCGTATACATTCTGCATATTATGAGCACAAGAATATGTTTTAATGATTGATTGATTGATTTGTTGTTTTAAGTCCACTTTATGCACAGTAAGGCTAATCGGGACTGGACCTACAGTTTAAAATGGGATCTGAAACACCTGTGCCTCCACCGGGTATCGAACCCGGAACCCCTTGATTACAAGGCGACGACACTACCACTGCGCCATCGGGGAGGCCCGAATATGTTTTAAGTTCTATTATTATGACGCAAGTGGTGTTCCCAGGGTCTTTTTACGGTCCCCATTTTGTCATCTTTTCCTTCCTTTGACGTTTTTTCTTAGTTATACTAGGCCAAAAGGGGGTTATGTCTACCATGCACCCCCCCCCTTCGCCCCGGGCACGCCATTGAATGACACTTTATTACTTAAATATTAATGTACATACTCGTTCTGCTGAAATGATTCTGACTCCTCCGCGTAATTTTTATCTCCAAACTGATATATCTTTCCTTTGTGACGGATAAAATTAAGGAAATAGGTTGGTATCACTTTCTGTTGTTTCAGAGATTTTCAAAGTGATCTTGTGTGGATGCTTGCAGTTGTGGAAAGCGCGTGGGATAGTGTGAGTGTTTGTTGCTTCGTGTTTTGTGCTGTGAATTTATCGGAATGAACGCGTATTTAGGAACGGTTGATGTGAAGTGCGGGTGTATTATTGAGCAATTGAAAATTGCTTCGTTTAGCTCGAGAGAGATAAGTGTTAAAATGAAAATCGTGGAAGGGGGTCGACCAACACCGCATTTACCGGACTTAAAACAAGTTAGCCCAAGGGGCTTTGTGCGACATTTCCAAAGCAATTTGTACCACAAGTTTATTTGGCTAGCAGGTTGTGAAGCACGCAGTAGGTTGTACTGTTGGCCATGCGTATTGTTCGCCGTGCACAAGACGAACTCCGTGTGGTCAAGTGAGGGATACTGTGATCTGAATAACGTGCACAATGCATTACAGAGACATGAAAAAGCAGAATCTCACATAAGGGCATTTTTAACTCTGAAGGAATTCGGAAAATCTCGTGTGGATTTTGCTCTGGATCACCACAGACTAGTAACAATCGAGCGCCATAACAAAGTTGTTCGTCAAAATCGCGATATTTTAAAGCGTCTTGCAAGTGTAACAACCTTTCTTGGTAGTCAAGAATTATCATTCCGGGGACACAATGAAAGTGAGGCATCATTGAACCGTGGAAATTATGTAGAACTTGTAAATATGTTGGCAGAATTTGATACTTTGCTGGCAAGTCATTTGGAGAATTCTACAACATTTACTGGCTTGTCAAGTGAGATTCAGAATGACCTTATTAAAAGCACGAGTGGTGTCATAACGGACGCAATTAAGGCCGAGGTAAGTGAAACCAAGTTCGTAGCTATTATGATCGATGGATCCTCGGACGTATCACGGAAATCGCAACTTTCGACGATGTTTCGTTACGTGACGAAGTCAGGAAAAATTGTTGAGCGTTTCTGGGGGTTTGAGGATGTCAGCAGGAACCGAACTGCAGCTGTAATTGCTGCCCACGTTGTTGAAACAATTCGAAAACTAGGCTGGGAATCAAAATTGGTGTGTCAAACATACGACGGGGCAGCCGTAATGGCAGGGGATCTCTCGGGGACACAAGCACGAGTCAGACAGATTTTCCTTAGTGCAATATTTGTTCACTGTTTTGCACATTGCTTAAATTTAGTACTTTCTCAAACAGTGAGCAACATTAGTGAATGCAAAGTGTTTTTCTCGACGCTAAGTGGCCTTGCTTCTTTCTTTTCGCATTCGACAAAAAGAAATGCTGCTCTCGACGATATAGTTAAAGCAAGGTTACCTGAAGTGGTTCAGACCAGGTGGAACTACAGTGAACGGCTTGTACAAAAAACGTCCGAAAATAGAGTGAAGATAATTGAAATGTTTGAGGACATTATTGGCAATGCACAAGACTGGGACAGTGAAACAATTTCTTCTGCGAGTGGTTTCTTGGCATTCCTGGATAGTTTCGAAACCAACTTTTTTCTTCTCTTGTTTGGGGAAATATTTTCCTTGACGGGATATTTATTTAATGTGCTGCAAACAAAAACTATGGATATTGGATTTTGCCTCAAAGAAATTGAAAGTGTCAAAAGTGACATTACCAAGAAACGAGAACAATTTGACATAATTTATACAAGGACAATAGATATTGCAGGAGTACCACAGCCGAGAAGGAAGAGGAACAATGTAGGCGACACAAAATCTCAGTACCAACGTATATATTGTGAAGTTATAGACAACATCATAAGTCAACTGTCTTCACGTTTTGAAAACCTTGAGGCCCTACGATTTGTTGAATTGCTCGATAGCGGGAAATTTCGCATGTATGCTGCTACATTTCCAGAAACTGCCTTCTCATCGCTTATGCAACTGTACATCCAGCATTTTGACAAAACCTTGTTGCACACCGAGCTCAGTATTGCCTATTCTCGGGATTGTTTCCGCAATAAGAGTGTAAAGGACATCTTGAAGTACATTGTAAACAACGAATTACAACAAGTGATGCCCGAACTCCACAAACTGTGTCTGCTAGTACTGACTATACCAGCCACAACAGCGTCAGTTGAAAGATCGTTTTCAACGCTGAAACGTATCAAGACATTCGCCAGGAACAGCATGGGTCAGGAAAGGTTGTCAGCCCTTGCTCATTTGTCCATTGAGAAGGAACTATTAAAGGAACTCAAAGTGGATGAAACTAAATTTTACGATTGTGTGCTTAAACATTTTCTAGAGAAGAAAAGAAGAATGGAGTATGAATATCGTCACTAAGGGTGGCATCCAATGGACCAAGAGTTTGAAATTTATTGTGGTGAGTACATCGTCTATGCATGTGTTTCTTTGCTTTGAAATTATTTTTTTATTGTTTGTGTTTAACTTTTTATTTAGTGTTTAAGTTACTCCAATGCGGTTTTTAGGGTGCCCAAAAATACTAAATTACATCATGCAGCGTAAAATAAACAAATGATTCCCATTTTTTTTTATCTAAATCGGTTTGGTCACCGTTTGACCATATTAAATAATAATGAACAAATAAAGGTACTAATAAGTAAGTAAGAAATTCCGTCTCCCTTTAGTCGTATGCGGAAAGTTCGCATATGCAAAACGTTTAATATCATATGAATAACGTTACCTGGATTTTTTTAAAAAAGTAAATGTGACGTTTGCGGGTCATATGGTTTATTTTTAGTACAATCACTTTATTACGATATTTTGACAAATCCAGCGACTGGGTAAATGAGGCTATAAACCTTGAATCTTTCCCCTCGGCATGTCGTTGTACTACATGTTTTGTTGTACTGAAACATTGCTTGCCTCCTTCGTAAGACTACGCTTCGCTACTGCTACAAAGAGAAAGAAACTGTCCTTCCCCTCCCCCCCACCTTGGCCCATCAGTTTTGAAACCCAATTGCCGCCACTGAGCATGCATCGCATAAATATTTTACAGTAATATCATATAATATTATATTACGTTATTAGAACACTTCGTACTCGGTAAATAAAAAGAAAAAATAGTAAGGAAAGGGTGGGATTTGAACCTACGATGTTTCGATCTTGACGAAAACAGTAAAAAAAAAAAAAAAAAAAAAAGAAGTGCTGTCATCTAACCAACTACTCCAGGAGATTGCTAACAGAAAGCTCAGTAAAACACGTTAATCTCAGTTGAAGCAACATTGTGCCGGAGTTTCGAACCATTTTTCGCCAAGAACCAAGGAAAAGACACACTTTGCAGAATCGTTTGGTGTTGTGCAAGGTATCTTTACTAAACATTTCGCATAAAATCATCATAAATTTGCCTTCTTGCATTCAAATGTGACCGCAATTCTTTCCAGGTGGATGAGAACCAGTTCAGTGTTTCACAATGCACATACATTTTCCTATTTTCAAATTCAGAACGAAGAATCTTGAAATATTTTCAACATTCGCATTTCTACTTAACATTTTTTTGTCTACTCATATATTTTATTACTGCTTAATGTATCTTTACTTAATGGAATGTGAAAGAATGAAAAAAAAAATCACGAGCGTTTTCATTCAGGAAGGAGAAATGTTGCAAAGTTGGCTACTCTTAGCTGGCTCTGAAGCGCTATGCTGCCAAATTTACGAATTCCGGACTTTGAAATTTTTCAGGGCGGTCAAATAAGATGTTGCGAAGTGTACCTCCACCGGGAATCGAAACCGAGACCCCTTAATTACAAGGCGACGACGTTAGCACTGCGCCATCGGGGAGGCATTTCCTTTGACTATATTCGACTACGGATGGTATATTTATAAGCCCAAACGTTGAGAACATAACCACGTTATGTGAGATTATGCTAGAAGAAGAAAGACAATATACAGGGTCTGTATTTTAAGTAATGAGAATATTTTTTTTTTCTGCCGCGACTAGACGTCAGAGCGCGCTGGGACCAGGTGGAGTCGGTAATGGGGGGTGTGACCTTGAAAGTGCTCCAAGCGGCAGTTGTCTGCTGGCGTCCGTTGAGGCATGATCACGCGTGGCGTGGACGTCTGCAAAGTAGTGTGTGCAAGAGCAAAATGCAGCAAAGCATGGAACAGCGGTACGCGATCAAATTTTGTGTGCGCCTTGGAAAATCTGGTGCAGCAACGCTGGAAATGATTCGGCAAGCGTACGGCAGTGACAGTTTATCACAAGCGCAAGTGTTTCGGTGGCACAAAATGTTCAAAGAAGGCCGGGAGAGCGTGAAGGACGAACCCCGCGCAGGGCGCCCGTCAACCTCAAGAACCAGAGACAACGAACAACGTGTGCGAGATTTGCTGAACGCGGACAGGCGTGTCAGTGTGCGGTTTATCGCGGATACGCTAGGACTCGATAAAATGGTTGTTCACAAAATCATCACAGAGGATCTTGGGATGAGAAAAATTTGCACCACGCTCGTCCCGAAAGTTTTGACGAACGAGCAATTGCACAACCGTGCGGTCGTGTCGCAAGATCTTTTGGAACACATTGAAGACAACCCGCAGTTTTTTGACAATGTAATTATCGGAGATGAAAGTTGGATCTTCGAGTACGATCCTGAAACAAAATGGCAGAACACCGCATGGGACACTCCGCAGTCGCCTCGACCAAAAAAGGCGCGCATGTCCAAGTCCAGAATCAAAGCATTGCTGATTGTGTTTTTCAACAAGAAAGGTGTGGTCCACGCGGAATTTGTGCCTGCAGGACAGACAGTCAATGGCTCCTTCTACGTGGGGGTGTTAAAAAGGTTGAAGAGACGGGTCAACCGAGTGCGACCAGAAATTGCCGGCGATTGGAAGCTCTATCATGACAATGCGCCATGTCACACGTGCTTCGTGGTTAGAGAGTTCCTGACGAAATCTGGCATCACAACGATTCCTCAGCCTCCCTACAGCCCCAACCTTGCCCCTACAGATCTTTTCCTCTTTCCCAGAGTGAAAACAGCCCTCAAAGGACACCACCACGGAACCCTGGATGCGGTCAAAGCGGCTTGAACACGTGCTCTGAAGGCTGTTCCAGTTGCTGACTTTCAGGGAGCGTACGACGCGTGGAAAACTCACCTGCAGAAGTGTGTTGACGCTCAAGGGGCATACTTTGAAGACTACTAAAGGTTTGTAGCGATATCTGTAATAAATTTTGTTTTCTGGATTTATTCTCATTACTTAAAATACAGACCCTGTAAGTTAGACGTAAGAAGTTGTCTGATGTTGTGCAGTGTAGTTAGTGCAAAATAGCTCTTAGTGGACCGCTTGTCACCTATATGTGACAAGATGTTTTTGCGTGTAGTATCTGACTTTTTGGACATCCTGTGACTCTGATTATGTTTGGATATACCTGTTTCGAGTTCTGCATGAGTCTAGAGGTATGTGATGAACAATGAGCAAAGTTTAATATAATTTTGGTTATGTGGGGGAGGGGGTCAGCTCCCGAATATTACGTTCTTGTTTTATTGTGGTTTTTTTTCGCTAATTTCTCAATTCTGGAATATGCATACGCCCATTTAGGAAGGAAATGAACCCACCAATTTCCTTTTCACATGTCAGTGGTAATGAGCTGTCTTCCAAGTCGCACGCGGGGGAGGGGGGGATTCAATGTCGCTGAAAGGAGTCACGTCGCAGGCACAAAATATATCGCAATACCTTTGTTCATTCCCAAGCAGGGCTCAGCTTGTCGAATGAGTGTTTTCGTCTCCCCTCAGCCAAGCTATGCTATTTTTGGCTTCAGCTAGGTCTTTGTCCAGGCCAGGGAGGAAAAATGGGGGGGAGGGTGGTGGCTGTTTTTCAGGAAGGCGTTTGGAAGAGCGAATTCATTGTTACAGCTGCGTTTAGAAGTGGTCGGTTGCGTGATTTTTTGTACGATAATGCCAAACATTTCAGGCAATGTTCAGGTACAATTTTACACATTTAAGTCGCGGCGCTGCCGAATGGAGGGCTTGCGATTTTCAAATTTGGTAAAAAGAATCATTTTTTCTTTCTTCTTCTTCTTGTAACCGATAATAGAAAATTCTGTTTTTATGCCACACTCTTAGAGCCCAATGTTTACTGAATAAAACGAGCTATAATTTGTAACTCTAGCGTTCTTAGTTCCAGAGGTATAAAAATTTACGCAAAACATGCGGAAATTTAAAATTCCGGCTGAAAACGCCTCGGTCGTCTAAGGGATAGAAAACCATAATATGGCTCAAAAACTAAATTTGCGTGATGAGAACACTGAGTTGCACTTGCTTGAAATTTTAAGTTCACACAAGCACGAGATTTGTATTATTTATTAACAATCCATTGTTATGTAATTTAAGACTGGGCAATGCCTAAAGATGTGTAAACGAAAAGTGCAAGTTTAAATGCATAAAAATGCAAGTCGCAAAAGTAGATATCTACAAGAAAACTACAAGAAAACTGTTAAGCCTTGTTTCCATGTTAATAAAACATTAAAATGCTGACGTAGACAAAATTTATAAAATAAAAAAATATATACATAAGAACGTAACGCTTCCACCTTTTAACAGTGACTTCTTCAGCCTAAGATTTAGATTAAGAAAAATTGTTAATCTTTATTTTATAAATATTTAAAAAAATAAATTTTTATTCTATGAAAATTGCCTTGGTCAGCATTTTAATGTTTTATTACAAAAAAAAAACTTGTACTCTTCGCAACACCTTATTTGCGCCCTGAAAATTTTCGAAGTCCTGAATTCTTAAATTTGGCAACATAGCGCGTCACGGTCCACAAAAAGTATCCAACTTAGCAACAGTTTTTCTTTCTAAACGAAAACGCTCTGATGAATTTCTTTCATTCTTTCACATTCCATGAAGTTACAAACCCTAAACCAGTGATATAATACGCAATTTTTAAAAAAAGTAAATTAGAAATACGAATGTTGATATTTTTTTACGATTCTGCGTTCTGAATAGAAAATAGGGGAATATATGAGCCGTTTGAAACATTGAACTGGTTCTCCACCACCTGGAGAGAATTGACATCGCATTTGAATGCAATGAAGCAAATTCTTCTCGATTTTAATATAACTTGCACAATACTGGGCGATTCTGCAAAGTGCGCGTTTTTTACCTGATCTGTGGCGACAAATGGTTCGGAATTCCGGCAATATGTTATTTCAACTGAGATCAACTTGTTTTACAGAACTTCACGTTAGTAATCTCCTGGGGCAGTTGGTTAGACGGTCGTCTTGTTATACTTTTTCGTCAAGAACGAAACATCTTAGGTTCAAATCCCACCCTTTCCTTATTCTGTTTTTTATTGTTATTTTACCGAGTACGAAGTGTTGTAATAATGTAATATAAGAATAAGATTACATTAAATCACTGTAACTATTTATGCGATGCATACCTCGGGAATGTTTCTGCTCAACTTATTGATTTTTCAGTGATTGGCAGTATTTTTGGTAAGACCTTTCTATTCATTCATCTGTCAAAAGTTATGTTAACACATATTAAATGTCATATGACATAATTATATGTCATAAATATATGTTCTTAAACAGGATGTAATCAATGTGTGCCCTGTTTAATATCAGGTGGAGGCTCATTGCACAGTGGTTCGGATTCCTGTTTAAACTATAGGTCCAGTCCCGATTAGCCTATGTATGCATAAAGTAGACTTAAAACAACAACAACAACAACACACACACACACACCATCACACAAATAGCATCATACATACATACACACAAATACGATTATCTTTCTTTGTGCTCTTCACTGCTGACATAAAATATACGTCGGATTTTCAAATCATACAACCACAAATATTACGAAACTACCCACCTCAGAATTTACATCGCATCTTTCTGCATCCGGAAATGCTGGACGTAAATTGCATAAATATCAACATTCTCGTCCAAAGCCGTTTACTTTCCGAAAAAGATTTTATCAAAGAAGTAGGTTTGAATCCACGACCTTTCATTCCGCAAGCAAAAACGATCCCCCTACACCACACGGTTCACGTTATTTTATGCACTCGGTTCAAGGGATGAAGACATACACATTTCTGTTGTGGTGTAGTGCAGTGTGAAGTGGAAAGTTTTAGGGGTTTGCTCTAGTCTTTAGGATAGCTGAGGAATGCTTGTAGGATTAAAAGTCATGACTAAGGCTCGGAAGTTGATGACCTAAAGAACATTCCAAAGATGACCTATAGAATGACCTAAAAATGGTAAAAAATTATTATAAAATAATTTTCGCTGTAAAAATGAAAGCTTGATTTTTTTTCTTCATAAATTACGAGTAGTCTAATAAGTGGATGAAGCCCGTTGCTTGGTGGTTGAAACTACTGAAGCAAAGGGGAAAAGAGCAACTAAGTGCTAATGTAGTTTTCTTTATTTACTTCCAGGTTACATAAAATATACTTCAAGGTTTTTCTTTATAAATCATTCATCTGCTTTCAGAGTGGGCCTTCTACGATACTGTAGTCGGCCAGCATCCGAAAATACAGTTGTGCTTTGCGTTCACCAGAGTATAATTTAATTTAATAATGTGACTAATTTTACTTTAAAACCACAGATTAAAAAGCGATAATAGTGTCCAGCAAAAGAACCTCAAAGTAGGCTTCACACAAAGTATTTTAATCCATTGCCAAACATTTCAGTTAAGAATAATATTGTGCTTTCCCACTGACAGTATTTTTTATTCATGGTGAATTTGCTAAAAGGACCATGTCAGGAAATTTAAATATGTAAGTTTTGATGATAAATGCATTTAAAACTCACGAAACAACAGGGGAGGAAAAAAATAAACCTCAAAAATAAATGAAAATTTTTAAAAAACTGTTAAAAATACTGAAAAATAACCTAAAAGCCAAAAAGGCCGAGAAATGCAAAAAAAAAAGCAAAATAGAAAGTGTTTTCTGGTTCTGACATGATATCAGGTTTAGCATTGTCTAAAAAATTTGATCTTTCATCACTTCCAAACCCTAATTACTAATTACGACCATTGAAGAAATTGGAGGGAAGGAGGCAGCTTACTTAAATTTTTCTTGTTGAGGAATCGTATCGTCCCATATCTCCACTTTATAATACAGAAGAAAATCAGGTTCATATTTCGAAAATGACTTGCAGTTTTCCACCACGAAAATATGTTTTTCATAGTTTGAAGTTCGTTAGGATGCACTTGCAAGGTTTTCCATTATTTTAATTTCACACATATTTTATATTTCATACATCGAATATCCCTTTCCTCTCTCTCTCTTCCTACAGCCTTTGAAAAGAGGCTGAAGTGAAAAATATTATCATTTTAGAACTGTTCGATATTATGCAAGATATTGTAAATAAAATGTCGCATAAACTCCTCACAAATTTGCTTCTTTCTGCACAAACTTGATGGCGATTTCCTCCAGGTGGACAAGAACTCTATTCAGTGTTTCAAACCCCTCTGATTTCAAGTCGAACAAGCAGAATCGTAAACATTCCTCAAGGTTCTTTTTACAATTTATAATTTCTGTTTGAAGGTGTATTATAATAGAGGTTTATAGTTTCTAAGTTCATAAAAAGTGCGAAATCGAAAACCTCTCACCGCAACGTTTTTCGCGTAGTGGAAGAACCAGCTCAAAGTTGCCTACTCTCAGCTGGAGCAGAATTGCAATGTTGCTAAGTTTACGAATTCGGGACTTAGAATTCGGGACTTAGAATTATTTCGGGGCTGTGAAATCAAGATGTTGCGAAGAGTACAATTGCGATTTGTCAAAGTTTCAATGAGTGCACAGTACACATATATCGAATTATTACATTCATTATCAACACTTACGTTCTTGTTGTCCAAATTTAGGTTTTTAAAAATTGTAAATTCTAAATCGGCTTTTCAGGGACAGTATATATTCTTTTATTTCCTTGTATATCCATTTTTGAAAGATATACTCTACGGAAACGATGATCACGTGAGCATTGTTGTACTGTTACATTATTGTAAGCAATGTTAAGTCTTGCATCATTGGCGAATGAAAAGATAATATTGTTTTTATTTTTAGTGAATTACAAAATAGAAAAGAAATGTAATGGCTGATGTACACAAAAAGTAATTAACAATAACCATAAAAACGGATTTATATGTAAATACATATGTATGAAGCTGAAATCAGTTACATTTTGTATTATCTTTGCTCATCGTGGCATGTCGACTAAAATAATTCAGTGTTTATTTTCCATATTTGTACATATATTAGGAACCTCATATTTTGCATATTTTAGTTATTTTTACATATTATTCCATCCTCCAGAACATTTCTCAACATACAGGTTGTATCTATCATAACTAATAGCGCAAACTGACACAGTTGAAAGTAGACGATAATAGAAACAAAAGGTCTCAGTAAACACGGGTCCGCAAACGAGACGTTTTCGAGATAATTGCGAATGTGTGGTTACAAGCCGTTACTGACTTCATTGTTTGTAAACGTCGTCCTAGTTGGTAAAATGGTAATAATGTGTGGGAATGTGTGATTAGAAGCCTTCACTGATTGCATTTTATAAACACCGAGTGTTTTACTCCTTGCACGGTCCGAGGTTTGCTCTTTGTTTACAAATCAGAAAATTTCCTAGAGGTGGCGTTGGAATCAAACAGGATGGATACAATCAGTACAGAGGATTGTACATGCTTGTGACCAATTCCGAAATGAACTGGAGCTGTTCGAAAGAATTGGAAACTCAATGCGGAATCGTGTACGTACAGTATTGCATCCAGATGCAAGGACGACACTTTGAACACCTCCTTTAACAGGTACCAGTGTGCAGTAATTGTAACATGTAACATACTAACGTTTGTTAAAGTAAATTGAATGTTCAATGAGATCTCCAATGACTTTTCTTACTGTATTATTATCATTTTACCAACTGGGACGACGTTTACAAACAATGAAGTCAGTGGCCGTTTGTAACCACACATTCGCAATTATCTCCAAAAAGGGCTCGTTTGCGGACCCATGTTTACCGAGACTTTCTTGCTTCTATTATCTTGTACTCTCTGCCAGTTTGCGCCATTACTTATGATACACCCTGTATACTCCATATTTCTCACAATAACTATATGCCACCGTGTGACCGAAAGAGTCGGGTGAATTTCTTGCGAATAACTGACAAACTCCGAAGCGACGTTAAACAAAAGAAAGTGTATGGTTCTTTTTATATCCTCCAATTGCTTTAATTACAAGTTTTCTGTCATCTGAACAATAAGGCTTTCCCCCCAAATTTACACCTCCCAAGTGATTGCTTCTGCTATTGTGAAACATTTTATTCTCATGTGAGTCCTCCCCTATGGTGCAGTGGTAGCGTCATAGCCTTGTAATCAAGGGGTCCCGGGTTCGAATCCCGTTAGAGGCACCTAGTTTATCGGATTCAACTTTAAGCTGTAGGTCCAGTCCCGATTAGCCTATCTGTGCGTAAAGTTGACTTAAAGGGACAATTCAATTCATGACCAAACTAATTGACAAAATATGTTCCCCTGTGTGACTTCTGCTTTTGAAACATTTCTAAGCTCGCAATAGGACGAGAGAAAATTAATTTCTCACAACCAGTTGCAACGAACTTTTTGATTGCATCAAATTTAATAATCCTCCAATGGCAAGTCAAGTGTATTGGCCTTCCGTATTAATGAAACCTGGAAGGACCTGGAAATCTGGAGTTCATGACGCATTGACATTTGAAAGAGGATCAGGTAGGAGAATATTGTCTGAAGGTTAGCCTCAAGGGAGTTGGAGACCTTAGGGAAGAGTAAATAGGGTTTTCTATTTCCTAACAGAAGATTCCATGTGTATTTGTCGCAGTTTGCATTGTGTTCAACGGAGAATGTTTGTGACATTGTAAGTAGAAATCAAGAAGGGAAGGGTTGAGTACACTTCACAGTAGCTGGGAATTTCGCGCAGAGAAGAAAATGTATGAAATATTCTTGAATGATATCATGAAACCCAAACATGTATTACATGCACATTAAAAATTGATCCACTGCTCTGTTGCTGAATTCGATTTGAAAGTTCAAGAAGAATTAAGGTAAAATGTACTACATAAAGAGGAGAATATGATGTAAAATGATTTTAAAAGTATGACGAGAGAGCGAGCGAATGGAAGAAGAGAAGAAAACAAAGGATGATAGGGAAAGAAAGAAGAAAAATACAGGTAGAGAGAGGTGGGAGAGAAATGGGAAACTCCGAGGAGTGACAAGCGGGAAGAAACAGATAGAGATAGGAGAGAAACAAAAATAAGACACACTAAAAGCAGAGAAAGAAAAAGAGAAGCAGAGACACAGAGAATAGCAGAGAGAAAGAAAGGCAAATGAAAGGCAGTAGAAAAAAGAGTAGAAGGGAGGAAAAAGTAGTGGAGTGAAAGCGAGAGAGAGAAACAGAAGGGTGACAATGGAAAAGCAGAGAAAAAAGAGAAGGAGAGACAGAAAAAAGTAGAAAGAAACAAAAATAAGACAAAAGAAAAGCAGGGGAAAAGGAAGAGAAGAAGGGAGGCAAAACTAGTGGAGTGAAAGAGAGAGAGAAACAAAAAGTTGACAAAGGAAAAGCAGAGAAAGAAAAAGAGAAGGAGAGACAGAAAATAATGGAGAGAAAAGAGAAAGAAACAGAAGACAAAGATCAGAGAAAGGGGAGGAAAGAAGCAGAAAGTAGTACAGTGAAAGAGAGATAGAAACAAAAATAAGACAAGGGAATAGAGAAGCAAAATATAGTGGAGTAAAAGAGGGAGAGAAACAAAAAGAAGACAGGAAAAGCAGAGAAAGAAAAGAAGGAGGATAGAAACAGAAAATATTGGAAAGAGAAAGAGATACTAAAGATCAAGATGATCCCACCACTAAGATAATTTTGGGAAGGCATGTATTTTCTTCATGTCGATCCACACAGGCATCTTCCTAACTTTCCCCAAAGTGGGCAAGGCGCCCCCAGCCCAATTTAGGAATTTCCACTTCGAGCACTGGGGGCAGGGTAATATATAATATCTTGTTCTTTAGCCATAAAAACTCACATTTTACTTTAGTTATTATTATCTTTTTTACAAATCACAAAATTGAAAAAGTGAATTAAAAGTACCTTTACGTTGTTCTCATGTTCAGAGCCGAGTTCACTACTTAAATTAAAACTGGATTCGACTTCCTTCCTTTCCATAAACATCTTTCGCTCTGTTGATGAACAGTTATTTGTTTTTTTGTACTTTTTTCGCAATGCACAGATAACAGGTATTCTGCTGTCTTTCATGACACCCCTCATCCATGTGTTTACTATACAAAATCACCAATCGGATTATGTGAAGCAAGTGCCTCCTCTGGGCCCCCTCTGCGGTCGCCCTTGTCATTAATGAGAAAAGCAGGGAAAATACAGCCAGTTTTCCAAGAATTGAAATTCGTTTTACGTATTTTTTAATTTATGTTGTTCAAATGTAACAAACACTAATCTCACTTCATAGTAACTGGAGAGACAAATCACAAAAATCGCTTACGTCATTAAATCACATGGATGATATAGACTAGAGACTTTGCGGTGCCTCGGGTTCGATTGTAAACGAATGTCGTCTAGATCTCATTCGTTCTCGGTCAAAATAATTTTTTTTTTATTGGTCTGAAATATCCCATTAGTGACATCAATTAGGCATTCTTACATTAATTCTACATTAGCTCTGTGCTGCCCTCTAGCGTGCTTTTTGGAAACACCAACAGGTTTTCTCCCAATTTGCATTGAAAATTATTATTATTTTAAATTCCTTATTGATGGGTGAAATTCATCCTGCCTTGTAATAAAGGGGTCCCGGGTTCGAAGCACATAGTAGTTCGCATCCCACTTTATAACCCAGTCCCGATTAGCCTTATTGAGCATAAAATGGACTTAAAACACCAACTCAATCAATCAATCATGGGTGATTGATATTACCTGTTGCTGCTCTACCACTTGACATACAGGGAGCAAGTTTGTGTCCATGTCCAAAATCTTTTACGCTCCCGTGAAATCAATAAGGGGACAGAGGGGGCGTTTGCCTCTTCAAATTCTGGCACTGTTTTCTCACACCTGCAAAATAACGCATTTGTTACAATCATGCAGTCATATCTTCTTCCTGATTAAAGACAGATTGAAAAACCT
Organism: Lepisma saccharinum; assembly: GCF_977018435.1. Classification (NCBI taxonomy): domain Eukaryota; kingdom Metazoa; phylum Arthropoda; class Insecta; order Zygentoma; family Lepismatidae; genus Lepisma; species Lepisma saccharinum. The sequence continues at coordinate 41,126,718 of NC_139235.1, read as the reverse complement.
TACTCATTACATTTCTCGTGAAATTCTAGCCTGATTTAATATATCATATCACCCCCTTCCAATTTTTTTTAAAAAATGAGTTGAATTCAATGTGGTGGCCATCAATATGGCGAACGTCAGTAGACCTAGTGCCCGGGTTCTAAGCCCTCATTTGGGGCTCGAATCATCATGTGGGGCTCAGTGTTGCCAACTCACCCCACGAAAATTTCACCAACTGATATTTTGAAGCCTTTCACGGTGTATGTTAACCTCACAAGCAGTGTTGCCAACTCGGGCGAGGCGTAGCTTTTCACGGTGTATGTTAACCTCACCAGGAGTGTTTCCAACTCGGCGTAGCCTTTCACGGTGTATAATTTTTTAGCTTTTTTTTGTGTGTGAGTGTACATGTGTTCGGGCGAGTCGTAGCCTTTTACGGTGTATGTTAACCCCACTAGCCTCAGCGTACATGAGAGTTCTGAATTTTTTTTTGAGGCTGGAATCATTATTTGAGGCTCGTCGTAGCTTTTTATGATGTATATTTTGAGGGCAGAGTTGGCAACACTGTGGCCTATTACTGTAGCTTTTTATGAGGGGGGTCTATTGCCCTCTGTTTACATCTGGCAACACTGCCGTAGATTGACAGTGTTGTTAAACCTACTGGGTTTTTCACTGTAAATTTTTATTAAAGGACCTGAGGGGTCTATGTATTTTTTATGTTTGGCAATACTGTTGGGGGCCTAGTGTTGGCGACACTGTGGGTTTTTACTGTAGCTTTTTATGAGGGGGGGGGGTCTATTGTCCTCTGTTTATATTTGGCAATTCTATTGGATGTTTTTTTTTGAGGCTTGGGTTTTGCCAACCCATCCGAAGAAAATTCCACTATATGATCTTTCACTGGCTAAGCTAACCTACAAATAGGAATTGCCAACACTGACGAGTCTTGAATTATCATTTGAGCCTCGTCGGTGTTGCCTACCCACTCTACAAAAATTCTACTATATGATTTTTCACAGGTTAAGCTAACCTACAAATAGGAGTTGGCAGCACTGACTTATAAACCCACTGGGTCCTCTTGGCATGTTTTTTTCATGCTGTGTTGCTAGGCTATTGGGCATCTTGGCGTATACAATGTATATATTTTGAGAGGGGGGGGGGTTATAGCTTTTTATGCTGTACGAATACTGGAAGCTTGACAGTGACAACCAACAGAGTAGGTAAACCTACATCCAGGAACTGGCAACACTAGTTTCTGACAGTAAATTTGAAATAAAATATTAAACAAAATACATGAGTAAGCACTGTGATTACAAATAGTACCAGTGTTATGCCCCCAACTCCAACTGGACAACTGGGGAAAATAATTGTACAACAATTTGTACCTAATTGTACAATACTTGTACCTAATTGTACAACATATACACAGACATAAAAGAGAGAGCCTTCCCGTAACTTACTTCATGTACAATTTATATGATTTTACAACTGTGAAAAGAAAGCATATGTGTTCTGTATGCACACATTTATTCTTATTTTTCGAAGTTGAATGAAAGCACATGTTTTTACGCTCTCGTAATACTAACCTTGCTCCACTGATTTTAAATTGCTTCCATCCGCTTTTTTTTCTGTGTTATTTCCGCATGCACGCAACATTCGCTTTCAATAGACAGAAGGAGTGTTAGTATAGCAGGCTCCGAGTTTACAATTTATTAAATTAAACAATAATTTATGTAAGAATATACTTGTACTTACCGAACACAAAATAATAAAAAGCACATGTGAATGTTTGCGTGTGTTCATGTTATATGACGACTGAGTAAAAAAATAATGTTGACTCCCCGAAAGATAAAAGTTCCTAGTTCGACATCAGATGCATGCAAATTTTATGTTTTGCTCTCCAAAATCTTGATTTTTATGTTTGTGCTATTTGTCATACAGCAGAGGAGAAGAGGGGAGAGAGAGAGGAGGGGGTACTATTAGCGCCATCTATTAGCAAACAATAGAAATAAAAAGTAGGGTCAAACTTTTTCAACACCCAAACATTTTAAACGTCTTCACGTAGTAATACGATAGCTGAAGATGTTTAAAAGAGTACTCTTAGTCGACGAAGCTAATTGCTAGGGCCCTTATATTACTAAAATATTCTTTAATTTACATATTTCTCATACCGCCATATGTTATTCTATTTGACTTCTTCCAAAAAAATGCTAATTAGCGAGAGTTAATTAAGCAAGGCAAGTAAAAGAAGCAAATAGGACAACATATGGCGGCGTGAAAATATGTAAAAAATTCGATTCAGAGGTGGATCGAATTAAAGTTGGGGGATATTTTGCATTTTTTCCCTATAATGTACAAAACATTTACCGTACATAATCTTTTCCATTTACAACAGTATAAAATAAGAGGAATGTGTGACAATATCCATATTAATTAGGAAAGTATGTTGTATGCTAGGTTAGCTAATTGTGTCTTCTACAGCTTCACTGTATAGAGGGAAGATGGAAAAAGAGAGCTCTACAAAAACTGGTGCTCTTAACAATATTGTACGTCCGTGAAAATTACATATAAATAAGACTTAAGCGTATTATCTGCTTTCATGTCAGATTTTACCAACCTGTGAGCTGTAGTGTTTAGGTGACAAACGACCTGCTCAAATATGATACTGTTGACAATATTGTACGTCCGTGAAAATTACATATAAAAAAGACTTAAGCGTATTATCTGCTTTCATGTCAGATTTTACCAACCTGTGAGCTGTAGTGTTTAGGTGACAAACGACCTGCTCAAATATGATACTGTTGACAATATTGTACGTCCGTGAAAATTACATATAAATAAGACTTAAGCGTATTATCTGCTTTCATGCCAGATTTTACCAACCTGTGAGCTGTAGTGTTTAGGTGACAAACGACCTGCTCAAATATGATACTGTTGGCAATATTGTACGTCCGTGAAAATTACATATAAATAAGACTTAAGCGTATTATCTGCTTTCATGCCAGATTTTACCAACCTGTGAGCTGTAGTGTTTAGGTGACAAACGACCTGCTCAAATATGATACTGTTGACAATATTGTACGCCCGTGAAAATTATATATAAATAAGACTTAATTGTAATATAATTAAGCCTTGTTTCCATATTGAAACCAATAAGTTGCTGACCAAGGCAGTTTATTAAGGTAAAAACACTTAACACGTAACGTTTCGACCCTGTATCAGGGTCTTCCTCAGACGAAGAACTAAACTAAAATGATGAAATAAACTACACACAGAAAGATTACATACACATAGCAGTGTCACAAGCCACACAACAACAAATCAAGTTGACAGTCCTTATCTAGGAAGATTTCTACAAAGGAATTAAACATATCACCTCCTGACAGTTGTTGACTAATGGGTCTACTACACTGACAGGTGATTGGCAGGTCAAGATCAGCAAGAGTCTAAGAACCACCTGCTCACCACTCCCCCACCCCTCATGCCTTTCTGGTTATGGGTGAATACCTCCTCCTCTGGTCTTCTTCTTTTCTCTTCTTTCTTCCTTCTTCATACTTCTTTTTTCTTCATTCCTTTTCTTCATCCTTTCAACTTTCTCTAACACACTCTTCCATTCCTTGTTTATCTTGAGCCCTCCATTCCAATTCATGATGTCTTCTCCTTTCTTTTCTATTTCTTTGGCCTCCTTCCATTTTCTCACTAGTTCTCTCTTCTCTTTTCCTATTCGCCTAGCTGAATCCCATTCAACTTCATGTCCTGTTGCCATATTCAAACACACTAGAGAAACAGGACATGAAGTTGAATGGGATTCAGCTAGGCGAATAGGAAAAGAGAAGAGAGAACTAGTGAGAAAATGGAAGGAGGCCAAAGAAATAGAAAAGAAAGGAGAAGACATCATGAATTGGAATGGAGGGCTCAAGATAAACAAGGAATGGAAGAGTGTGTTAGAGAAAGTTGAAAGGATGAAGAAAAGGAATGAAGAAAAAAGAAGTATGAAGAAGGAAGAAAGAAGAGAAAAGAAGAAGACCAGAGGAGGAGGTATTCACCCATAACCAGAAAGGCATGAGGGGTGGGGGAGTGGTGAGCAGGTGGTTCTTAGACTCTTGCTGATCTTGACCTGCCAATCACCTGTCAGTGTAGTAGACCCATTAGTCAACAACTGTCAGGAGGTGATATGTTTAATTCCTTTGTAGAAATCTTCCTAGATAAGGACTGTCAACTTGATTTGTTGTTGTGTGGCTTGTGACACTGCTATGTGTATGTAATCTTTCTGTGTGTAGTTTATTTCATCATTTTAGTTTAGTTCTTCGTCTGAGGAAGACCCTGATACAGGGTCGAAACGTTACGTGTTAAGTGTTTTTACCTTAATAAACTGCCTTAGTCAGCAACTTATTGGTTTCAATAAGACTTAAGCGTATTATCTGCTTTCATGCCAGATTTTACCAACCTGTGAGCTGTAGTGTTTAGGTGACAAACGACCTGCTCAAATATGATACTGTTGACAATATTGTACGTATATTGTATTGTATAGGAGACTAGAAGCATATAATTTGACGAAAAAAAAACCCAAATAAGGTCATAGAAAATAGTTAAAAAAAGTGAACAATTATATTTTGCATTGCACAGCATTGGATATTAAATAACATACCCCCAAAAAATCTCTGCATTATGCGTTCTGTAAAAAATTGCCCTACGTGCCAAATTGCTGTGTCAAGTAAACGTTTTGAAAGGCACTGTCGTACTTGTGTGCCGGGAAAACAAATATGTGCGACCAAACTGTGCTCTAAGTGTGGAATAAATATTTCTATTGCCAACTTCAAGCGACACCAGCTTACTTGCAAGAGCACTGGAACATCTCTACCGCAACCTTCCAAGCGAAAGGTAGAAGTAACCTCCCTCGATGCATCGCCACCTGCCAAACGCGTCAAGCTGGCGAAGAAAGCAGACCGATTTGCGTTTGAGCATTTATTAGAAGATTTTAACATAACATCAGACAGCTTCTGCGATGTGCGTAGTTTTCTGGAGAGCGAGCGAGCTAAGATAATATCCATCCTCAACGATGCATTGGCTACATACTCCACTAAATTCTATGCTGTGCTATGCTGCAAGTATAAGAAACCGTCTGATGAAATATATAAATTCTTCCATGCCACAAAAGCAAAAACACTGCATCAGGCAGATATCACTGACCTCGACAGCATCTACGACAAGTTTGTCGAGGAGTTTGTGGCAAAGCACGAGGAGCATAAGGCTAAAGGCTCGGGCGGTTCGCTGTGTGGCGACCCCCACGAACTTCGTCTGAAACTTAGCAAGTCCCTGCCACTGGCAGGGTCTAGCTATATTGCCCTGCCACCCGAGGTTGAAGCAAGGAAAGCTGTTCTCAATATTCAGAACAAAGACACCAAATGCTTCCTCTGGTCGGTGCTGGCAGCATTGCACCCTGTTCACTGGAAAAACCACTCGTACCGTGTTAACCACTACAAGCAGTATGAGTCGGAACTGGAGGATGCAATGGCCGGGATTGCCTACCCTGTAGAAGTCTCGCATATTCACAAGTTTGAGGTTCGTGCTCGTGACTTGTTGGGCCTGCAATTAGCCATCAATGTTTACGGTCTCACCGAGAACAAACATGAGGTCCACCCCATCCGGGTGAGCAACGTGAGCAACAACAACGAGGTACGAGAAATCAACCTCCTGCTCATCAAGGACGAGACCCATCACCATTACACCCTTATCCGTTCCCTCTCTCGGCTTGTTTCGAGCCAACGGAGCAAAGACAAAACCCACGTCGAGGTGTGTCGCAGGTGCTTGTTTACATTTCATAATCGAGAACAGCAGGATTACCGGCGCATCAGAGGACCCAACATTGCTGCTGAGAAGCTAGCTCGCCACATGCTCTACTGTGGTACCAACAAGCCTGCACGAATTATCCTGCCCGAACCTGGTGCAGTAGAGTGCTTTCGCATGCACAGTGCTATGGTGAAGCATCCTGCCTATATTGTAGCAGACTTCGAGGCCTTTCTTCAACCTCTGTCTAACTGCGAGCCCAACCCCGAAACATCCTCTACCATTCCTTTCCAAATCCACGAGGCCTCGAGTTACTCCTATGTTGTGGTGTGGCGAGACCAACATATTGCCTCCGAGCCCTATGTGTATCGCGGTCCCGACCCGGTCAAACACTTCCTGGAGAGAATGCAACAGGAAGCCATCAAGATAGGGAAGGTGCTGTTGGCCCCCAAGCCCATGCTGCCTCTGTCTCCGGAAGACAAGCATCAGCACGAAATGGCTCTAAATTGTCCTGTTTGCAACTCGGTCTTCACTGACGATAACAAAAAGGTCCACCACCATGACCATTATGGGAGCGGAAGCTACATTGGCCCGTGGTGCAACAGATGTAACTTGAGAGCCAGGGACCCGCGCTTCATACCGGTCTTTTTTCACAATGGCTCGGGATATGATTTCCATCACTTGGTCACACATCTAGGGTACGACAATGCGAGAATCAATGTCCTGGCACAAAACGAGGAGCGTTATATTAGCATCAGCAAGTGGGTGCCGATCCCCGACTCAAGCAGCAGCATCGAGCTTCGGTTCCTCGACTCTCTGAGGTTCCTCCAGGCAAGCCTCGATGCTCTTGCTGGGAAGCTCAGAGACGACCAACTAGCCATTACCACATCAAGTTTCCCGAACTTAGATGTCGCACTCATCAGACGTAAAGGGGTCTACCCCTACGAGTACGTCACCGACCCTTCCAAGTTCGAAGAAGAGTTGCTGCCTCCCCAGGATAAGTTCTACAGCCAGCTGAGAGGTTCTGGTATTACCGACGAGGAGTACAAGCATGCTCAGTCTATGTGGGTCAAGTTGGGTTGCCGAACTTTCGGTGATTACCACGATGCATACCTGAAGCTTGATGTGACGCTTCTTGCCGATGTGTTCCAGGCGTTTCGGGCAACTGCGATAAACATTTACAACCTGGACCCTGTATATTTTTACAGCCTTCCTGGACTGGCATGGTCGGCCATGCTCCTGCTGACTAAAGTTAAACTTTCACTTATCTCCGATAATGATATCATGCTTTTCATCGAGAGAGCTATCCGGGGCGGCATGGTCCAAGTGTCGCAACGCTTCGCACACGCCAACAATCACCACATGGCCACTGGTTACGACCCCTCCCAACCATCAAGCTACATCATGTACACTGATGTGAATAATCTTTACGGGCACTCCATGATGCAGCCACTCCCAACAGGAGAGTTTGAGTGGGTTGATCCTTTATACCACGACATCGAAAAAGAATGCGACGAGTTTGGGTTTTTTGCCGAGGTGGACCTTGACTTCCCCGAGAAGCTGCAGGATACATTCTGTGACCTTTCGCCTGCTCCGGAAGTCAAGTGTCCACCTGGCTCGGATCAACCGAAGCTCGTCATGGACTTGGAGCCCAAAAAGCGTTATGTGCTACACTACCGGAACCTCCAGTGGTTAATGCAGCAAGGGGTCTCGGTCAAAGCAGTTTACGACGTGCTCTTGTTCAGGCAGTCTCCATGGTTGAAGCCGTACATCGAACTGAACACCAACCATCGCACTGCTGCCACTTCGGAACTTGATCGCGATTTTTTCAAATTAATGAACAATGCGGTATTTGGGAAGACCATGGAGAATGTGCGAAATCGCGTTGATGTGAGGTTGGTGACGAAGAAAACAGTGTCGTCGACTTGTTGCAAGCCCGCTGTTCAGGTCTCGAACAATTTACAACGAACAGATGTCTCTGATTCACATGAACCGGGGCAAGGTGCTACTCAACAAGCCCATCTATGTGGGAGCTGCAGTTTTGGATCTGAGCAAGTTGTGCATGTTCGAGACATATTACGGCATACTACGTGCACACTACAACCACAATATCTCGCTCCTCTACACAGACACAGACAGCTTGGTGTACCATGTTCGCACGGCCGATGCGTATGGTGATATAGCCAAAGTTCCAGCTCTTGTCAAGCTCTTCGACACATCGGGCTATCCCCAGCTAAACCGGTATGGAATTCTGCCCCGGAACAAAAAAATACCCGGCAAACTCAAGGACGAGAAAGACGGGGATGTGATTGTGGAGTTTGCTGGACTTCGTGCCAAAGCCTATGCGATCCGGGCTGAGGGTTCTGTAACAAAAAAGGCAAAGGGTGTAAGTAGGCAAGTGGTTCGGGAGCACCTCAAGTTTGAGGATTACCTCGAGTGCCTCAGAACAAAATCGCCCATTCTACAAAAAGAGCATCGTATCCAAAGCGTCGATCATGTGCTTACAACTAATATTGTCAGGAAAGTTGCTCTGGATGCACACGACGACAAGAGGTGTATTCTTGAATGTGGGGTCCATACACTTCCGTGGGGCCACTATCGCCTCCAAACTAGTAAGGCCTGCCCAGAGTGTAACAAAAAATAATAGGCAATGCGAAAAAAAAACAATTTTAATTTACTTCCACTTCCTCGATTACATGCATGCATGGCACAGCAAAACTAAACTTCTGGAAACTACTAATTGCAATTTGTACTTATATATATAAAATTCCACATTTCTTATTGTGTGCTATTTTTTTTTTATTTATTTAAAACTGTTCAGTCACTCTTTCATTCTTGACGTCATACACAAATGTTTTCTCTGCAATAAGAATGACACTGCACAGAGTATCTGCAGGCAAGGCATCGTGGAACTCGCATACAATCTTGATGTTGGTGCGATCGTTGACCACAACCTTCTTTCTCTTAGATGTGTTGATGACGGTCATGGGTCTCCGTGCTTTGAATTCGCTGGGCGCGTAGTACACGTCCACGCTTCCCTCGGTCACGCGTTTGTAAGCCGTGTAAGCTTCGTAAAGTTTGAGGTAATCGTTTTTGGTCACGTCGAGGTTGTAATTCTCGCGCGGGAACACTTCGTTCCTACCGTTCTTCAGATAAACGTTCTTGATCTTGCAGTCGTCGAACTTGCTGGAATCTTTTTCCTGATTCTTGTCCCTCCCGGTCTGAAAAAACACTACGACGAAATCTGGCATGTCGAACTGTATGTTGTTGAACTGCGTCGTCACGTCGAATTCCATGTGACTTCCCGACGCCATCTTCTGCACGCACTGGTAACCGTGAAAGTGAATCGGCACCTGCGGACTTTTCAAGATCTCCGCTTTGTACTTGAGGGCGTAGTTCGTTTCGTATTCCACCACCGGCATTCTCAATTCCATGCTCCGGATGACGCATTTCGCTGCTTCGGGTAAAGTGTTGGCTATCGGCGTGGTGCCGTCCGGACCCAAAGTAGCGTATCGCATCAGTGCGTCGTTGTCGTTGGCCGCTCTTCGAAACGTGATCCTCAGTCCTCCCTTCCACATGATCTCCTTGTAGTCCGAGAAGAAACCAGGCAGCAGACGCATGGGAAAGAGCACCGTGTGACTTCTCGTCGATATTTTGGTCCCGGCTTCGAATCCCCCGGCCTGGTAGTACGCTGCGTCCGTTTTGGATAATTTCAACGTTCCCACTGCCGTCGACGTGATGCCTGGATAATCTATTCTGTCGATGACGGTGTTGTGTTTCCTCACCTCCACCTGCGAGAACAGGTGAGGCACGAAGTTGTCCACGAGTATCAAGTTTGCTGCTGCAGGAAACGCGTCTCCGCTTTCCTTCTTCACCACGTCGAATTGAAGGTAGAGGTCCGCTCTGTGAGGATGAATGAACCCGTCGCCTACGTCCACGTCGTATTCGATCTCCCTGTTCGCTTCGTTCAGATTGGCGAACGTGCGACGGTTGGGAGGGAAAGATTGCAATTCGTAACTTTCGATTTGCTCCATTTTACATGTATGGTTATTTATTATACGTTGATCTCCACGATGCCTGTCGTAGTGGCACCTGCGAAATCCACCACGTCTCCTTTCTCGTTCGTCACCACCAACTCTATGTCGTCTATGCGGTTGCGACATACTGGAAAATAGATCGGCGAAGAGGGCGTGTAGATGATCGGTTCCATGATCTCGGAACTTGGTTTGAAAGTGGCTAAGATTCCCGTCTGCTTGTGACTTCCTAATAATCCGTCCGAAGATTTCGTGATCATACCTTCCGCCACGTTGCAGTGTACGTTCAGAGTCTCTATGGCCAAGAATTTAGGAATGTTGGTTGCTACGTGCTTGATGCCAGCTTCGAGTTTTGGGTGGTTGTTCTCGAAACCTAAAAGTTCTCCCATGGTGCCCAGGTCCACGGTCTCCGTCGCGGATAGGATTTCCACTCTGTGCGTGACCGAATTTTGAGAAAGGTATGTGCCTTTGGGTAATTGAGCTTGCAAAGTGGAAAGATTGTATTGTCCTGGCGTGACGACGATGTGTTCGCTTCCGACGCTAATTTTGTTGTTGTGCTGCGTGACGTTAGGTATGAGGTACATGCTGTAGAATGCACGCAGAGCCACGGATTTAGGATAGACGATGTCGTCGTGCAGCGTGAGTTTCAAGATTGAAGATTTGCTCGTGAGATGGAACACGCCCATCCTAGTGATGCTGTTTGAGGTTCCACAATGCTTTCTGGAAATCCTCGATCGTAGGGTTATTTATTTTAGAGAGAAACGCGAGCACGGAGAGGCAGAGATGGCCGCAGTTCACGTCTCCGAAATTTTGAATGCGTTCGTCGTTGTAGTATATAGAGGTTTTGTTCGTTTTCAGATAATGAATTAAATTTGTAGGTGGAACACCTCCGGAAGAATCGAAAACGAATGCTTTATCATCATTTTTGTGGTAACATATCCAATGCGTGCCTGGATTTTCTTGACCGTCCAAGTTGACTACTCCGCATTCTCTTTTTTTAACGCTTGAAGGTAACGAGTCGGACATGAAAACTCCTCTGAAGTGTTTGATTCGTAACGGTCCGATCAGAGATTCAATGTCTCGGTTGGTGAGTGCTGTTGTTTCTTTTTTTAAAACTTCTTCATCACGCCCTTCCCCCCTTTCTTCTCCATGGCCAGGTTGTGACGTTTCTGTTCTTCCAATTCCGCTTTGTTCTTCTTCGAGTCGATGATGGTTTTCGCGATGGCGGCACTTCCGCCGGCCAAACTTCCCACGGCCCCCAATGCTGCCAGGATGGCGGGGATGCTGAATATGAAACCTCCGATCTTTTGCTGTTTCCGCGAACGCTGCAATCTTTTCAATTGAGGTGTGCTGAGCAGTAATTTCATTCCGTGTCCTTTCGACAAGCAAGAACGTTTCTTCTCGCGTTGTTTCTTGGTGAGTAACCCATCGAGAGCACCTAGATTTTTAAGATTGGAGTATGGTATCTGGTACACGACACCCTTGGGCTTCATGTTGATGCTCTATGTGTTATTTTCACGGTATGTTATTTATATATATATTCTGAGATTTTTTCTTGTGTAGTTTTTTTACGGTATGTTATTTATATATAAATGTTCTGAGATTTTTTTTCACGGCCTCGCAGTCGTTACACAAATTCTATTACGTGCTTCTTTTTCTTGCCAAGAAGTTCCTTTGTCCCCTTGTACACGATTCGAGTTTTGTTCTCGATTAAAATAGATAGCTTCTCGTCGGATAACATGTTAGCGTATCGATCTGGTAAAAATAGACTGTATTGTGCGTTGAGCAACAGGCGTACCTTGGGACCATACTGGGTAGAAACGATTGAACCGGAAGTTATCGTGTAAGGTTTGTCGACTTCCAATTCCTGAATTTTTACATACTCGACTGACAAATTTAGCATTTGTTTTAATGCTTGGAGATCACTCATTTTTTCAGTTGTCATATCAAAAAAAAATTTCAGAGTGTTAGAGAGAAATTTAATTGTTTTTTTTCACGATGTGTGTTATTTATATATACCGAAGATTATTTTTTTTTACGATGTGTGTTATTTATATATCAAGTTTTTTTTTTGACACGTATATATATTATTATTTTTTTTAACAGAGGAAGAAAGTCCGTGCTTCCGAAAACGCGATGATGTGCGTGATGATTTCTTCCGTCTCCTGCTTAGACTTGCGCCAATCATCGGTGTACCGTCTTCTTCCCTGCCTTGCCTCGTGCAATTCATCTAACCTACCGTTTAATTTTTCCCCTGCAGCCGAAAGCAGAATGTTGAGATCACCGCACCTCAGGCCGCAGATCTCCCGAAGATGGTCCTTGAGAACCATTTCACAAGGGGTACGAAATTCCGACGTCGTTCTTGCTATGATTACAAGTTTCCCTACATCCTCACAATCGCCGTTTACTCCGTGTTTAAATATTTTACATAGTAGCTAGTAGTGGTGTTTGTGGTGGGATAAACCCACGAAAGGAAGAGCAGCCCTCCAGCAGCTTTGCTATACTTAAAACAGGCGCAACATGCCCATACGAGCTTTTTGCTCTAGTGTGGAACTCCGTCTAATCTAAGATTTTTGTAAAAATGCCCCTTCAGAAAAGAAGAGCTCTTCTCAGATTGATTTGTACATACTTAAAACTTGCTCAACATGGCCATATGAGTTTTTTGCTCTAGTGTAGCACCTGCCTAACCCAAGAGTTTTGTTTCGGAAAGTATCAACCCCCCTCTCAAGCAGATTTTTGTCTATAAACTTGTATCCATACCCACCTATACATATTTACTTCGGGTTTAAGTTTAATTGGATACTATTCAATTTGTTTATCTAATATTAAAACAATGCAATATGCAGAGCGCCCCTCTAGTCTAACCATAACCTTGTTATGTATTGATTTTTGCTTCCCGAGTTGTGCGTAAATGGGAAAGAGCGAACAAACATGCTTCCATGTTTTTATAATCTTTTGATCAGTCCCATTAGTAAATGCCTGGGAGTTGTATGTCAACAGATATAATCTATATTGTGTCTTTTCAGAGAGTTATTCATCGTCATTAGTAAATGCCTGGGAGATTATATCTGTTGACATTACCTACACTGTGCCTTTTCCGAGGGAAATTACATGTCATTTGTCATGGAACTCAAAGAGAAATTCTTATCTATACTGTGCCTTTTTCAGGGACCATCCATCATATTGAGGAAATTCCTGGATATTGTCATGCAAACTGAATTGTATTTAGGCTTGGTTTTGTCGCACACAAGTCTGTAACTTACAGAATAATCATTGCAATATTTCTGTATTTCAGCTTTTGGCTGGTTATTTGAGCAGAGGTGCTATAAAATGGGTAGGTAATATATTTTCTGACGGTAAAGTATTGTTTTATATCTAAAGGGCTTCTGTGTTTGAATCGGGTTTTTAGAATTGCTCCGTGACTCTCTCATTTCTTACATCATAAACATATGATTTTTCACCTATGAGAATGACGCTACATATGGTATCATCGGGTAATGCCTCGTGGAATTCACAGATAATTTTAATGTTTGTTCTGTCATTCACCACAACTTGTTTTCTTTTTGAAGTGTTAATTACAAACATGGGTCTCTGTATTTTGAATTCATCTGGAGTGTAATACATATCCGTATTGCCTGTAGTGACCCTTTTGAAAGCCGAAAATGCCTCATATAATTTGAGAAAATCATCCTTGGAAATGTCTAAATTGTAATTTTCTCTAGGAAAAACCTCATTTCTGCCATTTTTAAGATATATGTTCTTGATGTTGCAGTTATCAAATTTACTTGAATTTTTTTCCTGATTATTGTGTCTTCCAGTCTGAAACAGTACCACTACAAAATCCGGCATGTCATATTGTATGCTAGAGAATGAATTTGTAGCATCAAACTCATAATAGGTACCAGTGGCAACCTTCTGTACGCATTGATATGTATAAAATTGCAGAGGAACCTGTGGATTTTTTAGGATATCAGCTTTGTATTTAAGAGCATAGCTGGCTTCATATTCAACAACCGGGATTCTTAACTACATAGTCTGAATAATGCACTTGCCCTCATCAGGTAGGGTATTGGGCAGAGCTTCTCCTGTAGGGTTTATCGCACTGTACCTCATCAAAGCATTATTATCATTGGCAGCTCTTCTAAATGTAATTCTTAACCCACCCTTCCACATAATTTCTTTGTAATCCGAGAAGAATCCTGGCAACAGGCGCATAGGGAACAGCACGGTGTGGTTCTTGGTTAATATCTTATCACCAGCCTCAAATCCACCTATTTGGTAGTATGAAGCCTCTGTTTTGGATAATTTTAATGTAGCCAAAGCTGTGGAGGTAATACCGGGATAATCTATTCTGTTTATAACAACGCCATGCTTTCTGATCTCAATTTCAGAGAAGAGATGCGGCACAAAATTATCCACCAATCTTATGTTTGAATTTGCCGGATAATCTGTTCCATCGAGCTTTACAACATCAAATTTGATGTATAGATCTGCTCTGTGGGGGTGTATAAAGCCGTCCCCTACATCAAGATCAACCTCGATTTCTGTGTTGGGTTGATTTAAATTTGCAAACGTCCTCCTGTTCGGAGGGAATGATTGTAGCTCATAACTCTCAATATTTTCCATTGTATGTATTTTTATTTAAATGTTAATCTCTATGATTGCAGTTGTTGTGGCTCCAGCAAAATCAACTAATTCTTCTTTTTCATTAGTGACCATCAATTCAATGTAATCTATTCTATTATGGCACACAGGAAAATATAATGTTGGGGATGGATTGTAGATGATGGGCTCCATGAATTCGGAATTAGGTTTGAATGTTGCAATGATGCCTGTTTGTTTGTGAGTGCCTATGCCATTTGATTTGGTGATCATACCCTCAGCTACATTACAGTGAATATTCAGAGTCTCTATGGCTAAGAATTTAGGTATATTCATAGCAGTGTGTTTGATGGCCGCTTCAAGTTTTGTGTTGTTCTCAAAGCCTAGCAGTTCTCCTATAGTACCCAGATCCACTGTCTCTGTTGCAGACACAATCTCTACTCTGTGAGTGACAGAATTTTGACTTAACACTACACCTCTGGGTAATTGAGCATTTAGAGTGGACAGATTATATTGCCCTGGAGTGATGACAATTTTTTGATCCCCTACTGCAATTGTGTTGTTGTGGCGTGTAATATTAGGTATCAAGTACATGCCGTAAAATGCTCTGAGAGCTATTGTTTTGGGATACACTATGTCATCATGCAATTTGAGTTTCAATATTGAATTTTGGCTGGTGAGATGGAATACCCCCATGATGTTTCAGATACCACAAGGCCTTTTGAAAATCTTCAATTGATGGTTTATTTATTTGAGACATATATCTGAGAACAGATAAACACAAATGTCCGCAATTAACATCTTTGAAGTTTTGAAGACGGGCATTATTGTAATAAAGATTCGGTGATTTTAGATATTTTATTAAATTTTCAGGTGGAACACCTCCAAATGAATCAAACACAAATGCCTCATTGTTTAAATATTTAAGATAGCAAATCCAGTGAGTGCCCTGATTTTTGTACTCATCCAAATTAACAATGCCACACTCTTTGTTGAGTGGTTGTTCCGGTAAAGAATCAGACATGTACACACCTCTAAAATGTTTGATGCCCAGTGGCTTGATTAAAGCTTCAATATCTTGGTTTGTAAGCGGCTCTTGTTTTTTTTAAACTTATTCATGGCTCTCTTAACACCTTTGCCTTGTTTCTCCATGGCCAGGTTATGGCGCTTCTGCTCATCTAATTCTGCCCTATTCTTCTTGGCATCTATTACTGTTTTTGCTATGGCAGCTGATCCCCCAGCCAAGCTCCCAACAGCCCCGAGAGCAGCTAAGATGGCAGGGATAGTAAATATGAATCCCCCTACATGTGATTTTTTTCTTGATTGCTGTAATTTTTTTAATTGGGGGGTACTAAGCAACAATTTCATACCATGACCCTTTGCAATACAAGAGCTTTTTTTCTTGCGCTGCTTTTTGGTTAAGAGACTGTCAATAGTTTTAAGAGATTTGAGACCTGCATAAGGTATTTGATACATAACACCCTTGGCCTTCATTGTAGGTTTATTATATACATGTTCACAACCCCCACCCCAGTTTTTGTTTGGTGCTCATAGCTATGGTGGTCCCCAATGCTGCTATTTTTTCACTCAAAGAAGCATCTTTGCTTACAAATCTACCAAATGCAGCCTCTTCTAATTTCTTGTCTGCAACATGTCTCTTGTCAAGATCAGAATATGTGTTGTATGCTATGTCATGGTCTCTACAAGCAGCATCTAAAGGATTAACACCAGGATCACCTCTGTTTAATCTATGGTCCAATTTTGTGCCTGGACCACAATACTGATAGCCTGGAATGTGTAGTTCAAATGGCAGCTTGTTTATAATGTCATTAACCAGGCCCCGACCCTCAGAAATATTCCAAAATTTAGGTGGTAGAGTATTAATAATTTTTATGAGATATCCAATCCCCTTAGTGTCATTCACTATAAAATTAGACAATTTTGTGCTTATCATGTCCATAATTCCAACCTTTTCATTGTAAAAATTGTGGTTGCCAGCATTTTCCTCCCCAGCTATTACCAATAACCTATCTACAAGTTTCCTGACATCATCAACCCACACAAATTCTTTAGGCAGGGTGTTGTATTGTTTGATTCCACTGCCAGTCTTGATCTGTGACCATATGGGCTTGATTAAATTGTTGTATTTTGCTCCACTGCTAGACTTGACCCTTTTTTGTGTGGGATCATTGTTCTGGTATAGAGCATCTGATTTTATTAATATTTCTTTGTAATAATCATAATCTTGATCTGTATAGCTGCCAGGCCTTTTCCTAGTCATCAGTTCCCACAATCCAGGTGTTCCGGGGTACTTAACAAAAGCACCTTTTTCTCCGAGACGAGATTCTGAATAAACAATCAGATCATCTCCCATAAATGTTACTCTGAAATTGCCAATTCTATGTATGATGCTGCCATCAAGCTCTGTGTCAGCATATAAGCCAAAAACCTCATCTTTGTTGTCTTTAGGTGTGGTTAAATATTTTTGAGCAAGAAGACCCAATTCAATAGGATCCTGACTAGCTTCAATTCTTCTAGGAGCAACAGGACTAGGTGTATGAATACTGGAAAGTGGGGTGATTGGATAATCTAATATGTTCCTAGCAGCTACAGGTACAAGCTCTGTGATCAAATTTTGATTCTGCTCTGTAACAGTTTTGATATTCTTACCTAAATTATTAATAGCATCAATGACAGGCTGTTCTGTTTGTTTGTGTTTTTCATAAATTCCACGGTTCTCTGATTTCCATCCCTTAAATCTTTTTACAAGATAATCTCTTAACTTAAGATCATCAATGTTTGGCCTTTTCATGGTTGTTTATATACGTCTCAACGTCTAGAAAATCGTTGATTTTATTTCTGTATTTGCCACTATTAGGTGTTCTTGTCATATCAATTGTGACAAACCCATAACTGTCCTGGTTCCAGCACTTGCTGCAAAACTTGGAAAAATCATTGTAGCTCAAGTCCCCACCTACATATTCATCATGTATGTGTTTGAGGTTGGTATGGTCTTGATGAAACACACATATAAAATTGCTGTTGTCCCGGATCAGCTGCTTCGGTATTTTTGAAAAAGTCTGTGCCAGGTAGAAGCAATCAATGTTTTTGTGTCGGCCCTGTGTAAAGAAATTTCTAACCTTGTTTTGATTATCCAGTATAATGTCATCAAACACAACAACAGAGTTATCGAGACATTCATGAAGTGGCTTAACATCTGGTTCAAAAGTGGCAATATCCAATCCATCATATAGCTTCATCAGCTGCTGATATTTTAATTGTTCCAAGCTCTTAGAGAAGAGATACAAGTGCCTGTTTTTCCAGTCCAACCAGTTGGGTGCCAATAAAAAATTATCAACCATTAGAGTAGTTTTACCACAAGCAGATGGCCCAACAATAAGACACCTAATATTATCAGGTAGCAAGTTGCCATTTCTCTTATTCTGCTGTTCAGGTTCTGGCAGCCTCTTTATAACATCCCAGGTGCTCATATTATCACTTTGTCTGCATCGATCCAGCTGTTTTCCGGATGACCCAGCCATTTGACAAATAACTTGTTGCCTTTTCTGCGGATGATTTTTTCTATGAGATATGTGTCGGGCTGTTTAGTTTTGCTGAGCTCTTGTTCATAGAATCGGCCTTTGAGAATTTCTCCTCGGTGGTCCTTTATTATATATGTGTTAAGGGTCCCAGGTTTAACTTGAACCACTGTAAATAATTCGGTGCTCCAGTTTCTCGTAAAGCCTCTCTTGAATAAGTGCTTATATTTGCTGATTCTTACTTGATCGCCCACCCTGTATTTGGCCCTTCTTGTTGTTGGCTGGTATCTAGGATAATAAACAGTTCTGATCAATTTTTGCTCATCAGATGAAGTTACTTCAGAGGGTTTCATGTTGATTGTGGAATGGACCGAGTTGTTATATTTATGTAGAAGTTCTGGAAGAATATTAATCCATTTATAATTACCCTGCAGTGTAAATTGTTTATACATAAGATTTTTTAAGGTTCTGTTGAATCTCTCTACAATCGAGGCCTTGAGGTCACTGTAACTCGAGTAATGTTTTATTGCCTGGCTTTTAATAAATTGTTGAAACACAGAATTATAAAATTCTTTGCCATTATCTGTTTGCAAATAGCGCGGTGATCTTCCACTCTGATTGATGATTGTCCTGAGGGCTTCTGTAACACATTTTCCAGTCTTGGATTTGAGTGGCACAGCCCAGGCAAATTTTGAAAATGTGTCTATTACAGTGAGTAGATACTTGTAGCCCTTGTTGATTTTGTCTAAGTTTTTCAACTGCCCACTTGCCAACTCAATCAAGTCGCTCTGCCATAAATCATCTATGCCTTTTGTGACTACTGGCAGTCTCTTAAAATTATGTCGGGCCTGTCTGTGTAATTCATCAACAATAATTTGTCTAGACATAATATGTAAACAAGAATATTGCAACTATAGGGTGTTCAGCAGCTGAGACTGCAGGATTTTCTAAATATAATTTGTCCCCTATTTGTATTTTAAATTCCAGAGAGCCATCATCTTCAGCATAGGCTGTTTCTAATGTATTGGGATCTGTAAAATCCTCTAACTCTACACTGGTGATTTTTGGTTTGTTGTCAGCATTTGTTATTGATAAGGTAGGGTAGTGGTGTGCCTGTGGTTGAAGCCAATATTTGATTTTGATTGGTCTCAATGTGCCCCCAACAAAAAACTGGTAATAAAATTGTGCAGGGGACAGCATATATATTTTGCCACCTGGTGTAAATGGTGAATCATATTCTTTGTTGGGGGTGCTGTACAATTCAAGAATTACTGTATGTTTTGGATTCTCGATTATGCCCGTTATTTCTTTTTCTGCTGTAAGCAATCTGCTTGTTACAGATTCAAGGTGCTCATTGATGGTCCTAACAACATCATCATGGCCTGGCTTTATTTTTATGTCCACAACAAGTTTCTTGTATTGTTGCACAATCTCTTGTAGCTGGGTGGCAAAAACAGACAGAGCATTTGCTTGATTGGATTCCATGGTCCCTAGCTGTTGCTTGATATTAGCTACAATTTGTTGCAAATTTTCAACAACTGCCAATTTTGAATTTTGAGCAGTAAGATCATGGACCTGTCTTCTGATATCTTCAAACAGGGCATGCAGTTCATTAATATGTTGATTGGTTGGTAGAGTGGCCACTGTCTGAGTGAGTTGTTTGATCTCTGTCTGGATATTCTTGATATCTTCTGATTTCAATATCCTATTCACCGCCCTCTTAATATTTTTAAGTTCCTGTGATGTGGGAAGATTTGATACTGTATTTTGCAAAGATTCAAGTGCCAATTTCACATTGTTTAATTCAGAAGCATCAGCCACATTTTGCATAGCATTTTGGAGCAGGGCTATATCTGCCTGAGTGGGTGTTGATTGTTGTAAAATTTCAAGTTTTGTTTGGATATCATCTATCAAGTGATGAAAATGAGATAGCTCAGATTCGGTGTTGAGGTTTTCAAGCTTTGTGATCTGTTGCTGGACACTGACAAGGGTGTCTACAATCCCAGGCAATCTGGATTCTAGTACATTTGCCAAATCATTTTGCACTGCTGCTATTGTACCTTCAAGATGCGTTATGGAACTTTGAATTTTTCCAAAATCTTCATATGTTTCAAGTTGCAGCTTGATGTTTGCAACACTCCGAGTTATTGCATTCAAAGCATCAGAAGATGGTAAATTGTTCATAAAATTTTCAAGTGTCTCAATTTTTTCTTTAACCTCGGCTATGGCATTGTTCAGAGGGTCCAGATTAGGTATCTGGAGTGACTGAATCTGTTCCTTTAGAGTGGAAATCACTAGATCAAAATCTTCCTGTGATTTTATGCTTTTGACAATTGTTTGGAGCTGTGCCTGGACATTATTTATCTGCTCTTCCAATTGCTGTTTCAATTGCTCGGAGTTGTTAACCTGGGTCTTAAATTTGGCTTGAAGAGCTGCTACAGCTTCTTCCAAACTTTGAAAATTATCCAATGTTGCCAAATCAGTATATTTTTGAAGCAGCAATTTGAGTTCAGAATCAATTTTAAGAAGAGGGTCCATGCATTGTGATTGTAAATTTGTAATTTCTAATTGAAGGCTGGCATTGAGTGTGGTTTGTAAAGCTTGTAAATCACTTCTTAATTTCTTGACTCTGACATCAAGCATCAGAATCTCATCACTGTGATCTTCATGCCTTGTATGGCCAAATATATCGTTAGGCATTTTTGTTTTAATGGTTATTTATTATAGAGTATCTGATTCTTAATTCTATAAAAAAGGGTATAAGCTTGTCATAAGATCCAGGGACCTCAATATATAAGCAGTCACCAGCAGAAACAGTATAAACAGTGCCAGAAACCATGTTTGAGTGCTTAATTCTGTAAATACTTCTCCCTACTGAAATCTTGACATCACCCTCAGGGGTTGTAATAAATTGCAATTGACCACCTACAGGTAATTGGTAATGATTTAAATTATTGTTAAATATGTACAATGTTTTGCCTGTTTCATCATCAACATCTGTAAGTATGCTGTTCAGATGAATAATTAACAAGCCACTCAGTTTAGACAGCATATCAGGAGAGGGTTGTGGTGTTGGCAGCTCCATAATAGCCTGTTTTTTGAACCCAAATAAGTTCATAGGCATGTTTATTTATTTCAAATCATGCTCTGTAATTGGGCATTGATCCCCATTTTTCAAATCACAATGCCCCCAAGGTAAAGTATGTATGTCACATGATAAAATGTATCTCTTATCATCATGTGGGTCCAGAGCTACTTTTCTTACAATATTTGAAGTCAGCAAGTGATCCTCACTCTGAATTCTATTTTCTGATGTTCTGATTGAACTCTGGGATTTGAGGCAATTTTCATAATCTTCAAATTGGAGGTCTTTTTCAACAGTTACTTTGCCAATACCCTTGGCCTTTTTGACAATAGCACTACATGTTTTAAAACTATACACCTTGGCACTTAACCCAGCAAATTTCACAATAACATCACCAAGTGTTTCATCTTTTAACTTGCCGGGCACTTTTTTGTTGTGGGGTTGAATTCTTGTATGTTCACTGGTATCAAAATATTGAAACAATTCAGGCTGTGACATATCTTGATAAACATCTTCTGTTTGAATATCAAAAATAAAACTATCCGTGTCCATGTACAATAATTTTACACGATCACCATAAAAAGGTTTCAACACCTCATAATACAATATTAACATATGTAATTTGGACAATTCCAATATCGCAGCCCCTTCATAAATAGGTTTATCAAACTTGATCTTTGTTTTCTTCATGTTGAAAAGTGCCATATTTTCATCATAAATTCTTCTGTAATTGAAGTTGGGCTTTGCAACCAATTTTTTGCTCCGGCTGGGGTCAGTAATTATTTTAACATCGGTATGTTTTCTGACATTTTCAATTGTTTTGCCATACACAGAATTAACCATCAATTTAAACAAGCTCTTATCAAATTGGCTCTTTGCAGATGTTCGAAGCTCCGTGTTTGTATCAATGTATGGTTTCAACCATCTTGAGTGCCTGAACCTCAAAACTTTGCCAACTTTGGTCACTTGGACACCATGTTTCATCAGGAACTGGAGGTTTTTGTAATATGTAACATATCCCTGTTTCGGCTCCAGTGTCATCATGAGCTTCTTCTGTTTAGAGCCAGGTGAGCGCTGAACCTCGGGAATTGGGGGCAGATCAGAAAATTTATTGTGCAAATCATCAGGAATTGTCAGATCAACCTCTAAGAAGAGGCCATAGTCACTGTCATCAAAGTCCTGAAGATCCTCAATATTGAAATCTTCAACCCACTCAAGCTCTGCATATGGCAGTTTTTGCATCATGGCGTGACCATAGAGGCTGTTTGCATCTACTTAGAGTATATAATTTGATGGCCGTGCTGGATCATAATCAGGCATATATTTGTTATTTGCTCTGGCATATCTCTGGGAACATTGCACCATCCCTCCTCTTATACCTTTCTCCATAAACAGATACTTATCTTGATCGTGGATCAGATCCAATTGCATTTTGGTGTTGAAAAACGTTGCGGCCCATGCTAGGCCCGGGGCACTGTAAAAATATACTGGGTCCAGTTTATAATTTTGCATGGAAGATTTTCTGAATGCCTGCAATATATCAGCTAAGAGGGTCACATCAAGTTTTAAATATGCCATGTGATAATCACCAAATGTCTTGCATTTTAAATTGTTCCACATCAACTGGGCATGGTGATAATCTTCATCAGTGATTCCAGATCCTCTGATTCTGCTGTAAAACGCTTCTTGTGGTGGCAGGGAACACTCATCAAATTTAGAAAAATCTGTAACATAGTCATATGGATATACACCCTTCCGCCTAATTAATTTCAGGTCCTGATTTGGAAACTTGGCACGTGTGATTTTGAATTGATCATCAGGTAATTGATTTGCCAGTGTAGGCAGGCCAGCAGGTAAAAATCTGTAAGAATCAAGAAATCTTATGTGAATAGGAACACCATCAACTTTAATTGTTTTGCTAATAGATATATATTTCTCATCATTTTCAGTTAAAATATTTAAATTCTGTTTCTCAAACCCCTCGTATCTGATCATATGATGGAAATCATAATTGGATGCTCCGTGGCAAAATATGGGGATAAATTTTGATCTCTTGATCTGAATATTACAGCTATTACACAGGGCCATTTTGAATTTACCATCTGTATGAGAATGGTGATGAACCTTGATATTTATATCTGAAAATTCACAATCACATACCGGGCATTTTTCTGCTTTGTTGAAATCTTCAATCTGTTCCTCTGTTAAAGGCAACATAGGCTTTGATATTAATAAGATGTTAGATGCTATGTCACGGCACACATTTTCTATTCTATGTGCAAATATTTTGATGGCATTTGGTCCCTTGTATGAATATTCTTTAATAACAACACCATCCCGTATAACCACACAACAAAAGCTGGAAGGTTCATGTAGCTGGTATGGTGTACTTGAAGATTCTTCAGGATCTGGATTGCAGAATGCAAGAGGTTTGAGGTTCGATTCAAAATCACAGACAATATATGCTGGGTGTTCCAACAAGGCTTCAAACTTTTTGAATTTGCAATTCTCACTTGGATTGGGCATCACCATATGAACAGGTTTATGATTGCCACAGTATTTCAGATGCTCAATTAACTTGTTTTTTGCAATTTCTACACTCTCTTCACAAACACCATTCACCATTTTTCTACCATCAAATACAGTTAAGCATCTTCTGCACAACTTGAATATTTTTTTATATTTGTCTAGTTGTGTTCTCACTAAAGCTTCAAGATTATGTATCAGAGTGTAATGATATGTGCCATCCCCTTCAATTAAGAGCAAATCAATCGGAATAGCAGATTCATCATCAAGTGTACTGATTCTGAGAGGTGCTATCGGGCAATTGCCAGTGGAACAAATAAATACATTAATGGATAATTGTTTGCCATTGATGTGCCTGGCCTTTTTTTCAAATTTATCAATATTCTGAACAGACATTGGATATTCTAAACCCTCCATTGCATCGTCAAAATCATGTTCATGCTGTTTGTAATAAGTTATTCTCTCTGGATGCCTTGAAACTGGATACAGAGCTGCTAATATACACCACAAAAAGCATTTCTGGTCGGTATTTTCAATATTAACCACGGCTCTTTTGTTTTTGATATTGGCAGGTAATGGCAGATATGTAGAACCTTGTAATGGGCTGAATTCAGAAATATTAACATATAACTTGTGCGGAGAGCCGCATAGGGTCCATCCGGACTCTTTTGCAGCAAATTCAGAGTGTTTATTATTCAATTGATCTATCAACCTGCTTATTATTTTGTCCGAATTTGCATTTGAATAAACCGGTACAGTTTCTGTTATGTGGGGCTGTGTAAATTGTGTGCCGTTTGGTTTCTTATATTGAGTATACAATTTGAGAGACAGCTTATAAGACCCATTTTGTGCATTAAGAATTGCCTGCACATTAGGATTTACACTGTTCAAGAAATTCTTAATGCCACATCTTGGCTCTGATTCAAACCGGTAATCCCTGAGTTGGGCATTAAAACTGCTACGGATGGGTGCATAGCGTGGCTGTTTTGCTGCTCTGGCATTAACAGGTGCTTCGTGCTTTCTTTTCAGACCAGATGTAGATGGTTGTGCAGAGCAAGTATCTTTATGTGTATATGTGAAGTATTGCATGCTGTATTTTCTATTGCATTTGGGGCAAATTATTGTGGGAGTTCTGTATTTGTCCGGGTTACAAATTTTTTGGTGTCTGGCCCAATTAGAGCTAAATATATTTTTATTGCATTGATTACAATATTTTTGATTCGGCATTTTTGCTGTTGTTTATTATATACAATTTCCTGGGTTTCAATTCAAAACTTTATACTGGATAAAAATATCAGTTGGGTTCAGCTGTGTGATTTGTATGTATGTGTATGTGTGTATGTATGTATACACTTAATATTTTTGGCTTTGGTATTTATATAAAATTTCCTGGGATTCAAATTTAATCTCTATGGATTAATATTAATAATATTAATCTTATAACAGGTTGTAAAGCCAATAGCCCACAAGTGGAAAAAGAGAATAAATATTCATTCACACTGACCCAGCGCAAATACCTGTACAGACATGCTGGACATGGGACAAATATAAGCTTGACTCTAAATGTGAGTGGATTACAACAAATATCGGATTTTATATTGTTCAATTAAACCAGGTAAGTATGAGAAGCACTGTAAAAACACATCTGCTCTCATCAGCCACGCTCACAATACTGGGTGATGCAATACTCGGGAATTTCTGTAAGTATTGGCGCTGGGGAGAAACGTGCAAAGCAAAAATCAATACTACCGTCTCGGGAATTGTACACACTGACACAGAGGGGGAAACATGCAAACACGGGGCAATACTAGAGGGGCGCTCTGCATATTGCATTGTTTTAATATTAGATAAACAAATTGAATAGTATCCAATTAAACTTAAACCCGAAGTAAATATGTATAGGTGGGTATGGATACAAGTTTATAGACAAAAATCTGCTTGAGAGGGGGGTTGATACTTTCCGAAACAAAACTCTTGGGTTAGGCAGGTGCTACACTAGAGCAAAAAACTCATATGGCCATGTTGAGCAAGTTTTAAGTATGTACAAATCAATCTGAGAAGAGCTCTTCTTTTCTGAAGGGGCATTTTTACAAAAATCTTAGATTAGACGGAGTTCCACACTAGAGCAAAAAGCTCGTATGGGCATGTTGCGCCTGTTTTAAGTATAGCAAAGCTGCTGGAGGGCTGCTCTTCCTTTCGTGGGTTTATCCCACCACAAACACCACTACTGTAGCTCGGGCGGCAAATCAGTTATACGAGACATGTTGTTATTATTATTATTTTTTACTCTATGTTATTTATATACCCCACTCCAATTTTTGTTTCGTGTTCATGGCGATGGTGGTACCCAGTGCGGCGACCCGTTCACCCAACGATGCGTCTCTGCTCACGAACCTTTCGAAAGCTGCATGTTCCAATTTTTTGTCTGCTTCGTGACGTGCGTCCAGATCCGTCTGCGTGGTGTTGTAGGCGATGTCGTGATCTTTGCATGCAGCGTCCAACGGATTCACACCCTTGTCTCCTCTCTCCAATCTTTTCTCGAGTTTGGTACCCGGTCCGCAGTACTGGTAGCCAGGTAGATGCATCTCGAAAGGTAACTTGTTGATGATGTCGTTCACGAGTCCCTTTCCTTCGGCCACGTTCCAAAATTTCGGAGGCAGCGTGTTGATGACTTTGATCAGGTAACCTATGCCCTTGTCGTCGTTCACGATGAAGTTGGAAAGTTTCGTGCTGATCATGTCCACGATGCCAACCTTCTCGTTGTAGAAATTACGATTGCCTGCATTCTCTTCGCCGGCTATCACCAACAATCGGTCCACGAGTTTCCTAACGTCGTCCACCCAAACGAATTCCTTGGGTAACGTGTTGTAGCGTTTGACGCCGCTGCCTGTTTTGACCTGGTTCCAAATCGGTTTGATGAGATTCCTGTACTTCTCGCCGCTGCTCGATTTCACCCTATTCTGCGAGGCGTCGTTGTTCTGGTACAAGGCATCCGTCATGATCAGAATTTCCTTGTAACTTTGGTAATCTTCGTCGGTGTAATCTTTCGGCTGCTTTTTGGCGACGAGTTCCCACAGTCCCACCGTACCCGGATACCTGTTCCAACTATCCTTGTCGCCTAAATTGACTTTAATGTCGTTGCCTTCGAAGGTCACCTTCGATTTCCCAATCTTCCACACCACACCACCGCCTTCGTTGGTTTCCATGCTGGGATACAATCCGAACACTTCATCCTTGTCGAATTTCCCCGTGCTCAGGTAGTCTCGTGCCAAAGGTCCCAACTCGATTTTATCCGAAGACGACGTGCTGCCTATGGCTCGACGTCGTGCCGGTGCATCCTTCAGTTCGAACGGCGTCGAAGGAATGCTCGAAATGGGCGTGGGTACGGCGTAACTTTTAGCTGCGAGCGGTACGAGTTCGTTGATCAAATTTTTATTTTGTTCCGTGACACTTTTAATTTCTTTACCTAGACCGATGATGGCATCGATCACAGGTTGATCCTGACGTTTCTTCTCTTCGTAGAATCCGCGATTCTCGGATTTCCAACCTTTGAAGCGTTTCGCGAGGTAATCGCGAAGCTTGAGATTTTCGTCTTCGATTTTTCGTTTCGTCATGACGTTATTTATACACGTCGTTTCTCACAACGTTGCAACGTTTAGAAAATCGTTGATTTTGTTTCTGTATTTTCCGTCGTTGGGTTTCCTCGTCATGTCGATCGTCGTGAATCCGAAATCGTCACCGTTCCAGCAAGTAGAGCAGCAGCGTTCCGAAAATTGATTGTAGTTCATGTCTCCGCCTACGTAGTCATCGTACGCGTGCTTGAGGTTGGTGTGATCTTGACGAAACAAACATATGAAATTAGCGTTGTCGCGTACTAACTGTTTTGGAATTTTGGAAAACGTTTGAGCTAGGTAGAAGCAATCCATTCCTTTGTGACGACCTTGCGTGAAAAAGTTGCGAATTTCATTTTGATTTTCCAGGATGGCGTCGTCGAACACAACGACTGAATTTTCACGACAATCGTCGAGTGGTTTTATTTCCGAGGCGAACGTTGCAATGTCCAGACCATCGTACAGTTTCATCAGTTGCTGGTATTTGGATTGCTCCAAACTTTTCGAGAACACGTACAGGTGCCTGTTCTTCCAATCTAACCAATTCGGTGCGAGGAGAAAATTGTCCACGAGCAGTGTCGTTTTCCCACACCCCGAAGGACCTACGATCAGACAGCGGATGCTGTCGGGAAGCAACTTGCCGTTCTTTTTTTTTCTCGTTTGACTTTCCGGATCCGGTAGACGCTTCACCACGTTCCACGTACTCACAAGATCACTTCGTTCGCGTCGATCCAACTCTTTTCCGGAAGTCCCAGCCATTTGACAAACAGTTTGTCACCTTTCCTACGCAATACTTTCTCGATGAGGTACGTGTCGGGGTGTTTCGTTTTAGAGAGTTCCTCTTCGTAAAATCTTCCTTTCAAAATCTCGCCGCTACTATCTTTTATTATATACGTGTGTCGGTTTCCGGGTAGAACTCGAACTACCGTAAAGAGTTCCGTGCTCCAATTTTTTGTGAATCCCTTCTCGAAGGTGCGTTTGAATTTGCTGATCCTCACCTGGTCTCCAATTTTGTATTTAGCTTTTTTTGTCGTGGGTGTGTACTTTGGACAGTAAACTGTAGAAATTAAACGCTGCTCGTCGGACTTGGTAACGTTGGCTGGCTTCATGCCTATTGTTCTGTGTACCGTATCATTATAGGTGTTGACGAGTTCCGGCAGGATGTCGACCCATTTGTAATTTCCCCGAAGCGTGAATCGTTTCCACATGTGTGTTTTCAAGGTTCGATTGAATCTTTCCACGATGCTGGCTTTGATGTGACTGAAGGTCGAATAATGTTGAATCTTGTGTTTTTGAATAAACTTTTGGAATACGGCGTTGTAAAATTCCTTCCCCTTGTCTGTTTGCAGAAACCGTGGTTGTCTGCCGCCGCTTTCGCGAAAAATTAATTTGAATGCTTCCGTGACGCATGTTCCCGTTTTCGCCTTCAAAGGTAGAGCCCATGCGAATTTCGAAAATGTGTCTATGACGGTGAGGAGGTACTTGTTGCCCTTGTTCAATTTATGTACGTTTTTCAAATTGCCGCTACTCATCTCCACGAGGTCGCTTTGCCAGAGGTCGTCGATGCCCTTGGTTACCACAGCCAAACGTTCGTAGTTACGGCGTGCAGGTTTATGCAATTCTTCGACGATGGCTTGCCTAGACATTTTTTTTAGAGATTACGTTTCAAGAGAAGCACAAGCGTGATGGGATTCAAAGAGGGTGGCACTTCGCTCGTGTTTTGAATGATCAGCTTATCGCCGGCACTCACGTCGAAAACGGTAAGATCTTCGTCTTCGTGTATTTCATATATGTTGCGCGTTTCGTTCCAACGTGCCAGAGGAATGTTTCCTGCTTTCTGGACACCACGATTCGATATCAAAGTCATGGTGGGAACGCTAGCTTTTCTACCGTGAGACCAGTACGAAAATTCGTTTATCTGAATCGTGCCATCGAGGAGAAACTTGTAGTACGGATGATAAGGATGCAACATGTACAGTTTGTTACCTTCGACGAACGTGGAGATTCTCTGTTGATTGGGTACGCTGTTGATTTCGATGGCTTGCAGAGAATGCAGTTTAGCGAATTTAGTGTCGACGCCGAGCAGATTACTGTGAACTTGTCCGAGTTTATTTTCGATGGGCAGCAAATGCTCGACTATGGTATCCGTTACGGCAGAAAACGACGGTTTGATTTTCACTTCCACGTTCAACTGCTTGTAGTTTTCGTTGAGTTCTTGCAACTTGGCACCGAAAGAGGCCAGCGTCGATTCCTGCGTGGATTCCAGCACTCCAACTTGATCTCTGATGTTGACGACAATGTTCTGAAGGTTCTCGACTTGATTCAATTTCGTGCTCTTCTCGGTAGGATCGTTCACGATCCTTCGCATCTCTGTAAACTGCGTGTGAAGGTCGGCGACGCTCTGCGAAGTGGGCAGCGTCGACACCAGCGAACTAATTTCGTCTCGAATCTGTTCCACGTTCGCCGTTTCCGTTTCTAGTCGTTTCAGCATTCGAGATATGTTTCTTTTCAAAGCGTGCAATTCTTTGGAGGTGGGGAGATTGGCCACCCTACTCTCGAGATCGCTCAATGAACTTTTGATGTCGTTCGAATCGGATAGTGCCGTCACCGCCGTTTTCAATTTTTCCAAATCTTCGCTCGAAGGCACGCTCGTCCGTAACGATTCCAAGTCACCCTGTATGTTGTCGAGTACGTGATGAAAATGAGCGAGATTCGTTTCGACGTTCAAATTTTCTAAATATTCGATCTTCTGCTGAACCGTGCTCAACGTGTCTTGAATGCTCGTCAACGCTCTTGCTTCAGCGTGAATATTTTTAATTTCTTCGTTGATCAATTCCAAGGACGCCTGAAGCGTAGCGATGGTGGTTTGAATGTGTTCGAAATCTTGATAGGCCTCCAATTGAATTTTTATGTTCGCGACGCTTTTACCGATGACCTGCAGTTCGTCCGACGATGGTAGGTTCGTCATTGTATCTTCCAAAGTCTGCAACTTGGATTTAATTTCTTCCAACGTGCTGGTGAATTCTTCTTGTAATTTGGAAACGACGACATGTAAGCGTTCTGCGTCTATATCGTTCACGACGGTTTGAAGTTCGGAGAAATTCTTTTCGATTGCGGAAGTTCGTTCTTCGATTTCGAGTTTCAATTTTTCCAAATCTTCATTTTTCGATTGAAATTGCTGTAATTTGGCCAAATCATTTTGAAGCGAATCCACGCTCAACTGTATATTTTGAACGCTGTCGTAAGAAGGTACGTCGACATAATTTTTTATCAGCGTCTTCAGTTCGGAATCGATTTTCAGAATGGGGTCGAGACATTGCGTTTGGAGCGTAGCGATTTCCGACTCCAAACTTTTGTTTAAGGTCTCCTGCAAAGCAATCAAATCGGTCCTCAACTTCTTAACTCGAATGTCCAACATGAGAATCTCTTCTGCGTGGTCTACACGCTTGGTGTTGCCGAAAATGTCGTTAGGCATTTTTGGTTAACGGTTATTTATAATAGGATAAACGATTCGTAATTCTACAAAGAGAGGAATAAGTTTGTCGTAATCTCCGAGAAGTTCCATGTAAAGATAATCTCCTGCAGAAACATCGTACGTAATGTTAGAAAGCATCTTGTCGTGCTTGATTCGAAAAATATTCTTGCCGGTAGAAATTTTGATTTCGCCTGCGTTTTCCGGATTCACGGTGATTTGAAGTTTCCCGTCGATCGGAATTTCGTAGAAATGTAAATTGTTATTAAAAACATAAAACATCTTGCCCACATCGTCATTCAGTTTCGTCCAAATGCTGTTGAGATGAACAATCAGTAAACCATTGAGTTTAGATAACACGGAAGGTAAAAGGTTATTGAAATTTGGCGGTGCAGTCTCCATGTTGATCTGTTTGCGGAAGCCAAAAAGATTCATTGTCCTTGTTAGTTATTTAAGAATACGGTCAAAGTTTTTTTTTTTGTAATGACAGGCA
The DNA here is from genome assembly GCF_977018435.1 of Lepisma saccharinum. NCBI lineage: Eukaryota > Metazoa > Arthropoda > Insecta > Zygentoma > Lepismatidae > Lepisma > Lepisma saccharinum. Next base: position 41,095,596 of record NC_139235.1, on the reverse strand, counting down.
AAGTGTTTTTTTTTTTTTTGTTTGCTTGCGTCACAATACAGGCGCACGCGCGCGCGTGTTTGTGCGACACATTGTTCCCGAAAAAGGTTTACAAAAATCACGATATATAAATATTTGGTCCCACAGTTGGAAAATTACGATAAGATGCATTCATCCTTCAAGGATGAGAGAGTGCATTCGTCACAATACACGCGCGCGCGTGTAAAAATTATACACCGTGAAAAGCTACGACGAGTTGGAAACACTGCTGGTAGGGTTAACATACACCATAAAAGGCTACGCCTCGCCCCCGAGTTGGCAACACTGCTTGTGAGGTTAACATACACCGTGAAAGGCTTCAAAATATCATATAGTGGAATTTTTGTAGAGTGGGTTGGCAACACCGACGAGTCTTGAATTATTATTTCGAGCCTCAAATAATGATTTTCGAGCATCAAATGATGATTCGAGGCTCAAATGATAATTCAAGACTCGTCAGTGTTGGCAATTCCTATTTGTAGGTTAGCTTAGCCAGTGAAAGATCATATAGTGGAATTTTCTTCGGATGGGTTGGCAAAACCCAAGCCTCAAAAAAAAAACATCCAATAGAGTTGCCAAACATAAACAGAGGACAATAGACCCCCCCTCATAAAAAGCTACAGTAAAAACCCACAGTGTCGCCAACACTAGGCCCCCAACAGTATTGCCAAACATAAAAAATACATAGACCCCTCAGGTCCTTTAATAAAAATTTACAGTGAAAAACCCAGTAGGTTTAACAACACTGTCAATCTACGGCAGTGTTGCCAGATGTAAACAGAGGGCAATAGACCCCCTCATAAAAAGCTACAGTAATAGGCCACAGTGTTGCCAACTCTGCCCTCAAAATATACATCATAAAAAGCTACGACGAGCCTCAAATAATGATTCCAGCCTCAAAAAAAAATTCAGAACTCTCATGTACGCTGAGGCTAGTGGGGTTAACATACACCGTAAAAGGCTACGCCTCGCCCGAACACATGTACACTCACACACAAAAAAAAAGCTAAAAAATTATACACCGTGAAAGGCTACGCCGAGTTGGAAACACTGCTGGTGAGGTTAACATACACCGTGAAAAGCTACGCCTCGCCCGAGTTGGCAACACTGCTTGTGAGGTTAACATACACCGTGAAAGGCTTCAAAATATCAGTTGGTGAAATTTTCGTGGGGTGAGTTGGCAACACTGAGCCCCACATGATGATTCGAGCCCCAAATGAGGGCTTAGAACCCGGGCACTAGGTCTACTAACGTCCGCTTGGAACACACGAATGTGGTTCCCCCTCGGCCTAATATGTTTTTATCGTGACCAATTGTGCCCAGCCCAACTCCTTTACATTTTATAAGAGGTGTTAAGGACTTTTGAATCACTTTGCACATACCAGGTGATTCAAAAGTCTCTTGACATGATGCACCACCCCAATTCGCCAGAATCGTTCGGGACTACCTCGCTGACACCTTCCCCGATAGGTGGATCGGCCGTGGCTCACCAAGGCTTTGGGCGACTCGCTCTCCAGACCTGACTCCCTTAGACTGTCTTGTCTGGGGTTTCATTAAGTCTAGGGTGTACTAAGTAAAGATCAACACCATAGAGCAACTGATACAGTGAATAGCTGCAGCAACGGGGGAGGTCACGCCAGCTATGTTGGAGCATGTATTCCGGTCTATGCAAGAGAGGTGGGTGCTATGCCTAGACTTACAGGGCCACCATATTGAAATGTACTGAGTTTGTCTTCTACTCTAGAGTACTTTTCAGCAGTACTGGCAGTTTTCTCAATAAAATGCTTTTTGATTAAAATGTCGAGAGACTCTTGAATCACCATGTATATATAATACAAGTGTATTTGTAAAAATAGGAGATTCTGTGTGTTGTGTGGATGGAAACCTCATGTGTCCCCTTTTACCATGCTGTTTCACTATCCTCGTCCCTCCTGAATGAAGGAACCGTGTTATTCCTCGAAGTTTCTTTTCACCTTCCTACTTTATAGCGCCGTTCTGCTCCCCCAAAAGCTCCCAGATTTCTTGTTCCCCCTCTTGCAAAACATGTGACTTTTACTGACGTCAGTGGGAAGGTCGCAGAAGAGAAAGAAGAAAACGACAAACGTCCATTGTTCCACAAAAAGAAAGGAAGACAGAACGAGGGAACTAGAATGGGTCCAAGAGAGGAGTCAGAAGTTACGGTAAGCTTTTGGCCCCTGCTACCAGACATGCTCTACCCTGAAAGGTTGTGTCATAGCCCCCTCCCCCTTCTTACGGGCTGCAGAGCGTGAGGTTGCGTTGTGGAAATATGGATTCCCATGCACTCGTAGTTGATTTACATCTGTTCCGTAAGTTTCAGTTCACCGCGAGAACCTACAACTCGCTCTGGAGATAAAAATATACGCTTTTAGAAGATTCATTAGCAAAGTTGAATGGAGTACCCTTCTCGTCAAATCCAACGACATAAATTCAAGTTCTTAACTCATAATTACTGCAGCTCATGTTGGCATTTATTTTCATTTTATTGTTTGATAAGTTATGATTTTTATTAGGTATCTCAAATGTAGTATCATGGTATACGAAATTTACTATGAGCTATTTTATATACAGAGTGATCACAAATAATTAAGCTAATTTTTCAAATGGAAACGTCGTTAAAGAACCAAAGTACTTATCCAACTGTAATATCTAAGGGCAGTTTCGGTAACCCTCACAGAAACTCGACCTCTTAATATAGACAGCCTTCCCTTAATGGTTATTAACAGTACGAAACCAACCGTTTCAGGGGGGCCTCTATAGCTTTCTCCCACACCTTGCCTTATCTCCGCCACTGAGTTAGATGAATCCTCTGGTTCCTTTGGTATTCCTCAATGAATGGCAATTTTTTCTCTATGAGAGACTTGGTGAAACCTAGAGCCGGTGTTTGAGAAAACATTGCTGGAAAAATCCCCAAGGTTCTGTGACTTTAACCCTTAGACCATGCCTATAATATTACGAGAAACGTTTTATATACTACTGAACAACAAATATTTCCTTACCCGTGCCATTGCTTGATATATTGTAACTTAAATTCTGTGGAAATTCTCAAGTGCAAGAAGGATTGAAATCAAACCCTTGCGACGGACAACTTGTCACTAGTTGGAGATATTGATTTGTGTCACTTCCTACGAGTTGAAACGAAAACAGAAACTTCGGGAAAGGCCTTTCCGAACGAGAGAAACGTTTGGAAAATATCCAAACGTTCCTTTTCGGGCATAAAAGACATAGCTCTTTGCTTGTTTTGAGCCCAAAGACATTACCACTTGACTTAGATGGAAAGGATTTAGGATTGTTCGTTTGCGTAAGAGCTGTGCAATGTAAGTCAAAAAGTTTCGAATTGTGCTACACTAATACATTTTCTTAAATGGGTGTATTCCTGTAACGGTGGGAAGAAAATAATATATCGAAGTTGTAGTTGGGATACATAATGTTATTTCATTGTTAACAGTCATGACGACGAAAATCAATAAACAATCTATGAATTAAATAAGCAGAGAAAATAGCAAATATCCATACCTATCTGTATTCCACTACGGCAAGTATCGTAACATGCATGTATGTATGATTGATTTGTTCTTTTAAGTCCATTTTATGCACAGAAAGGCCAATCGGGACTGGATCTACAGTTTAAAGGGAGATGCGAACCACTGTGCCATGTGCCTCCACCGGGTATCGATCCCGGGACCCCTTGATTACAAGGCGACGACGTTACCACTACATGGCCCAAGTAACGTAACAGTTTGCTTGTTAATAATGGACCTTATCATATTTATATTTTCATTAGGTTGAGATAACACACATAATGTAAGGAACATACTGTATAATTTGTAACTGGGCCATCGCATACACAAAAAAAAATATAGATTCGGCCAACGATTTCGTGAAATTTCTCTCTCTTGTCTTGTAAGCTTACGTGGAAATATTTAGTTTTCTTGAACTGACAAAGATGGCTCTGGTGAAGGTTGTTTTAGATATGGCAGCAGTGGATGAGAATTAATCAGCGCGGCGAGTGAAAAGTTCTTGTGTTGTGAAAAGTTGATTTCGTTGTGTTATTTAAGTTGATTTGATTTAGTTTATTTCACTTCGCGTTTTGTACCTCTTGGCTAATTTGCGAAGATGGGGATGAGTTATGAAATGATGAAATTGATGAATGGACATTCACAAACAACCAAGCCCGATTCGAACCCGGGACCCTTGGCGTCGCAGCGCGATGTGCTAACCACTCGGCCACAGGGTCGGGCTGTTATTTAAGTGAACTGGACTATATTTACATGTGTATGTACTAAATCTTAACACATAGGTCTACAATCTGTCATGTTAATTCGTGTATGGAACTCTGAATATCAAAACTGAATGCACTTTCAACTAGCTACAGAGAAATACACTCTCTATGTACCTTGAAATACACCATCGGAACATCAGCCATCTTGTAACAGGTACGTAGACAGCAAATACACGCACACATAATTATTTTCGTAAATTACGCATTGTTAGGTTGAACTAGAACTGCTGTATGTAATTAGCTGGTATGAATGAAGAATACAGAGAATGTCTCCAATTTCTTTCCTACTTCTTATACTCACTAAATATGCAGTCCTGGAAACGTATCTGGAGTTAAGATTTGAGGGTCACGTGAAAAAATTGTACACTTACGTCTATATATGTTGCAAAATTGCGATCTTCATTTCCGCGATCATTCTCCATACAGAAAGAAAGGAACCATGTTTGATTATATGAACAAGTGACGTTCTTCATTCGTTGCGATGTCTACAGCGTTGCCACGCTGTTCCTTCGTTACTTGCAGGGCATTAATTGTTGCTTCGTTGCTTGAATATCATTAATCGTTGAAGCATGGCGGAACAGAGGATGGACTTTGATTAGAGGTAAGTTTGGCAACGATGTTCGAGCGTTCTTCTACAAAAATGGGGTATTGCACAGTGAGGAAGCTAGTGCTACAAAACTTATATCTTGATACAATATGTGCTCATTGGCAAAACATTTAACTGATATCCCCACGAATCATTTTCGGTAAGTTTAGGGTAAGAAAGGATCTCGAATTTCGTTAATATTTGGTATATTAACTACTTTCGGCCTTCTAATCAGTACATTATGCACGGGTAGCCCCATGAACCATGCACGGGTAGCCGCACAAACGATTCACGGATAGCCCCACGAACCATTTCCGGTAAGGTTAGGTTAGGTTAGGTTAGGTTAAGCAAGCTTCGTTAAAATTTTGTTCCTAAAACAATGCGATACAGTTGTAACAAAAAAAAATCCACTTAGTATGTATATCGCCTTTTTTTCCTATTTCCACACGTGGCCCCGCATTTTAACAACAGATTCGTGATTAGAAGGCCAAATTTATTTAGTATACAAAAAATTAACGAAATTGGAGACATTCTCTATGTTCTTCATTCGCTCAAATTAGCGTTATCCGTTTAGTGAGGGCAGGCGAGAAACTAGGCACAATTCAAGGTGAAATTGGAGACCGATACATTACAAGTATAATGTGCACGTTAGCGATTTCGCTCCGATTACGAACTGAAATTTGTGCAATTACTTTGGAAGCCATTCTATTCTTGTTACCAATTACCAGTTTGTCTTTCGTGAAACGTGTGTACGAACATGAACAAGAGAAATAAAATTAACTTGCTCTCGTAAGTGTTGAGTCAGCGAGCAAATTGAACAAGTTGCTTTGCCGGTTACAGGTTTAAACCACGAGTGAGGTGGGGGTGGGGGAATGTTCGTACATTACTCGATTCCTGTATAAGCCTGGACATGGATGTCATACGGTTGCTACATATACAGTGCGGTATTTACATAACGTTGGTAACTTTCAAATAGTAAGAATATTTACACACACACCTAAACATTTATAATGATTGCCTTCTCTCCTTATCACGTTACATTAAAACTCAGAACCTCGACCCTGGCTGTTACATTTGGCCCAGAGATGTCTTGTCTAAGCGTATTCGTGGAAGAAGGGAAAGCGAGGCAGTACCTGACCTGACTTCGAGTTCGAATTTATGTCTGCCAGGACTTGTACGTCTTGGACACTGCTGGGTTGTAACGACCCTATTGAAGAAGCACTGAAGCAAGCCCTCGGTGTCTGACCACCAAGCGCCTTGTGAATAGACAACCCAAACAGCATTACAATTCTGCGGCTTGTATACGAGTCAAGGGTATACATCTTGGGGAAATTGAGCAGTGATGCCAAAGAGAAATACGAGATGAAGATTGTCGGAATTAATGTCTCGTTTTCTCGACATTGAATAATACTCGGTCCACGTTACGTTCCTTTATGTAATGTTGTTTGAGAACGAACCTGACGGACTGGGTTTATATTTTCACTCCTTGCATTACACTAAGTTCTATATTTTACAATTATATTAATGCTTTGAACGAAAATAATACATAGAACAACATTCAACACACGTTCACACCACTCTTGTCACACACATGCACGTGAAAACACACAGACAAAGCTAAATTTTAACTTCCAAGTGAATGTCCAAATAACAGTAAACGGAGAAGCATGGTGTGCGAAACATGGGATATTTCACAGAAAGAATGCGTCTATTTTTGACATACGAGGTTTCTATCAATAGACAATGAAACAATTATCAGTGAAATTAAGATGGATTTGCTTTTTCGGGTGTTGAGGAAGAAACAGACTGACTGGAGAGAAGAATATGTAGTGTTATTGATAGTGTGTTGGTTAGCGTTCAGAGTTTTCATCAGCGAGGCCTGGGTTCGATTCCCACCAAACGCATTTTTTTTTCTAGCAGTGAACAAGTATATTATATTGTTTTCTAGGCATTTTGACGAAAGGATAAACATCAAATTTAATATTTTAATCTGTCCTTTCATTCTTCTAATAGGTTCTCTATCACAAGGGATATAGAGATTCTCTGTCTTGTCGAAGGACATCTTCTCAATAGTTCCGTAGCTACGATTCTCTACTCTCTTTCACCCACTAGTCTTATTTATTTACTTTCTTCATATCTCCTCACGAAATACCTTGAATCTAACGAAAACACACAGATATAGTTAGAACAAGATACACACCTCTCATCGAAGGTTTCAGGCTTGAGTTCTGGATTTTTTGCGAGGGTGATTATTTCTGGGTGTCTATTTATCATCCTCGTCTAAAAAACATTGCTCACTATTCCCGTGATTAACTTAGGGAGAGACCAAAGCTACTCAAATAACAAAAGTACAGAAAATGCAAGACACACCTGCCAGGCCATGTTATACTTTGGGAATTAGCAATCTGAAAATAAATTTTCGGTTTAGTCGACTACTTGCAAAAACGTTTCGTGTTGTCTCGTTTGGAGTGTTGGCTATCGTGTCGGACTAGCATGCGGGCAACCAGAGTTCGAGCCCACCGGAAGGTAACATTTTTTTGTCTAATTTCATCCAACATTATTTATAAAACTGAGGTTTCTTCAAAACCTTTTGAATTACATGCCACTTCGTATGTCGTTAACGTGAAAGCAGCAAAGATGAAAATTTATTGTTCCGAAGCGACGATGTATTTGTGTATAAATTGAAAAATTGTAAGGGCGTTGCAGGAACATGATAACTTGAAACTGAAGAGTTTTTTTAAAAGGGAGTAATACTATTTTGGGAAAATTTTTTGGAACAATTTAATTACTATAGCTCTCTCTATCTCTCTCTCTCTCTCTCTCTCTCTCTCTCTCTATTGGGCCAAAATAGCATTCTTGTATTGTTTTTACCAATGTTTAATGTGCATGATTGATTGATTGATTTAGTTCATTTTACTTCTCTTCTTTGTCGCTTTTGACTAATCGCGAAGATGGGGATGATCGATGTTATGATTAAATTGATGAACGATACACACAAAGATTGCACACTCGCCTCACTTAGTACTCCGGCAGTTTGTTTCTTTATACAGCATATTTGCAGAAGATACAATTCAACACACAAGTGTATTAATGTAAGCTCTATAAAACAAAGTTATTACTAACTTCGTTGACCCATGTCGGGATTTGAGCCACCCCATGGAGCCCTGACGTCGTAGGGTGCTGTGCTGTAGAGCGACCACAAACAAAAAAGCTTCGGCCAAAAGTCCCCACGCACCTCACCCTTCACCCGTTCGACTAGGATCATAAGGAAGCATGATACACTCTGTCCCTCCCCTCCAAGCGGGGGCGATCATACAGGCACACAACTAGAGTACGCGGAAACAGGACTGCAGGCTCTTTTCCATGTGGTTCCACTACAAGGTCCGTAGACCACTAGTTTCCCCCGCTCTTGAAGGTCTGGTCATAACTCGCCTTTTTTCCAGCCCCCATGTTTACAACCCCTGCAGGCTTTCTGTGACGTCATCAAGATGAAACTTCTCCGAGTGTCTGCTATTTTCAGCACTGTAAAGCATACAACGGTCTTGTTTTTAATAGAAAAAGCACATATTGAGAACATCGCAACACAACTTACACAGAATACAGGAATCTAATGGTGCATAGAAAAAAATATAAGTAAGCAAAAACACAAATTTACCCACGGTTAGTGCTGGAAAGAATTGAAAAAAGAGCAGCTCTGGATCCATTGCTTTTGCTTTATGGTATTTGTCCTTTTAATTTTTCGGATCCTGCGGTTCAAATATCGACAATATTGACAAAACACGAAGTACTTTCTGTTGTTTTGCTTTTACAATTTTTCGTTTTGTATTGAACAAACAAATGATAAGACTGATCAAGATTTTTGTTCTCGAGGTTACACAGACACACTTTCTCAGAACATTTTTCCTAGCACATCTTGCCTTCACACTAAGGATGGCCAAAAAATATGACGTCACAGTTTTACAACCACCTCGGCTTGCTCAAAAGTGGCGTTATGAACAGACCTTCCAAAGCAGGCGGCAAACAAGTTAACGGACCTTGAATTATATGACTACAAAAGTTTCGCTGTGTTTGTTGTAGTAGCTCTATATAACATTATACACGTTTAAGGGGGTTCTAAAGCCATGTTAAAGAATAGGCCCAAATTCCCAGACAAAACCGTAGCATTAAGATAGATTCGGTAAGAAAGAAATTTTCCGATATGAAAGATTGTTTTATTCACTAGAACCTGAAATACCTATAATTTTGTTACGTTTAAAGGTATTTAAGTAAATAACAGAAAATATAATGTCATGTTCAAACTGCTGCGTACAGATGGCGTTGAAGTGGTCGTTCTTGTCAAGAACGATGCTTTTTTGTCTTGTTATGACCAGTAAGCAAGATTTTGTTGTGAAACAACGAATCCAGTGTGTAGCCGCTACTACCTGAAATATCATTTGAAAAGGTGGAAACATTTCGTATCTTCAGAAAGTAGTGGTTATGTTTATGGTTTTTGAAGTGCCGTATTGTCGTGGTGCTAATTTTAGCATACACTGTTGCCAAAATTTCACTCCGTGTTTTCTAACGATATGATCATTACAAGTACTTGATTGCCCGAAAGTCAAACGAAGCTACCAGAGAATAACTAATGTAACTACTACATATAGGAGAACAAGGGGACAAATATTTCATCGGGTTTGTGAGAAAAATGGAATAACTTGAAAGATAAGTCTTATACTTAATTGTTTTTTGCTTGATATTATCTATTAAAAGCAAAACGTTTGTAATATGAAACAGATGAAGAATGTATATTTATTTAATGTTGAGAAAATATAATGTAACTTAATTTCTGCCTGAATATCGCTTGAACGTATCTGCACGAGGATGTAAAATTTTAGGTTATGCATGATCCAGATATTTATCGTGTTAGGATTCTTATTAGAGCAATATGGATTACACTGATTACATATGTTATTATATTAAATCAGTATTGCACGAAATGCTCCATCATCATTCTACCCGTTCTATTCACACGTGCATCGAATCGTTTACAATTACAAATCAGGCGATTGTTTCACAATTTCATTTTGCCCTTTCACGTACCTACATGGTTGAAGAAGTCGTTCGGACCTGTTTTCGACATTTTTTTCTTTCTAGTTAGAAACTAGGAGGCAATTTATACAACTTGCAAATATTCATGTACATGTTAGTCTACGTAAGATGGGATTCGAATAGATTTGATATTAGACATCTGAATGTTCTACAATTTATAGAAACCGTTCTGTTATATTATTTCACTGAAGAACTTCAGAAACCTGTTGTGGAAAGTGTATAATTCTCTGTTCTCTTGACATTTATACATTTAGAACAGCTCGTAGTAAAAGTTCATCATAACTTCATGCTTCAAGGTTTGTTCTTAGATTGTAAAAGTACGACAGCTAAGAAACTAAAGCCTCACCATCTACCAATCCATTTGATGCATGTTCATGGAAAATTTACAAATTAGTATACTTGTATATTAGTAAAGATTATTATCTCTCATACTGTGAAAGTACAAAGGCAATCACATAATTGTGGATAGCATAGAGCATCCTGGAAATCATATTTTGTTTTGTTCATGTACATTTGATTCAATATCCTATTGAATTTAAGTAGTAGTTAGTACTTACAGTTTGCTTTGAATTACAGTTCTGTGTGAGTATGAAGCTTAACTGCAACATTAAAATAGTTATTCTCAAACCAATTTGCGTTGTAAAAATTTTGTATTTCCAACTGTAATGTACTTCTTGTTCTAAATAACAATGTACATAAACTTGTGATTTTGAAAACTCGAGTGAAGTATATAAAATATAAATATATTAATACAATTACAAAAAAAAACAGTAAGAACTGAATTTCCATTTCATAATTTTTTCGTTATTTTACCTCCATTTTCTACCTCTTGCGACAATGAAGATGAATTAATTTTTGAAATGAATGATGAGGATAACACAATGAAACCAGGGTTCGAACCTGACTCCATAAAGCGTTGTACTTGCCACATAATATGAAAACATTTCCAACAATTATTTTGTATTTTTCTATGAATGTAAGGACCTTCCCGATGGCGCAGTCGTAGCGTCGTCACCTTGTAATCAAGAGGACTGTGTTCGATACCCGATGGAGACACATGGTGGTTCCAATTCCATTTTAAACTGTAGGTCAGTCCCGATTAGCCTTGCATAAAGTGAACTTTTAACACCAAATCAATCAATCTATGAATGTAACGATAGGTTAAGTGCTGCTATTATTTATTACTTCGTGTTCCTCTTAGGTACAAATTAATGTTTAACAAACATTATAAAGTTGGATCTGAGGCACTGAAGTGAACTCCTATCGTGAAGCAAACCAGTAACCCTTTGATTACAAGACGATATCGTCAACCACTGTAGTACCATTTAGACCCACTATTTTTACATCTATTTACAGAAAATACGTAAGTTTTGTATTTCATTATTAATATTTAACTTGTCTAAGGTTGTAACAATATAATGTAAATATTTTTCAAAATACATTATAAGTTGTCTCATATACGATGTTAACTTCATTTTATTCTTCTTTCTCAGATAAGCATTTGGGAGTTGAACTTTTGTAAAAGAGGACAACAAAATTGATTGACAGTGGCAGCCGTCCACCATCCCAGCTTGCAGAAAAGATGCTGTGAAATACAAATCATCAATGAGGATTGTGTGTAATTTACATAACAGAGTAATATACGCTCTGTGGACAACTTGGTGCAATGGTGATGATTTACTAGACATCAAGAGTCCATAATCTGATCAAGAAATGATGATGTATGACGTATTAATATCAGGCTGCAAGTAGACATAAATTATGAATTGTATTCTAGAGCAACTAAAAGAAGAAACAGTGCACGTGGTGCGATTTGTTTGTCTTGTGTATTAATGAATGACAAATAATCATTGAGATATTTGTCAGTTGCAATTTTAAGGGATATTTTTAACCAAAACCTAAGATATTCAGTTCGTCCTGAACTGGATGAGGCTCGCACAACAAGAAGCATACCTCTCAGAGAACCAGATAATGATTTACAGGTTTACGAGGAGAAAAGTACCAAGATACATTGAAACAAAATATTAACGTACATTTTGATGATATCCTAAGTATCTAATTTTAATAGTCTCGGTAAGCAGAATTTGTTGTACAGTGTCTCTCAAAAGTTTTAGGACAACGACATTTTAAACTAGGCAACCCAATTTACGCCAGGCGTTGGTGGGTTGCGTGTACAGTTAGGCTCAATTTCAGGGTTGCCACATGCACAATAGATATTTATAAAATACGCGAAAGAAATAAAAACAAGTATTATCGTATGAAATTATTAAAAATATCACTATTATATCGCAAGTGACAAAATTCTTTCTCAAAGAAAAAAAATAGGTTCTCTAGTATTTCATTGCTGATGAGTCTACAGAAAGGAAAAGAGGTGATAGAAAACGAAAGGTGACAAAGAAGAGGAGAAAGAGAAAGCGAAAGGAGACGAGGAAAAGTAGAGGAGAGAAGAAAGAAAGGATAGACGAGGAGAGGAGATGTCGTGAGGAGAATGGAAGAAGATTCTAGGAGAGATGAGGAAAATGGAACAAAGAAGAGAAAATAGAAGGAAAACGAGATGAGAGAAGAGGAGACGAGAAGAGGGGAGTGGAGAGTAGAGTAAAGGAGAGAAAAGAGAAGAAGGAAAAGACGATTGCAGTGGAGTCGGAAATCTAAGACAGGAAAGGAGATACGAGGAGTGGAGATGAGTGGGATAGAGATAAGATGCGAGTAAAGTAGGGAAGGCGAAATGAGATAAAAGCAGAGCAGAAGGAGGGAAGAAGAAGGAGAAGGAGAAGAGAAGAACAGAAGGAACTGAAGAGAAGAGGTAGTTGCAGAAAATATCGTCTCAGCGTCAAGAATTGATGCATTGGTCAAATTATCGACATGAAACATTCAATAACATTTTGAAATGTATTGGAGAATGTATTAGATCGGTGCGAAATGCCTTTTGGCTTAGTTCAGAGCAAGATAAAATCTTCCATGTAAGATCTTTGATTTTACCTGCGATTATACCACTAAAAGCATGAATGTAATTTTAATATTTATAAGAATTATCCAATTTTTGTCCACTTCTCGGTTCGTTGAAATGGAGATTTTGTAATTTAATATTTCCCCTCCCTCCATCGTTAATTCCAAACAGAACCATTCCGTTTCACATGGCGTGGACAATGAACACAATGGGATAGGTCTAAAACTTACGAAAATTTTCTGCCACCGGAATGGTTTGAACCTACGACCATGAGATTGACAGTCCTGAACGGTAAACACTACCCTACAAGCTTTCGCTCCTGAAAGTAAGTAGAAGGAGCTGACCAATGTGAAATGTAGATGCAACTCTCCTCCTACATGTAATGTGCAAACAATACTTGTTTGTAACAAAGAAATCGAAGGTAGTACGACTCGGCGAAAATATTTAATGGAGAATTGCACATGATGAAAACTTTTCATTCTATATTTGCGGAGGTTTCCTTGCATTGAACTCTCGAGTAGGAAAAGGGGTAAAATTAGTATGTCCTGAATTGCCACAAATATAAATAGTTATTTCATTAATATTTGTCAATGTCTTTGAAGCAGTACACAATTTTCGTTAGAGTATCATAATTCACGATCGTATACATGAAAATATCCCTTTGAACGTGTGTCAATTCATTTATTTGTTTATTTTTTTATAAATCCCATATGCAGAACAATGTAGCCACTATACACTGCTATTACAAATAATGTTACCATGCTCTTATTTAATAGAAGGGGATTTAGAAAAAAGAAAAAAAAGAACACCTAGTATGGAGGATCGAACCTGAGACCGTTAGCAGTCCAACCGAGTGCTGTAACCACTACACTACGCCCTTACCTTCGATTGAAGAAATAATTTTTAAGTATTCTGTCCCTCCAAAAAATCTCAGCTATGTGAGAGAATGGAGTGAAAGGCCACGAACTGCAACTGATGGAGGTCATCGGATTCGTGTTCAGCTGAGGTTTTCTTTAAGAGCATGATAAACTCAAGATCGCGCAGTACTGATGTCTAACACATTCATCCCCATAATATTCCCTCAGTCTCAGATGAATGTCAATTTGTAGCACATTTTCTGCGTTTAGAAACTCGATCACTGCACGCTACTTCAGGCGCTTCACCAACATTGCATGGTTACATGCTGCCATTTTCCTCGCAATAGTTCAGCACCCCCTGGCGATAGAAGTTTGAAACCTGCAATGGAGAAGCTGGAAAGTCTTAAATACAACTCATGGAGTCGTTTCTACACGGAAGAACGCTTGTAGCAATATAATGAATCCACCTCTTCAGCCAAGAGACAAAGGCTCGATTCTGTCACGAATGTTACACGCAGTCTACACATCTGATATGTCTACACTGCTGGACACTATTTTATATGTATGCAGATGACACAGCAATATTCACTAACAGCACACACCTCAACCTTGTATACTTTAAAATTCAACGATATCTAAGGACGTTTCGAACCTGGACAGAAAAGTGGAGGATTAAAGTAAGTCTAACAATAATGGATCTATACTCTTCACAAAAAAAAAAAGTTGTGCACTAAACCTACGAGTTAGAAGACACAACGTCGCACAACAACAGAAGGCAACGTAAGTCTACTTGCGATTATTGTTGGATGAAGGTCTAACTTTCAAGGAGCATAAACGCAATCTAACTTACAAAGAAATACACGCCTAGTACAACAAAAGTACCGCACAAGCAGAAACAAGATAATAGACAGTCTCACATATGTATGTGTAGTATGGCAACACAGTACACCATGTTACCAGAAATCATTACAAATCGTGTAAAACAAAGTAATGAGGATAATATCCGACGCAGACAGAAAAGTGCCAAACATCCATATTAGAGAAATTATCGATATGGAAACTATACATGATTTCGTGCAACGGGAAAAAATCGAATTCTGGACCAAAAATCGTATCACCCGAATCCTACCATTCAAACAATCGGACAACGGGATCCTAGAAGAATAAGTTATTAAAAACTAAGATACATTTAACACTAAAACATCGAAAACATAAAGTGAATTATTCTTATTACAGACAATATATAGCGAATATAAAAAAACCCAACAAATCAAACAAAAAAAGAAGTCACATGAAGATAAAAGCAAAATAATAGTAATCTAACTATTACATAGAAATAATCAGGTCGAACTACCTAGCCTACTATTAGAAATATATAACCTACTCCTATATATACAATGTTATATGCCCAATGAGTGTGCTTAGAAAAGATCTCCTAAAAATGCAAACCTAAACATGAAAAAGAGGTCGATGTAACAAAACATTATATCCCCTTCGCTCTTCTTCTGGTTCAGAATTACGTTACAAGATTTGGTTTCCAATTGGGCTGTAAAATACCCTTCCGAAATACAGATGGGCGATAGCTATAACCCACGTAACTGGTTTTTACACGATTCGTGGTACTGTCAGCAAACCAATGAAATATTTTCATCAAAGCATGAAAATGTACTGGATAACATTGCGACAGTTAATTAACAAGCTTAATAATTGCATTTGAAGAATAATAATGAAATATAAACTGTCACTTTATATAAGACCTGAACCACACGGTTCAGTAGGAATGCCCTAGCTGGCGCTGTATGACAGTCAGATTTACCGTCATTATTATTATCATTATTATTCATGTATGTAGCGGTAAAAAGACGTGTTGATTCAAAGTGTTAAGTGTTTTAATTTGTAAGATTACATATTTGATTTTTGCCAAGCCGACGGGAGGAACGAGACATTAGCTTGTGTTAAGGGTGAGCACCTGAAGGGTCACGCTATGCGTCTAAAGCTTAGGAAATTCGACCGTAATGACAAACATTTAAATATCTCGGTTTCCAACGGTCAGATTCATGTGAAACTTATACCAGCGCAGCGGCATGTGTGCAAGGACGGATATGTGGAGTTTCGTCACGATCAAGCGACAATTACGGACGCCAGATCAAATCGGTTCTAATTGATCAGTTTGTGGACAGCGATTGCAATTGAGCTATGGGCGACAGCCAGGCGGAAGCTTAATCCGCACAAGTCAACTTCGGACACGGTACGTCCTAGTTTGGAGACAATAGAGCAAAGTGGACTGACCCCTTCGGAAGCGTCACTCCAACGTGCGCATAGCGTCGTTTTTCAAAATCTAAATAAAACGAAGGACATGGTTTTTCGACACACAGTCTTACCGCGATCCTTGTAGCGAGAGAAGCTCCGTGCTAACTCTCCATACACAGTCTTACCGCGATCCTTGTAGCGAGAGAAGCTCCGTGCTAACTCTCCATACACAGTCTTACCGCGATCCTTGTAGCGAGAGAAGCTCCGTGCTACCTCTCCATATACAGTTTTGCCGCGATTCTTGGAACGAGAGCACCTTCGTGCTACCTTTCGTGTACAGTGGACTTTGTCGTGTTGTGCGAACACCAGTGTGTGTGTTAGGCAGTAAGTCTACACGAGTGCGCCTACCTCAACTGCTGGGGGAAGTTGAAGCGAAACTGTTTCCGTGATTACCTTACGCCATTTATAATTTTTGAGGAACGAGGAACACCGGAAACTATGGCGGGCTAGAGGGAGAAGAGAGATGAGGGCGTTACGTCGATTCGCCTGATGTCAGAAGAAGCTACGCCGACGATGCCTACCCGCCGCCATGGAGAGAGAGAGAACGTCGAACGCCGCCCTATTGATACGCCGACGATGCCTACCATCCGCCACGTTGACGCTCCGACGACGCCCACCAGCCGCGACAGAGAGACGTAGAGAGAGATGTTGACGCCCCGACGACGCCTACAACGACCGCTCAGATGCGACGTCCGAACCGCGCCATACCACGGAGATCCACCGATCCCGAGAGGAAGAGGAGCCGGGAAACTAGGTGTTTGAATCCTTCTCGCATCTTCATCGTCGCGACCAAAGGGACCTTTCGCGTGGATACTATGTGTTTCAATCGCCCATAAAGACGCCTGGATGCACCCCGGAAGCTGAGAGATGGTAAAGTATTCATCTGTGTGAGCCTTAACACGTGACGGCCCGATTGATTTAGAGAACGCCCTTGAAATTCGCCGACATTTGGAAAACGCCCACTCAACTCGAAATTTTATATCAAACTCCCGTCGCGCTTGTCATGTGTAATCTATTCGTCTCAGGTCAATTTTTCTTATTCCTTGTGATATTTTTTTATGATCTTAAATTCATTGTTGCTTGTGCTCCTTTGTATTTGTTTAAAGTGCGTACTATTAGAGTAAAGCGCCGCCCGCTTAATTGCATATTCTACTTGAGGTTTGTTCATTTTTATGTGTCAGCGCTGTGTCGCTGCTAGCTATGTCCGGTCGCATATGTGATTATTTGTTAAAGTATTTGCCTGGTAATGTGAATTGCTCGTCGCGGCGAAGTGTTTAAGTCCCGCCTGCTAGAGAGTATATGTTTGCGTCACTCAACGGAGGTTATTTGTTATGTTTGGAACCACGTGAGGTCTTGCAAAAGGAAAACGTCCGCCCACGTGAATGTAATTGCCGTTGAGACGCCTTTGTTTATACTGGTCAAGTAATGTATGGTCACCGCGCCGACTAGTTATTTTTTTTTAAAACAAAAGGTGAACTTAAGTAAGGGCTGGCTAGGATTTAAGTAGCACTGGAGCAAAATCACAAATGACCTGATTAGACAAAAAAGTAAGATAAAATTAATTGAGAATGCAATAATTAGGGCTTGTCGTCATAAAACCTGTACATGTCATGTATAATTTCTTGTGTCGATAACCCCATGAGGATTGAGTCTGAGAGAGAATGTGAGAGTGCAAGTGTGGGGACCTGTAATAGTTCCATTTTTGTTGGTTATGAATAGAATATACTTTTTATTTTCATGTTAATTTTGGGCTATATCATTTTCGTATGTATGTCGCTACCCGTGATTTTCAGGTATGCAGCTAGCCGCTTCCCGGCTACAGGTAAAGAGGTGGTAATTTGAAAGTACATATGTCTTTGTTTTTATTCGATATGGCGTATCACTATGCACTGTTGGTCACCGGTTCCTACACACGAACTTAACCTGGACCGTAACGCTATTTCGCTTGTCCGAGGGAGATTTTGCCGCCTCTATTTAGGTAGTGGTAGCATTTGTTTTCCCGGGCAAGGGAGGGTGTTTCTTTCAATCATACATTTTTGGCGCCGCGAACACAGGGACCGGTATATTTTAAAACGAAAGCACCCTCAGTGCAGGTGCATAGGTCGTTTTTGTAAGGGCTACGTCAGGCGTATTTTGGTGTCATGTAACTGTGTTTCATTGTGAGATTTTATTGTGTTATTTTTGACGTGAGGTGGTAATTGAGATATTAGGCGTTTATTTTGTTAAGGTAGTAGGGCAGCTACTTAAGGCGTTAGGCATTTTAAAATTTTTGTTTGGCATATGGCATTAGGCGTTAAGTTGAGTTCTGGCAAAAGGGGAATCGACCGCCCTTATCTTTTTTCGTTTGTGAATTGTTTAAATATAAATATTGGTATATATTGTGAGCGCTCACGTTTACGCTTGTCAGCGAGCATTGAGAATCGACCGAGGGTTGAATATTTGATTTCATGAAATTGCGCAACCGCCGCATCGAGAACTTAAACATGAGTGACGTAAGAGTGATTTGCGATGTCTGCAGCGAGGAGTTCCCAGAAAGTGAAAATGTCGGCACAGCTAGCCTCGTTTGCCCCCGGTGCGATGTCCCGTTAAGTCCGCGAGAAGAAACCAGTCTACCGAACAGCGGGGGGCAAGCCAATGAGACCAGCGCGCAACAGGTTTCTCCGGGAGGTGCAGAACGGGTCAACGGAGCAGCTAGCCTCAGTGGTACCAACTCCCAACAGATCATCGAGATGCTACTACGGATGGAAGCCAAGATGGAGGCTAAGATGGAAGCCACGCGAAGCGGGATGGAAGCCACCCAAAGGAAGATAGAGGCCATCAGCACCCAGATGCAAGTGACGGAAGACCGCCTCCAGGAGACCATCCGTACTTCCGGTGAGGTGATAACGCAAGAACTCGTCGCGCGGGTACAGGAATGCGAATCCCGGGTCGAAGCCAAGATCGCCGACACCAACGCGCGGATCAACCGGCAAGAAAACCAGATGGCAACACTGTCTCAGAGCGTGCGCGACCAAGAGGAAGGCATGCAGCAGATGGCCCGACAATGCGTGCAGCTGGAAGCGACATGTGACCGTGGCATAGACGCCCTGGGGCGACAAGTGAGAGAAATTTCGGGTCGAGCCGAAGGAAACTCCGATCGAATTGAGGACCTCGAGAGGAAAGTGCGTCAACTGAGCGTGACTAGCAGCGGCACTTCACAATCGTCGCGGGAGCCCAGATTGACGTCACCACCGGCAGCCGACGTCGCCACTTGTTCGAACGGGGAAAGCGACCAGCGAGCTCCAAGAACGCCCCGCCCCCTTCGAAGAGAAGACGCTGCGTCACCACGGTGGAGTCCGCTCCGCGAGCAGGGGGAGGAAAATTTACACTTTGGCCCATCGTCCGCCAGGAGAGCTCTGTTTCCGCCCGAATACCGGAAGCACTTCAAAAAATTCTCGGGTGCTGACAGAATTCTTCCTTCCACGTACCTCGAGGAATTTAATTCTACCGCCCGTGAGTTAGGTCTGACAGACGAGGATAGGCTTCTGATTCTGAAAGGTTTAATGCAGGACCGGGCCAAGAACTGGATGGACAGGAACGAGGGGAACTTCAGTTCATATGAGGAGTTCAAGGAAGCGTTTCTCACTTATTTTCAACGTCCCCTGCAGGTCGAGAGGATGCTGATGCAGGTGCGAAACGAACGATACGACAGGGGCGGAGGACTCACGTATGCCCAGTACTTTTGGAAACGGTACAATGAGTTCAAGTCTCTGCAACCCCAAATGACTACGGCGGAGATAATAGCCGCTCTGGTGTACCATTTTCCACACGAAATTCGTCGTCACCTCAATGGAGCATGCGTGTTTGACGCCGACGCGATGTCCCTCACACTGGAAAACCTGTTTCAGTGCGAGGAGGAGAGGCAGAAAACCAGGGGTGAGAAGTTTAGCAAGCGGCGCCGACCGGAAGATGATTCGTCGCACCGGAATAAACACCCGCGCGTTCATGTAGTCCAGCAGGGATGGAGAGGACAGCACCACGCTCCAGGGGCTGAAAGGAACCGCCAGGTGCAAGATCCACCTTCACCGCAACGAAGACGCCCGTTCAGAGGCAGGAGACGGCGTGGAGGTCCAACTCATGCGTCGATAAAGAGAAACGACGGCTTTTTTCAGAACGGCCAAGTCCGGGATGGATTTTATCAGCGAAACGCACATAGCAGGTCGGTCAGCCCGGAGTCAGATCGAGGAGATGCAGGACGCCGTGGAGCAAGAATACCATGGAGCCCAGCGAGAGACCTGAACAGGCCAAATTCGAGACACGGTTCGCCCAGGTACGAGAGAGAGAGCGACGTAAGAATGCGAGCTGACACGTAAATGCTCACATCTTGTTCTTGTTTTATATATATACTCTCCATATTATGTTTATATTCAGGATGTTATTATATGTGTTAAGTAACCGAAAGTTCACAGTGTCAGTGCAGTGCGGAGAGTAAATTTTTATATACAGGGTGTTCATGTATTTGTTGGTCAATATTATATACAGAGTGTTCGAGGATTTGTAAACAAAAAAAAATCTGTCCCTGTGTAGAGCGAATTTTTCACGCTTACGAAATCCTTGTAAGAAGGAGAGGGGCGAGGTTATGACAGTCAGATTTACCGTCATTATTATTATCATTATTATTCATGTATGTAGCGGTAAAAAGACGTGTTGATTCAAAGTGTTAAGTGTTTTAATTTGTAAGATTACATATTTGATTTTTGCCAAGCCGACGGGAGGAACGAGACATTAGCTTGTGTTAAGGGTGAGCACCTGAAGGGTCACGCTATGCGTCTAAAGCTTAGGAAATTCGACCGTAATGACAAACATTTAAATATCTCGGTTTCCAACGGTCAGATTCATGTGAAACTTATACCAGCGCAGCGGCATGTGTGCAAGGACGGATATGTGGAGTTTCGTCACGATCAAGCGACAATTACGGACGCCAGATCAAATCGGTTCTAATTGATCAGTTTGTGGACAGCGATTGCAATTGAGCTATGGGCGACAGCCAGGCGGAAGCTTAATCCGCACAAGTCAACTTCGGACACGGTACGTCCTAGTTTGGAGACAATAGAGCAAAGTGGACTGACCCCTTCGGAAGCGTCACTCCAACGTGCGCATAGCGTCGTT
Organism: Lepisma saccharinum; assembly: GCF_977018435.1. NCBI lineage: Eukaryota > Metazoa > Arthropoda > Insecta > Zygentoma > Lepismatidae > Lepisma > Lepisma saccharinum. Next base: position 41,074,342 of record NC_139235.1, on the reverse strand, counting down.
TTTCAAAATCTAAATAAAACGAAGGACATGGTTTTTCGACACACAGTCTTACCGCGATCCTTGTAGCGAGAGAAGCTCCGTGCTAACTCTCCATACACAGTCTTACCGCGATCCTTGTAGCGAGAGAAGCTCCGTGCTAACTCTCCATACACAGTCTTACCGCGATCCTTGTAGCGAGAGAAGCTCCGTGCTACCTCTCCATATACAGTTTTGCCGCGATTCTTGGAACGAGAGCACCTTCGTGCTACCTTTCGTGTACAGTGGACTTTGTCGTGTTGTGCGAACACCAGTGTGTGTGTTAGGCAGTAAGTCTACACGAGTGCGCCTACCTCAACTGCTGGGGGAAGTTGAAGCGAAACTGTTTCCGTGATTACCTTACGCCATTTATAATTTTTGAGGAACGAGGAACACCGGAAACTATGGCGGGCTAGAGGGAGAAGAGAGATGAGGGCGTTACGTCGATTCGCCTGATGTCAGAAGAAGCTACGCCGACGATGCCTACCCGCCGCCATGGAGAGAGAGAGAACGTCGAACGCCGCCCTATTGATACGCCGACGATGCCTACCATCCGCCACGTTGACGCTCCGACGACGCCCACCAGCCGCGACAGAGAGACGTAGAGAGAGATGTTGACGCCCCGACGACGCCTACAACGACCGCTCAGATGCGACGTCCGAACCGCGCCATACCACGGAGATCCACCGATCCCGAGAGGAAGAGGAGCCGGGAAACTAGGTGTTTGAATCCTTCTCGCATCTTCATCGTCGCGACCAAAGGGACCTTTCGCGTGGATACTATGTGTTTCAATCGCCCATAAAGACGCCTGGATGCACCCCGGAAGCTGAGAGATGGTAAAGTATTCATCTGTGTGAGCCTTAACACGTGACGGCCCGATTGATTTAGAGAACGCCCTTGAAATTCGCCGACATTTGGAAAACGCCCACTCAACTCGAAATTTTATATCAAACTCCCGTCGCGCTTGTCATGTGTAATCTATTCGTCTCAGGTCAATTTTTCTTATTCCTTGTGATATTTTTTTATGATCTTAAATTCATTGTTGCTTGTGCTCCTTTGTATTTGTTTAAAGTGCGTACTATTAGAGTAAAGCGCCGCCCGCTTAATTGCATATTCTACTTGAGGTTTGTTCATTTTTATGTGTCAGCGCTGTGTCGCTGCTAGCTATGTCCGGTCGCATATGTGATTATTTGTTAAAGTATTTGCCTGGTAATGTGAATTGCTCGTCGCGGCGAAGTGTTTAAGTCCCGCCTGCTAGAGAGTATATGTTTGCGTCACTCAACGGAGGTTATTTGTTATGTTTGGAACCACGTGAGGTCTTGCAAAAGGAAAACGTCCGCCCACGTGAATGTAATTGCCGTTGAGACGCCTTTGTTTATACTGGTCAAGTAATGTATGGTCACCGCGCCGACTAGTTATTTTTTTTTAAAACAAAAGGTGAACTTAAGTAAGGGCTGGCTAGGATTTAAGTAGCACTGGAGCAAAATCACAAATGACCTGATTAGACAAAAAAGTAAGATAAAATTAATTGAGAATGCAATAATTAGGGCTTGTCGTCATAAAACCTGTACATGTCATGTATAATTTCTTGTGTCGATAACCCCATGAGGATTGAGTCTGAGAGAGAATGTGAGAGTGCAAGTGTGGGGACCTGTAATAGTTCCATTTTTGTTGGTTATGAATAGAATATACTTTTTATTTTCATGTTAATTTTGGGCTATATCATTTTCGTATGTATGTCGCTACCCGTGATTTTCAGGTATGCAGCTAGCCGCTTCCCGGCTACAGGTAAAGAGGTGGTAATTTGAAAGTACATATGTCTTTGTTTTTATTCGATATGGCGTATCACTATGCACTGTTGGTCACCGGTTCCTACACACGAACTTAACCTGGACCGTAACGCTATTTCGCTTGTCCGAGGGAGATTTTGCCGCCTCTATTTAGGTAGTGGTAGCATTTGTTTTCCCGGGCAAGGGAGGGTGTTTCTTTCAATCATACATTTTTGGCGCCGCGAACACAGGGACCGGTATATTTTAAAACGAAAGCACCCTCAGTGCAGGTGCATAGGTCGTTTTTGTAAGGGCTACGTCAGGCGTATTTTGGTGTCATGTAACTGTGTTTCATTGTGAGATTTTATTGTGTTATTTTTGACGTGAGGTGGTAATTGAGATATTAGGCGTTTATTTTGTTAAGGTAGTAGGGCAGCTACTTAAGGCGTTAGGCATTTTAAAATTTTTGTTTGGCATATGGCATTAGGCGTTAAGTTGAGTTCTGGCAAAAGGGGAATCGACCGCCCTTATCTTTTTTCGTTTGTGAATTGTTTAAATATAAATATTGGTATATATTGTGAGCGCTCACGTTTACGCTTGTCAGCGAGCATTGAGAATCGACCGAGGGTTGAATATTTGATTTCATGAAATTGCGCAACCGCCGCATCGAGAACTTAAACATGAGTGACGTAAGAGTGATTTGCGATGTCTGCAGCGAGGAGTTCCCAGAAAGTGAAAATGTCGGCACAGCTAGCCTCGTTTGCCCCCGGTGCGATGTCCCGTTAAGTCCGCGAGAAGAAACCAGTCTACCGAACAGCGGGGGGCAAGCCAATGAGACCAGCGCGCAACAGGTTTCTCCGGGAGGTGCAGAACGGGTCAACGGAGCAGCTAGCCTCAGTGGTACCAACTCCCAACAGATCATCGAGATGCTACTACGGATGGAAGCCAAGATGGAGGCTAAGATGGAAGCCACGCGAAGCGGGATGGAAGCCACCCAAAGGAAGATAGAGGCCATCAGCACCCAGATGCAAGTGACGGAAGACCGCCTCCAGGAGACCATCCGTACTTCCGGTGAGGTGATAACGCAAGAACTCGTCGCGCGGGTACAGGAATGCGAATCCCGGGTCGAAGCCAAGATCGCCGACACCAACGCGCGGATCAACCGGCAAGAAAACCAGATGGCAACACTGTCTCAGAGCGTGCGCGACCAAGAGGAAGGCATGCAGCAGATGGCCCGACAATGCGTGCAGCTGGAAGCGACATGTGACCGTGGCATAGACGCCCTGGGGCGACAAGTGAGAGAAATTTCGGGTCGAGCCGAAGGAAACTCCGATCGAATTGAGGACCTCGAGAGGAAAGTGCGTCAACTGAGCGTGACTAGCAGCGGCACTTCACAATCGTCGCGGGAGCCCAGATTGACGTCACCACCGGCAGCCGACGTCGCCACTTGTTCGAACGGGGAAAGCGACCAGCGAGCTCCAAGAACGCCCCGCCCCCTTCGAAGAGAAGACGCTGCGTCACCACGGTGGAGTCCGCTCCGCGAGCAGGGGGAGGAAAATTTACACTTTGGCCCATCGTCCGCCAGGAGAGCTCTGTTTCCGCCCGAATACCGGAAGCACTTCAAAAAATTCTCGGGTGCTGACAGAATTCTTCCTTCCACGTACCTCGAGGAATTTAATTCTACCGCCCGTGAGTTAGGTCTGACAGACGAGGATAGGCTTCTGATTCTGAAAGGTTTAATGCAGGACCGGGCCAAGAACTGGATGGACAGGAACGAGGGGAACTTCAGTTCATATGAGGAGTTCAAGGAAGCGTTTCTCACTTATTTTCAACGTCCCCTGCAGGTCGAGAGGATGCTGATGCAGGTGCGAAACGAACGATACGACAGGGGCGGAGGACTCACGTATGCCCAGTACTTTTGGAAACGGTACAATGAGTTCAAGTCTCTGCAACCCCAAATGACTACGGCGGAGATAATAGCCGCTCTGGTGTACCATTTTCCACACGAAATTCGTCGTCACCTCAATGGAGCATGCGTGTTTGACGCCGACGCGATGTCCCTCACACTGGAAAACCTGTTTCAGTGCGAGGAGGAGAGGCAGAAAACCAGGGGTGAGAAGTTTAGCAAGCGGCGCCGACCGGAAGATGATTCGTCGCACCGGAATAAACACCCGCGCGTTCATGTAGTCCAGCAGGGATGGAGAGGACAGCACCACGCTCCAGGGGCTGAAAGGAACCGCCAGGTGCAAGATCCACCTTCACCGCAACGAAGACGCCCGTTCAGAGGCAGGAGACGGCGTGGAGGTCCAACTCATGCGTCGATAAAGAGAAACGACGGCTTTTTTCAGAACGGCCAAGTCCGGGATGGATTTTATCAGCGAAACGCACATAGCAGGTCGGTCAGCCCGGAGTCAGATCGAGGAGATGCAGGACGCCGTGGAGCAAGAATACCATGGAGCCCAGCGAGAGACCTGAACAGGCCAAATTCGAGACACGGTTCGCCCAGGTACGAGAGAGAGAGCGACGTAAGAATGCGAGCTGACACGTAAATGCTCACATCTTGTTCTTGTTTTATATATATACTCTCCATATTATGTTTATATTCAGGATGTTATTATATGTGTTAAGTAACCGAAAGTTCACAGTGTCAGTGCAGTGCGGAGAGTAAATTTTTATATACAGGGTGTTCATGTATTTGTTGGTCAATATTATATACAGAGTGTTCGAGGATTTGTAAACAAAAAAAAATCTGTCCCTGTGTAGAGCGAATTTTTCACGCTTACGAAATCCTTGTAAGAAGGAGAGGGGCGAGGTTATGACAGTCAGATTTACCGTCATTATTATTATCATTATTATTCATGTATGTAGCGGTAAAAAGACGTGTTGATTCAAAGTGTTAAGTGTTTTAATTTGTAAGATTACATATTTGATTTTTGCCAAGCCGACGGGAGGAACGAGACATTAGCTTGTGTTAAGGGTGAGCACCTGAAGGGTCACGCTATGCGTCTAAAGCTTAGGAAATTCGACCGTAATGACAAACATTTAAATATCTCGGTTTCCAACGGTCAGATTCATGTGAAACTTATACCAGCGCAGCGGCATGTGTGCAAGGACGGATATGTGGAGTTTCGTCACGATCAAGCGACAATTACGGACGCCAGATCAAATCGGTTCTAATTGATCAGTTTGTGGACAGCGATTGCAATTGAGCTATGGGCGACAGCCAGGCGGAAGCTTAATCCGCACAAGTCAACTTCGGACACGGTACGTCCTAGTTTGGAGACAATAGAGCAAAGTGGACTGACCCCTTCGGAAGCGTCACTCCAACGTGCGCATAGCGTCGTTTTTCAAAATCTAAATAAAACGAAGGACATGGTTTTTCGACACACAGTCTTACCGCGATCCTTGTAGCGAGAGAAGCTCCGTGCTAACTCTCCATACACAGTCTTACCGCGATCCTTGTAGCGAGAGAAGCTCCGTGCTAACTCTCCATACACAGTCTTACCGCGATCCTTGTAGCGAGAGAAGCTCCGTGCTACCTCTCCATATACAGTTTTGCCGCGATTCTTGGAACGAGAGCACCTTCGTGCTACCTTTCGTGTACAGTGGACTTTGTCGTGTTGTGCGAACACCAGTGTGTGTGTTAGGCAGTAAGTCTACACGAGTGCGCCTACCTCAACTGCTGGGGGAAGTTGAAGCGAAACTGTTTCCGTGATTACCTTACGCCATTTATAATTTTTGAGGAACGAGGAACACCGGAAACTATGGCGGGCTAGAGGGAGAAGAGAGATGAGGGCGTTACGTCGATTCGCCTGATGTCAGAAGAAGCTACGCCGACGATGCCTACCCGCCGCCATGGAGAGAGAGAGAACGTCGAACGCCGCCCTATTGATACGCCGACGATGCCTACCATCCGCCACGTTGACGCTCCGACGACGCCCACCAGCCGCGACAGAGAGACGTAGAGAGAGATGTTGACGCCCCGACGACGCCTACAACGACCGCTCAGATGCGACGTCCGAACCGCGCCATACCACGGAGATCCACCGATCCCGAGAGGAAGAGGAGCCGGGAAACTAGGTGTTTGAATCCTTCTCGCATCTTCATCGTCGCGACCAAAGGGACCTTTCGCGTGGATACTATGTGTTTCAATCGCCCATAAAGACGCCTGGATGCACCCCGGAAGCTGAGAGATGGTAAAGTATTCATCTGTGTGAGCCTTAACACGTGACGGCCCGATTGATTTAGAGAACGCCCTTGAAATTCGCCGACATTTGGAAAACGCCCACTCAACTCGAAATTTTATATCAAACTCCCGTCGCGCTTGTCATGTGTAATCTATTCGTCTCAGGTCAATTTTTCTTATTCCTTGTGATATTTTTTTATGATCTTAAATTCATTGTTGCTTGTGCTCCTTTGTATTTGTTTAAAGTGCGTACTATTAGAGTAAAGCGCCGCCCGCTTAATTGCATATTCTACTTGAGGTTTGTTCATTTTTATGTGTCAGCGCTGTGTCGCTGCTAGCTATGTCCGGTCGCATATGTGATTATTTGTTAAAGTATTTGCCTGGTAATGTGAATTGCTCGTCGCGGCGAAGTGTTTAAGTCCCGCCTGCTAGAGAGTATATGTTTGCGTCACTCAACGGAGGTTATTTGTTATGTTTGGAACCACGTGAGGTCTTGCAAAAGGAAAACGTCCGCCCACGTGAATGTAATTGCCGTTGAGACGCCTTTGTTTATACTGGTCAAGTAATGTATGGTCACCGCGCCGACTAGTTATTTTTTTTTAAAACAAAAGGTGAACTTAAGTAAGGGCTGGCTAGGATTTAAGTAGCACTGGAGCAAAATCACAAATGACCTGATTAGACAAAAAAGTAAGATAAAATTAATTGAGAATGCAATAATTAGGGCTTGTCGTCATAAAACCTGTACATGTCATGTATAATTTCTTGTGTCGATAACCCCATGAGGATTGAGTCTGAGAGAGAATGTGAGAGTGCAAGTGTGGGGACCTGTAATAGTTCCATTTTTGTTGGTTATGAATAGAATATACTTTTTATTTTCATGTTAATTTTGGGCTATATCATTTTCGTATGTATGTCGCTACCCGTGATTTTCAGGTATGCAGCTAGCCGCTTCCCGGCTACAGGTAAAGAGGTGGTAATTTGAAAGTACATATGTCTTTGTTTTTATTCGATATGGCGTATCACTATGCACTGTTGGTCACCGGTTCCTACACACGAACTTAACCTGGACCGTAACGCTATTTCGCTTGTCCGAGGGAGATTTTGCCGCCTCTATTTAGGTAGTGGTAGCATTTGTTTTCCCGGGCAAGGGAGGGTGTTTCTTTCAATCATACAGCTGGACTGGCCATTTGCTAGTTTTCGTCTCACGATACTCGTTACCGTACATGTCGATAGTCTTTTGTTCCCATAAGACATTACAGAGATTGTCTGCTCTGCTCAACATGGAGTAGCAATTTCAAGAATGTTGCAGAAGAAATAATGCTTTATGCTTTTATTCAAAATTAAAAGAAGAAAATTATGGACTAGAAATTGGACATCCAGTTCCGTGTGATTCGGCCTTTAATATATAGTAACAATTTCCATAATAATATTAATCCTTTTTTACGACACCCATCACTCTCATTTCACCATCATAATATAATTATTGTGAAATAACGAGTGACACTGCTGCTTTGTTGCGTCGGGTCCTTTCAGCCACTTCTTGAAAGAAGTTCTATTCTGTGTCAGTTTTTTTAATTTGTCTAGTGTCTTCCCTCTCTTCTGTGCCAGTCCATAGATATACTGATTCCAGTTCAATCTGGGTCGTCCCCTTCCTCCTGGTCGGGCCTCAAATATTTGTTTTCGTTTTCTCTTCCTTCACCCTAATGAGATGTCCCAGCCAGCCTCCATGGTTTCAATCAGTAGTTCCTGATTCAGGCACTCTTTTCTTATTGTTGTGTTTCGTACCATATCCCTCCTTGTCTTTCCTACTGTTTTTCTAAAGAATTTCATTTCTATAGCAGTAAGTCTGCTCTCAGATTTAGTTTGCATTTTCAAACTTTGTGATCCATATACTAGCTTTTTTCAATGGATTCAAATAATTCTGAATTGTATTTTTTTTTAATATTGGGCAATATCGACTATTAATAATGTCTTTTTATATATCCACCCGTTCTGTCTGAAAATACTATCATTCGGATCAGAGCTCAGCAAGTAAAATTAAATAATAATACTACTTCTACAAAACTAAATAAAATAGTATTAAGCAGAATAACTACTAATGTAAATTAAACCATCCCCACTACATGCATCCAAATCTAGTCACTTGTTGAACCCTTCAGTCACAAGTGTCCAGCTAGACTATACTCCACGAGACCTTAAAAAGTTCGCTTCGTGGGCTTGCAGCAGACAACAATATGGGGGTGTGTCTACGAGAACCAATCAGGTCCGCGAATGACCGAGCCTGTTTGCCACAGCTAGCTCGCTGCACCCTTCTGGAAGGGTGAGTAACCTCTGCCTTTTGCTACCTCTGCCCGTTTGTTCGGCTGAGGAGCAGACGACACGAGAGTATCGGCAATAGTGTGCGAGCAACGTCTGCTGTTAGCCCGCAAAGTGAGTAGTATGATTGGTGCTATTATAAACCCGAGAAAGTATGAACCCCCCTCAGGCAGATTTGCCTACACTTAAAACTAGCTCAATATGCCCATATGAGCTTTTTGCTCAAGTGTGGAACTCTGTCTAATCCAAGATTTTTGTAAAAATGCCCTCGGGAATTTCCCGGGAAAGTATGACCCCCCTCAGATTGATTTGCCTACACTTATAAAAGGCACTTCTGTGAGATTGTTGTCCATAAATTTGTTAAAAATATGCTCCTCTTGATATTGTTTTTGCTACACTTAAAACTAGGCCAAGATGCTCATAAGAGCTACCCACCCACACCCACCCACATACACCCACACCCACACATATTTACTTCCGGTCCACTTCCGGTCTATTTCCGGCCATTTCCAGCCATTTCTGCCCACTTCCGGTCCATTTCCGGCCATTTCCAGCCATTTCTGCCCACTTTCGGTCCACTTCCGGTCTATTTCCGGCCATTTCCAGCCATTTCTGCCCACTTCCGGTCCACTTCCGGCCATTTCCGGCCATTTCTGCCCACTTCCGGTCCATTTCCGGCCATTTCCAGCCATTTCTGCCCACTTCCGGTCCACTTCCGGTCTATTTCCGGCCATTTCCAGCCATTTCTGCCCACTTCCGGTCCACTTCCGGTCCACTTGTGGCCTATTTCTGGTTTATTTATATTGCGTCATGTTTTGCAACAAATTATTACCCAATATTAAGCAATAAATTATTAGACATGTGTTGTTTTCTGATTGGTTGGTTATGACATAATGTGATGATGTGTTATATTCTGATTGCCTTATTGTTTCAGATGTTTTCAATGCGGTCTGTGCTTAGGCTATATAAAGAGATTTTGCTTTGCATATCAGCCAGTATTGTGAGAGTTGTTGAAGAGTAAGGGTGTGTTGTTGCAGTGCTGCTCATATTTTTAAACACAAAAATATTGCAGATTTGTATAAATTGAATTACAAATCTATTTGATTTAATAGACAGAATTTTTGACAACCTGTCATAGGTTTATTAAGTATAGAGTTTTGATTTGAACCCCAAGAAATTTTATATAAATACCAAAGCCAAAAATATTAACACACATACACACATACACACACACACAAAATATACAAAGCACACTGCTGAACCCAACTGATATTTTTTATTAAGTATAGAATTTTGATTTGAACCCCAAGAAATATATATAATAAACCAACAACAAAAAATGCCAAATCAAAAATATTGTAATCAATGCAATAAGAATATATCCAGCCCCAATTGGGCTAAGCATCAAAAGAATTGTAATCCAGACAAATGCAGAACTCCCACAAAAATATGCCCAAAATGCCATAGAAAATATAGTCTGGAATATTTCACATATAAACATAAAGGTACTTGTTCTGCACAGTCATCAACATTGCCCCCACAACCATCTACATCTGGTCTGAAAAGGAAGCATGAAACACCTGTTAATGCTGGACCAGCAAAGCAGCCACGCTATGCACCACCTATCCATAGCAGTTTTAATGGCCAATTAAGGGATCACCGTTTTGTATCAGAGCCAAGATGTGATATTAAGAATTTTTTGAACAGTATAAATCCTGATGTGCTGGCAATTCTAAATGCACAAAATGGCTCTTATAAGCTGTCCCTCAAATTGTTAACACAATATAAGAAATCAAATGGCACCAAATTTACACAGCCCCACATAACAGAAACTGTACCGGTATATTCAAATGCAAATTCAGACAAAATAATAAGCAGTTTGATGGATCAATTGAATATTAAACACTCTGAATTTGCTGGAAGAGAGTCTGGATGGAGCCTATGCGGATCTCCACACAAGCTCTATGTTAATATTTCTGAATTACAAGGTTCCACATATGTGCCTTTACCTGCTAATATTAAAAACAAAAAAGCTGTGCTTAACATAGAAAATAATGATGAGAAATGCTTTTTGTGGTGTATTTTAGCTGCTTTGTATCCAGTTTTAAGGCATCCTGAGAGAATAACTTATTATAAACAACATGAAAATGATTTTGATGAAGCAATGGAGGGTTTAGAATATCCAATGTCTGTTCAGAATATTGATAAATTTGAAAAAAAGGCCCAGGATATCAATGGCAAACAATTATCTATTAATGTATTTATTTGTTCTACTGACCGTGGCAATTGCTTGATAGCACCTCTCAGAATCAGTACATTTGATGATGATTCTGCTGTTCCGATTGATCTGCTCTTAATTGAAGGGGATGATACACACCATTATACTCTGATACATAATCTTGAAGCTTTAGTCAGAACACAACTAGACAAAACTCATAGAATATTCAAGTTGTGCAGAAGATGTTTGTCTGTATTTGATGGTAAAAAAATAATAAATGGGGTTCGGGAAGTGAATGCAGAAATTGCTAAAAACAAGTTAATTGAGCATCTGAAATACTGTGGCAACCATAAACCTGTTCATATGGTGATGCCTAATCCAAGTGAAAATGCCAAATTCAAAAAATTTGAAGCCTTGTTGGAACACCCAGCATATATAGTCTGTGATTTTGAATCAAACCTCAAACCCCTTGCATTCTGCAGTCCAGATCCTGATGAATCTTCAATTACATCATACCAGCTACATGAACCTTCTAGTTTTTATTATGTGGTTGTACAGGATGGGGTTGTTAGTAAAAAAGATTTATACATGGGAGCAGAAGCCATCAAAGAATTTGCAGATAGAATAGAAAATGAGTGCCGTTGCATAGCATCTAATATCTTATTAAAATCAAAACCCATGTTGCCTTTAACAGAGGAACAGATTGAAGATTTCAACAATGCAGAAAAATGCCCGGTATGTGATTCTGAATTTTCAGATGCAAATATCAAGGTTCATCACCATTCCCATACAGATGGTAAATTCTTAATGGCCCTGTGTAATAGCTGTAATATTAAGATCCAGAGACCAAAATTTGTCCCCATATTTTGCCATGGTGCATCCAATTATGATTTTCATTGATCAGGTACGAGGGGTTTGACAAGCAGAATTTAAATATTTTAGCTGAAAATAATGAGAAATATATAGCTATTAGCAAAATAATTAAAGTTAATGGTGTTCCTATTCACTTAAGATTTCTTGATTCCTACAGAATTCTGTCTGCTAGCCTGGCTACACTGGCCACTCAATTATCTGATGATCAATTCAAAATCACATGTGCTTTGTTTCCAAATCAGGACCTGAAATTAATTAGGCGGAAGGGTGTATATCCATATGATTATGTTACAGATTTTTCTAAATTTGATGAGTGTTCTCTGCCACCACAACAAGAGTTTTACAGTAAAATCAGAGGATCTGGAATCACTGATGAAGATTGTCACCATGCCCAGTTGATGTGGAACAATTTAAAATGCCAGATATTTGGTGATTATCACAAGGCATATTTAAAACTTGATGTCACTCTCTTAGCTGATTTACTTCAGGCATTTAGAAAATCTTCCATGCAAAATTATAAGCTGGATCCAATGTATTTTTACAGTGCTCCGGGCCTAGCATGGTCTGCAATGTTTTTAAACACTAAAATGCAATTGGATCTGATCCAGGATCAAGATATGTATCTGTTTATGGAACAATGTATAAGAGGAGGCATGGTGCAATGTTCTCAGAGATATGCCAGAGCAAATAACAAATATATTCCTGATTATGATCCAGCACTGCCATCAAATTATATACTGTATGTAGATGCCAACAGCCTCTATGGTTATGCTGTGATGAAAAAACTGCCATATGCAGGGCTTGAGTGGGTTGAAGATTTCAATATTGAAGATCTTAAGGATTTTGATGACAGTAACTATGGCCTGTTCTTAGAGGTTGATCTGACAATTCCTGATGATTTACACAACACATTTTCTGATCTGCCCCCAATTCCTGAGGTTGAGTGCTCACCTGGCTCTAAACAAAAGAAATTGATGATGACTCTAGAGCCAAAACAGGGCTATGTCTTATATTACAAAAACCTCCAGTTTCTGATGCATCATGGTGTTCAAGTAACCAAAATTGGCAAAGTTTTGAGGTTCGGGCACTCAAGATGGTTGAAACCATATATTGATACAAACACAGAGCTTCGAACATCCGCAATGAGCCAATTTGATAAGACCTTGTTTAAATTGATGGTCAATTCTGTGTATGGCAAAACAATAGAAAATGTCAGAAAACATATTGATGTTAAAATAATTACTGACCCCAGCCGGAGCAAAAAATTGATAGCAAAGCCCAACTTCAATTACAGAAGAATTTATGATGAAAATATGGCACTTTTCAACATGAAAAAAACAAAGATTAAGTTTGATAAGCCTATTTATGTAGGGGCTGTGATATTGGAATTGGCCAAATTACACATGTTAAAATTGTTTTATAATGTGCTGAAGCCTTTTTATGGTGATTGTGTAAAACAGATGTACATGGACACAGATAGCTTTATTCTTGATATTCAGACAGAAGATGTTTATCAAGATATGTCACAGCCTGCATTGCTTAAATATTTTGATACTAGTGAACATACAAAAATTCAACCCCACAACAAAAAAGTGCCTGGCAAGTTAAAAGATGAGACACTTGGTGATGTTATTGTGGCATTTGCTGGGTTAAGGGCCAAGATGTACAGTTTTGAAACATGTAGTGGCGCTGTTGCCAAAAAGGCCAAGGGCATTGGCAGAGTGACTGTAGACAAAGAGCTTGAATTTGAAGATTACAAAAATTGCCTCAAATTATGCAGCACAATCAGAACATCAGAAAATAGAATTCAGAGTGTGGATCACTTGTTGACTACAAATATTTTAAGAAAAGTGGCTCTGGATCCACATGATGATAAGAGATGCATTTTATCATGTGGCATACATACTCTACCATGGGGTCATTGTGATTTGAAAAGTGGTAATCAATGCCCAATTACAGAGCATGATTTGAAATAAATAAACATGCCTATGAACTTATCTGGGTTCAAAAAACAGGCTATTATGGACCTGCCAACACCACAACTCTCTTCTGATATGATATCTAAACTAAGTGCTTTGTTAATTATTCATCTGAACAGCATACTTACAGATGTTGATGATGAAACAGGTAAAACATTGTACATATTTAACAATAATTTAAATCATTACCAATTACCTGTAGGTGGTCAATTGCAATTTATTACAACCCCTGAGGGTAATGTCAAGATTTCAGTAGGGAGAAATATTTATAGAATTAAGCACTCAAACATGATTTCTGGCACTGTATATACTGTTTCTGCTGGTGACTGCTTATATATTGAGGTCCCTGGATCCTATGACAAGCTTATACCTTTTTTTATAGAATTAAGAATCAGATACTCAATAATAAATAACCACAAAAACAAAATGCCTAATGATATATTTGGCCATGCAAGACATGAAGATCACAGTGATGAGATTCTGATGCTTGATGTCAGAGTCAAAAAATTAAGAAGTGATTTGCAAGCTTTACAAACCACACTGAATGCCAGTCTTCAACTAGAAATTACAAATTTACAATCACAATGCATGGACCCTCTTCTTAAAATTGATTCTGAACTCAAATTGCTGCTTCAGAAATATACTGACTTGGCCACATTGGATAATTTTCAAAGTTTAGAAGAAGCTGTAGCAGCTCTTCAAGCCAAATTTAAGAGCCAGGCCACCAACTCTGAGCAATTGAAACAACAATTGGAAGAGCAGATAAATAATGTCCAGACACAGCTCCAAACAATTGTCAAAAGCATAAAATCACAAGAAGATTTTGATCTAGTGATTTCCACTCTAAAAGAACAGATTCAATCACTCCAGATACCTAATCTGGACCCCTTGAACAATGCCATAGCCGAGGTTAAAGAAAAAATTGAGACACTTGAAAATTTTATGAAAAACTTGCCATCTTCTGATGCTTTGAGTGCAATAACTCGGAGTGTTGCCAACATTAAGCTGCAACTTGAAACATATGAAGATTTTGGAAAAATTCAAAGTACCATAACCCATCTTGAGGGTACAATAGCAGCAGTGCAAAGTGATTTGACAAATGTACAAGAATCTCTAGAATCCCGCCTGCCTGGTATTGTAGACACACTTGTCAGTGTCCAGCAACAGATCACAAAGCTTGAAAACCTCAACACTGAATCTGAGCTATCTCATTTTCATCACTTGATCGATGATATCCAAACAAAGCTTGAAATTTTACAACAATCAACACCCACTCATGCAGATATAGCCCTGCTCCAAAATGCTATGCAAAATGTGGCTGATGCTTCTGAATTAAATGATGTGAAATTGGCACTTGAATCTTTGCAAAATACTGTATCAAATCTGCCTACATCACAGGAACTTAAAAATATAAAGAGGGCAGTGAATCGCATATTGAAATCAGAAGATATCAAGAATATCCAGACAGAGATCAAACAACTTACTCAGACAGTGGCCACTCTTCCAACTAATCAACATATTAATGAACTGCATGCCCTGTTTGAGGATATCAGAAGACAGGTCCATGATCTTACTGCTCAAAATTCAAAATTGGCAGTTATTGAAAATTTGCAACAAATTGTAGCTAATATCAAGCAACAGCTAGGGACCATGGAATCCAATCAAGGAAATGCTCTGTCTGTTTTTGCCACCCAGCTTCAAGAGATTGTGCAACAATACAAGAAACTTGTTGTGGACATAAAAATAAAGCCAGGCCATGATGATGTTGTTAGGACCATCAATGAGCACCTTGAATCTGTAACAAGCAGATTGCTTACAGCAGAAAAAGAAATAACAGGCATAATCGAGAATCCTAAACATACAGTAATTCTTGAATTGTACAGCATCACCAACAAAGAATATGATTCACCATTTACACCAGGTGGCAAAATATATATGCTGTCCCCTGCACAATTTTATTACCAGTTTTTTGTTGGGGGCACACTGAGACCAATCAAGATCAAATATTGGCTTCAACCACAGGCACACCACTACCCCCACCTTATCAATAACAAATGCTGACAACAAACCAAAAATCACCAGTGTAGAGTTAGAGGATTTTACAGATCCCAATACATTAGAAACATCTTATGCTGAAGATGATGGCTCTCTGGAATTTCATATACAAATAGGAGACAAATTATATTTAGAAAATCCTGTAGTATCAGCTGCTGAACACCCCATAGTTGCAATATTCTTGTTTTCATATTATGTCTAGACAAATTATTGTTGATGAATTACACAGACAAGCCAGACATAATTATAAGAGACTGCCAGTAGTCACAAAAGGCATAGATGATTTATGGCAGAGCGACTTGATTGAGATGGCAAGTGGACAGCTGAAAAACTTAGACAAAATCAACAAGGGCTACAAGTATCTACGCATTGTAATAGACACATTTTCAAAATTTGCCTGGGCTGTGCCACTCAAATCCAAGACTGGAAAATGTGTTACAGAAGCCTTCAGGACAATCATCAATCAGAGTGGAAGATCACCGCGCTATTTGCAAACAGATAATGGCAAAGAATTTTATAATTCTGTGTTCCAACAATTTATTAAAAGCCAGTCAATACAACATTATTCGAGTTACAGTGATCTCAAGGCCTGAATTGTAGAGAGATTCAACAAAACCCTAAAAAATCTAATGTATAAACAATTTACACTTCAAGGTAATTACAAATGGCTTAATATTCTTCCAGAACTTCTACATAAATATAACAACTCGGTCCATTCCACAATCAACATGATACCCTCTGAAGTAGCTTCATCTGATGAGCAAAAATTGATCAGGACTGTTTATTATCCTAGATACCAGCCAACAACAAGAAAGGCCAAATACAAGGTGGGTGATCAAGTAAGAATCAGCAAATATAAGCACTTATTCAAAAGAGGCTTTACAAGAAACTGGAGCACTGAATTATTTACAGTGGTTCAAATTAAACCTGGGGCCCTTAACACATATATAATAAAAGACCACCGAGGAGAAATTCTCAAAGGCAGATTCTATGAAGAAGAACTCAGCAAAACTAAACAGCCTGACACATATCTCATAGAAAAAATCATCCGCAGAAAAGGCAACAAGTTATTTGTCAAATGGCTAGGACTTCCAGAACACAGCTGGATCGATGCAGACAAAGTGATAATATGAACACCTGGGATGTTATAAAAAGGCTGCCAGAACCTGAACAGCAGATTAAGAGAAATGGCAAGTTGCTGCCTGAAAATATTAGATGTCTTATTGTTGGGCCATCGGCTTGTGGTAAAACTACACTAATGATTGATAATTTTTTATTGGCACCCAACTGGTTAGACTGGAAAAACAGGCACTTGTATGTCTTCTCTAAGAGTTTGGAACAATTAAAATATCAGCAGCTGATGAAGCTATATGATGGATTGGACATAGCCACTTTTGAACCAGATGTTAAGCCACTCCATGAATGTCTCGATAATTCTGTTGTTGTGTTTGATGACATTATACTGGATAATCAAAACAAGGTTAGAAATTTCTTTACACAGGGGCGACACAAAAACATTGATTGTTTCTACCTGGCACAGACTTTTTCTAAAATTCCGAAGCAGCTGATCCGAGACAACAGCAATTTTATATGTGTGTTTCATCAAGATCATACCAACCTCAAACACATACATGATGAATATGTAGGTGGGGACTTGAGCTACAATGATTTTTCCAAGTTTTGCAGTAGGTGCTGGAACCAGGACAGTTGTGGGTTTGTCACAATTGATATGACAAGAAAACCCAATAGTGGCAAATACAGAAATAAAATCAACAATTTTCTAGACATTGAAACATATATAAATAACCATGAAAAGGCCAATCATTGATGATCTTAAATTAAAAGATTATCTTGTAAAAAGATTTAAGGGATGGAAATCAGAGAACCGAGGAATTTATGAACAACACAAACAAACAGAACAGCCTATTATTGATGCTATTAGTGAATTAGGTAAAAATATCAAAACTGTTACAGAGCAAAATCAAAATTTGATCACAGAGCTTGTACCTGTAGCTGCTAGGAACATATTAGATTATCCAATCACCCCACTTTCCAGTATTCATACACCTAGTCCTGTTGCTCCTCGAAGAATTGAAGCTACTCTGGATCCTATTGAATTGGGTCTTCTTGCTCAAAAATATTTAAGCACACCTAAAGACAACAAAGATGAGGTCTTTGGCTTATATGCTGACACAGAGCGTGATGGTAGCATCATACATAGAATTGGCAATTTCAGAGTAACATTTATGGGAGATGATCTAATTGTATATTCAGAATCTCATCTTGGAGAAAAAGGTGGTTTTGTTAAATATCCTGGCACACCTGGATTGTGGGAACTGATGACTAGGAAGAGACCTGGCAGCTATACAGATCAAGATTATGAGCACTACAAAGAAATATTAATAAAATCAGATGCTCTATACCAGAACAATGATCCCACACAAAAAAGAGTCAAGTCTAGCAGTGGAAGCAAAATACAACAATTTAATCAAGCCCATATGGTCACAGATCAAACAATACAACACCCTGCCTAAAGAATTTGTGTGGGTTGATGATGTCAGGAAACTTGTAGATAGATTATTGGTGATAGCTGGGGAGGAAAATGCTGGCAACCACAATTTTTACAATGAAAAGGTTGGAATTATGGACATGATAAGCACAAAATTGTCTAATTTTATAGTGAATGACACTAAGGGCCTTGGATATCTTATAAAAATTATTAATACTCTACCACCTAAATTTTGGAATATTTCTGAGGGTCGGGGGTTGGTTAATGACATTATAAACAAGCTGCCATTTGAACTACATATTCCAGGCTATCAGTATTGTGGTCCAGGCACAAAATTGGACCATAGATTAAACAGAGGTGATCCTGGTGTTAATCCTCTAGATGCTGCTTGTAGAGACCATGACATAGCATACAACACACATTCTGATCTTGACAAGAGACATGTTGCAGACAAGAAATTAGAAGAGGCTGCATTTGGTAGATTTGTAAGCAAAGATGCTTCTTTGAGTGAGAGAATAGCAGCATTGGGGACCACCATAGCTATGAACACCAAACAAAAACTGGGGTGGGGGCTGTGAATATATATATATAATAAACCTACAATGAAGGCCAAGGGTGTTATGTATCAAATACCTTATGCAGGTCTTAAATCTCTTAAAACTATTGATAGTCTTTTAACCAAAAAGCAGCGGAAGAAAAAAAATTCTTGTATTGCCAAGGGGCATGGTATGAAATTGTTGCTTAGTACCCCCCAATTAAAAAAATTACAGCAATCCAGGAAAAAATCACATGTGGGTGGTTTCATATTTACTATCCCGGCCATCTTAGCAGCACTTGGGGCTGTTGGGAGCTTGGCTGGGGGATCAGCTGCCATAGCAAAAACAGTAATAGATGCCAAGAAGAATAGGGCAGAATTAGATAAATTAAAGCGCCATAACCTGGCCATTAAGAAACAAGGCAAAGGTGTTAAGAGAGCCATGAATAAGTTTAAAAAAACAAGAGCCGCTTACAAACCAAGATATTGAAGCTTTAATCAAGCCACTGGGCATCAAACATTTTAGAGGTGTGTACATGTCTGATTCTTTACCAGAACAACCACTCAACAAAGAGTGTGGCATAGTTAATTTGGATAAGTACAAAAATCAGGGCACTCACTGGATTTGTTATCTTAAATATTTAAACAATGAGGCATTTGTGTTTGATTCACTTGGAGGTATTCCACCTCAAAATTTAGTAAAATATCTAAAATCAGCTAATCTTTATTACAATAATGCCCGTGTTCAAAATTTCAAAGATGTTAATTGTGGACATCTGTGTTTATCTGTTCTTAGATATATGTCTCAAATAAATAAACCATCAATTGAAAATTTTCAAAAAGCCCTGTGGTATTTAAAACATCATGGGGGTATTCCATCTCACCAGCCAAAATTCAATATTGAAACTCAAATTACATGATGATATAGTGTATCCCAAAACAATAGCTCTCAGAGCATTTTATAGCATGTACTTGATCCCTAATATTACACACCACAACAACAAAATTGCAGTAGGGGATCAAAAAATTGTCATCACTCCAGGGCAATATAATCTGTCCATTTTAAATGCTCAATTACCCAGAGATATAGTATTAACTCAAAATTCTGTCACTCACAGAGTAGAGATTGTATCTGCTACAGAAACAGTGGATCTGGGTACTATAGGAGAGCTGTTAGGCTTTGAGAACAACACAAAACTTGAAGCGGCCATCAAACACACTGCTATTAATATACCTAAATTCTTAGCCATAGAGACTCTGAATATTCACTGTAATGTGGCTGAGGGTATCAAATCAAATGGCATAGGCACTCACAAACAAACTGGCATCATTGCAACATTTAAACCTAATTCTGAATTTATGGAGCCCATCATCTACACTCCATCCCCAACATTATATTTTCCTGTGTGCCATAATAGAATAGATAACATTGAATTGATGGTCACTAATGAAAAAGAAGAATTAGTTGATTTTGCTGGAGCCACAACAACTGCAATCATAGAGATTAATATTTAAATAAAAATACATACAAAAAAATGGAAAATATTGAGAGTTATGAGCTACAATCATTCCCCCCAAACAGGAGGACATTTGCAAATTTAAATCAACCCAACACAGAGATTGAGGTTGATCTTGATGTAGGGGATGGCTTTATACACCCCCACAGAGCAGATCTATACATCAAATTTGATGTTGTAAAGCTCGATGGAACAGATTATCCGGCAAATTCAAATATAAGATTGGTAGATAATTTTGTGCCGCATCTGTTCTCTGAAATTGAGATCAGAAAGCATGGTGTTGTTATAAACAGAGTGGATTATCCCGGCATTACCTCCACAGCTTTGGTCACACTAAAATTATCCAAAACCGAGGCTTCTTACTACAAAATAGGTGGATTTGAGGCTGGTGATAAGATATTATCCAAGAGCCACACTGTGCTGTTCCCCATGCGCCTGTTGCCAGGATTCTTCTCAGATTACAAAGATATTATGTGGAAGGATGGTTTAAGAATCACATTTAGAAGAGCTGCCAATGATAATAATGCTTTGATGAGGTACAGTACATTAAACTCTACAGGGGAAGCTCTGCCTAATACCCTACCTGATGAAGGCAAATGCATTATTCAGACTATGGATCCCGGTTGTTAAATATGAAGCCAGTTATGCTCTTAAATACAAAGCAGATATAATAAAAAATCCACAAGTACCTTTACAATTTTATACATATCAATGTGTACAGAAGCCTGCCGCTGGTACTTATTATGAGTTTGATGCTACAAATTCATTCTCCAGTATACAATATGACATGCCGGATTTTGTGGTGGTATTGTTTCAGACTGGAAGACACAATAATCAGGAAAAAAATTCAAGTAGATTTGATAACTGCAACATCAAGAACATATATCTTAAAAATGGCAGAAATGAGGTATTCCCTAGAGAAAATTATAATTTAGACATTTCCAAGGATGATTTCCTGAAATTATATGAGGCATTTACAGCATACAAAAGGGTCACTACTGGCAATACTGACATGTATTACTCACCAGATGAATTTAAAACACAGAGACCCATGTTTGTCATCAATACTTCAAAAAGAAAACAAGTTGTGGTTAATGACAGGACAAACATTAAAATTATCTGTGAATTCCATGATACACTCCCTGATGACACTATATGTAGTGTTATTCTTATAGGTGAAAAATCATATGTTTATGATGTAAGAAATGAGAGAGTCACAGAGCAATTCTAGAAGAATTACATTGTTTTAGTACTAGATATGCAAGTTGAGCCAGGTGCCCAATTGAACTTAAACCGGAAGTAAATATGTGTGTGTGTGTGTGTGTGTGTGTGTGGGTGTGTGTGTGTGTGTGTGTGTGTGTGTGTGTGTGTGTGTGTGTGTGTGTGTGGGTGTGGGTGTGTGAGTACGCAGATATATTCTTGTGGGAACCAGCGTATGTTTAAACACCTTTTTTAATGGGACCAAAAAAATTGTTGGGACTTTTTGCCGGTCCCAACAGCGAGAAGACCATTGCGAGACTCCTGAGACCCCTTTCGACATGTACGCGAAGTATTTCGAAGGTACCAAAAAGTCGCTATTTGTTCGATTTGTGTGTTAACGTGTGTGTTAAACTCTGCCAGCTCTGGAAGCTTCACGTCTGTGCAAAAGTGTGGGGTTTAATCGCATCTCTTGGGACCAGGAAGTGTGGGTGTGTAAAATCTGGGATCTATTTCGCATGTATTGGTACCGAACATCACAGGGGGTTGAGAGGCGAAGAAAGGTACGTGCAAATGCCGACGGGGTTCCCCTCTCGCCTGGCCGTCTTGTTGCTTCCGAGCTGTCAATGTTGCCAACTTAAAACTTTGGAACTAGATCTGTTTTTCTATTATCTTCTAACACTCCAAGTGTAATTGTAATTGATTTGTTTTGTTTTACTTCGCTTTTTGTACCACTGATGGCTAATTTGCGAAGATGGGGATGACTGATGATATCATGAAATTGATGAATCAACTCCCACAACATCCATGCCCAGACCGGGATTCGAACTCGGGAACCCTGGTGTCGTAGCGCGATGTGTTAACCACTCTACCACGGGGGTCGGCTTTAATCCTGCAATCAAACAAAATGCTACAATAGAATTTATTCCTCCAAATGTGACCCTTCTATATGTGCCTATAACAAATTATTAGTTGGGTTTTACTATAATACTGGTAACAGAAATTCATTTGTAAAGCTCATTTTCTTCCATTACCAGGAAACGATGCTATCAGTAGAAACTCGTTACTTGTCTCCTTTCGGCCATGATGAGGATAAGAATGGAGATTTCTGACCAAGGCGACAAGCGATCCGGCAAAAGGGAGGGGGTGTTCATATCGAAGTGACAAGTGACACGATACCTCTGTCTACAAGCAAGCGTTTTTCTCAAATGCTCTAACAGACCAAGGCGACACGCTGCATGACATCCATGACTTTCAGAAGCGGAAGCCGAGAAGCGAAACGTTTCGAAACGAAGAAGCAAGTCTCGCCTGTTACTTCCGTTTGTCAATATCCTGAATTGGGTCGCCTAGGTCTGGTGTTCGGGCTTTAACAGTGAATGCTTACTTGAAGACTGAAGTGGCTTGTCTTTCTTTTCGCTTGTCACTTCGGTATGAACTTCAGTGTCATTTGCAGCCGTCGTTTGCTACTTGTTGCCTGTCGTTTCGGTTTAAAATCTCTCTGCAAGAAAGCATTCAATGCGTAGGCATGACCACCAGACCGAAGTAACACCATAACGTCCCCAGTGCGTGAAACATGCAAGTGGCACGTGTAGTTTGTCATCACATTTGTTAGAAAGTTTTATTTATTTAAGAATTTTTGTTTCCAAAGCCATTTATCGCTTCGGTACGAAAGTTCCATTGGGACGAAGCGACGAGCAACGAGGGGTTTCTCACTGAAGTAACACTACCCGTGCAGCATAGCATATATTATTGAGTGTTTGTTTCCAAGTGACACGTGTCGCTTCTCGCTTCGGTATTCGAACATAGGATCCCTATTCGTAGAACACGAAGACAAACGTTTATACTTCTCAAAGTTAACGGCTTGATTGCAATCCTTAACTACATTTAATTTCAATGCAGTTCTTTTTTTAACAGTCGTGTTTGGCAACACTGATAAGTGAAGCGAAGTTTTCACTCTCGCCTCTGCAGCCGCGCCGAAACCGTGGACAGAGAGCTGCGATGTCTTTTTGCGACGTTGCATGCTACACGTATTTGACGTCTTCTGTACTCGCTCACTCAGTTTAACGTGCGACTAAACGTTGGTTGGTTGGTTGATTTAGTGTTTTAAGTCCACTTTATGCACATTAAGGCTAATCGGGACTGGACCTACAATTTAAAGTGGAATCCGAACCACTATGTGCCTCCACCGGTTATCGAACCCGGGATCCCTTGATTACAAGGCAACGACGCTACCACTGCGCCATCTTATGCATAAAACAACCGAGAGAACAATGACATGTACATTTGATAATGTTCCCCACCAGAAAACTTTGAGGGAAAAAGCTCGAGTTGAAGACATCGATTTAATTTTTTATATAATGCCTGAAAACAACATATTTGCCTTCTATGACCTTAACGAAAATATTAAATCCACTGTAGTAAACATTACTTTCTAGATGGCAAAATAAAATGTAAACGACATAAATACTCTTCCCGTTTCTAAACCTGATAATTTATAGCCGTGTATTTGATTGAATTTTATAATTAATAATGCAATGAAGTAAATGGTCACACAGTATTCAGGTTTAGTGAAAGATAGCGTATTCCTTCCCTCAGTGTGGTCTTTATATAACAATATTTACAAAGTTACAGAAGCAACTGTACTTGAAGGGACAGCGAAGATTTTATGCCATCAAAATATATGTGGCGACTGCTACAAAAGCTAAAGTTCTCCCCTGTGTATGGCAGTCTGCCGTGACACCATTCGAGCAAATGATATGGCTCCACACATTCTCGATCTCTGCCGTAGTGAAGGATACATGAATGATACACACAACGCTCTGATGTATCTAGGGGTCGCGGGTTCGACACGCGGTGGAGGAACATGGCATGGTGTTCCCTTGACGGTGCCCTTCATCAATTTCATCATATTATTACTCATCCTCGTCGTTTGGATTAGCCAAAAATGAAAAAAGCGACGCTAAAAATCATCTAATCAAATGTATTCATTACTTACCTTCCAGCCTCCATGAAGAAGTGGCTACGAAGCCAGAAGCCCTACTTTTGAATCCTGGGTGAGGAATGAATATATCATCGTGTTCATTCGGATTCCACCATTAATGCTCATTAACGATTAACCTACGACGTAGAAAAACGCTTAAAATTAACGTAAACATACGTCGCATTCTTCAGTCGCTTCATTAATGTGGATCATTTCACTATCCTAGGGGGGAAATGTTAGTTTAGCAACGTAAAGAATATTCACTTTCGAGACAATCCAAGGCATTGAGAGGCAGGGGTGTAGCAAGGGGTGGAAGAAGTGCGCGACCGCACGGGACTTCGCGCTTAAAGGAGCTTGATATGAAAAATGTTATAAATAGAAGTGGGGGGGGGGGTCATGGAAAATGCTATTTTTTTGTGGGCAGCAATATTAAAACATTCTGTATTTATCTGGTTTTAAATTCTAGTTAAACGTTATAATTTGAATGAATACGTCCAATCAGAGGCATAACATACAGGCAGGCAGGTCTTAAGTCTAAGGGGCACGAAAGAAGTAAAACATGATCGTCGTATTTCTCATGTGAAACAGTTAGGAAAAATTTACGAAAACTTGCTTAGACATTTTTACACATTTATTCTTTCATTGAATAGAACTTCCTTTGTCTTGTATTCTCTTCAATCTCTTGACCTTGCACTCCCGATTTTAATAAGTTAACAACAAACACCTCTAACTGGCACGAAGCAAGCGCGAGACATTTAAACGCTTGCGTTGTTTCCTTCCTTCCTAGAACAGGCTCGTACCCAGAATTTTTTTTGAGGAGGTTGGAGACAGATCCGAAAATGTGGAACAAAAGAGAACATCCGAAATGCTATTGGATTTGTTGAGTTAGGTTATTTTACGTCGATTTTCTGACACTTTTCGCTGATCGCGATGATGAGGATGAGTGATGATATGATGAAAATTGATCACGGAACACTCACAAAGAACGTCCATGCCCAACCCTGGATTCGAACCCGGAACCCACAGCGTCGTAGCGCGTTGTGCTAACCAGGTGGTCGACCCTGGTCGGTGAAATGCTGTTGGGAGTACTGGATGTGACCACCAATGTTTCGGTAGTATTATTGTACGAGCTAGTGCTAGCTCGTAGCTCGTATAGTGCTAAGTGTACACCCAACGGTAA
Source organism: Lepisma saccharinum (assembly GCF_977018435.1). NCBI lineage: Eukaryota > Metazoa > Arthropoda > Insecta > Zygentoma > Lepismatidae > Lepisma > Lepisma saccharinum. Next base: position 41,049,013 of record NC_139235.1, on the reverse strand, counting down.
AAGCAATATGTCCATCTCCACTGTATTTTCATTCAGTCTGTTTTCCACAGTGTCATGATAATGGGTTGAAATAGAAACGCAGTCAACATAAGCTTCGCATCAAAAGAATGAATGACCCCTTAGAAGAACACAGGATGTAGAGTAGTGTTGCCCACGAGACGAGACTTTGGCCTGTCTCGTCTCGTGGAGTCTCGTGGAAATGCTGTCTCGTCTCGAAAATATTCGTTTGTTTTATGACACATGGTCAAGCTCGTCTCGTCTCGAATTTTTAAAAGCCTGTCCCGTCTCGTCCCATGGGCAACACTAAAGAGTAATGAGAGAATTAAAATGGTGGTGAACAGTTTGCCTACTATTATCTTTCCTAATTGTAGAATTGTAGACTTGCAATGTTAAGGTCCAAAGTATCGGGAAGAAATAATTATTAATTAATTATTATTAATAATTAGGAATCATTATTAAAATGAAGAACATGTTTATATGGGGGTTAACGCCTCCAAAATAAAACCTCGAAACATTTAGTCAAATTACGACTTGAGTTTGAAAGAAATTGGGACAGGGATTTGAAAGAATAGACTGTTCCGACTAAATTGGAATGTCTTGTAAACACGCATCAATGATTAGAAAACAAAAATTACAAGGTCAGTTTAGTTTCCCTTGGCAGATAAGGTTTAGCACAGTTCTGAAAAAAGAGGGGAGCGACTGCTCACCCCCACTTCCATTTAATTTCCACCATTGGATGGGGGCCTCGCATTCTAATCTCATCCAGGGCTTCGCTATATGTTGCTACGCCACTGTTGAGAGAGGATTACTAAATTCAAAAATCCATATTTCGAAGCGTCATGCATGTTTTTTGCAATTGTTTTATACTTATTGTTAGTTTACTTAGTTTATTTGACGTCGCATTTCTACCACTTCTGGCTAATTGCGAGGTTGCAAGTGAATGTCAGAAATGAATGAAGGGTCTTAGCAATAGCAACCAATTTTCGCGACGTGTACCTTCACCCCTCTCTCTTGCCACTACTGTGTGCCGTGTTCTTTGACATTCTGACATTGTCCTCGGTTTTCTTATAGCTTTTCTTTCAATCAAAATATGTGCACAATGACAACGTGACTACTGCTGCATTTGCAAACTGGAAGTAACAAAATGCAAGTCAATGTATACTGCTATAATCTAATTTTGTATTGGTATAATTGTTATTTTCGCTTGTCGATCGCTACTCCTCGCAGACTCGTGTTGGTAAACATGTGAAGAATTAGCAAATTAGAATTCAGATCGAAAAGTTATTGTTCCTGGATATTAAGGTAAAGAGATAATGGATTGTTGCAAGTCTGATTTGTGAACAGATAGACTAATCGGGACTGAATGGGATCCGAACCAATATGTGTGTCTACTAGACATCGAATCCGGGACCCCTTGATTACAAAGCTTGATTGGAAATTGAGGCGTTCTTAGTCAAGCATTAATATATGTATAGAAAAATTTCAATAGTGGGAAATATACAATATTGCAGGATTTAAAAAAAAGAAGTATAAAATCACTGTAAAATTTAAGAGCGAAAAGGAGTTACGAATAATATATATCCTATATTTTGTTAATGTTTTGGGCCTAAAAGCTTAGAAGAATCAGTTAAATTGATTTAAGGTTTTATTATAAATCCACTTTATGTACAAATAGGTTAGTCATGGTGGACCTAGAGTTTAATGTTGAATTATAACACTACGTGTCTCCATCGAACACAGGACCCCTTGCTTACAAGGCACCGAGATTGCCACCATCGGGGTGGCCCTACAGACATACTGTCTGGCTACCTTAACTGAGACCATGGACGAAAGTGCGCATTGGCAAAATAGGGGCACTTTGTTCAGGAAGCCGGTTTCGTGAAAATCGTCAGCTGTTGAAAAAACAATGAAGTTTCAAACGTAGTAACATCGCCGCCAAAATACGTATAGATGTTTACGAATTATGTAAGGGTACAGAATGAAAGAAATAACCATCCATATACTATATAAGCAAACGGAACATATCAGAAAAGTATTCATTACGTCACATTAGTAGATAAACTTGTTTGTAAACATGGAACTTCATTTTCGGTCATTCAATTAAATTGGTATCCTTATTAAATCGTATAATTAGCACTAATGTACACAGCAGTAATCAGAATAGTATCAACAGTATTATTATGCAAACTATTATAAATACAGTAAAGAACATGTAGTAACTGATTGGTTTGTGGCATTGTGTATTATATCAAGGGTGTTTTGTAGAATGTGCAACAGGGACCAATACGTCTTTGTTTTCTTTGTTCCACTTCGAAACGGTTTGTTACGAATTGTAAGAGACATCACAAACACAACACAGAAAGCAGTAATAAACACAGCAAGAGGACCATACAGAGCGACCACAAGGAAAAAAACCATGGACGAAATGTCCCAGCGTTCAGCTCGTGCCATAAGGAAGCCTGGTCCACTCTCCCCCTCCTCTCCTCGCAGGAGTACGGTGCACAGGCTTTGCTGGTCTGAGCAGGTTTTTTTGCTTGTGGTTTTACTATAGCAAGCAAGAGCCACAGGGTGGTGTTCTACCTGCTTCCCTTCTCGCGTTTGGAATCGTACTTTCCAGCTAGTTTCGTTTCCCTTGGCCGGACTGTACCAGTCAAATTATAATTTAGAACTTCAAGTTACTTGGTGACAAAAAAAATACTACACTGATCCCCCAAAAAATACCTTACTTCACAGAATATACTACTTTAACACGGAATTATCATTACCTGCAAACTATATGAGTGTTTCCAAAGATCTGCTGCATATACCCTTTCCCTCATAACAAAGATGAACTAAATTTTTTTTTTTAAAAAAACGAGCGTTTCTCTATTTGCAGTCCGTCTTTGTTTACGTGTAGCGCGAAAGGTTAAAGTTTTAGTGTTTGAAACCCAGAAAAGCATGTTTTTGCACTTGTCCTTTCTTGCATCATGATAAGATGTACAAATGCCTCAGCTCGATATAATTCAACTTCAGAGCTCTTCTGCTGCTTGCAGGAGTGGATGTTATCTGCTTCAGTAATCTACACTCCCGTGTTCCACCTGCCAGGCTGCGAGAGTAGTAGTGCTTTCAATTATTTTGACTGGTATGTAATTTTCGCTGCTGGCTGCAAGCAATGTGTAACAAAATTATACCTCATGTGTTATAACATGGCGATTATTATTATTATTATTATTAAAGATTAATTAGTGAAATAGTTTTCTCTTTCGCTAAAATTAACATAAAGAAGATAGCAAAGAATGAACTATGAATCAACGAAATTAATAACAGCGTTTGCTTTTCTTTGACGATTTAGTTAGGAAACAGACCTGTGATCCAATATTTCGTTATTATATATCATATTATTCTTCTTTAAATCTTGTATCTACAAGGAAAATCAAACAAAGAAACATAAGGACGTCTTATTTGAAATTCTTAACGCCGTAGCGTGAAACGAAAGGCGGGAGGGACTTCGAAATGCAACAGTTAACTTTAGTACTTGGTTCTTGGAGAGAATGTGCTTAATATTAAGTTAACGAATGGTTTGTTCAATGAATGTTCAATTAATGAAAATCCCGTGGATAGAACGAAAGTACTATTTACATTGGGAACCATCAAACGTGATTTAGTTACCTAACAACCGCTGCATACCCAACCCAAATCTCGACAAATTAAAAGTAACAGCGAGCAAATGTAGAAATATTATGCAATAGATATTGGTCCATCATTCCCAGCTGAATTGTATCCTTAAACATCTGTCACAAGTGACTTATCGAAAGTTTCATCTGCACATGATTTTGCCAAACAGTACCTCTCCAATTCTACCTCCCTCTACAGAGGTATACCATGTTAGATATCATTTTAAAACTATAGGTCCTGTCCCATTTAACCGATCTGTGCAAAAAAGTGAACTTAAAACTATACATTTAAAAAACTCCGATTTCCGCACGGACTGCTTAGCACAGTGCTTATGAAGCCAATGGTTACGGTTCGCATCTCCCCCTGGACGTGGGTGTACTTTGTAAGTGTTTCTGCATCAATTTCCTAATTTCATCCTATCATCACTCATCCTCATCGTCGCGATTAGCCAAAGTGGTATAAAAGCGATGCTAAATAACAAAATCAAATCTTTGCAGACACACGCAAACAACATACATAAATAGAAGAAACTGAACAGGAGGAAATGTTTTATCATTTCCTTTCACAAGTGTGTTTGTTTTACATTCAAGGCAACTTAAATAATGCTTTGCGATGGGCCAAAAATATGTAGATTCGTCACTGACAGTCATTTGTTTTCTCCTCTCCACATCGCTTTTAGCCGAGTGCCGCCTTGTTGCCAGTTTCCTTCATTGCTACGTTGTCAAAAGCTTCAAAAAAAAAAAAAAATATTACATCTCTTCTTTCGATGTCTAAGGTTCATGATGATACAAATGCTTAGCACTGAATAAAGGCGACGACCATCTGTTCAAGAATGCTTAACATTTTGACAACGCAGGGGTAGCATGACATTGTAAAGAGCTGCTTGCGTCACCCACGCTCCGACCGCTCCCTTACTGTTGGACTTATGCACGTTGTGGTTCGCATACCACTTTTAATTATAGGTCAGCACCGATTAGCCCATCTTTGCATAAAGTAGACTTAGAACTCAATTCCATTACCGAACATTTCGGTTTCTTGAAGGTAATTTGGGAGCTACGTTAAATAGAGGATAAAGATAACAGAGGCAAAGGGATTCGATGTGCTGACCACGTGTCAACTTATAAGGAAACCACTTAAGAGGCCTTTGTTATTCATGGCAGTTTCGCCACGGAGTTTTTTCATCGTAGCTGTTATGGAGATGATTAATTTTATATAAGATTGGCGAGAAAATATTAACAAAACATGATATTATTGTGTTTCACGCTAATCGGAGGTGAATTTTGTTACTGGGTGATAGATGGGTGTTATGATATGTCAGCTGTAAAGTTAAGAACAGTGGCGTATTTAGAAGGAGTTTTAGAACTAGGTAGTCTTATTTTTGCTCAACTTTCCTTAAAATAAAATAAAAATAAAATTTAGGAAAATATGGCATGATCTAGGAGTGGTAAGAAATATCTGATAACCCCTTATGATTTGATTTGATTTGATTTGTTGTTTGAAGTCCACTTTATGCACAGTAAGGCTAATCGGGACTGGACCTACAGTTTAAAGTGGAATCCGAACCACATGTGCTTCCACCGGGATTCGAACCCGGGACTCCTTTATAACCACCTTATGTTCACATCCCTTTACTGCATTTGTGAGTACGTCACTGAAAGCGTGGGGAATACTGCCCGCAAATAAAATGGAGAGGGTTGCTTAAATAACGATAACAGAAGCGGGGTGTAATGCATGGCTTTCCTGCAAGAGCCTAAATGTCAATCTCTCTTCCACGTCCTGGACTCAGGGAGGAAGGGGGTTGCCATTAGGCTATCCTAGGCTATAACCTAGGGCCAGACAAAAATGAGATGCTGAAGGGGCAGAAGTGAAAACCATGGCAAATTGAAACATGCCAAATCCTTTTACTTGCTTATTTCGTTAACGAAGGACTATCTAGCAATTAAATAAGTTATTTCACCATGGCCTATTTTCAAACGTCACCTAGATCATACAAAGAGTATGTACAACTCTATTGTTCGAATATAAGTAATTGTTCCTCGAAAAAAACTAATGTAAACATTTTGAATGCCAACAAATAAAAGTCAACTGGCGGATATTGGCGACCAAAATCAACATCATTGTTTACCGATTTACCGGTTCGCGTGCAGTGTGGCTACCATAAGGTAGTGTTGATTCGTTTTCCTTTAGTGCGTGTGCGGTATTAGTGTTGTCTGGCGAAATATATATTGAAAGTGGCTGTTTCAAAGGAAAACGAAGTTTAATGAGTAATTTTTAATCAGATGTATCAATGTTTTGAACTTTACAAGTGTTATTAGTACAGAGCATGATGCAGTTAGTGAAAATTAAGTACCATGAGAACAAATTATTAATAAAAATGTCTACAGTGCCCAAAATAAAGGATAGTCCAAATTCTATATATCCCGCTCTGGATGGGCTACATTTTACAGACAATCGGTGCTTTCGCGTCTAGACTCAGATTCAGTCTGTTTGTTGCGTACTGCCCATACATTCTTGTTATTGCCCTCGCATCAATTCCATCCTAATCTTAGCGATTGACCAAAAGAGACAAAAGCGATAAGTAATATTAGTCGAATTAATCTCTATATAACACCAGCAAATGGCTGTGTCTTCCTCAAATTGAGGATTCCTCTCGCAGATATCCCATATAACATGAAGGTTAGGATGAATGATGAAACAGATTGTTGGAACAAAAATAATTTCATGTCCAGGTTTTCCAGGATGCGAACCTAGGACACCGAGTTTTGTTGCACGCTACGCTAACCATTCAGCCACAGAGCCGACCTGAAATACTTTGTGCTTGCAGGAGTGATTCTCGAGACGCACACGATAAAAGTGGCAAGATGAATAAGACTTGCATTGGCGCCTTCAGGTCTCCGCCGAGCATTCAACCATATCGGTATCAATACCTCAACTTGATGTGGTTTCAAGGTGAATAGTATGTATGCCCCCATACTTCAAGTTGTTGTATTTCTGCCGTCCAACTTACAGATATGTATGTGTAACACAGTGTTAATGACCAGGGACATATGAAAAATGGGATAACCGTTAAAATAAAATAAATTATAATTGCATGATTGTGGATTTAAGGTGTTGCTTTGTTAACTGACTTTCGCAGTTATAACTATCGAAAATTAAATATTTGTGGTTAAACTCGCCTAAAATCAATTGATAAATTGTTTTACATTTTAACACAAATGTCATGTCAAGTTAATGTACTTGAAGCTAATATATATTTTAAGTTGGGGACATCACAGAGGGCGAAGGGGTGGTTGTTGAAAGACTGCTGAATTCGCCGCATTGTTGCTTCAAGGGAAGGGGGGAAACTCGTTCAAAACGTAAATACTCTCATCTAAAACTAGAAATGCTAGTAGCAACAAAGAAAGAGGGTAGAATTGTTTTCAGCACTCTGTCCTCAATATTTCGCATGCATGTACTATATGAGAAGCAGCAACTTGAACTTTAATAAAGGATAAATGAAAAATCTGCTGCTACCAGGGGCTCTAGTTTCTACACTAACTCCGTGCTATTAATTCGAGGAGACGGTTGTTTTCTCATATTGACTCACATGCTAGTCATTTATGAAAATCCGCGCTTTTGGTAGATCATTCCCAATCAGTAACATGAATAGATATTGATACTTTTTAACATTAAAATTCAAGAAGCAATTTTTTAATGAATAATTTCTTCTTTTGTTGCAAATAATTGCAAAATTATCATCATTAATAAATAGGGAACGAATTATTTCACGAGTGTTACACACGTCATATTTTATCATTCTCTAAACCTCAAAATAATATGTTAATATTGAATCAATGCTTTTTCTTGTTCACATCACAGCACCTCCAAATTAGCCGCGATTGAGGAATGTGGGAGGCCCTACACATCGTTTTATCTAGTCTAATAGATAGTCTTGTCATTGTTGAGAGACTAAACAAAATGCAGGACTACATTTAGAATATAATCGTTATATTTGCACTTTCAATCACTGCCACAATCACTGAAGGTGCAATGCCTATAAAGTGTTTGCAACACGCTCCGAAACGTTTGCCGTAATCATTGCAATGGGTGTGATTTCGCGCAAACAATTTTCGGGGAAGTTGTTGGCTGAATATCATCCAATGGAAACAGCCGCTGAGGTTCTAATGGTGATCAAACGCCTAACCGCACCATTAAATGTGATACCGTTACCACTACGCCATTGGGGACAATTGCGATAGCAGAAAACATTCACACTTTTTCGCCATCTTTATTTGCAGTTGAAGTTAATAATACAGCGAACTTGAATCATATTGGGAGTACTGTATTCCCAACTAATTGCCCCCATGCACACGCCACTGTTGCTTGTGTATATAAGTGTTCACTCACTTACAAGCGAAACCGAAACTCGAGCTCTCAGCGAGACAACTCCAGGCGCCGTGAAACAGATAACGGTTAAGCCACTGACGTTCGTTGGAACATGCATTTCTACTGTCTTGGCCTTTGAGTCACTGCTTTGGTTGCGATGAAGTATTTTGGCAGGTGTCCTATTTCGCTGCAGGATACATGCAAGCCTTAACAGAATAATGTTAATGATATGCATATGATATAAAATGGTTACTATTATTCGGAAATTAATACATGATTTCTCTTCTGTAGAGTGTAAGAATTTTTTCTTCCGATAATGAAATAGTAAAAAAAAATATTTAACCAGAAATCAACAAAGTGAATAACAACGTTTGCTTTTATTTACCTTTTGATATATTATCAAAGCAATTACCGACCTTGTTTTTAATACTGCCGATGCTGTGCGTAAATGCAGTCAGTACCCCTCCCCCCAAAATTATATGTTTACTGTCTCTTTATATACGTATATCTCTGGTTCTAATTGATTATTTATTTGCCACATAGACAGATGAAACTGACATAGGAATTCGAACCCAGAATTTAGTGTGCTAATATAATGAGTTGACGGACATTTAACAATCGTGGCGTCCTTTAACTTTTCCAGGCAGTCATAGCCGAGATATATATAAAGCAACGTTTCGATTACAATTTTGTTGGTTAATGTTGGATATTTTTTTTTAAGTAACGAAAACGCTTTGCTCATTTCCGAATAGCACCTTTCAGTAAACAAATTGATAGATTGATCGAGTTCGTGTTTTAAGTCCATTTTACATACAGTATGGTTAATCGGGACTAGACGTACAGTTTAAACTGGGATACAAACCATTTTATGTCTCAACTGGTTATCGAACACGGGACTCGTTGATTACAAGGCGACGACGTTTACTACTACGCCAACAGGGAGTCCCAGTAACCAATATATATATATATATATATATACTTTTTCGTCTATGAAACACCCGATATTAACACACTTTCAAACAACGTCTTGTACATATGAAGCAAATTAAAATTGATATGTGAGGGCATAGGAATGCGCACGGTGGTTGCCAGTGGTGCATGAACACCTCAAAATGCGTCCTCAAAAAATTAAGAATGTAGAAAGTACCATTATAACAATGAAAATAATGTCTCCTCTGCTGTCTCGAGATTTGAATTTTAATGGTCGGATCTTTCTAAAGTTAAAGACAGAAGAGTGAAACGACTTGCAGCCAAAGCTGGAATCCGCCTAGAAAGATGACCCTTCGTTCGGGATTCACCAGTGATAAGAGGAAATCCTTGATTGCTTAACGAGTGTCAAGCAAACTATTTTGACAAAACAATAATAATACAATGCTAACAATACCCACAATAGTTTGCAAAATGATCTACGTAATCAGTGCGATGTTTGTAGTGGTGCAACAGTCTACGTTAGAGAAAACAGGGTTTGAAGTAGAGTCCGATTGATTTGATTTTTTTGACGTCGCATTTCTTCTACTTTTGGCTAATCACGAAGATGAAGGTGAATGATAATAGGATCGGATGGATGAAGCAGTATTCGAATGAAGGGGTGAACCGGGGAATTTCCCCCCTCTATTTTTCCCATGCTCTGTTCTACATTTATATTTTCATTCCCAACCATGGGAAGAAAATGTCCCCCTCTGAACGTGTACTTTGAATGGAATGACACTGTTTGAGTCATAATTTCGAGCTTGCTCTTCAAGATGTTTTTAAGAAAGATAGTCATTGTACCCTAAATATTTTATGGATGCACTTTATTTTATTTTCAGAAAAAAATAATAGGATCTGTTCTAGAGTGGTCAAGCAGTAGAAACAACAATGATGGAAATTAGCGAAATGTTTGACATTTGTTGGGTGCCATCAAATCAATCTGTGTGGGTAATAATAAATAATTATCTGGTTCTTGTACATTTCTCTTCGAATAGTGAACTCAGTGCAGCTATCGGTTGAAAAGAAATAGAAAGTGCCAAGGAATGCTGAAGAAAGTACCAACTTAGTTATTTGTAGAATTTTGACTTTCCCCTGTTTTATTAGATTTCCTCAAACAGTTTCCATTGCCTCCACAGAGAAGAAGTGCGCGTCAGGAATTGGCTGTGGCAATAAAATCATCTCTAACGTCCCGTGTTTTAGCGAAGTACAAACTTTTCAACCTCACAACATTTATAGTATTCATCACAAAGTAGGTAAAATAGATCAATATTCTCATTATTATTATTCCATTTACTAGCCATGGCATACAGTTTTTCTTGCATGTCAGTTGAGTTACTGAATTCTAATTAGATTTATTTATGTGTAAATAACGTAAATATCTTCACAAAAATAAGAAAACGTGTGCTCAAGTGAAAACGCATACTCATAAACCATAAGTTAAAATTTCATCTTCACACACCTTATGGTTTCTGTGAAAGGGGAAAATTAACTTGTGACAAATAGGCTAACATTGTCCAGATAGTCAACTGAAACACCCCTTTAGGCACTCCCATATGAATTAGTCTGCACGTGCGCATGTGTAGGGGAGGAGAGAGAAAGGAGAGCGTATATTTGAAAAATTCATTAAACAAATGTATAAGTGACATTTCCAGAAGCTGAATATGTATTCCCCGGCATCATGATGCATGAAGGAGACTGCGTATCGTATCGTTATCTAAATAACGACGGAGAAAAGGATGCTCGACCGGTAATGACACACTACTAATTGATTAATTGATTTGATTTTACTTAACTTTTCTTCCACTTTTGGCAAATCGCGAAGATGAAGTTGAACTCTAGTTTTATCCCGATATTTTAGTCGAATTAGTCATCACGCACTGTTATTTAAAGGAAACCCTTCTTCCACAACTACATGAGTTTAAATAGAAAATAAAAGCGATAAGAAATGCAAATATCTGCTAGTAAAAGAGCGCGATGTGTGCGCTTTAAAAATGTACGAGAAACTTTTTTTTCCTCCGTGATTAACACAACTCCCAACTTTTTAGTCGCTTGCCGCCATTAGGCTTAGCTTACAAAATGTCACAGGCTCAACTACAGTGATACCCATAAAAACATATGAAGATAAAATATATGGGTTTGAAAGATCGTTTATTGCTTTAAGTGAGGTGAGAGGTTGTATAGAACTTATCCCCTTTATGTTATCGCCGAAGTACGCCGTGCAATTTTATATTCTGCCGTTGTCCTAGGTCTCCTTAGCGATTTTCTTTCAATCCTTAAATTTTGTATTGCATATGGCATAGTTATAAACATAGTGAAGGACAACTTGCCTGCAAACTTAAAATAAGAGAATGCAAATAAAAGTATGCTACTACAAGCAGTGGCGTGCCCAGGAGTTTACAAAATGAGGGGTTACGTATACTTTGTCTTGGCAGTCTGCCCTCATTTTGTCATATTTTCCTACCTTTGACATTTTTCTTTTAGGAATGCTGGGCCAAACGGGGGGTTATAACCGCCACTAATCCCCCACCCCCTTGGGCACGCCACTGACTGCAAGTTTAATTTGTGGAAGCAAACGTTATCTTTCTCCTTCCTTGATTCCTACTGTTCGCCGACCCTTCTCCAGACTTCCAGGAGCCATGCACGGACACAGCTTGCAGAAGCATTCTTCCCAAACTTGTTTCTGTCCGACTCAAATGCTAGGGGGAATATGGCAGTGGATCGCATCGTTTCTCAACCTATGGGGCGCGACTCACAGCTGGGACCCGAGGGGGTGTTTGGTGGGTGGCGAAGTCGGACTTGAGAATTTATTTACTGTCTTACAAAACTATCGTTTAAAATACTAATATATATTATTTCAATATTTTAACCCGTGTTGTACGTAGTGTAAGCTATACATTTCTGTTCATCGTAACCTAACCTCTGGAATTCAAGGCGCCTTGCTGTTGGACGCGCTCTTCTTTTCTCAGTTTATTGTTTCCTGCCCTTGCGCACAGTTTCATGATGGAAATGGACAATTCCGTCTTTCATACAATACTGGTAAAATACCTTTAACCCAAATAACGTAGTTCAGAACACCACATTATTTGTTTATTTACCTAGTACCTACAGTACTGTGCGCCCATTTTACACCGATTACAAAAACGAAAACAAAGGAAGTTTGGCACAAAATATTTACACGTAGTTTGTTATTTTACAAACACAGACGAAGCATAAGGTGAGGTCAGGGCTCGAAATGGACCGTAGCCGACCGGAACGGCTTCCGGTTCGTGATTATCTGGAAGCGTTCAGTTCCGTCTCGTCAGTTCAGTTTCTTAGATATTTAGACATGGCTACACTTTAAGCATCGAAAACAATTGATTCACTTTGAAGGACGATAGTTTCGGAGTTAAGGATAACCATGTTCCAAAGCATTTTCTTCTTTCGTGAATAATATGAATAGCCGGTTTGAAGACTCAGGTATTTTTTCGCATACAGTCCCATATAATGCACATACATGGTATTTAGATAATTGTGAAGGTGTGTGAGATGTCAGGCAAACTTTATTGTAAGCGAAAGGATGTGTGCGTTAGTAGTTAAAAATCTTCGCACCTACAAAGAAACTCCACAACACATTTCCACGTCACTCAAAGTTTATGTGAATTATATCAAAATTGTTCCAATATCTACAGCTGAATGTGAACGCTGGTTCAGAGATGATATCTTTTCTTGGATCATAGAATAAGCTACATCGCTGTAAGTCAATTTCGATAATGTCCCTTTTTTATCAGATATGAGCTCCAAATACGATTTTAAACCTTCGTTTTAAAACTTATTCAAAGACAACAATGGTTATCGGGGATTATTTTAATGGGGGGTTTCCCGACTTTTCTGCTTTCATTTGTTTATTTTATAAAAATATCGGGGGCTGTAGCCCATTTAGCCCCCCTCCTTGTGCGTACGCCAGTAGCCTGAAGTGACTACACCAAACAACAGAAAAGCTTAGTCAGGCTGCAGCAGATAAGACCTTATCAAACTATCTCTCAAATACCAACTCTTTAAGCCTCTTGCAACGGTTATTCGATTCGGACAAGACGGCGCCACGGAATCGCGATGCGTAGCTTACAGTGTTATCTGTTCCACCCTTCTTTCTCCTCTTCTATCTGTCCTCATATTTTTCCCCCATGTGTTATATTATAGAATTAATAAATAGATTTGTAATTCCGATACATTTACAGCGTAATTGCCCTTGCAATTTTGAGAAATCTTTACGTTTCTGGAATTAGTCTTTCTGATTAGCCAAATTGGTTTCAAATTCACTTTATTCTCAAATGTCGGATTCAAATCACGGTTCAATGTGTCTCGCCAGGAATCGTACCTGGTACTCATTTTTTACAAGGCGTCCGCGTCCTTCCCGACTGGAATTAAGTTATATTGTAATAATACATAACAACCTTTTTAACAGACCCTCTGTTCGTATCTCTGCCTAGTTGAAAGGATTTGATAACGTAAAGGTAACTTCCCAGTGCATACTGCACCGTGCCACATTCAGGGGAACTGGGTTAGGGTTCCACACATTCTCGATCTCGGCCATTTTGGAGGTGTTGTGATCATCACCAGCGCCGCCTTTAACCTGTAGGTTTGCCTCCAGGTACACACTGATTTGAAGCTGGATATCCCCAAGAGCCGCTAATTCGGTGACAAGGCCGGAAAAAAATCCTACTTTAGATCACCCACACCGGGAATATAACTCTTGTATCCCGCGTGGCAGTCAGACACCAAACCGATTGAAGCCACTAATCGGGGTTAATTGGGACTGGATATAGAGTTGAAAATGGGGTCCGAATCACTGTACCATAGGCATTCAGGGCTCAGCATAAATCGTTTTACTTGGATACGATTTCAGATATCATGGAAGGAATTATTAGTGACTGCGATGGATGTCACTTCAGTTTACCTTTCTACGTATTTCTTTAGGCCATGTTTGAGGCAACAGCCAACCGGTTCCATCCGCACTATGAGGTAGAGGCATATACATACTACTACAAGATGTTACAGCTGCGGGTTAAAAATTGTTGACAGTATGGCGGCACTGGAAGAGTCGTTCAAATGAGTCGTTCAAAAGAGTCGCCAAGCTTCTTTTTCTCGAAACACATGGCTGAAGAGGGGGAAGGGGGTAGGAGGTATTGAAGCAGATGATTGTATTTAAGTAAACGAAAACAACGTACGTCCTTCAAGATTAATAAATTGTATTGCATTTTTGTGCATGTGCGTGTGCGTGTAGCCGACTAGATGGCCAAGATTCTGAAGTAATCGACATTTGATCTTGCCACAGGATATGCTTTACGAGTGTCCCTTCATCTATATCATCACGCATCATCCTCATCGTCGCGATTACTTAAAATTTGAAGAAAAGCGGCATAAAATAAGAAAAATACAAATACGATTCGGATATGTGTGGATATACATATATGTGTAAACAGTAAACACACACACACAAGCAAAATTTATTGCACATACTTGTTTTCATTACTCTGTCTCATGAGTGAGATTTTCTATATTTGTATCTTGTTTCAGTTTACATTTCATACTGCGGATAATGCAAATTATGCAGTACGATAGCATACACAGAAATGCTATATAATTATATCAACCTTTTATTAGTAATAACGTGAATTTCATATTCTTCCTTTTTTGCATTCGATCACTGGTTTTAATATCGCAACAAAATGCACTCCAGATCTGCGCTGCGACACATGCTTGCATTTCCACGAGCATCGCTCGTTCACGACTCTTGAAACAGCACGAAGAGTCACAGCACAGTCCCACGACTCTTTCCCCATCATTCGTTCACGACTCGCGAGTCGGCACGAAGAGTCATTAAGCACCTTAGCGACTCTTCTCCTCCCTCATCGTTCACGACTCGCGAGTCAGCACGAAGAGTCATTAAGCACCTTAACGACTCGCTCGCCTTAGCGACTCTTCTTCTCACTCATCGTTCGCTCGCGAGTCGCGAGCTCTCTTGCACAAGCGCGGGTGCGGCAGTCTCGCCAGCAGACTGGATCTAGTTTAAAGTAGGATCCACCCGCTCGCTCTCCGCGGATGGCTAACAGCTGTGTTTAAGAAATATATATCGCTCTTGAACATTATCCATGTCCATAGCTTTTTGTTGTTCTACAGTCATTCAATATAAGTTTCTGCCAATATCATAATGTATGATCGAATTTCTATAAAGCGGGCCAAATTATACGTATGCATTTTTTTTAATGTTGCTTTCTACTAGTAAAACACCTTAACACGTAGGCTCACCGCAGATGGCCAACAGCTGTTTATATCACTCGTGAACATGACCCATGTCCATCTTACGTAGTTGTTCCTAATTCTGCAGTCATTCAATAAAAGCTTTTTTGCAGTATCATGTACGATGAGATTTATGATTAAACTTCTATATTTATTCTTTAATGCTGTTTTCATTAGTAAAATATTTACACGTTAATGTTAATGAAATATTTCACGTCATATGAAAACGATTTTGTCAGACAATGTTTAAAGTTCACTTTATGCTCAGATAGTCTAATCGGGATTGAAGCTACATTTTAAACTGGGGTCTAAATCACTGGGCAAGGTGCCTCCACCGAGGATCGAATCCGAGACAGGAAGCGATTTCCTTACCAGGATTTAACAAGGAATGAAAGGATGGCTGAATAACATAAATAAAACATACTCCATGGTGCATGTTCTTTGTTTCTTAGTTTCTATGTTGGCCAGCTTGAAATAATCTTGGAGTGACAGATAAGTTGTGTCGCCCTCCTCAAAGTAAGCCTATTGACACCGAAAGTTCCGGGTTCGAACCCCTGCCCAGAGATGAGTGGTAATCTGTATTTAACCTCTTGTCAATTACTCTAATCACCATCCATCCTCCGTCGTTGCCTTGTAACGATACCTGGTGGATCCCACTTTAAACTGTAGATCCAGTCCCGATTAGCTTATCTGTACGTAAAATTCATTCATTCTCGCTGTCAATACTAAGTAATTAGGTATAAAAGATGCATAAAATACAACAAAGCGTGTTAGGCAGTTAAAATATTAAAATTGAATTAATACATTATAAAATATAATTACTCCATGCTAATTTATAAGAAATTATAGCATTTTAAAATTTGTTTGTTCCTTAATGGGAAAATAACTAGTAGCTTATTTCTTCTGTTCAATCTCATGTTAACAGATTTGTTTTCTTGGATAAATAAAATTGAACGTGTAAATTAAAAGGTTTACATGTGCACGAAGCGGAAGAGCAACTCGATCGAGTATCGTGGTGAGACAAGATGACTTGGCACATCGTTTCAACTCGTGAATGAGAATGCATATCTTGTTCGCGATTTGATTTCAAGTTAAAAACACCTGTCTGGTCTTGTTCGCTTATCGATTTCAAAGCATAAATCGGTATCGTTACTCCAATGAGACGAGATTCTCGGACAGTACATTTTACACAGTGTCTCTCATCATCTCACCAACTTTGGAAGGGTTGGCCCTGTTTTCATTGCGATTTTGTAATGTCCTGCTACTTGTGAAACTGATTCACTTCCAACAATTTCAGTCGCCTCTGTGGAGGAGTGGTTAGAACAGTGCGCTAAGAGGAATCTCGGAATTGAGTGTCACTTCATCAATTTCATTATATCATCACTGATTTTCATGTTCGCGATTAGCCAAAGTGGCAGAAGAGCAAAGCCTGGGCAAAAGTGGTATCCCGAGCCGCTATGTGTTTCCACCGAATATCGGCCTCAGGATTCCCTGCCCTCGTGCCGCGATGTGCTAACCACTCCGCCACAGGGGCCGGCCCTCCCCATCACATCTCTGTTTTATACTAAAGGCTATGATTGAATATGAATTTAAAATTTTGTGTGCGTCACTTAGGCTATTTTGCACCCTTCACTTTATACGGGATCCAGCCCCTTACCAGAACTAAAATAACATAACTGTAATGTCCTGTAGTAACTAAAATATTAAAATAATCTGACCGGTTAAAAGCTGAGGCTGTAAAGGCACTCAGCACACATAAGGACAAAACACAGGACAACACACACACACATTCCTACGAAAATTATACTGGCCGTAGGTATAGACGCCAGAGCCTCGTTCGTCTGCAAAATGCAGTCCAGGGTGTACTATGTGGAAGTGAGGTTGACAATTGGGTGTACTACGTGGAAAGATCATCCCTTACATCCCTTAAACTATATTTCTCGAGACCCTTGATGTGCTAACCACACCGGCATACATTATAGAATACTTGAGTTAGTTTTGTCAATATTAAGTTTATTGATTGCATTTTTGTTTTGCAATGATTTTGCGCACTGAATTTCCATATTTATCTTTGCTTTTCATTTGTGTTTTACTTTTATTTTGTATATAATGCTGTGTTTCTATTGGTGTAAATTTGTGATTCGTCTCTAATAACGTTATCATTCCAATGTGATTTAAATTTTAATCTTCTAATCTCACGTGTATAATATGTAAGTATATGTATGTACACATGCATACAGAGAGAAAGAGAGAGCGATTGTATTGGGAAATTGCATGATATGATCGTTAGAGGGGAAATCCCCACCGTTCCCCGCATAATTTCAAATTTGTTCCTTGTATTACACAAAATATATTAAATTAATGTTATAACAAATTGAATATCCATTATAGATCGGATTATAAGAAATTATGTATAACTGCGTGTGTGAGCGTGTGTTTGTCTCTCAGGTTCTTTATTAAAAAAATCAGAAAAACAGAACATAATGTAGTATTCAAATATAAGAAGACCTTCATTTCACGAGTCCACTTATAATTAATTCATTATCATGTGGTTTGTTCTATTAGGTAATTCTTAACTGAATATAAAAAATTGTAAGTTATAATTTTTGTTTTAATACATGTTTGTTATTTTCACTAAAGGTTTATCATTTGAACTTGTGCTTGCTGCTTGTATTACGTCATTTTTGGATTTGGAGTAACAGAAAACAAAAGGTGTTTATTGTCTTTGATCTTGCTTTAGAAAATAATGATTGGTTGATTGATTTGGTTTATTTTACTTCGCTTTTCTGTCACTTTTTTTTTGGTAATCGCGAAGATCAGGATGAGTAATGAGGTGTACTAACCACTCCACCATGGAGGCCGGCGCTTTAGAAAATAATTAAAAGTAACAATAGCTTTCCACACTAAGTATTTTGTGTTGCAAATTATAAATTACTGCCCCCCTTTTCTGATTCACCCTAATAGCATAGTGGTTAACGCTGTCATGTATTAAATTGGTCTGCTTGGCAAAAATTGTTATAAGTCCACTTTTATGCTCCAATAGGCTAAGCGGGTCTCCCCGATGGCGTAGTGATAACGTCGCCGGTAATCAAGGGGTACCGTGCACAGATTGGTACCGTGTTCAATACAAAGTGGAGGTTCGGATCCCACTTTAAACTGTAGGTCCAGTCCCGACTATCCTATCTGCACATAAAGTGGACTTAAACAATAACAACTCAAAATAGGCTAATCGGAATATTGTAATCAAGAGGTCTGTGCCTAACACCTTCCCAACATTTTTCAAGACTCCCCTAATATATTTACTAACATTTAATTTCTTGTAATTTTAGCGCTAATGGTTTGGCCGAACTTGAAACTACAGGACAAATTTGTTGGCTGTTCTTCGCTGCCCGTCATGGGCTGAGGTTGCGCGCTCTCTCTCTCTGCAAACAACACTCCTTCGTTCAAAGAGTCGCTAAAGTGTGCCACGACTCTTTGAACGAAGGAAAGAGTCGACTCGCGAGCATGCTCCTTCCCCTCTCATCGTACACGGCACGTTTCAGCCAGCTTTACTCAACTAGGGGTAGGGAAAAGGAACAGAGAGGACCCCCCCTCCCTCTCCTCTCCAGTCCCCATTTGCTGCCCGCAGAATCGACTTGCTTTCTTTCAAAAATTCCGGCCGCCAGGCGAGTATACACTTGCGCATGCGCCTTCCTCGCAAAATTCGTGGAAAGGAGAGGGAATAATGGAATAATAGTTGCTTGACGGGCGGAGGAGTCGTGGCACACATACGACTCTTTGAACGTGTCGTTCAATTCTGGTGAACGAGTCGTTCACCGCTCACAAGAGAGAGTCGTTACTTTTGAACGACTCGTTCACGAACGACCCATCACTAATGGGCAGCACCGTCGGGGAAAAACAGAAGACGAACGCTATGCTCAAGAACTCGCAGATTGCTCGTAACGACAAAACACTATCGTGTGCCGTACCATTCGCTTTCCGATACTTTCTAACTGCGTTCAGGCGGGAGTTCTCTATCTACCTTGGAGTTCGCCTTGTGCTTCGGTGTGAGGCGGACGTTTGTGTCGTGTTCGTCCCATTCATACCTCAAAGGACCTATTTACTTATTAAGTGAATAGGAGGAAGAGTTTTGTGCTGTCTTTTGTGTTACTATTTGCGAAGACCTTCACCTGAGTGATCCGTGTCCTTACTCTCCCGGAGGACACGGGACCTAATTATACTCATAAATAGGAGGAAGAGTTTATTTTTACGCGGGATGTTGTCGGCTTTTGTCTGATGCATTCCTTCAGTACCGTTGCCCAAAATCGCCTTATTTACTGGTGATCGGGGCATTAAGAAGAAGAAGAAGAAGAAGTGCGTTCAGGCGATTTGCGCGTATAATAAATTATACGTGCAAATTGACTAAACGTAGTTAGAAGTGGCGGAAATTAATTATATGCAATGCTTTCGTTTAATTACAAACTTTTCGCATTAAAATTGATTTCTATCACAAAAATAAAAGTATACGAACATTATATGGAAAACGTTCTATTACCAAAACTTCCTGAAATTGCACTCTTACTTTAAGCGGAAATATATGATTTCCTCTAAAGGCATTTTTAAAAACATTCTTCATCATAAGAAAATGGCAGTCTTAAAATAAGTTACTTTTTTGGGGGGGGTGGAGAAATGGAATGAAATAAGTATACAAGAATTCAGAACGATTTATGTCATGCTAATCCATATTTGCAAAAATATTTTTTTCCTGGTTGATCCTTCGGCTATACAGGATTGTATTGCAAGATTTTACACCGATCAATAAAAAAGATTTTGTTTGCCACATATTAAAACGGAAAAAATGACTGCGTACAGCAACTACACTCCATTCGATAATAAAAATTTCAATACTGTCAGGGATCAGTTCACATACTTTATGGCACTGATTAGAAATAGGTTAGTCTGCACAGAAAGAAATATAAAAATTACCGAGAGAATGCTCGGAAGTTTTCTCAAAAATCAAATAAATGAAAAGTACTAGGTTGAATGCTACGAAAAAGTTCAGCCTTTAACACAAATTTACTGTCATGACACGGACCATTAAGTTGCAGTGAAATTTCATACCTTATTGTAGCAAGTGTAGCAGCACCTACTATACATATATGCTTTTTACACTGAAAGAAAAGTATGAAAACATATTTTCGAAAATTAATAGTTGTTCCTTGAAGACTTCTTTCAGCATTTAAAGCAATTTAAAGAATGAAAACCGGTAATATTGAAAATTAATATTTCTACTTTAAAAATACACAGAAAATATTAACAAAAATAATATCTACATATATATAAAATAATATCTACAATATCTCTTACATAAAACAGCTTATTTAAAAACCAAATACTCATCATTTACTAAATAGCTGAACATGATTGAAGAAATGTTGATTTATTTCCCTCCACAATGAACTTTCTGCCAGCTGATACGAGACTTAAACAGAGAAGTGCCATATTTATTACACTTCCCACGTCCAAGTCCCATACCGGACTTTGCATTTGTATCTCTTCTATCTTGATGTGTGCATAAAACACGTGCACAGGTGGATACTTCCTAGAAATTAAATAAATGCTCTACAGGGCTGTACAGTGGTATTAATTTTCTTGCGTTTTCATGTTCAAATACTATTAAAAAAAATATGTACTGGGAACTGCCCAATGGGTAACATAGTTTCCCTGGTGACACTAACATTTCAGTAGCCAACATGCTAGAGTGCTCACCACATAAATGAGAGTACACTTTGCAAAAATAAAGTCGACCGAAGCTATGGCAAACAAAAATAATGTACTTAATGTACTCACTTTAAGAAATGCATGACTTCATTATCAACTTTGGCTGCTTTATCCTAAGGACATACGAGCACCATTACAAAAATGAAAAATTCATATTGGACCTTGCTACTCCATACCTCCTTTCTGTAGTTATTACGCATAGTTTTATAACATGAGCAACTAGTATTTAATGAAGTACAGCATAAACAGTGTGCAGCAGAGACTACTTACTTTCATAAATCTCACTGGACTTGATTAATCTGTTATATCAGTAACTACTGTACTGTGTGTATCATGATACAAGCATGTTACTGAACACAAAAATGTTCATCTTAAAATAGATAAATTGTGGAAATGATCACACTCTGAAGTGTTTTTTTTGTTGTTTTTTTTCACAGAAAGGTTTCTCCGAACTGAAAAGTTATTCCCACAGTTGTTTGCAGTACTGAAAGCACCTTTTCATTCTCTTGTATAGCTTCTAAAAAAACTTCACACAATGGGAACCATGATTTTCAGTAATTATTCTCAAAATAAAAAAAAAATGTGCAACTACATTCATGAGGTGTTGGGACAAGCGGAACAAGTTATTTTCAGCAGTTTTTTTATTATTATGGTAACAGTTTCATACATCGGAGACACGTTTCTTCACTTTTACAGAAGAAAATACTTACGGAAATGAGTCTTTCAAAGGTTTCCAACGTTAGTCAAGGTATTTTCTTTCATCCTGGTATCTATTTGACCGGGAAATCATGTCAGTGTTTCCAACCCCCTTTTTTTAACTATGCTTGCCTAACCTAACCTTCTCGGATTGGTTCGTGGGGCTATCCGTCAGCAGTGTACAATTTGCACACGTGACGAACAAGATAGTAGGTATTTTTCGGTGAAGAAGGTTGGAAAACACTGATATTGGAAAACAAAGGAAGCGATATCATTCACCAAGTAAGCGATATCGCACCGTTACGTGCATTCGATAGCACTTAGATAAATGCGTAGAAAAAGTGTTTGTTTTTGTGTAAAAAGCATAATGGCACCTTGAACTATGTTCCGCAATACACAATTGGTAGGTACGAACCATGCAAAACACAAAATATCTGATTTTAATGTGTCTCCGATCTATGAATCTGGTACCTTTATTATTAAGTACAGATGCTATTATATTTCACACATTGTCAATTTTTGCAAGTTCAATCACTCAACTAACCATAGAGCTTAACACAAATTAAAAATGCTGATTATTGATTATTATTACCACTTTTTAGAGAGAGCAGTGATATCACATGGTATATATGATTATTTTTTGAGACATAGAACCTAACAAGCAATGCAAAACAAAATCTTAGAAGAGAACGTGAATGTTTTATAAAATAATTCCCACATTGTGAGGAATCCTGAATTTAGGTGAAAATAGCACAAAACGAGGTTGACCACTTGGTGAAAATAGTAACTGAAAATATTCTGCTTTCAATATAAAGTTGCATTTACCTCAAATGATCCTTAAGGATTAGCTACATACAAATAAAAAAAGGCTGGGACTATTTTCACCAGGTGGTGAGAATAGCATGTAGGGTTATTTTCACTAGCAAAATAATTACCGGAATCATAACATAAGTAGGTTAGGATCATTATGTTGGTAAATATGTGATATCACCCGGACGGATTTCTTAAAATTTACAGGAGAAAGTACTTACTGAAATGAGTTTCTTTAGCATTCTGGACGTTCTTGTAGGTATTTTCTTTCACGGAAAGTAAAAACTTCGTAGTTTAATGCTGCCGAACAAGAATTAATAACTTTTTACGTACGAAATTGGCATTGCCTGCCACATTATGCCATTGTTTCCGAGGTGTGCGTGCAGATGGCGAGAGCGTTGAATGTCACGCGATCTCTGCAGTGTTTCCAAACGTGCCTTCTTTATACGAAAATTTAACTATGTTCGCCGCGCTTTCTTTTTTCGATGAATTTAGGGGTGAAATGAGTGCTAATGGAACCTAACCTAACAGGACTAACCTAACCTTGTGTGAATGGTTTGTGGGGCTATCCGTGGATGGTTTTTGGGGCTAACGTCAATGGTTTGTGGGGCTACCCATGGATGGATTTTGGGGCTAACGTCAATGGTTTGTGGGGCTACCGGTGGATGGTTTTTGGGGCTAACGTGCATGGTTTGTGGAGGTAAACATGAAAAAAAAACGAATGAAGGTTTGAAACACTGCTTGCGCATTGAAAATCGACAAAACACAAGCTGGCGCGTCATGACGCGGAATGATCCATTACGAGTGCACGCCATATTGTCTATTACAGAAGGGGAACAAGTAAGACAAATAATCAATCGTAATATGAAAAGTTTACAGTATTTTATGGAAAAAGGCATAACTTCACCTTAAAGAATGTTCCGCAAGGCAAAATAGGTAAGTACCAGTTGTAAAATTAAGGAAATAAATGAGTGAAAGATGTCCGGCGTTATCGCATAGTGGTAAAATTTTAGTATCCCCAAAACGTATTTCTTCAATTTTACAGGAGAAAGTACTTACCGAAATGGCTTTATTTATACGGGTTTTCGTAAATGATTGTCGGGGTTTCCTCATTGTTGTAACCGATTTGGGTGAATGACACGGTGAACACAAATGCACGATATTCTTGAGAAACTCAACAAGTTTTGTTCCTTATTTGTTTCATAGACCTATGTTTCCAGATTCTGCCGCTAGGCGGCAGTTTTCCAAAATGGCGGATATTGCTAGTGAGAAGGCGTTCTGTGTCCTTGATATCACGCAACGAGGTCCGTTACAGTTGTGCAGCGACATTTTCGTGCGCGATATCGGAAAGATGCACCATCAGACAATTCGATTAGAAGGTGGTATGCACAGTTCAAGGAAAAAGGTTGCATTTGCAAAAACAAAAGCAGTGGTCGACCATCAGTGCCGGAACATGATGTGGAGCGAGTTCGTGAAACCTATCTACGGAGCCCGAAGAAATCGATTCCTGCTGGATCCAAGGAACTAAACATACCGAAGACAACATTATGGAGTGTTCTACGAAAACGGCTCAACATGAAACCATACCGCCTAAGTCTGCATCAAAAGCTAACACTTAACGACCGTCGTGTACGGGAAACGTTCGGCAGCGATATGCAAAATCTCATGACTGACGATGACAATTTCATCGAGAATTTCGTTTCCACTGACGAGGCGACATTCCACCTAAGTGGAAAAGTAAACACACACAATGTGTTCATATGGGGAACGGAAAATCCTCACCAGTTTGTTGAATTGGTTCGGGACTCGCCTAAAGTGAATGTTTTTTGTGCTGTGTCACGAGAAAAGGTGTACGGTCCATTCTTCTTCATGGAGAAAACGGTTACAGGATTGACATTCCTGGATATGTTGAATGAGTGGCTATTTCCTCAAGTGGAAGAAGATTCTAACACCTTCATCATGCAATTGGATGGAGCCCCACCTCATTTCCACTGTGAAGTGCGATCATTGCTCAACAGAAAATTACCAAAACGTTGGATTGGGCGCGGGAGTGATGAGGATGAAAACCTTTTATCATGGCCGCCTCGTTCCCCTGACCTTTCTCCTTGCTATTTTTTTCTCTGGGGATACGTAAAAGATACCGTTTACTATCCTCCATTACCCACTACCATCGAGGAACTGAAAACACGCATAACGAATTCCATCAACAGTGTTACACGTGATATGCTATCCCGAGTGTGGCAGGAAATGGACTATCGCTTAGATATCTGCAGGATATCGCGAGGCGAGCACATGGAACATTTGTGACTTTGTCATAAAAACTTGGTGAGTTTTCTAACATTTTGCAAAAAATTGCATGTATCTACCTTTATTACGTAAAGTACAGTGCTTGTTTGTAACCCCGACAATCATTTACGAAAACCCGTACTTTAGGAAGGTCTTGGAAGTTTGCTTTCACCTCGTTGAAATTTTTTTGCCGGTAAATCATGTAATTTTCGACATTATTGTCACTCCGATGCACGAAAGCTGTTCCCTTGATGTCCGTCTACTACGTGAACCAAATATTTGCGAGCGTTCCATGACGTAACAACCGGTCAGTGTTTCCAAATACGCGGTTTTGTAACTGTGTAACAGTTCTAGAACGTAAATAAACGTGAGTTAGTGTTCATCATTTCTGATTACGAACTTGCGACAACATGACGTGCACAGGATCAGTGGCGTGCTCAATGTGAGGTTGATGGGGGTTATAACCCCCCCTTTCGCCCAGTATCTCTAAGGCTATTTATGAATGGTTCGTGGGGATATTTATGAATGGTTCGTGGGGCTATCCGTGAATGGTTCGTGGGGCTATTTATGAATGGTTCGTGTTGCTATCCGTGAATGGTTCGTGGGGCTATTTATGAATGGTTCGTGGGGCTATCCGTGAATGGTTCGTGGGGCTATTTATGAATGGTTCGTGGGGCTATCCGTGAATGGTTCGTGGGGCTATTTATGAACGGTTCGTGGGGCTATTTATGAACGGTTCGTGGGGCTATTTATGAATGGTTCGTGGGGCTATCCGTGAATGGTTCGTGGGGCTATTTATGAATGGTTCGTGGGGCTATCCGTGAATGGTTCGTGGTATTTATGAATGGTTCGTGGGGCTATCCGTGAATGGTTCGTGGGGCTATTTATGAATGGTTCGTGGGATTTTCGAACCCGAAAAAAAATTTCTAATTTTGAAAAACAAATTTAACTATGTTTTCTAACCTAACAGAACCTAACCTAACCTTGCCGTGCATGGTTCGTGGAGCTATTTATGAATGGTTCGTGGGTCTATCCGTGCATGGTTCGTGGAGTTTTCGAACCTGGAAAAAATACAAAATCAGTAACACGAAAGTAGGTATTTTTCTATGAAGAAGGGTGCAACACTGTATAACCACTGATCATGGACTACGCTAGTCAAGATTTCTCCGCCATATCGCGTGTAACGCAAGCAAAAGCGAAAAAAATAAAAATAGTCGATATTTCGAAAATTGAGATTATTTGCCTGCAAAAAACGAAACGCGAAATAGAAGAATCCTTACGAATGCAGAATATGTAAGTATCAATGTGAAAAATACGAAAATAAGGGAATTAGAGACGTTTGGTGGTTACCGAAATTTTAATCGCATATTTACCATTATGTTTAATTATCTGCTTATTTCCGCGCGTGTGTATAATTATAAAAGTAAGAGAACCAAACCTGGTCCACCTAAACCACTCAAGCAAGCAAATACGAGAGCAATTTAAAAAATAAGTTATTACAGAAGCATAACATCACAGATTAAATTACACACATGGAAATTGGCTCTTACAGAACAGTATATAATATTCAGGCACGTATCCAGAGGGGGGGCTTAGGGGGCTCGAGCCCCCCCGAAAGTTTTAGGTTTACACTAGATAAAATGAGGTTTTTGATTTCTTGTGGTGTGAAATAAAATAATGTGACAATAATTTAAGGAGAGAAATAATTATCGAGGCATGACGGAGAATGTTCCGTATCCCTGTTATTGATAATAGCACGTATCCAAGATGGGGCACAGGGGGCTCGACCCTCTCCCCAGGAAATTTTTCAGTTTACGTTAGATAAAATTAGGTTTTTGGCTTCTTAAATAATGTGAAAATAATGTAAGAAGAGAAATAATTATCGAGGCAAGACGGAGCATGTTGTATACCCCTGTTATTGTTAATGGCTCGAGCCCCCCCTCCCTCAGGAAATTTTTCAATTTACACTAGATGAAATTAGATTTTTGGCGTCTTGAATAATGTGAAGATAATAAATTTATAAATCTGAGAGAAATAATTATCGAGACAAAACGGAGAGTGTTCTATAACCCTATTATTGTCAATAGCACGTATCCAAGGTGGGGATCAGGAGGCTCGAGCCCCCTTCAGGAATTGTTTCTGTTTACACTAGATAAAATTAGGATTTTGGTTTCTTGAATAATGTGATGATAATTTGGGAGAAATAATTATCGAGACAAGATGGAGAATGTTCTATAACCCTGTCATTGTTAATAGCACGTATCCAAGCTGGGGTTGAGGTGGCTCGAGCCCCCCCCCCCCAATGATTTTTTTTATTTTACACTAGATAAAATAAGGTTTTTGGCCTTTTGAATAATGTGACGATGATTTAAGGAGATATACAATTATCGAGGCAAGACGGAGAATGTTCTATAAAACTGTTGTTGATAATATTGCACGTACACTTTTCTTGAGCTTTCGGTGTTGTCGCAGCGCACTTGAGCACTATGTAGAAACTTGTCAGCATTTGGAAGCTGCACAACAAAGGTAGCGCCACACGTAGGGCGATTCGTTGTAATTTCTAATCTCTGGAAGGCGTGAGAGGGCACGTTCTTGAATGAGAGAAGGAGTCAACTACTGGCGATATTAACGAATCGTTTTATCTGCGGAACGTTCTAGAATATAATGAGGATGTAAATACGTGGATTCAATTTTTCGGTTGATCTGTACAAAGAATCGGTTAATGAGATTTCAGAGGTAAGTGTGACAATTCATACAGTCGATTAGTGATCAGTCAGCGTACTCTGGTTGCTTTATAATATATAGTGATTCGAAAATGAAGACATTGACGACAGCGGAACTTCCGGGGCCTCAGTGTAGCGCTAGCACGGTTCGAGGGCCGAAGAGATCAAAGGTCTCTCTCTCTAAAGTGAATATTTCAGCAATACCGGATATTGGAGTGGTTTATTAAAACAGAAATAAACTGCATAGATCAACTGAAAAGCAAAGTTTTGAGTGATGATTTAGTTTTGCCAGAATTAAATTTCGTATATGCAGTCCGAGAATTTCATGGAATAAAAAAATACTTTTGTTTAAGCCTACTGGGTTCGAAACACATTCAAACACTTAACTACCATAAAGAGACAGCCGAAAATTTTATGATTGTTGAGAAGAGAAAGCAAGATGATGTTGCATATGTAGACATTTAAGGCGGTAATTGCAGGCTCTGCCAGGACCCAAATCAGGGCTCTACCAACTGAGCCACCTAGCCATCCTTGACTTCAACCGATTTTTCGTTAAAATGTCTACATAGTACATGTCCTGTGTATATCAAATTGTAAGGTGTTGCCTGTATAGTGAACAAGCACAGAAAATATAAGAGAGAGAGAAGAAAACTGAGGAGCATTATCACCGGTTGAGGATAATTTTTTCTGTGGTCAACAAGAGCTACTACTTCGAGGTGACAATGACAGTGGCCTAATAAGGGAGATTTCACACCGTGTCGGCTGAAGATTAGGTTTGTGCGACCTTTTGTGTCGGTACGGTGTGAAACGTTGCTGTTGATTGGCACATTCCAATCGACATGTATGGCGTGTCCCTTCGGTCTGAAACCTTCCCAAGTCTTGAAAATCCAAGTCACAAGGATGGAAAATTAGGGCCTTGTTAAGGTTAGGTGTGAAGGCAGACAGACGACAGCACCCTTAAGGATCATATCCAAACCTGCAGGAGGGCCTCCCCGATGGCGCAGTGGTAGCGTCCTCGCCTTGTAATCAAGAGGTCCCGGGTTCGATACCCGGTGGAGGCACATAGTGGTTCGGATCCCACTTTAAGCTGTAGGTCCAGTCCCAATTAGCCTTACTGTGCATAAAGTGGACTTAAAACACCAAATCAATCCAATCCAAACCTGCAGGAAGAACGCATCTTACTTCAATCTCCAATACGATGATAAAAACTTCTGGTGAGTTGATTTTAAAAAATGTGTCCGAGATCAAGAGAGGCGTGCCCAGGATTTTGGAAGGGAGAGGGGTTACGCATACTATTGTTGGTGGCCAGTCCTGATTTTGCCATTATTTCCCTGTCTTTGACGTTCCTTTTTTTTTTTTTTTTTTTAAGAATACTGGGTCAAATGGGGTTATTACCTCACCAAACCTCCCTTGGGCACGTCACTAGAGATAAATGAGTAAGCATTTCATCATACTGGGAGACGAAACATTAGATGTGTTGGGAACGGAAGGGTTTTCACTGTGCATTAATTGTTTCGTGATCCACCTGCATTCGAGAAGACTTCCTTTGTTTCGTGACGATATATGACAAGACAGCGGAAGCTGTGACAGGCATTTTTGAACACTTGTGAGTGCTAAGGCCTGAATCTGAACAATGTGTTGGGTTTCGGCTTTTATAAGAGCTGAAAAAATGGGAGGACAAGACACGTTAGTGGTGTTCAGGCTCGAATCAGAGAGAAATATTCGAGAGCTGTCTGCGTCCAGTTCGCAGCCCACAATTTCAATCTCGCGTTGTCGAGTGGATTGTCCATCCCGTGCATGTGTAACAGCTTCGTAAAAACACTCAAAGACGCCATAGATGATTTTATGCCTGATGAGAAGAAATGGACAAACCCACATACTGAGATGGTTCCGGCACAGAGGAGTCGAGTGGTAAAAAATGTTCCGATTTCACGTTCTGATTAAAATGATAGCCTTACGGTGGCAACGATTTAAGGGATAGTTGCTCCCCATTTTTAATTTTTTTACCTGAACATTATGACCTCTTAATGTTAAGCCTTGGCTACCAAGAGAAAGTAAACTTTCCTTACAGCGCCCTCCGCACCCCCCGCACCCCGTTTTGGAACCCAATTGCCACCTCTGGTCTTAAACACACAATTGTGAGGTTCTTACTATACCCCTTAAAAAAATGGTTTTGAGCCCCCCCCCCCCCCGAAAGGAATTCCTGGATACGTGCCTGATAATATTATTACCATTTCATTCAAATTCCTGGGTATTTATTTTACACAACAAATGATACACAATTACAATCAGAAAGTTCGATTTCGATACTGAATGCAAGCCTGTACTGATGTATGAAATGAACGGTATTTGGTTCGCGTTTGGCGATACTTCTTTATCACTTTTGAAAAAAAAAAAGCTTTGATAAGTATTACGCAGTGATTTCATACAATGTTAAATTACGATTTCATTAACTATATTAGGCAACACTTACCGCATCCCCAAAATAATATTCTAATGATAAGAATCAGACGACACAATTTCAAAATTTAAGCAGACTGGTCGGCCGGATGAAGCTACTTATCCAAATTAAAAACTAAATAGTGTGTAGATGAAAGAGTTGTAGAATACGTACATTGCTGGTGCTATTTGTAAATATTACACGTATTCTACTCACATTCTCGCAATAAAATTTAGTACAAGAAAAGGTTCGTGAATATGGACACGAATTTGACTTCAGCCGGTTCGCGAGGAACAGTAGAAACACAGAATACTAACTACGGTCAACCAATCTCCCATAAGACTGAAACAGCCCTGGGTAGAGGTAAGGGACTCGAAAAAGCCTCTGACCAGTGGCGTCGATTAGGGGGTCGAGGGGTGTAGTTGTCCCCACCCACTTTTTCCAACTTGTTTCCCCGCACTATGCTAAATCTTATGTACCAAGGGAAAGTAAATTGTCCTTGCCCCCACCCCCACTTTTTACACCTTGTCCCCTAATTTTGGAACCAATTCGCCGCCACTGCCTCTGGCAGTCGCTTCGGTTGGTTGAGTGGTCGACTCGCGATTTCGAAATTGTAGTTTAAAGGTTCGAGTCTTGATCAGGACATGTTGGTTCATTTGTGAATGAACTTCATATAAAAATCATGCATCATTATCGATACAATTTCATTTTAATAGGTAGAAAATTAAAAAAAATAATTAGAAAATAATATTAAATATATAACACAACATTAATAAGGTGAAACCGTTAATTGAATTTGGTATTCAAAAGTACGTCATAACCTACTCCTGCTGACGTCATACTTCAAATCGCCGAAACAGGTATAATGGACCCACCTGTATATTACTACCTAACGACGCGCTGGTTTGAAAACAAAAGAACAGCGGAGGATCCACAAGAACATGGCAACTGAAAAGGGAGTCCAAGTATAGATTGTATTTGCGTTTTTCTATTTTGGCGATACGTGAAAGTACGGAGGATTAAATGGACATTCACAAATATCCATACCCAGGCCAGGATTCTAGCCCGGGTCCCCTGCCGTCGTAGCGCGATGTTCTAACCACTTCGCCACGGGAGAGGTGGGGCTGCAACAAAATGAAAATTACACGAAAGAAGTTTCAAATGTAAGTTGCAACAGCATATTAAAGAGGAAATATTTTGTAAAGTTTGAAAAATGTACAAAGTATGTTTCTAGTAAGCTAGGAAGAATAAAGGAATATGTGATATATTTTACTGTACACGAGTTATAACTGTCTGTCAGAACAAATACACTCGTATTTTACAATGACATGCTGACGGGCAGATATTCCAAAGAAAAATGTCACTGAATCAACACAGAGACGCGGAGGACACATTGCTGCATGTTACCATAGAGGAGTTAAGGAGTAGAGGATTACCCCACATTTAAACCTCGCTGCGCTTTGAAATTGCATTTCCATCGGTGGCCAGTAGATGGCGCGGCCGTCTTCTTTTGCTGTTTCCAGCACAAATTGGGGGGAGAGCTCTTTCGGTGACAGTCACGTGGGTTTCAAACGTCCTTATTGGTCAGATCTCTTGTATCCCATCAAGGCTGTTACCAATGGCAAGGGCTTCCTTTTTCGCTGGTTCCCTTCCAAGCACCGCTGTTAGGGGTGGGGTGAAGAGATGGGATGGGTGATGCGTTTCCGCCACCGCAAAGTTCTTCGGAATCTTTTACTCGAAAGTAAGGTTGCCTTTCCTATGCAATTAACAGATTCTTTGAGTGTTTATTTGAAGGCGAAATTGGGAATGTAAAATGTAGGCATTTTCAACTGGCGCCTGAATTTTCAAATTCAGTTCTCAAAAAACTTTTTTTAAAAAATATTTCAACTTCGCTTGTGGAAATTTTCATTACCACTTTTGAAATAACGAGTACAGTGTGTGGGCCTCCCCGATGGCTCAGTGGTAGCGTCGCCGCCTTGTAATCAAGGGGTTCCGGGTTCGATACTCGGTGGAGCTACAAGTGGTTCGGATCCCACTTTAAACTGTAGGTCTAGTCCCGATTGGCCTGAGCAAAAAGAAAAAAATAATAGCTCATAACTGAAGTACAAACGGGGGGCGGCGAATTCCATGCACCCGCGCAACAATCATTTCTTGACTGCAACAATCTTTACTCGGCCTTGCCGCACAAGAAATGAAAATGAACTGAATAGCGTGAAATTCAAATAATTTTTGTTTCACTTTGCTCGAAATAAAATCGTTTCTTTAAGATAGGGTGACCATTCGTCTCGTTTTGACCGGGAGAGTCCCGTTTCATAGGCGTGTCCCAGTTGTCCCGTCGATATTATACAAGAAACACTATTTGTCCCGTTTTTTAAAAGTCTAGGAATTAGCTTGAAAACCAAGTCTAAATTTGAGAGATTCTTAAAAAGAATGAATTTCTGTGTCTTGGCGGAAATTCAAATGTCAAATCCCGCGTTTTGTGTTAGATATTAATATGTGATGCAACTTTTTCGGGGAGCTTTATTAACGGTTAGTAAAGAATAAAGTTGTTCTCAAGAAGATTGGTCCTTCTGCAAAATACTTCTGGCATAGTAGTCATACCGAGATTATAAAAATTAATAGCTCTTGACAACGAGAGATCATATTTTACATAGATATTGTTCATGATGTATCATTTATGTGATCCATACTATAATAAATAATAAAAAAGGTAAAGTGCTCCCCTGTGCTTTGCACCACGCCATGAAGGCGTATCTCGGCCGAAGCTTGGAGTGATATGATCAGCACCACGCCCCTGGCCGCATTTACCTCCCAGAGTTTCCTCCAGGTATCCACTTTATACAACACTGGGCGAGCGCCGGAGCCGCATAAACAGGTGGAAAAAGTCCCGGTTCTCTCAGCCGGGGATCGAACCCGGGCCTCTCGCATGGTAGTCAGACGCCATACCGACTTTTTTATATATAAAATAAAGAAATTCCCCTATTCGGTGGTATCCCCCGTCATTCACACACATTTTCTCAACATTCGTACATATCAGTTTTTCTCTATATTCTCGGTTTTCTAAATTTACGGACAACACAAACATCCAAGTCCTAGCCGGGATTCGAACCCGGGACCACTATGCTAACCACTCCTCCACGGAGGCCGACCACCGACTGAGCTACAGCGGTTACTATAAATAATAATAATAATACGTTAATGACAATAATTTTATAGCTAATTAGGCCTAACCAATTTTTCAGGAGGGAGTAAAGTGACCTTTGGGTCAAAATATTATGGTCACCCTACTTTAAGAGCAACATCAAATCGTACTTGACCATGATTTTATGTTTAAATTTTTGCAGCTTTTAAAAATTAAGATATACTATTGATGAAATCCTACGAGCAATATTTGTATTTTCCTCAACCACTACAAATTTTTAATTCACCATGCTCCAAAAAACTTGTAAAATTATTGCTTTTTTATTTTGTTATTATTTTTTTTTTTTTGAAGAGTGACAATTGTCAATTCAACCTGTATGTGGAGTGAGTTGACGATATGTTCGGGGTCAGTTGACAATACTTGTAATTCTACCTTTGAAATGGTTTGGCATATTTTATTTCAAACAATATACTGCCTTAAAATTACAGATTACAAAAATGTGATTTAATGAACAGCATAATATGTAACATAAATGTTCCAAACCAAGGTGCGGAATCCCGGGGGGACGGGGGAATTCCTCCCACCAACGATCTTGTCTTGAAATTCCCCCCTCCCCCCACAAAAATTCTTCCAAGGGGGGAAGAGTTTTTGTTTTAACAACAAATATAAACAATTAGTTTGAGATTCGAATATACATGACTGGAATAATATCGAGAACATACAAAAAGAACGGACAACAAAGAGCCTCACCTCTAAGGACACTAAACCCAGCAATCCCCAGAACACAGAAATTGGACCGACTTGTTACTTCTTCTCCATTTCTCATCGTCTTTCGTTAGCAACCACGAAGTACATAGATATATTAATAAAACACGTAATAGCATTTATATGTGAATTTTATACATGAAACTATATCATCTTAATATATCTTATTTTTTATCCCTCCTCCCTTATGCACATCATTGTTCATCTATTTGCAATTATACATTTTGAATGAAAGACAGTCGATATAATATATTGTATATATTATAAAATAATTTGAGACATTTAATTACATTATATATATAAATATGGGTCGGGTCATTCATTCCATGTCAAATCAGGCAGGAGTTGACCCTCATAGTCACGATGTTGATGATATTTCGGACACAGCTTTGCTTTGCTCCAAAACCTGTGAAAGGATTTTGCTGAAATATGATTATTACAAATTATATGAGGGTTGTTCAAAATGTCAGTTTTGAGCATCATGCTCTTTTCAATTAAGTATATCTCGGGAACGAACGAAGATACAGAAGCGTTCTTGAGCTCGTTGTAAAGGGGAAAAACGGTTGCATGTTATGAGATGATAAAATGTTGAAACTTTGTAAAATTTGAACACACTGTTCAAATGTTCAAATTTCAAGTTTGAACAGCTCAAAACATCCCCTCATCGATTTTTCTCATTTTTGAATATTTTTAACTACCATCCTTCCTCTTCATACTAATAAAGTTTTATGAAGGTTTTTTTTTTATATAAGAGAGAAAAATGAATTTGAAATTTGTCCTGCATCAGCAATGAATTGAGCTATAATGAGACTTTTCATTTGTGTCGCGCTAGAGGATATACATACGTACTGTTCAGGGACAGATGATATTCCTCTTGATAATAGCCTTTATTTTGTGCTGTTATTGCTAATTTATACGTTACTGTTTTCATATTTTTAGCCGCGTTCATGGGGACGAGATGTGGGAGTGTTGTGAAAACTTCTGTGTTAGCCAAAAAAAAAAATTAAGTTGAAAACGACGAACGTTGGGAATGATTCCGTAAAAGATGGATTTTGGTCAGTTGTTAGACCTCTACTAGAAGAAAAAAATCTCAAAAGTTCACGTCCTTCTCCCCTGTGCTTCCCCTCAAGCATCGGATTCACAGACTCTTAGTTACTGGCTTATATCTAAGCAGTTATTTTTCTATTAAACTTTTGATCCTCATTAGATAGACTGAAGAAAAGGTAATGTTTCGTTGTTCAATAATGCGTAACGATCTGTAGGATTTTATGTTTTGGTAATGAACGATACCCCTATAAGATTGGATCACATATAAAGACGAATTCAAAGGAATTATTTTCCGGAGAGGGGCATCGTAACGATCTGTAGAATCTTTTAAATGTAACGTACAACGAACTCTAAAATCCCAGACATTTAGCCATCACTTTCCAAATCAGGAAATTGCTAGAACCATCTAAGGAATGTCTTGTTAGACATTGCCGAGCTTCCTTGATCGCCGTCGTTGCAAACAGGTGTAAACGATCGCAATCAAGTAAGAGTCTACAGATAACTGAGTCGGCATTACTG
The DNA here is from genome assembly GCF_977018435.1 of Lepisma saccharinum. NCBI lineage: Eukaryota > Metazoa > Arthropoda > Insecta > Zygentoma > Lepismatidae > Lepisma > Lepisma saccharinum. Next base: position 41,013,561 of record NC_139235.1, on the reverse strand, counting down.
AGTAAATTCGATTGGAATAAATGTCTGGAAGGAGAGGGGTCAGTGGTCAGTTCTAAGTCAGTCAATCGAGGAGCGAGTACGAGGATTACGAAGAGAGATAAGAGGACGCCTTGGGAAGACCGTGTCGAGACGAGTCGCAAGTCAGACTCTTTGTATAGTCTCGAGCGTAACCTCTCATCGCATATCTTCAGTAGTGCAGAGACAAGTATACCCTTTCCAATAAGCCATGTTGATCCAGTCTTTGGGGGTTTAAAACTCAAGTGGTGTGTCTTGCCACACGTAGGGTTACCAGACGTCCGGTTTTTCCCGGACATGTCCTACATTTTAGCCTTATGTCCGGCGTCCGGGAGGAATTTGAAAAATATCATAAAAGTTTTACATTTTGAGCGTCACAAAATATTAATTAGGAAAATAGGTAACAGAAAGAAATCATGCTAGTTACAAGTCTATGGACTACGCTTCCAAACTCAATAGTGAAATTTATTTTGCTTCAGTCATTGATGTCCGTGTGCACGAACGAAGATCAAATTTTAAACTCGGATCGGGAAAGGATCACTGGAAAATTCCATTGCACGAAGACGGTTCAACACTTGTTTACCTTCTGATCGGCCATTCGCGACCGTTTTGGTGTCTGATCCTGGTTCACGATACTGACGCTTCGACTGCAGGCAGTTGTTTTTTAATATAAAAAGAGCGGAAAGTGATATCGAGGGCGTGCAAACGCTAGAGATGTTGGATGTACAATACTAATAATTCGAGAACTATGTAAACTAAAAACTGTTAAAATAATAATAATAATTTGTGGTTCTGTGGTGCAAAGTTGTAATATTTATAAATACTGTACTTTCTATCCCAGAACACAAAACATATATAAATGTCATATATTACGCGCAAGGTAAATTAGAACACAGCAATGTTTACGATATTGCTACATGGTGTTGGAAATATGATTGTATAAATTTACGAAAATACATGTTACTGGCTATTTACACGACACGACAATATAAATATATAAGAATTAAGAAATGAAAAATTCAAATAGTTACCACAGTACAGTAATAATAGAAATAATAATAATAATATATCTTTATTGCGGGCGAGGTTCAGCGTACACTGTTCTCTCAAAATCGAATGTATTTCGTAAGGCATTAAAGTCCCGTAGAAGAAGGTTCCATGCTTTCTCCTCCTTTTGTGTTGTGCCGTCAGTTCTTTTTTAATATCATTATTTCTTTACACTCCACTACATCCTTGTACATATTGACAAGGTTGATTAGTACATCTCTCAAATTCAGAGAAGTTTGCAGCCCGAATTATCTTCTTCTCCTACATGTTGATACTTTACCACATCACATTACTCTATGGAGTTCTTGGTTGTGATTTGTGTTAGCCAACCAATCAGGTATAGCCTTACAAATTAATCTCGGATCAGTTGAACGGAACCTCCTGATCGTTGGTGCAATGCAAATCCTTAAACCAAGTTCATTTATTGTGGATTAAAATTGATCTCGTTCATCTTGATTTATTTTGATTTAGTTTATTTTACTTCGCGTTTTGTGCCTCTTGGCTAATTTGCGAAGATGGGGATGAGTGATGAAATGATGAAATTGATGAATGGACATTCACAAACAACCAAGCCCGACCGGGATTCGAACCCGGGACCCTTGGCGTCGCAGCGCGATGTGCTAACCACTCGGCCACAGGGTCGGGCGATCTCGTTCATCTGAACTTCGAAATAATCGGAGTTGGTGAACGCGGAAATGAGTCATTGCCCCCCCTCCCAAAAGTTTGTCCTGCTATTAAACAAACAGGAAAACGGAAGCACTTAATGAACAAAGTTTTGGGACCACTTTCTGATAACGTCACTGTTCAATGCCTGAGCAGAATTTCTTGCCTTAGGGTTTATACTGATGGAACAAGGTCTTGCCCATTCTGATTCAATATTCAATACAATTTGATTGTAAAGCAGGGGTATAGATAACAAAATTATTCATGGTGTCTGCCAGTCAAGGAAGTCATGGTAGTCAAGAAAAAGTAAATATATTAACAAGTAGGTCAAGAAGTCAATAAAAAGGCAATAAATTATTCTTGTGGTCAAGAAGTTTTGCTATCATAATGACTGATTGGTTGATTTAGTTTATTTTACTTCACTTTTTTCTGTCCCTTTGGCTAATCGCGAAGATGAGGATGAATGGTGGTAAGATAAGATGGATGAAGAGACAGTCACAAACATATAGGGACAACCGACACAAGCCCCACATGAGTAGACGCCAAAGCCTCGCTTATTTGCCAAACACAGTTCAGGCTCTTTAGTACGGTTTTTCATTAAATAAATATTTATTTTCTTAATTACTAATTTTCAACTTTACCTAAGTAGCGGTCGAATAAATAGACATTAAGAAAAACGGAAAAAGGTATAGAAAAGTCCAGAAAAAGTCAAGAATTCTGGATGTGTTATTTTGGTAGACACCCTGGACACTACTCAAGATGAAACTTCTCGAACCATTTTCAATTACGGTAACTGCTGAATATTTGTTTGCCATTACAGGTCATAATTCAAATGTTGAGAGAGTACTTTCATTACCATCAGCACAACAGACTCACGAGAGAAATTATTTTTTCATGAATTCTGTAAAATGTTTGTTTGGTACTGGTCCCTATAATTTCAAAGAGTTTGACTGTCCACTCTAACATAAATATAGTTTGGCTAAACCTGAAATTTTGATAAAGATTGTCTCCTCTGAGAAGTACCGCTTAAATCATGTAGTGAGAGGTGCATTGATTAGTATGATTGCAAGTTTTGAAATTTTGCATTTAAAAATTCATTAAGAATTAATTTTTTTAAAACTGAAAAGTGTCACTTTTCAACTACTTTCTAAAGTGTTCTATAGAAATATCTATTATTTATTGAGAATGTTTTGTGTCCTACCTACATTTTGGATAGCATGTCCTACATTTCCCTTACAGCGATCTGCTAAGTGCTAACCCTAGCCACACGTATGTGTTTAGTCAGTACCACTTGCACCTTACCATCAGGTTTGCCATGAACAGCGAGTATGCCAATAGTTGGGGGTGATGAATGATGAATGAGCTACATTACCCGTAGTACGATCCCACGTGGTGATAGATGTGGGATATTCATTTATTTCAATTCGAAATAAATGAAAATTGGAAGGATAGGCAATGATACGAATGTAAGTGGTTTTCACGTTATGTAAGAAATCATCTTTTAAAATAAAGACAAGTCTTGTCTTCCCCTGTAAAATAGAGACAAGTCTTCCTGTACTTTTAGAATTTTCTCGATTGTAACTATCAGATAAATTATGCGACAGAATATTATTTGGAATAAAAATTATAGCCTAATTTATAAGCGTTAAACTGATATAACTTTTAATGTATTTAATCAAAGAATCGCCATAAGATGTGTCTCCAAATAGAGGACTCGTACCCACAATCTTGATCACTGTCCAGCGGCTAAGTCCCTAATGATTGACGAATTGTTACACTTTTTGATAAAAGCAAGAGACTTGGTAGTATAATTGTTATGCCATTTAAGGAATTTTCAGTCGAGGAGCCAATCGCTATGTGCGTGCCGATGCCTCCCATGTTCAAAATAGTCCACCGTATTAGATTTATTTTGGTTTGATATTTCTCGGGAACGGTGACGCCTATGAATGTCTGGTTTTCTCAGAAGTGCTCCAAATAGTATAAACTTTCACACTAAATCAATAAATCTATTTTTAAAAAATAAACGATTATTTTGTGAAATACTCATTTTTAAAGTATTTTGTGAGAATAACTGCATATTGAAAATTTTGTTGATGGTTATGTTCTTACATTTTCAGTCATATAAATTAGAGCTCATTCCAACATCTCGAATTGAGGTCTCAAGCAATAAAATTTTGTATAACTGTCATTTGTCCAGTAACTTTATAAATATAAAAATAGTATTTTAAGAGGAAATCATGCCCCTTGCCCGAGCGCGACCGTCTGCCCCTCCCTTTCCTAGAAAGACGAGTTTTCCCCGTTTATTTGTAAAAGAAGTAATCAATTCCACTCCTCGGTAACTATTGGACTTACGACCTTCATATTTTTATGGGACACTTTTTAAAGGTTTATTTCATAATCTATTCACTCAAATTCTCTGTAGCAATAATGATTTCATACTTGATTTTAATTATATTGAGTTTGGTAACAGCGTACAATTGCCTCACTAAATGGTCGGCTTCTCACTTTCCGATTCCGAGGGTAAACAAAACAGGTTTCGAGAATCGACGGGACCGAGCGGGCAGTGGTTTCTAGTGTTTCGCCCGATGGGAGGGATTGAGAGAGAGGGGAGGGGGGAGTGAACTGCCTCCTCCAGAATAAATAGCCTCGGCCTTTTACTATAGCCATGGGCAGGGGCAGCGTGACAAAATTCGCAGCAGCTTCTATTCTCCACTTGCTTGTGTCCATAGGAACACAGAGCAGATGGTAGGTTGGTTACTCTATCCCAGTGGTTCTCAACCTTTTCGAGACCTCGGCCTAGTATTTTTTTATTTTATAGGACGATGCCCAATCCCAACAAATTTATTCGTAAATACTTTTCATTTTTTTTATAGTTTATACTAACAATTGGAAAGTGTGGTATAATCATAAAGACTGACAAATATAAATTTAAATTAGTTACCAATCACTGGAGCAATGCAATATTATAGCATATAAGTTCCTCAAGCCATCATCATTAAATTAATTTCTGTTCATTATTATTGACAAACCCCTTTCTGATAAAAAATATATAATATTATTCCGTATAAAATTGATTATTGTGTTATTAAATTGATTGATTTTAATTGTGTAATTAAAACTGCCGGCCCCCGTGGCGGAGTGCTTAGCACATCGCGCTACGACGACAGGGGTCCTGGGCTCGAATTCCGGCCTGGGCATGGATGTTTGTGAGTGTCCATTTATCAATTTCATCATATCATTCCTCATCACCATCCTCGCAAATTAGACAAAAATGGCACAAAAAGCGAAGTAAAAGAAAGCAAATCAAATCAATAATTTTAATTAAAACTGTACTCACTATAGAAGTCAATTAAGCAGGAAGCCAGCAGAAGAATGACAGCTTATCGGCGAAACCCTGTCCTATCATATACACACAACAAATATGTACATGCGTAAAATATATAATTTAGTCAATAAACACTAGTTCAACACTAATACCAGGCTGTCCCAGAAGTCCTGCACCATCAGCACACTGAGCCCCAAGAGATGAAGTTTGCGAGGGTAGGTGGCGCCACCGGTGAAAGGCTGTTGGCAGGCATAGAGGACAGGTTCGTGGGATCAAGTGAAGGCACGCGCAGCATGTGTAGCCAGTGTTCCTTTGAAATTAAAGTGGGCACGATGAGTGAGGACCAAATTGCACTTCGTGCAGTGCTAGCTTTTTTTTATGGAAAAAATGTCTAACAGCAAAAGCGGCAGCGGAGGAAATTTGTCGTGTGGAGAACGAAGAAGTGGTGAATCGATGGACAGCTTCCCGTTGGTTTAAAAAAATCGCTTCGGGTGAACTACGCCTCGCGGACAAGGCCCGCACGGGGTGACCTCCGATGGACATTAACGAGTCTCTGCAGGATGCTGTGCATGCTACACCACAATCCAGCACACGTGTTAGCCAGAGGGGTTGGGGCATCCAAATCGACAGTAAAACTTCGCTTGCATGACATGGATTACACCAATACACAGTCTCGACAAAGTCCACACGAGCTGACAGAGGTGCAGGCCCAGCGCAGAGTTGCAATTTGCCAGACATTGCTACAAAACCCGCATGATCTTCGTTTTTGGAGGAGAATTGTGACAGGAGACGAGAAGTATGTGTTTCTGAAAACCCCGATACACGTAAACAGTGGGTGAAAAGAAGGCAGGAGGCCATCGCCCATGTGAAACAGGACAGATTTGGGAAAAAGCTCATGCTGAGTGTGTGGTGGAATATTGACGGGATTGTCCATTACGAGTTTGTTCCAGAAGACCATGCTGTAACAGGTGAAATGTATTCTGAACAATTACGCCGAGCGTATGCCATTCTGGACGGGAAATACCCGGCATTAACGAGGAGGAAGAGGTTACTGCTGCAAAATGACAATGCTCCCAGTCACCGGTCTCGAAGAGTGGCCAACACACTAGCTGAGCTTGACGGATTTGAGTTGTTACCTCATCCCGCCTATAGTTGGGAAGTTGCACCATCGGATTACGGTTTGTTTCGCTCTCTCTCATTTCCTGTGTGGTCGGCACTTCAGTTCATATGATGAGGTAAATTCTGCCTGTCGTGAGGTTTTCAATTCTAAACCTGCCACCTGGTATCGCCATCAGATTGAACTGTTGTCGCAGAGGTGGGTGAAGGTAATTGAACATGGAGGCCTGTACTTTGCTGGATAAAGTCTGTCTTTGTTTCTGATATTCTGTGTTTCGTTTTCGTTCTAGTATGGATTCTTGGATTCCATTTTCTAATATTCCTGTGAAGAGCATGTTCCAATGTCACTTCGGGTTCGGGCCTATTATAATAATTAATGCACTGTTACAGAAATTGAATTACATGTTTAAGAGATGATAATTAACCTATCGTTAATGTCCAGGTTGAAGAGGTCCTCCATTTCTTCTCTTGAGATCTCGTCAAAGAAGGCGTCATTAGAAATATTATGCTTATTTCTGTGCTTATGTCAGAAATTAGTTTTTAGATTATATTTAGTTCAGTCTTCACAGAATTGCTTCCACATAAAAAACATCCACTGTGAAATGAGATTTGAAAAGCCTCAATTGCGTACACTTTATACGAATCCATGTTCGAAAGACAAATTGAACGACATCCAGACAGCGCAAATTTGTAATTTATATTTTCAACAGATAGTTTCTAATTTATATGATCAGCGATCAATATATGTCGTGGGATATACACTAATGAAATCTGTCCGAAAATCTTACTAATTCAAACATTAATAGAATTTTCAAGAAAACGTGTACATTACCCAGGGCGAAGTTCGTACCTGGAATCTTCGGCGGTGAGATTTTGAGTCGAAAACTCAAATCATTTGGCCACTGAGGCTGTCCATTAAATGTAGAAAATATAGGTACGTGTATCAGTTTGTACTTAATCACTCCGGATAAATTCTAAGATGCAACCATAATGGAGGCTCTTCCTCCCAGTTTCATATTTTTATTCCTCCATCTCGTCTTTCTTAATCTAATGATATAAAGAGCAATATATTTAAGTTTATTACACTTATATTCACCTCACCGTTAGATCAACTTTGATGGGAAAAAGTTTCAAGATAAAGAAAATTGAAAGAAAGCATACGAGGTCTTTATGGAAAACACAGTCTTATAATTCACATAAACTGACTGTATTTATTATTTTCGTTGCTTTTATAATTCTTAGCTTAATCGCGACTATGAGGATGATGAAGCGTATACAATACAATTTCTCTCTCCGTGTAAACAATAATTATAATTATAACCCATGGCGCAAAAGTCCAAGCAGGTCAAGATACTGCCGGCATCACTCCCACATGCCTCAGCAGAGGGAGATCATGCAACAGTGGCGCAACTACAGGGGGGCATTGCCCCCCACCCCAACCTTGGACGGAAATGAGTTCTGGGGGGATGAAACATTGACGGCCAAGTGCATCTGCAAGGGGCAATTACCGCCCACAACTTCAAATTTTATGTAAATAAAAATGCTTTTCGTAAAATTTTCTTCCTCGCTTCGCTTGCAGTACCTGCTTTTGTTAGTATTATCAAGTCCCGAAACATATCTGGGAATGGCGAAAGTCGGCCTTGGGCGCCGAACGATCTAAATCAAAAGAGATGAATTGTGGTTTTAAGTCCACTCTATGCACAGAAAGGCTAATAGGGACTGGACATACAGTTTAAAGTGGGATCCGAAGCACTGTCATGTGCCTCCGCCGGATATCGAGCCCGGGACTCCATCAAAAGGTGACGACGTTACCACTACGCCATCGGGGAAGCTAAAAAGTTGTAAAAGAGAGAATGCGTTGGCGTCCCGTGAAATTATTTGCCCCCTATTAAATTAAAAAAAAATGGATCTAAAAAAATTCTTGCTCGCAGGTTGTTTTCTGTAATGCATTGTAAATTACCAGAGAGAGAGAGTGAAACTTTTATTAATTGATTTTGTTTTAAATGTATGAGCAATTGTTGAGGAAAAGGAGCGTGCACAATTTATGTAATTTTTGCTGTTGGTTTATTGTGAGATGGATGAATTTATTGTGTAATGTATTTAAATAATATATTATATTGTATGCATTAAAGAAACTTTGAATACGTACACAATTTAGTGTTGCATATGTGCGAAACATATATCATGCATGAGTTATACATGTTAATGTAAAAGGGAATTATATTTGGAATGCATTTATCAAGCATTACTATCTTTCAAAAATAGTTTGAGTACTTGTTTTCCATTATTAATGTGAAATTGAACGTGTTGAAAAATAATTTAGATCGTTTGATCGAAAACAAATACTTTAGCACCAACTTCTACCCCTTTTTGCATAATTTACGAGGGTAATAACGTCTTTGATACTACTACTACTACCGCTACTACTACTACTACCAATAATAATAATAATAATAATAATAATGTTGGTCCCGGGTTCGAATCCCGGCTTGAGTGTCAATTCATCAATTTCATCATATCATTCATCCCCATCTTCGCAAATAAGTCAAAAGTGGCACAAGAAGCAAAGTAAAATAAAGAAAATCAATAATAATAACATTATTATTATTATTGGTACGTTTATTATGGTACTTGCCCCGCCCCCAGACAAAAATTTAAAAAAATCGTGGTTCCGCCTGTGTCATGCTACCAGTTACGGGATGACGTGTGATTAGCACGACGAACCCTCAGTTGTTGTTATAGGTTTCCACGACCTGATTACACTAATCGTTCGTAGTTCCCCAATTTGCTCACGATGGTGAGTGGCCTACGACCTCATACCCTGGCCAAAATTTTCGGGAGAAAAGTTGTTACTAAGTAGAAATATTTTCCAAGTATAATAAGTAAGAATTTGATATGGTTCTACTAGAAAGTTTGTATTACTAGGAAGCTAGCAAAAAGTCTATCACTGTTTTGCAATTGCAAGCCGAACGATACTGATTTTATATGACCAGGGGTCAACCTAGAATTTTACAGAAGTGTAAGGGTAAATTTAGAGCCGAAATAATCATAAATTTGACTTCAGTGAAAAACTTTTGGTGAGAGTTGAGAAATTTTGTAGTCGTTAGGGGTACGTGGATAAATTTCTGTATAGGACGTCATTACTTTCACAGGTAAGGTAAAGCAAAGTTCCCCGTGCATATAGCACCGTGCCATAACACACATTTAGGGGATGTGAGGTAGGGCCCCACACATTCTCGGTTTCGGTCATGTGATCAGCACCACGATCCGGCCGCCTTTATCCCAAGGGTTGCCCCCAGATACACATTGATTAGAGGCTAGGTGAGCCTCAGAGCCGCTTTATGAGGGGACAAGGCCCACCTCCAGAATCGAAACTGTGTCTCCCACGTGGCAGTCAGACGCCCTACCGAGTAGACTACCGAAGCAGTATTCTTTATTTTTATTTCATTTTGTCTTTATTTTTTTTTATTTTTGGTGATCTGGTGTCCCTTGCTATCACTTCGCTTAAGAATGATTTAATACACAAGGATTCTCTGTTTATTTTTAATACACCAAATCGCCGACCTACATGACGCTGTGGTTAGCACTGTGCGCAACAATGCCAGGGATGCAAGGTTCGAAGCAAGGGCTTTGCATGGTTGTTCTTTGTGAGTGTCGGTTCATCAGAACATCAATCATCCTCATCTTCACGATTAGCTAAAAGTGGCAGAAAAGCAAATAAAATAAACCAATTCAATCGAACCACAAAATCGAAATTAAATATTTGTTTTTACCCGGACATGCAAACAATTTTCATTGTGAACTCAGCCGGCTCCCGTGGCGGAGTGGTTAGCACATTGCGCTCCAACGCCAGGGGTCTCGGGTTCCCGGCCTGGGCATGGATGTTTGTGAGTGTCCATTCATCAATTTCATCATATAATCACTCATCCCCGTCTTCGCAAATTAGCCAAAAAGTGAACAAAAGTTGAAGCAAAAATAAAGCTAATAACAAATATTGTGAAATTTTATGTAAATAAAAATACTTTTCGTAAAATTTTCTTCCTCGCTTCGCTAGCAGTACCTGATTTTCTTAGTATTATCAAGTTCCGAACCGTAGCTGGGGGTGGCGAGAGTCTGCCTTGGGCGCCGAACGATCTAAATGAAAAGAGATGAATGGTGGTTTTGCCATTAATTCCGAAGAAGAGCACCCTGCCGAGATTTATTCTTTGGAACCTTTGAATATGGTGTTCTGCGCCTTTTCTCTCTTCGATCTTCCATTTCTTGAAGGTTTACTCTTCCAACGAAGGTTTGGCACTTGTTACAAATAACACAAACTCCCGTTGCTTCGTAAAACACACTGAAAGGAGGTTCAAGCATTCTGTGGTCAAAAGCAGGCGGGCCATTAGCAGCACCCCTCCCTTCCTTCGCGGTCCTGCCGAAATGAGGGGGGAAAACTCCAACCGCCGGGAAAGACCCCGTTCCGTGTAAAGGGTCGATTTTGACTTCGCCTGTTTATGGCATTTGGAATGAACATTGCCAAATTTAATGTAAATAAAACCAAATATCAAACCATTTGTGAGAATGAAAATTTGAATGAATAGATTATGAAATAAACCTTTGAAAAGTGTCCCATAAAAATTTGAAGGTCGTAAGTCCAATAGTTACGCAGAAGTGGAATTGATTACTTCTTTCAGAAGTAAATGGGAAAAACTCGGGAGACGAACGCGCTCGAGCGAGAGGCATCATTTCTTCTTAAGTATTCAGTTAATCTAAAATTTAAATTAAAACTTCTAACAAACATTGCCCAATATTACAATATATATAATACTATCGTTTGATTCGGGAATATTTTTAAGACTGCTAATTAGTAGTGGTGATCGGCACAAGAAGAGAAGTAAAATAAAGTAAATCAATAATAATAATAATGTTACAATAACATTATTAGCAACATTATTATTAACATTATTTTATTAACATTATTATTATTATTATTGGTACGATTATCCTGGTACTTGCCTCCCCCCCCCAGACAAAAATTCGTGTTTGCGCCTCTGGTCCCAACCAAGACAAAGCCTACATCACGCAGGAAGTCACAGCACGGAGTTTGCGGGTTGTTTTTAAAGAAATCGTTTACGCACGACATCAAACTATGGTCAATGGATTCGTCTCTCCCCAAACCTTCCCTCGCTCAAGGACGACTGGTCCTCTATGCCTCGCAAGAAGGCATCCCTTCTGTCCCGCAGTCAAGTTACGTTGTGTTCTCTGCCCACTGCCTGAAGGTCCCCTTTTGCAGGGATATAAAACCTTTTTCGAGCAAGGCCTCATCCCCTTTTGCTAAGAGAATGAATGGGATTTTGTCAACCCTCGCGGTCTGAAAATTCTGTGACGTCATCGTCACATCGGCTCGAAGAACTTGCCTTCCTGTGATGTGTTCACGTGGAGTGAACATCAGTGGAGTGTACTGAGTGTACCGAGTTTAAACCCATTCTTGAGCTTTGATTATATAATGGAAAATTTGGAGAGCGGTATTGGAGGTTTATCACGAATCTTTACAGTGTCGTTTGAGAACTTTCGATATGTCTAAACCATGTAAGCTACCGCCACCGCAAAATTCAATTTTGCATTCCCGCTCCCCGTCCCCCAAAAAAAGTCACGCGGTGACTCTTGCCAGAATTGTGAAAATTCCTTTCCTCGTCGCATTGGGTCGTCGTTATTGCGAACGTTCTTCCCGGTATTGATTTCGTATCCCCTTGTGAACTCTCAAGTGGTACTGAATATACATCTACATCAGTAAATAATGTTGATGAAGTGCTTTCTGAATAGCCTAGAAGTGATTAATGCGTTGCAATTTTTTTAAATTTACTTGTGAACGCAAAAATAGACTCAGTGGAATTTAGCAACATGTATTCTGGTGAGTTCCATAGGTAAAGGTAATGTAAATTTTCCCGTGCATATAACACCGTGCCCAGGGGCGCCGACTTGTCAAAATTATTGGGGTGGCTCTGATCACTGAAATAAATGAATGAATGACTCACTCCCTCCCTTTTTTAAAAATAAAAATTACGTCTTCGTATAGCAGATTTAAGCAGCTATTATATTCCTCATGCAAATGAAATGTAACATGAAAAACGTGTGTCTGCTCATTTGTTTTTTAGATAACAATTAACATTTTTATTTAAAAGTAGGCTATGTATTTACATTAAGAGGCCAACATAACAGTTTTATGCCGGCCTCGGTAGCCGAGCGTGTTGGGTGGTCGGCTCAACTCGCTTTGATCCGGAGGTGTCGGATTCGAGTCCCGGCGAGGGCATGGGTGTGTTTTAATGTCCGCAACAGATTTGTAAAGAAAGGACATGTGACGGGTGCAAAGAACCTTAGTGTTGACGTACCCATAAAAATAGCGAATATTTACAATATTTAACAGTTTTATTTAATTATTTACATAAATGCTAACACAAATCGCAGGCAAATAGTTTTACTTTTTTGTTCTTGCTACAATATTTTACTTTTTTAATTTAATTTTGCAATAATAAATAAACACATAGCACGCCGTGCTTTAGCAATAATGCCTTTGATCATAGCCCTTCCCGCTTTCGCAATACAGACTTTTCATAAGCTTTCCTTGCGTACTTTACTGCAAGCCAGTGTTAAATAAACTCAAAGACTTTAGAATTATTTTCCCCCTATTCTTTGGACTAGAGGAAGAGATTTCGAGGATAACTAAATATCGTACATATCAATATTGCCTGAAAGTCGTGTTTACGACCTCAAATTGTTCCGATTTAACTAAACAACATACTGGTATAATTGTCATATCACCTCGTTATTTTGAAACTCTTTTTAGTAAAAATATTATCAATACTCATAATTATATACTTAGTATATAGTAATAAGTCACGTGTTTTGCTGTCTCCGCTCATAGCCCCCCCCCCCAAAAGTTGATGGTTTAGCGGTCTCAGCCCCCAAATTTGATGGTCTAGAACATTTCAAATGTGTATTTTAAGTTAAGTTCATGTTGCACAATTCAGAGTAAACTTTACAAGAGAAGCAAAATAATACATTAGATTCTCTTAAGCAAAATTATTTGAGGGTCTCTTCTCCCATATCATTAACATTGGGGGGGGGGGGGCTCGAGCCCCCCAAGCCCCATGGAGTCGGCTCCTATGACCGTGCCATGATGGCATATGCAAGGGTGGGGCCCACACATTCTCGATCTCGACCATTTTGGAGGTGATCTGATCACTACGCTCCGGCAGCCTTTACCACGTTGATTTACTCTCGGGTACCCATTGATATAAGGGTGGGTGAACCTTGGAGGCACAAGGCCGGAAAAGTACCAACCTTAGATAACCCATCCCGAGAATCAAAGCCAGAAAAACACCAGCTTTGGGCCTCTCTGCAGAGCTGATTAACGGAGTCCTTTATAAATCGTGCTTCATAATGTTTCCCACTAGTTTCCAGTATGTAAGATTTTTACTCACAAAGGAATCTAACGAGAAACCAACAACACCATTGTGTTGTGTTATGCAAGAAAAATCGAATTAATTAAATAATAATGGTTACATATTATCTACACTTTGATGATAAATTATGTAAAACTTTGTAATATTTTTTTTCTACTTGCTAAAACATGGGTCCTTTAGTCCACCACGGTTTCTATTTCCTTCAAAGGGCAGAGACTCTTGCATCACAACAGACAATGTTTGCCTCCTCGTTACGTTAATCATTTTGCAAAATGTTGTGTGAATTTTGTTATTTTATTGTTGAAATAAATGTGTTTGACACCCAACAAACAAATTGGAATCCCTTGATTGATCAGTTACTTCTTGGATTACAGTGGCATCATTAATATTTCATATGAAGTTTCATAGAGAGACATTTAATTAAAAGGGTGCAAATAATTTTACGGGGCTCCATGGCATTCTCTTTAACATTTTTTCCCCCACATAGATCATTTGGCTCCCAAGGCCGACTCCCGCCGCCCCATGGTATGGCTCTGAATTTGTACTATAAGTGCGAAGATATTGCGAGCGAAGCGATCAAGAAAATTTTACGAAATGTATTCTTATTTTTATTATATTTGAAATCCAGGGGGCAATTTCCACTCTGTGCCCTCCTGCAAGTGCCCTCGGCCGTCTGAAAGATAAATGCATGGAACACGTGAAAACTAATTCCATCTTGAGTATCCATTTGTCCTTGTTTTTCTTTCTTCCTCAATGTTTGCTTCCCCTAGAATGAACTCAATCCAAGGTCGGGGAGGGGGGATGGACAATGCCCCCTTCACCCCTGTACTTGTGGCACTGTTTGTGAGTGTCTCTTTATCAATTTCATGTCATCACTCATTTTTGCGATTAGCTAGAAGTTGCACAAAAGCAAAGCTAAGTAACAAAAATTAAATATCCACTCCCTCTCTCTACCATATGATTCATATGATATGAATCAATATTACCAAAAGGTAGACTTGGGAATCAAAAATTTAAGCAGTTCGAAGTTCATACCAACACATCAAAGAAAAACATCCGAACACATTAGGGAACTTTAATACAACACTACTCAAAATGCCACAACTGTTCTAGATATTGAAAATTGCGAAATCATTTCCCGAAGTCTGAATCTCGAAGAGAATCCCCCCTTGCATCAATGATTGTAAAATAGAACTAAAAATACACAATATTGCAGACTGCAAACTTCTGATGTCTGCCTCTCTACACAACAAACACATTCATTTTTGCAAGAAGAAAATTGGAATTTTACAAATTTGAAAGATCGTCGATGTTATTTTCGTAGCTTATTGTAAGTTCACATTTAAATATTTCATAGTTCGAGGAGGGGCATGCCCCCCCTGGCCCCTCCCCTGGGTACGGGCCTGCCCATATTATATAATATTGCCTAGAATACCAATTTTTCTATTATTTTTTATTCATCTTTATTTCTTCAACTCAGGTTTAAGTACATTGTAAATGCATTTATGACCTAATACATGCAAGAAAATGCCCTATAAACTTAGAAAAATGACCTAAAAATTCTGAAAGATTTTTAAAACAAATTTATAAACTACCAAGAGAAATTCAAATTACAAATCAACGTTACAGTATCTAGCACATGCTCATTGCGTATGATGGTAGTACAGTGGGATCCTTGAGTATTACCGTGCAAATTGTCCATGACTATTTTCATTAACTTTTCTCTTACATGCGATGCGTTTTTAAGCGATGGATTTTTATGCATGATGGTGCAGAAGTTGTCAACAGCTTGTTTTGTGTTTTCTTCTAATTCTTAAAGCTCTTACTGGGTCAAATAAAGTGTACGAACATGGTGATGGATAATTTGCACGGTAATACTCATGGATCCCACTGTACAAGTAAGAAAGTTCACTTTTTGTCATCTTTTACACTTTAAGTACTGAGTTGCAGTACACAACGAATGATTGTCGGTTTTTGGACAAGAGAGCCTTGTACACGGAAATTTTTTTCTCGACTTCCACCTACACAAGAGTAGCTTACTTGAAATGAACAATATCACTTCCTGTTAAGTCACTTTCAATTCCATAGAGTGCAAATTGCTCCCTGACAAAATATCCGATACAGAACACAAAACTTTGTAGAGTCCAGCGCAGATAATTCTGCCGTGCGATGCGCGAAACAACTAAAGAAGCAGTGTTGCTAATGGAGCAGATAGAAAAATCGCTGCAGTGCGCCGATGCACAGCTGTTACGTACAACAATAAAATTAGAGAATTCAGGTCTATCTAACGTTGAGTTTTAAACGTCATGCATTATACCCGGACTAGGATTAATATGTACTAACAAGTGGCTTTGTATGTAGCTACATACATATGGACTAAAAATTCGCAAAATATGAACTAACACATAAGTAAAATTACCAAAAATGCTGCAAAGAAGACTTCCTCATACGATTCCTTATTTGAGTGATTTCAAACAAAATAAAAAAAATATATATATTATTTTTCATTGCATTAATGCACTGGTGGCGTTCTACCTTTTCACGCCCAAAACGCGCATACACTGGTATGGAACTGCAACGGCAGATAATAACATGCCAACGTGTTAAACCGCTACAATTGCACCATAACACTCCTCCTGAAGCAGTATTATTATTTCCTCTCTGAGATCGGCGACAGTCGGTTGCCTTTGTTGTACATTTACAAAGGATGCCGGCTTCCACAACAATAACAAGTACATATACTGCCACTAGAAGATAAGCTGCGCGGCTTTTTCTTTTGTTGAGTCGTTTTCACGTTCAGAAGACACAACGGCGCTTATGGAGAAACCGCACAGTGTTGCCAATACAGCGCTAGCTCATGTCGCCGGGAAATGATGACCTTCCTTCACAATGAAGGTGTTACATATTTTGTATATATAATGATAATTATATGTAATTATTAATATTATACTTTGAACGTTACAGTTATCCTTTTTACTATGATCCATTGCGATCACTACACACGCGAATGTAATGCACGAATATGACACTTCAGAAATCACTTAAAAAAGTAAAAATCACTGAGCGATCACTGAAAACACTTTTTCGAGAGAGGGAAAAAGTCTAAACATACCAAAGCAGATCTCTCACTCAAGTAAGGGGAACCTGGCACATGGGTTAGATTAAGTTGCAACCCAAACAAACAAATGAGTTATGGCCCACGTGAACTGATAAGACGTGAATGACTCAAGCAAGGCATGTCATATTTCTATCTTGAAGCCCCATATTTTGTCACGTGTTGGAAAGCCTTTCAAAGGTTAATATGGTGTCTATGAATTTATGTGTACGTTGGAAACTGAAAGGTGATCTTCATTTCAGTATTAATGTCGACAGTAATGTAAACAAAAACAACGTGTATTTGCGACAGCACTAATGTTGCTCACAACAGCAGCATTGGAAATAATTGTCAATTATTAAATTTAAGTAATTTCAATTCTATTATAACAAACTGCATGAAGTTCATATTTTTACTGAATGGAAATAGAATTACAACTCGAAAACTTGGTGGTTATTAGCCGGAATGCTGCGGTGAGCCAGCTCAAGATGGCCAGACAACGTCTCCTTACTTCGCGCGCGGTTCGGGTTAAAAAGAAACTCCAAATGCATGGCAGTAATATTTCTGGGAACCTTGGAGTGGTTATAAAAAATAATTTCATTATTTTCTCCACAACTTTGTCGCTGGAAGTTTTTACTTGGAATTACAGAACAAGAAATGGCCAGCGACGACATTTTCTACTGCACGAATATAAAAAATCTCCACATACTTTATTTGAATATTTTTTAATGCAAATATGCTTTAAAGTATTGATAAATTCTGAGTACCACCATCACCTATGACAATTAAAAAACAGTGTCAATTTTTTAAATAATGAATGCTTCAATTTTACGGCATGTTTCAACGTTAGGAATGTAAACAATGTAAAAATTGTGTTTTCACAGAAAATTTGCGTTTTTAATTTATTTAAAATTATGTAAGTAAGTTACCAGTTTTTTGTGTTCACCATCGTATTCTCTACAAAATTTCTTGCAAAACTGCAGGTACCGATTTTACTTAAGCTAAATTTGTAAATCCAGAAATTTCGCAACAGCGCGCTCGTATTTCCCACAAGAAAAGCATTGCCCATAAGAGCCCATTGTGTCTTCTGAACGTGAAAACGACTCTAGTCATTTTGCCTCCCTGGGAGGTGGCGGCAGATGCCGCTCTATTTTGACCCCCCCCCCCCCGGTCATTACGCAGCAACGGAAAATTGAAAATCAATATATTCCTAACTAAAACATCAAAATATAAAATAAATAATGAGACTTCTTAAGAATATCTCGCTCGATCACAGTTTTCAATAGGCTTATTTTTTTCTTCTCTTCAAATTTTGCCGCTCTGGGCGATGGGACGGTTCGCTCTCCCCTTCCGCCGGCCCTGCTATGAACTTGGTCACCCATCAAAGCAAGGCAATTTTAACACAGAAAACAATATGTATCGCATTAAGCAGCAAAAATGACAGCCTCCTCTATGCAATTTCTACAAGAACACGTGCCGGAGGCAGAGTTGAAATGATGTTGGAGTCACATAATTTATTTATTTTGAATAATTCCAAAATTATGAAATATGAACAATTTGTTGCTGCTGTTCGCTGCTCTCTTGCCAAAATGCTTTATTGGGATGCTAACACCATGACTGGCTTCCTCCTTCATGAACTCGTGCACGTTGCTTAGAATTTCCCGAGCTTGGCTATGCAAGGTTTTTGATTTCAACTTCGACAGAACTGGAGGCATTATGGAATTTAACGTTCATTAGCAAACACAAACTTTTACATACACACACGCAATACACGCACACAACGTCAAACCGGTCAAATACTTAGTATAAAATAAAAATATGGTGCTTCCAATCCAACAAAACTCACCGCCACTTTACCTGCCTTTTCCCCTTCCGTGACAGAAATAGTGCTTCATTATTACAGTTGGCAACACTAGTTACTAGCTAGCCAATGAACATGCACTGCATAAAAGAAGCAAGCACTACGCCGTGCTATATTGCCACATTAGCGTCCCTACCGAACGGTGGGAACCGCGAGCTGGAGCACTATTCAATTGTTTTCAATGATCTTTGCGCGAGTGTGTCCAGGAATGGAATGACAATGTGGCAACAATAGCGAAGGTTTTCGAGCAGGGTAGAACACATGATGCTAAGAGAGAGGGAGACGAAACGAAAATTCGTTTCTACGCAACGGCAAATTTACGTGTGTGGCACTCTACCCTTTGTTTTTTTTTACAATAATCCGTCTGGCGACAATATATTTACTGATATAGGGGAAATCACATTGTTTGAGCTGAATTGTTATACAACACCTTGTGTCAACAATTATGCACAGAATTTCTTTTTTTCTTCAAACACAGTCATTCAGAACTGCGCTGAAGACAATGAGACGAGAGTCGGGAACCTCTCTCCTTCAAAGGGTTACATTTGCATGTAAAATGTCCCTTCTTTCACCAAAATGTAGAAAATTCATAAAATGACTTAAAAAATGGCCGAAAAATGACAAACGGTTTAAAAAGTCTAAAAACTTACATTTACTTCAAAAAGGTTCAAAGAATTGCAAAAAAATGCCCAAACAAAGGCGTTCCCATTTATTCACTTACGTGTAAAATACGTTCCTATCTACTTATGCAATGTTTCTGCCTTACCAAAAAAAATATGCATTTGCATCAAAATCCTAGCCCTAGTTATCACATTACAAAGGATGTAATATTATTGAAATTACAATTTCTCACCACCAGAGTAAAGAACCTGGATAGCTATTTAGTGACTCGGACAGAACGACACCAATCAGATGTCAGCCCACCCCTTCCTTTTTTTCAGCTCCACATTTATAGTAGTCAATCATTATTAAATTGTTTCGTTCTACGTGTATTTCGATGCCCGGCCTGGGCATGGATGTTCATTGTGAATGTTCTCATATGAATTTCATCATATCATCACTCATCCTCATCGCTGTGATTAGCCAAAGTGGCAGAAAACGACGTAAATAACCTAATTCAATCAATTGAGCATTCAACACTTTCGAATCTGCCCCCCCCCCCCACAAATGCTTTGTGTGAGCCTGACATACGCCCCCCTTCTTCAAATCAACATGTTTTCGTTGCTGAAATGGCGACCCTCGGAAGAAGTTTCACCTACGTAGGTGACGTCACAGCAGGCCTGTAGCTATAGGGGGCAGAGGGGCAACTGCCCCCCCTGTAAAAAGTACAGAATACATATCTACCTGGAATTCTCACTAATCTTTACAATTTGATCCTGTATTACTCTAGCAACATAACAAAGACATTTATTGATTTTGTGATTTATGAAGGTGTGTGGGATTCCGTATAATGTCGCATCAGGATTTGGGGAATAAAATCTCTTCCAGATTCAAACTTCGGGAAATGATTTATCAATTTTCAGTATGTAGAACAGTTGTGATATTTTGAGTAGTCTTGTATTAAAAGTGCCTAATGTATTTGGATGTTTTTCTTGGATGTGTTGCTAAGAAGTTTGAACAGCATAATTTTTTGTTTCCCAAGTCTACCTTTTGGTAATAGCGATTCATGTGATAGAGAGAGGGAGTGACGTGAAATTGATGAAGAGACAATCACAAACTGTGCTGCAACCACAGGGGGTAGGGGCATTGTCCCCCCCCCCAAACTTGAACGGAAGTCCAATCTGGGAGGGGGCAAACATTGAAGTAAAGAAACATGACTAGCAGAATCTAAGAATAGTAGAACAAAATGGTTACTCAAGTTGGAATTAGTTTTCAAGTGTTTCTTGCTATTTTCCTCCAGACGGCTTAGGGCACTTGCAGGGGACAAAGAGGGGCAATTGCTCCCTCGATTTCAATTTCTTTTACAAATAAAAGTACATTTCGTAAAATTTTCTTGCTCGCTTCGCTCGCAAGATCAATATCTGATATTCTTATAGTCCCACGTTCAGAGCTATAGCTAGGGGGCGGCGGGAGTCAGCCCTGGGGGCCAAAACGATCTAAATAAAAAAAAATGTTAAAGAGAATGCCATGTTCCCCGTGAAATTTGTTGCGCCCTATTAAATAAATATTGTTTTCAGTTTGCAAACATTTGATACTAAAGATTTTCCTGCTCGCTTCGATCCCAATATGATTATTTCTGTAATGCATTCTAAATTACCCGAGAGAGAGGTAATGCCAGATATATAAATACTTCAGACTGTTGCTGCTTAAATGCATGAACAATTCTTTTGAGGAAATGGAGCGTTCACATCTGAGAGACAATTTGGCGGATGAATTGACCATGTAATGTATTTAAATTATATATATATATATATATATATATATATATATATTAAAGAAACTTTGAATATGTACACAATTTAGCGTTAACATGTTGCATATGTGTTTTGCTATTTTATGTCGCTCTATGTTACATATGTTTAAAATATATGTTGTATACATGAAAGTTATACTTGTCATATGTACAAAATAATAATGTTCGTCATTATTCTGTCCTTGAAAAATACGGTTTGTGTGCTTGTTTTCCATTATTAGCTAATATGAAATTGAACGTGTTGGAAAAATATTTCAAATAATTTGTTCAAACACAAATGCTTTAGCACCGACTTCTATCCCCTTTTGCATGATTTACGACGATAATAACGTCTTGTAATGCTACTATTATTACTACCATTACCAGCACTATATTACTATTATTATTATTGGCACGTTTGTCCTGGTACTTGACCCCCTCTCCAGATAAAAAATTGTGGTTTCGCCTCTGCTCACAAAGAAGACTCATGCCCAGGCTCGAACCTGGAACCCCTGGCTTCGCAGTGTGTTATGTAACCATCCTACCATGTAGGTCGGCTAGTGAAAGATGTAGGACAGCTTACTGGCTCAAATATCAAACACGATGAAAATGTGATAGTGTTTCACAATTATTATTTCGGTTAGAAAGCGATAAAATTTGTAGTTCCATAGGGTTACACTAAGCATCTTATGGAGTGTAAATATCAATTTCAAATCTTATGAATCATTTCTCTATGCAAACGCATCAAATATGGTAAGCAACATAGGTGTGTGTTATGATATCCATTTTATAAAGGAAAAGTTAAGTTTTAACCCTGACTGTTTGCATGATATCGTTTCAATAGCATGTTATATATTGCTCTCAGAATTTTAATCGGCAGTAAAAATAAATGACATTTGCAACTACGAAGCTTACAATGGGATTGCATCCATTAAGGTCAGAAGATGCCTATTTTGATTGCTTGTAACATCGAAAGATGAATTAGAGGCGCAAATAGTGACTGAGAAAAGTTGCTTGCCTTGATGTCCTGCACACACTGTGAAAGTTGTCAATGTTATCAGGCGGCACCTTATGAATATAGGTTCAAGAAAATGACAAGTAGAAAAAAGCTGCAGTGAAATAAATACGATTGAAAATCTCTCAAATTACATTCTATTTATTTTCTTATATTTATAATAATAAATTGTGTCTGTAGCAGAAGTTGTCTGTTAAACCTACCTCAGGCACAACCTAATTTTTTGACAAATAATTATGTCAACTCTTCTGCTATGTAGTGGATTCTCCTAATTTTATTCATATATCTTAAGCCTTTGTGTGACTGGTAAAAATTAGTATCAGAATAAAAATCCCTGATATTTGGGGTTTGTACTCTTCTGCTCAAAAAGTGGTGACGATAAGCTGCTCAGAGACTTCGTGCCGCGGAAATGGGGTAAAGCGAAGGTGGCCCCTTATATCTTTCGGTTTCGTACCATAGTAATTAAGGAAGGTATTTTTCAAAATGTAAAGAGGATACAGCATTTCCCTCGATAAAACTTGATAAAACATGAAATATTAATGATGACAGTGTAATCCAAGAAGTCGCTGATCAATCAAGGGATTCCTATTTGTTTGTAAGGTGTCAACACAATATTTTGCAAAATGGTTAACGTAGGCAAAGATTGTCTGAAGTGATGCAAGAGTCTTTCATTTGAAGCAAATAGAATCCATGGTGGAGTAAGGGACCCATTTTAATGTTTTAGCAAGTAGGCCTAAAAAAATGTAAATGTTTACACAATTCATCAAAGTGTAGATAATATGTAACCATTATTATTTAATTAATTCTATTTTTCTTGCCTAACACAACACAATGGTGTTCTTGGATTCTCGTTAGATTCCTTTGTGCGTAAAAATCTTGCATACTGGAAACTAGAGGAAAACATTATGAAGCACGATTTATAAACGTCTTCCTTAATCAGTTCTGCAGAGAAGCTCAAAGCTGTTGGTACATATTAATCGTCTATTAACATTATTGACCTGTAAATATAACGTAGATACAGTCCCGATTAGCCTATATATGTTAAACTTTATCTTTGTATTCTTTGGTAGTCCGAAAATGTCATTATCGAAATATTGTTATTTGATGTTGCTCGAACTTTTTTTGTTCGTTGGAGTTTCAAGATATCATCCCTTTCCTGTTACTTATCACTTTTGGAGGAGGGGGAGGGGCATCTTCCAATGCAACACAATATATTAAAAATTTGCCCCCTCTAGGATTGACTTCGCCCCCCTACTAAAAATTCTGGCTACGGGCCTGCGTCACAGAGAAACTGGCTCTGGCGGGATTGTAAACACGAGAGTTGGGGGAAGAAAATGCCTGTAGGACCTTCAAAAGCGGGCCAAACCTGAATCAGATCCGCGAGCAGTTTGGGCATCGGGGTAATGGTTGCGGTCGTAAACTTGGGAACATTACGACAGTGAGTGAGTCCTAACTCAAGGTTATCCCCCCCCCTCCTCCTCGAAGCCAATGCGTCGCTATTTTTCCACAGAAGATTTGAATCTGAAACCTGCGAAGATTGACATAACAGCTACTGAAGGGAGCCACGAAAGCTCAATTGATCATGATAATTAGAGACAGTGGCGTAGTGGCCGCCCGGCAATGCAGGGTGTGGCGAGGTGTAGAACCAGCCCCGCAATATTCTTTCTCTCTCTCTGCTTCTGAAATTTTATATAGCTCAAAAATTCAACAGGAAGTGTCGCTTATGAAATAATTTAATTTACAAGACAGAAATCTGGTTTCCAGTAACATATGATACGACATCTTCGATAATAAGCAGGGGTGTTCTGGTTCGGCCAGAGGGGCCCGGCTAACTTAACATATGTGTCCCCTCCGAAATGCAGAATTAACTTCCTTGCTCGCAGGTGGACATCTATAGGAAAAATCCCATATCTCATAACTAGACCTCGGATTTTTAGATGCTAAAAATCCTGAAATAGGTCCTAAAAATCTTAAGTTAGGCTCGAAAAATCCTAAAATAGGTTCGAAAAACCCTAAAATAGGTTCTAAAAATCCTGAAATAGGTCCTAAAAATCTTAAGTTAGACTCGAAAAATCCTGAAGTAGGTTAAAAAAAACTTAAAATAGTTCAAAATTTCTGAATACTGCTGATTAGGTATAGTCACCGGCAATGAAAATGAGACACATATATCCTGAAATATGCACTATCTTGCATAACGTTATGTGTGTTGCCTAACCCTACGGCGATGGCAGAACTCAACATTGGAAATTTGCTATCAAATTCCACTCATCGCCGTATAGTTTAGGCACCAATCTGTTTTCATGTTATCCACAGTAAAACTCCGCAATTTTGTCTGTGAGGATCATCTTATATTCTGAAAATCTTACAACAAAAATATAGTGAGTGGTGCAAACTTCAATGCTGAAATGTTCGTTTGCAAGGCGTGAATGCCACAAAGCATGGAAGTGACGCGAAAGTGAGCAAGACCACACAGATCAGACCACTTTGTATTGCACAGGTAACAGTGGAACCTAAAATAGGTTCTAACAAGCAAAATAGGTTTTTAGGCACTAAAAAACTTTTGTTGCGTTTTTTAACGAAACGCTGACATAACTTATTATTTCTTGCATTAATCCAGTATAGAAAGATCCAGTTACTCAACCAGTCGTTGCTTTGTTGCTGCACAATATAAAGAATTAAATTTGATAAATCATGAACTTTTATCACTAATTTTAATTTTATGTGTGGTATTTAAATGTAACTTCACATCAAATATTTTCAAGATGGCTCTAAGCCTTTTTATATTCAAATAAGAGCTGAAAAAAACTCTAAAATAGTTTACACCTGTTCCATGTTACTTCAAAGTGGTCCCAAAACTCAGTTTGATGTGGATTCGAATTATCCCTTTGCCCTAAGGGTTCACAGCGTATGGGTTAAATGTTACCATTATTTGGGGGCATTTTGTGAAGTTCATTTTTCTTCCATATTGAAATTCTGTGGACATTTCCTTCTTTCCAGTGTGTTTTTATTTTATGATCTACAGTGCTCGAAGTGGATACTCCTATAGCTGGTATGCTTGGTCGAGGAGGATTGGATTGATTTGGTGTTTTAAGTCCACTTTATGCACAGTAAGGCTAATCGGGACTGGACCTACAGTTTAAAGTGGGATCCGAACCACTTGTGCCTCCACCGGGTATCGAAACCGGGACCCCTTGATTACAAGGCGACGACGCTACCACTGCGCCATCGGGGAGGCCTCTTGGTCGAGGAGGGTCTTTGTGTAGATCAGCATGGAGACAATGAAGAAGTGGGGGATGCTTATGCAAATTATCCTAGCAGGAGGGGATGGTTAATGGAAATGTACATAACTGGGGGAAAAGCACCCCTCTGCACTCCTTCTCCACACCCACAACTCCAGCACTGACGATCTATTATTAATATAAAAAGGTCTTGTTTCATGAAATATATCGAAAAGAAATGCTATTGTTGAAATTATTATTAATAATGTCCACTATTATTAAAATTGAAATCCTTTTCGGAATTCAGTCTTTCCGATCGACTTTCATTGAGTGACGAATTTTCAGTGAATGAAGTCCCAGCACCGCCCTATTACCCGTCTTTCAAAGCTGGAGTCCTCCATATTTCCGTCTACTAGATTCCAATTGAACTTGTGATGCTGGGTTAACACTGGAAATCTAGAGGTCCAGTTCAACCCCCAAAACAGAAATGAGCACATTGTTGAATACATTAGTTACTATTAGTATTAGAAGGCTAATGTGAGGGGATTACTTTATATCATACATTTTAGTCCGATGAGAAGGTCCGGAAAAATGCACATAGATACCTCAAAAATTTTTAGATCCAATTTGTGCAATTGAAAACAATATTGATTTATTAGTGCGCAATTAATTTCCCTGGACGCCATGGCATTCTCTCTTTTACAACTTTTTTTTAGACCATTCGTGCCCAATAGCTGGCTCCCGCCGCCCCTCTGAACTTGATTAAAAAAAGAATAGCAGATAATGCGAGCGAAACAAGCAATAAAATTTTACAAAATGAATTTTTATTTGCATAAAATTTGAAATCGAAGGGGTAATTGCTCGCATTAGCCCCTGTCCACCCTGTAGTTGAGTCACTGTATAATGCAGACATACAGGGTGCTCGGAAATTCCCCTTACAAACTCCTAGGGCTAGTAGAGGGGACTGAGTAGACAATATTTGGAATAGGAACTCATGTCCGGAAACGTACCGTTTCCGTGCTACAACCATGACAATGTGTCGGATGTGCCTGTGTTGGTATGCAACCGGGTAGGCAGTATATGACGTCAGAAGATCACCTGATGACCTAAAGTGTAATCATTTATTACAACCATGTCAAATGAGGTGTTACGTAAGGTACGGAAGTGAATGACGTGTGACTCAGTCCATAATACAAACACATTTATTTGGTAACAATGCCAAGGGAACAAAAAAGAAACTTACTATTCATTAATCAACACCTGTGTCGACAGTGGAACGCAACAATTTGTAGACGTCATTGTCTACATTGTCATGGTTGTAGCACAGAAACGGTACGTTTCCGGACCTGGGTTCCTATTCCAAATATTGTCTACTCAGTCCCCTCTACTAGCCCTAGGAGTTTGTAAGGGGAATTTCCGAGCACCCTGTATTTAAGCAATATATGTTTACTTTGGATACTTTAGGCTCACTGCCATTGTTAGTCAACCTTAATCTGCACAGTTGCTCGACTAACCTTGTGTTAATGCGAATACCACGCACCCTTCCCCCTTCCATCCAAACCGATTCTAAAGGCATAAGAGATAATGTTTTACTTCAACCCTATCACCGCGATCACCCACAGGTAGGTAGAAAACCTATACATAATAACCAAAACTAAAAATCAATAACAAGTCAATCAAACGATAGTTTAAAGTGGGATCCGAACCACTATGTGCCTCCACCAGGTATCGAACCCGGGACTCCTTGATTGCAAGGCGAAAACTTATTCACGGCGCAATCGAGAAGGGCAGTTATAAATATCTGATACATAAAAAATATCAAATAAATTCCCTTATATGTATTAAATACTAATGTATTTTTACATGTTTAGTAATTTACTTTTATATTTAATAACATTATAAATATTAATCATATAGGCTCTTTCTTGTCAGTTGCTTGGTAGAAAATTTGAAAAGTTTCATGCACATACATAATATATATGTATAGTTTGTGTATGTCTGTGTAGACCACAATCTTCTTCCCCCCCCAAAAAAAAAATCAATCTTCAATGATTTCGCGCCCTGGTAGGGTATGTAGCTGCCTGGCAAAGTCCTCATTCCGTAAATTCACGAACTGCATGAAATCAGAAAAAGACATATATTCCCCCCTCGTTTTGAGAAAACCTGTTTCACAACCCACCCCTGTCCTTTCTGTGGTGAAGGACACTCCAGTGGGACAATGAATCTCCCCCCCTATTTACTGCGAGCAGCAAAAGAAGACGGCCGCGCCATCTACTGGCCACCGATGGAAATGCAATTTCAAAGCGCAGCGAGGTTTAAATGTGGGGTAATCCTCTACTCCTTAACTCCTCTATGATGTTACTACTTCATAACGTCACTCGAAGTTTCATAATCTTGTATATGAAAGGCTGATGAAGTGTTTCGAGGCAACAAGGTGGTAAAAAGGGTTCTTTATTGTATCCCGCGTTTGAGACAGGGGATCGACATCCACACACGATATTTAAACGTGACTGTATGCTTGCTTTTGGTGCAGGTGGAACTCGTATTTCTCGTGCTTCACTGCAGGGAGAAATCCCGAAATAAGAAAGGAGGTGAGTCCGTTAAAAAAAAAAGGCGCAAAAACGAAAGGCTAATTGTCTATGAACTTGGACGCAAAGAAGCACCAGCAGATTTCTTGGATGACGTGGAAGTAGAGGTCAGGTGACCAACAGTTATCGTGATTGGGTGGTTACAAAGGATGAGATTTAGAAAACCTTTTCTTCTTCGCTCCACTCGCGAAACAAACATTTCTGTAAACTTCACATCAAGTTCATACTCTCTACTTTCAATTAAATATTTATTCAATTATGCCCTATTCAATTAATATTGAATTTGTTTGAGATGAAAGATTCTATTGAAATTTCCATTAAGACACACGATTTTATTCTTGTAAATTTACTGTACTGGATCTCTGATAAATTAACACCATCAAAAGGTAAAGTACTCCCCTGTGCTTAGCACCACGCCATGAAAGCGTATAGAGGGTGTGGGGGTAACGCCCCACACTTTCTTGATCCGGTCGTGAGTGGGGGTGATGTCATCAGCATCACGCCCCTGTCATTCGACGCTGGGTGGGCGCCGGGGCCGCTTCCAACGTTAGAAAAGTTCCCGGATTTGAACGGGCCGGGGATCGAATCCGGGACCTTGAGCATGGTAGTCAGACGCCTTACCGATTTTTTTTTAAAAAAATACCTCCACCATTCACCCTTTTTCTCACTTTTACACTTTTCAATTCATACATTTTTCTTTGTTTCTTATCAACTGGATGAACATAAATACCCATGCCTTACCCGGGACTCGAACCAAGAACCCCTGGCGTTGTAGCGCGCTCTGCTAACCACTTTTTTATTATTATTATTTCCAATTTAAAACAACCAATTACAGTAAATCTTTACAATTCTTACAGGTATGTTACTCAAGTATTCCCAAGGTAAAATATTCCGGAGGTAAAATAGTCCCCCGTTCGGATCTCCGGGGGGGGGGACTACTTTGGGAGGTCCCTGGACTAAGGATAAGATCTACGTTAGGAATAAGGATATTAAATTAGGCACCTGGAATGTTCTGAGCCTTTACCGGCCTGGGGCATTTCAGTGTACAGTTAATGAGATAGTTAAGTATAAATTAGATGTAGTAGCTGTCCAGGAAGTTAGGTGGCCAGGAGAAGGGAATTGTAAAACTAAAAATTATACTTTTTTCTATGGTGGTACTGAAAATCATAATTTTGGAACAGGCTTTTTCATAAATAATAGAATTATCTCGGCTCTTAAAACAGTAGAATTTATTAATGATAGGATATCATATGCAGTTTTACATGGTAGGTGGTGTAAAATTATTTTAATAAACATACATGCACCAACGGAAGATAAAGATGATAATACTAAAGATGATTTTTATACAGAGTTAGAAAAGGTCTTTGATAAATTTTCTCAGTATGTAATGAAAATTCTGTTAGGTGACTGTAATGCACAGATTGGCAAAGAAGAGACATTTAAACCCACGATTGGTAAAGAAAGTCTTCATGAATAAAGTAATGATAATGGTATAAGATTGATTACTTTTGCAACCTCAAAGAATTTAATTGTGAAAAGTACCACTTTTAAACATTAAGATATCCATAAATATACCTGGTCTTCTACAGATGGTAAAACTCATAATCAGATAGATCATATTCTCATTGATAAGAGAAGGCATACTAGTATAATTGACGTTCGTACACATAGAGGTGCTGACTCTGCAAGTGACCATTATTTAGTAATTGCTAAATTAAGAGAAAGACTCTCAGTGATAAATCATAAGCAACAAAATCTAAAAGTTATAAAATTTGATACAGGAAAGTTTACTGATGAAAGAATTAAGAAAGATTACCAAATTAAACTGTCAAATAGATTTGATGTTTTGCAGGATTTAAATGATGATGAAAATATAAATGAAACAGACGTAAATAAGAATTGGGAGCACATACGTAATGCAATAGATTCAGCAGCTGAAGAAACTATTGGATACCATAAACCGAGAAAAAGTAAGCCATGGTTTGATAATGAATGTCATAATCTAATAGAAAAAAGAAATCAGGCTAGACTTAGGTGGTTAAATAACTCTGATGATACAAATCTAACCAATTATAATAGAATAAAGTGAGAAGTTAACCGCACGTTTAGAAGTAAAAAAAGAGATTACTTGAAAAGCAAAATTAACGAAATTGAAACAAACAGGAAAAATAAAAATATCAGAGATTTATATAAAGGTGTAAATGAGTTTAGAAAGGGGTGGCAACCTAAAGTAAACTTGATAAAAGGTAAAGACGGTGATTTTCTAGCTGACCCAAGCGATATTCTAAATAGATGGAAGAACTACTTTAATGACCTTTTAAATGTTCATGTAGGAGATAAATCAGAAGTAATTGAAGTCCACACAGCAGAACCTTTAGTTCCAGAACCTAACTTGACTGAAGTTAAATATGCTATTAAAATGCTAAAGAATAACAAAGCACCTGGCATTGATTTAATACCAGCTGAGTTAATTAAATATGGTGGAAATTCATTAATATGTCAAATTCATAAATTAATTTGTTTAATATGGAATAAAGAAGAAATCCCTCAACAGTGGAAAGAATCCATAATTGTTCCTGTGTTTAAAAAAGGTGATAAAATGAACTGCAATAATTACCGTGGAATTTCTCTACTCTCAACAACATATAAAATATTATCTAACATTATTTTAATAAGACTAACCCCATATGCTAATGAAATTATAGGTGATTATCAATGTGGATTTAAACGTAACAGATCAACTACAGATCAAATTTTTCACATCAGACAGACACTCGAAAAAAAGTGGGAATATAATGAAAATGTCCATCAGCTATTCATTGATTTCAAAAAAGCATATGATTCGGTCAAAAGAGAGAAATCATATAATATATTAGTAGAGTTTGGAATACCTAAGAAGCTTGGTAATATGATAAAAATATGCACCAGTGAAACAGAAAGTAAAATTCGTGTGGGTCTTAATATGTCTGACAAATTTACAATTCATGATGGGTTAAAACAAGGAGATGCATTATCTCCATTGCTCTTTAATTTTGCCTTAGAATATGCTGTAAGGAAGGTAAAAGAAACTAAAGAAGGACTAAAATTAAATGGTGTGACTCAGTTGTTAGCATATGCAGATGATGTAGACTTACTGGGGGATGATGTGAATACAATTAAGAGTAATGCTAAAATATTTTTCAAAACTGCTAAAGAGATAGTTTTGGAAGTTAACAAAGAGAAAACTAAATATATGCTTACAGGCCGAAACCAAGTGTTAGGTAATAATCAAAATCTAATTATTGATAACAACTCGTATGAACCAGTCTCCAAATTCAAATACTTAGGAGTAATAATAACAAATGAAAATTATATTAAAGAGGAAATAAAAAGTAGGCTTAATTCAGGAAATGCATGTTACTTCTCTCTTCATAAACTTTTGTCTTCTCGTTTAATATCTAAGAAACTAAAAGTTAAAATATACAAAACCGTAATTTTGCCTGTAGTATTATATGGATGTGAAACTTGGTCCCTTACATTGAAAGAGGAATATAAATTGAGAGTATTTGAAAATAAGATCCTTAGGAAAATCTTTGGACCTAAAAGGGATGAGGAGACAGGTGAGTGGAGAAGGTTACACAATTTAGAACTATATAATTTGTATTCATGTCCAGATATTATTAGAATAATTAAATCAAGAAGACTTAGGTGGGCAGGCCATGTGGCACGAATAGGAGAGGAAAGAGGAGTTTACAGGATTCTTGTTGGGAAACCTGATGGTAAGAGACCTATAGGAAGACCAAGACGAAGATGGAGGTACAACGTTGAGATGGACCTAAGGGAAATTGGTAGGGATGGAAAAGAGTATATAGAACTTGCTCAAGATAGGGAAAGATGGAAGGCCTGTGTTGCTGCAGCCATGAACCTTCGGGTTTAAGAAGGCTAGGGAGTTAGTTAGTTAGTTAGTATGTTATTCAAGTATTACATTTAAAAAGTTGGCATAATGTGATTTTCTATAATCTAAAGACATTTGTTCATATTATTGTATTAGAGTTAGTCCAAAGTCCAAGTAATCATAATTTTTTCCCACAGTAAATAAAAACATTAGGTATTGTGCTATTAACCACTGAACTGATTTTTGCTTTGTACTTGGGAACAAATGAAACTTTGGTAAGGTAAAGTCTTTTACTGATACTTGGTTTGGTGAAGTGCTACAAATTCTGCTGAGCATTGTTCTTAATTTTGGCCAAGCTGTGACTGCTTTCTTACATTCTGTTATCTTATGGATAATCGAATCTGGAACATGACAATTATAACAATTTGGAGAATTACTGAAACCATACTTATGACATCTATCTGCCGTTACAATTACTTTTTGAATCACTTTGTACCATATAGATGATGCCTTGTTCGTTAGATGTGTCGCAGTTACATTGTTCCATATTTGTTTCCAATTGTACTGGGGATTTTCTCTTTCGATTCGAACTGTTATTATATTTGCGTTAAGTTGTTCTCTGTAAATCTGTCTGACAGAAGGACTGTCATAAGTATGTTGCACAGTTCTAGTATAAAATGTATGAATAGCGATCTCGGTATATAACTTTAATTCTCTGGGAATGCTTTGTATGTCCATTGGTGCTATTAATGATACATCTTTTAACACTGTAATTATTATTTTTTTGCGTAGTGGAGTCAATTGGAGATTATGCCCCTGAAAGACCGCTTTGAATAAACAATTCTCTTGATTGTATCGCCACACTCTTTAAGTTCATACCTCCCCTCTTTTCCGGGAGATATAGCTCGCTCATGGCCACGCGGAACACCGAGTCGTGCCAGAGTAATTTGCCAACCTGTTGCTTTACCCTAGCTATATGCCTCGCTGACAAGGTCAATGTCTTGGATAGGTACCAAAACTTCGATAAGGCGTAGATGTTTACGTATCTCACTCGCGATTCCAAACAAAGGAACCTGAGTTATTTTTGTATGAAAATGTATACCTAAAGTCGTTTTCACGTTCAGAAGACACAACGGTGCTTATGGAGAAACCGCACAGTGTTGCCAATACAGCGCTAGCTCATGTCGCCGGGAAATGATGACCTTCCTTCACAATGAAGGTGTTACATATTTTGTATATATAATGATAATTATATGTAATTATTAATATTATACTGTGAACGTTACACTTACCCTTTTTACTATGATCCATTGCGATCACTACACACGCGAGTGTAATGCACGAATATGACACTTCAGAAATCACTTAAAAAAGTAAAAATCACGGAGAGCTCACACAACTGAAAACACTTTTTCGAGAGAGGGAAAAAGTCTAAACAGACCAAAGCAGATCTCTCACTCAAGTAAGGGGAACCTGGCACATGGGTTAGATCTAGTTGCAACCCAAACAAACAAATGAGTTATGGCCCACGTGAACTGATAAGACGTAAATGACTCAAGCAAGGCATATCATATTTCTATCTTGAAGCCCCATATTTTGTCACGTGTTGGAAAGCCTTTCAAAGGTTAATATGGTGTCTATGAATTTATGTGTACGTTGGAAACTGAAAGGTGATCTTCATTTCAGTATTAATGTCGACAGTAATGTAAACAAAAACAACGTGTATTTGCGACAGCACTAATGTTGCTCACAACAGCAGCATTGGAAATAATTTTCAATTATTAAATTTAAGTAATATCAATTCTATTATAACAAACTGCATGAAGTTCATATTTTTACTGAATGGAAATAAAATAACAACTGGAAAACTTGGTGGTGATTAGCCGGAATGCTGCGGTGAGTCAGCTCAAGATGGCCAGACAACGTGTCCTTACTTCGCGCGCGGTTCGGGTTAAAAAGAAACTCCAAATGCATGGAAGTAATATTATTGGGAACCTTTGAGTGGTTATAAAAAATAATTTCATTATTTTCTCCAGAACTTTGTCGCTGGAAGTTTTTACTTGAAATTACAGAACAAAAAACGGCCAGCGACGACATTTTCTACTGCACGAATATAAAGAATCTCCACATACTTTAATTGAATATTTTTTAATGCCAATATGCTTTAAAGTATTGATAAATTCTGAGTACCACCGTCACCTATGACAATTAAAAAACAGTGTCAATTTTTTTAATAATGAAAGCTTCAATTTTACGGCATGTTTCAACGTTAGGAATGAAAACAATGTAAAAATTGTGTTTTCACAGAAAAATTTGCGTTTTTAATTTATCTAAAATTATGTAAGCAAGTTAGCAGTTTTTTGTGTTCACCATCGTATTCTCTACAAAATTTCCTGCAAAACTGCAGGTACCGATTTTACTTAAGCTAAATTTGTAAATCCAGAAATTTCACAACAGCGCGCTCGTATTTCCCATAAGAAAAGCATTGCCCATAAGAGCCCATTGTGTCTTCTGAACTTGAAAACGACTCTAGTATTTTCACTTTCTGTGCTACACGTACACTAGTGTTATTACTAAACAAATTGTTCACTCCCAAAGGTAACAAAAACGTTTTGTTTAAATTTAGCTTTGCACCCGAGACATTTTCGAAATATTGCAAGTACTTTTGTACATTTTCCAAATCCCTTTCGCTATTTAACAATAACGTAATGTCATGTATTGCGACCAAAATGTGTCACGAGTATCGATGTCAATACGGGCAGGATTTAAGCAGAATAGAATCTACGGGCTCCACCGAGTACTTGGGATCGAGAAACGTTAGAAGGCAGAGCTTGCATCAAGATACACGCCAATGATAACATTTTCCATTGAAAAACTAGATACATTGCATTACATGTCTAGTCTTGCTTACTTGCCCAAATAAGTCTGCGTTGAATAAATTTTGAAGAAGGCCAAAATAAAGTTCGAAGATCTGAAATTCTATCATTTATCCGTAAGAATGAGAACATATGGGTCAACAGTGACAAATACATGTCCAATAGGTAGGTGTCATTAACCTCGAAGGATTTCGGCCAATCCTAACCTGTCGTCCTATAACATTATAAATTTCGAAGTATAAATGTGCTTGGCGAAATACAGGTATCTTTATTCCCAAGTGTCATTAGATGTTTATATCGTAGAGCCGACGCTGATGGAATGCGTGCAAACTAAGCTCCGCATTTACTTATATACCTTTTTCAATCGATGCTCACTTGTTAAGCATTACGTAATTTGCATAGCGTGACTCGCGACATTTCCAAAAACTAAATACTAATCAATGTCTATATTCACAATCTCAATATCAAAGTTGAACTAATTTCCACGTTGCAGCAAAACCAAATAAAATTGTATAAGGGGAACGATTCATATTTGTTAATAAAGACTAAACTTGAATCATTGCCCGTTGCAACTTGAACCTTATTGAATACATTAAACTTAAAAGAACAGATTCGATCTTCCCATTGTTGCTAAACGAAATCTATGTCAATCTAAATCATAAACATTTTTCTGTCGTGAAAGAACACAGATTTACATATCCAATATTAAAGATTCGGTCAGAAAATTAACATATGGATTATTACATTAGGCCGCGTTTACACTTATTGTTACAATAAAGGAAATATTAGTGGATTATAAGCCAAGTAATAACCTTTCTATTTATCAAAAATTATGAAATATAAAGTATTACAAATAAGAAATATTAATAATCAAATAATAAGAACCAACTAATATAAAATAATCCAGAATAATTAACGGCACATGGATATGAGCCGTGAGGTTCATGTCAATCGAACGTAAGGCGCCCCTTAAATATTGCTTCAGTTTTTTAGG
This sequence comes from Lepisma saccharinum, assembly GCF_977018435.1. Classification (NCBI taxonomy): domain Eukaryota; kingdom Metazoa; phylum Arthropoda; class Insecta; order Zygentoma; family Lepismatidae; genus Lepisma; species Lepisma saccharinum. Next base: position 40,978,041 of record NC_139235.1, on the reverse strand, counting down.
AAAAAATGCTTCCAATTTAAGGCGCACACATGTGCATAATACCGATACTTTAATAAAACAATACCGTAATATTTCATTTACAATATTGTTATTTATTGTTCACAACGCTACCATTGCCATTACAACTTGAACATGAACAGCACACTACACTATACCTAGTCTTACCATAAATACTGTCCCAAAGTTGTAAGTAAATAGACACAAAATGGTGAGAGATATTGTAATATCAGAATAACATGAGGTGCATGGATGCATTATGAACCAAAATCACAAATAATTATTCGAAATGGCCACCTTTAGCACTGACACACCTCTGAAGTCTTCATGGCCACTCATCAATAGAATTACGCAACACATCAAGTGGAAACTCTGCAGCTGCCTTCTGAAGAGACCGCTTTAAACTGTCAATATTGGGATGTCTCTTCTTGCAAGACATCTTCTGAAGCTTGGACCACAATTTGTAGTCCAAAGGGTTTAAGTCTGGACTGGCAGAGGGCCAATCTGACGTGGAAATGAAGTCAGGAACATTTGCCTCCAACCACTGCTGGGTGGTGCGTGCTTTGTGTGCTGGAGCTGAGTCCTGCTGGAAGCTAAAGTTCTCTCCATGGAAGATGGTGTCGGTAAGATTCTTGCATAGTTTCTCAAACACTGTCTGCTGGTACACTTTGGCTGATGTTTTTACCCCTTTTTCACAGAAATGGAGCGTGCCCTCATAGCAAATGTTCCAGACTTCATTTCCACTTCAGATTGGCCTTCTGCAAGCCCGGACCTATACCCTTTGGACTACAAATTGTGGTCCAAGCTTCAGGAGATGGCTTGGAAGAACAGACATCCCAATATTGAAAGTTTAAAGCGGTCGGTCTCTTCTGAAGGCAGTTGCTCATTTTCCAGTCGATGTGTTGCGTAATTCAATTGATGCGTGGCCACGAAGACTTCAGAAGTGGGTCAGTGCTAAAGGTGGCCATTTCGAATAATTATTTGTGATTTTGGTTCATAATGCATCCATGCACCTAATGTTATTCTGATATTACAATATCTCTCACCATTTTGTGTCTATTTACTTACAACTTTGGGACAGTATTTATGGTAAGACTAGGTATTACACTACTAGCTCCTGTCCAGTCTTACGGCGGGCGACCTACATGCTGGCAAGTGAATTGGGGAGGGGAAGCGACCAATCCAGCGCAATGGGAAACACAGCAGCCTTTAGAACGAGGTGCTCGCATCACCTCCTCCCGCGATGTCGTAACTCCGCTGTTTTCTGGTTGGTCTCCAGCATATTCCGCGCTCCCCACTTCCCTTGCCAGCATCTAGACCAGACAAGAGCTATGATATATATATACGATACATACATACATACATACACATATTTACGGCTTTAATGAGCAAAAATAATATATCCTTATTTTCAAAATACTTTTAGTGTTACTGTTAAAGATCATGTTCATTGTAGATATGTGTTTATTTAATACCTTCATAATCAAATAAAAATAACAGTAATTGCTTCATGGTTATTATGTTATTAAGCAGCAACTTCAATTAATTCTTGTCTAAATTATATCCAATCATTTTAAAACAAATAGCCACGCACCCGGTGGAGGCACGTAGTGGTTTGGATCGCATTTTAAACTGTAGGTCCAGTCCCGATTAGCCTTTCTGTGCATAAGGTGGACTTTACCGGTTTGGTGCCCCGAGCAGTCGCCAGGGTCGTCCGGCCCTGGATATACTTGCTATCAGATATTAAAAATTAAGTCCCTAAATAACGTCAACAAATTAATATATTCACAATTACACCATGTTAATATTTCACACTCAAGCTGGCGTTTTCACGCACACACTCTCACATAAACCACACATGTGTATTTATTCAGAGCCAGTGATCCGAACGCTCTATTTTAAAAGTAGCTGCTCTACAGCGACAACTGTATTTACTTAAAAGTAGCTCGCTACGCTACTCCTGTTTGCTACTCGCTACCTTTGCGCTACTTCTACATAAAACACTTAAAACAATCATATCGATATTCAAAACAAGGCCCTAGTATGATAGTTGTATAGTGCTCGTCCCCAAAGAAACCTCACTTTCTTCAAAGAAAGTTCCGAAAGATCAGTTTTCCCCCTTACAACCATATATCAGGTCCACGTGCAGTGCAATAAATCGTCCCCTGAAACCTTTCTAACCAATAGCGTCCGTCCAAGAAATGACAGCTCTCATCAAGTCCACGTGGACTAAATGAGATGTTGCTAATTCAGTTTCATAGAGATTTTTGAACACGAGGTTGCGGTTCTCTATCTTTGTTAGGTTGTGTTATTGTGTTTTGCTATTTTTCTATGCAATATGAAGACCTTGGGAGTAAAACGTCACAGTGAATGAATGGATGTCTAAACTCTGCAGGTAAAAGTGACAACAGCGCTTTGCCGAAAAACAGGTGGTGGCTCGAAACCAGATACGGTTCCGGTCAGCTTCCTCTGGGGTTATGTCAAAGATGCCGAACTGCTGCTACGTTCAGGACTTGGGGTATACTTACAGTCCGCCAATGGAGACGAAACCCTCTGGGATGGACTATTCCAAACGCGAGAGGGGAAGCAGGTAGAAGCACGTGTAAACAATGCTGCGGTATTTCGTTTGAATGCGTTCGCTTGTTAATTTATTTTCGCTTGCTGTGTTGTGTTGTGTTTGTGATTTGTGATGACTCTTACACCTGGTAACAAACCGTTTCGAAGTGGAACTGGACGTAATTGTTTTTTGTGACCGAGAAGCCAAAACGGTGAAGTTTTGATTCATTGTTATCACCCCCATTTGCCACTGAACACGTCCAGTTGGCGCATGCGCACTTCCGTCCATGGTCTCAGCTAACGTAGCCAGACAGTAATGGCAAATAGAGTCTGTTATTTATTATCATGATTCTCACGATCTTAAATTTTGATAGCGGTGCTTTTTCAGTTACTTTTTCTTACAATAGCGTTTGAGAATAACGTAGTTATGTAAGCAGCACATGAATTCAAATTTGATATAGGCTATGAGTACTGCAATTAGGGCGTTACCACAATCAATGATTACAACTATACACAAATAAAATTTGGGAGGATTTTTTATGTTTATACGTCAACATGTCAGTATTTTGAAAGAAATAAAAAAACTCCAAGTCTGTTAAAATAATGTATAACCTGTACGGATTTTCTCTTCTTGTGTATCATCTTGGACTTTCATTTACTTTTTTAAAAAATGGCATTGAAATTGCTGAAAAAAATTTGTTTGAAAGCAATCGAATGTGATTTTAGAATCATTTCAAGTTTTCTGATGACAACGTTACACAGTGCCTTTCGTACACTGATTTTATTGTCTCTTAAACTTTTTTTTCGATGTATGAGATTGAATCCTGTTATGAGGCTTTATTCAGACACACTAATGGGGAAAGATCCATATAGATGTATGATGTTTGTTTAATCTAATCACAAAATAAAAGGGTAGAAATGAAATTACCAGAGACTCCAATGGATACGAGAATGACACGAAACTCTACATCTTGACAAGACGAAGAACGGGATCATCCTTAACCGACACTTATTTTATATAAAGCATTCTTGCTGATGCACCAGGCAATATTACTAACAATGCAGCATGGAAGTTACAATATATCCTTTGTTGAAATGTTGCGCGAAAACGCAGAAAGCTTTAGATTGTGATCAAGAACGGTTCGATTTAAGGTTTTCGCCATTCTCAAAGTGGAATATAAGGAGTCAGTTATGCAGCGCCAGGTGGCAGAACGCAGGCAGACCCCAGGTCTCTTGCGAGCTATGATCAGAGGCCGACTGCTAAGCCCTGCGATGCAGGAAGCGTTGAGAACAACCCCTCGATCCCTCGTACGAAGAGCTGTGCGAAGGATGGTATTCCTCGAGGCGTATGAATCTTCGTATAGCCTTCAGCTGTACAGGATTCCCGATTTGGATATTGTAGAAGTTGCGGCTGAGTATTATCTCTCGCATGGTGGTGTAATTAACACCGAGATCCAGGAACTTACTATGTGGACAGAGGAAGAAGTATGCCACAGACTTCTTCAAATTTCAACTGATGAGTTTAAGCAAACTATTCAAATTATTGATGTCAAAATGAAGTTCGTAGTTAGTCAGAAAACGTTTGGACGAAATGAAGAAGTGGTGAAACGTCTAAATCTCGCGGAGTTGGATAACAGATTTCACAGTTTGAGTTTATACAAGTTGACACATTGGTACATGACAGAAATCGTGTTAGGATGCTGTACATATGAAGTTAGATATGCCGGAGTGCTGGTAATGGTATTTTCTGAGTGTTCTGAGTTCGGGCAGAATGGAACGATTCTTCATTTTCTTGCTAGGCAGCCAGCTCCAAAGGACATAGTTGGTTCGCATTCACAGAAAGATGGCGAAAGGAAGATCTGCAAACATCCGCAGAGAGACTTAAGAGTTTCAACAGATAAACTCAGAAATATGAACTACAATGTAGGATCGTATTCAATATCGTTGTGGAGCAGAATCAGAAATCACGTTGGACAATGTACATATGCCTTGAAGTTTGCCTTCAGACAGCGACAGCAGATTGAGTTGAGTTACAATTCTAGAGAACGGCAGGTAAACAGTGACAATAAATATTGTGAAATGAAAGACTTTGAAATAGTGGGAAAATGCATGGCAAAAGATCTTGATAGAGAACCCGAGGACAAAAGTCAGGTAGCCGATGGACTAGAACGTACAGAAATATGGGATGGAATGACGAAAGAAAGACACGCTGAATGCAGAAGAGAAGAAGACATCCCCATTTCAAAATACATGTACGAGTCTACCCAAACAGACTTCACAAGACGAGAGAAATTTTTCTTGGAATATGATTACCTGAGGACTTACTTTCAAAGCGTGAAAGAGGAGCTTAACTTAAATGGTACGGAGAAATTATGGAAGGAAATGTGGGATCTGGTGCAGAAGTTGCACACTGAGTACCGAAGTGACGAGCCGAGACTGAAGAAGATAAGGAAAACGGCAGCGGCACTGATCCAGGAGTCTGACAGCATCAAAGACAAAGTAAAACATTTTTTAAGCACAGTCGAATGTCGGTATAGCATCATTGGGTCAATGACCTATGATGTGAGGTGGTCAGATCTTCCAGAAGACAAAGGTTTCAAGTGGAACTTCTCTAGACTCGAACATCAGAGCGATATTTCTCAACGCGCGCGAAGCTTTGTAGAGGTACGCAGAGACTTGCGAGACTTGCGGCATCTTAACGAATACACCCCGGAAGGAGAAAAGCGAGAGAAGGCAGAACAGGCTGAACATATTTGCGAAGATGATCTTCGGGACTTCTACGTCTGGACCATGCAGACCCTCAGAAGTTTGGGGGACACCGTTGAGAAAGTTGAGGAAGATCCGGAGACAAAGCTCGACGAGAAACTCCGAATAATGTACGACGCGAGAGATCAGTACAACAACGTTATGAAGAACGTGGTGTCGAAATTCAAGAAGTCCGTGTCGGACAAAGTGAAAGAAAAGGAAAATCTATGTAGAACCGTTAAGAAGCTTCTTGAGAAGGCTGAAGTGGATTATGAGTTATTAAGCAGGCAAATCCACATTAGATACAAACTAATGCTGATATATGGAGCGAATAATGAAGATGGTGAAACGGATGCAAATTCTTGCAAAATGAAGACCCAAGAATCATATGACACTCATGAAACGAAGAATAAAGAAGCTGAAAAGGATGAGCAGCCTTGCATAAACGGAGAATCTTCCAAGGACATAGCAATTGGAGATGACTATGAACCAGTTGTAGACAGCAAACCAAGCATTATGAGGAGAATTCGAAGACTATTTTGCATGTGTTCATTGAAACGAGAAGCCCAAGTATCATATGAGAATAATGAAACAAAGAATGGATCTGCTCAGATGGATGATAGGTCTTCGGAAGTGAAGACAGCATCATTGGAGAGGAAGCATGGAACGAATAATGAAGATGGTGAAACGGATGAAAAATCTTGCAAAATGAAGACCCAAGAATCATATGAGACTCATGAAACAATGAATGGATCTGCTCAGATGGATGATAGGTCTTCGGAAGTGAAGACAGCATCATTGGAGAGGAAGCATGGAACGAATAATGAAGATGGTGAAACGGATGAAAAATCTTGCAAAATAAAGACCCAAGAATCATATGAGACTCATGAAACGAAGAATAAAAAAGCTGAAAAGGATGAGCAGCCTTGCATAAACGGAGAATCTTCCAAGAACATAGCAATTGGAGATGACGATGAACCAGTTGTAGACAGCAAACCAAGCATTATGAGGAGAATTCGAAGACTATTTTGCATGTGTTAATTGAAACGAGAAGCCCAAGTATCATATGAGAATAATGAAACAAAGAATGGATCTGCTCAGATGGATGATAGGTCTTCGGAAGTGAAGACAGCATCATTGGAGAGGAAGCATGGAACGAATAATGAAGATGGTGAAACGGATGAAAAATCTTGCAAAATGAAGACCCAAGAATCATATGAGACTCATGAAACAATGAATGGATCTGCTCAGATGGATGATAGGTCTTCGGAAGTGAAGACAGCATCATTGGAGAGGAAGCATGGAACGAATAATGAAGATGGTGAAACGGATGAAAAATCTTGCAAAATGAAGACCCAAGAATCATATGAGACTCATGAAACGAAGAATAAAAAAACTGAAAAGGATGAGCAGCCTTGCATAAACGGAGAATCTTCCAAGAACATAGCAATTGGAGATGACGATGAACCAGTTGTAGACAGCAAACCAAGCATTATGAGGAGAATTCGAAGACTAATTTGCATGTGTTAATTGAAACGAGAAGCGTGTGTCAATATAGTTAATGTGAAATAAATTACAGTAAAAGATCAGTATTAGAATGTTCATTCTACCAGTAATGAGTAAAACTTAGAAATTCAAAAGTATCTCTGTTAGCCGATTCGATGTAAATAGTTAAAAGTGTGTGGGTGGGTTTTTATTCTTCAGGCAATTTCAGTTATCTTATGTTGATCTTTTACCCCTTGGCTTAATCGCCATAATGATGATAATTGATGAAGTGATGTAATAGGGGGCGCAAATTAGTTGTGCATTTGTATACCACGAGAGCACAACATTCGCCACTCACTTGTTATTTATACGAAAGTGAAGCGCATTACAACTTCGATTTATTTGTGTCACCAATGAGAACATTAAAAAGAAAACAGTCTCTCAGTTGTACCTCAATGAAAGGAAAAATACCTAAGTGAGAAAGACATAAACATTACTTTTAAAGTTGGTAGGGTTAAATATACTACGTCAATTATATTAATAACATTTGCAGTTATTTGAATGCCGTGTGAGCTTGACAAAACACTTTATTTTAAACAAACGTCGCCTCAAATTCCCCTCTCTAGATGTTTACATAAGATGGACAATGCCATGTCGAAGAAGTGAAGTGAACATTAGTTAAATATACATATATATTGCTTGGTTATTTTATACCATTATGCATTTTCAATTGTTTACTTTCATCATTTATATAGTATAAATATCGTCACAATGATAGGAACATTTGTACTAAAATCATAACCAATACTCAGAGACTATAATGTTGCCAGTTTCTGCGAAAAGGGAACAGAATTGCAACAAGTAGGCTCACATTGTCCACGAAAGCAAATGCGCACACCTATGATAGTCATAGTAGAAAAGATGATGAAGTACAGTTAATAAATACAACTTCTATATGGCTTTCTGCCGCCTTTATCTCTGTGATTATATTTGGAAGGCAGTTGTTTCTGAGAGCAACGAATAAGAAACATAATTCGAGTACCTTGCCCCTTTGTTTGCCATGATACAAATCGCAAAATGTGGGCTGTACAATTTCACTATGAAGCTAACCTGAAGAAGCTAGAAACAGACCTACGTTTTCGTTGAACAAATTGAGATGTTTGTCTTTTCACTCATACACACGCGATCTTTGTTTCAGTGGACGAAGCGAAGCAAACAGACTCTTGATCACAAACCATTGTCTGTCACTCTCCAGTCTAAATTAGTCTTGCTTTATCTTTACTTGCTTCGTGGAAAATGTTTCTTGAGGATCTTCTTTGGTCTTTAATGTTCCTCTCTCTGTGCAATACATAGGCTATATGTTATCTGTGTGTTTTGTTTTTAAGTTTTAATTTATATTATCACCCTCTCCTTGAGGATATGTTTTCTTCCGCTTGGCATTTATCGACTTTCTTGCTTTCCATTTATGTGCCATCAGATAGAATGATAAAGCTAAAGCCATGAAAATAGCCCAGTCAAGGTCAGGGCAGCCAATTGCAGTGTTGCCAATAAGCAACAATTTAAACCGACGAAATCGAACGCGTACGTACAACGCGCGAGGTGTCGACTGAGCAGCTTAGAAGAAGTGTGGCAACCCTGAGGGCCAGGGCTCTGGGGGAGGTAAGGGGAAGCTTCGACATTGACTGAGCTGTTTTCGTCGAGAGAGCAATAGAAGTTTCTTGTATCAAAAAGGGTTTAGCTCTGCTACATAGTGGTTAAGAATAGGTTCGTTGTTTAATTAAACTTGTTGGCCTCCCCGATGGTGCAGTGGTTCGATACCGGTGGAGGCTCATAGTGTTTCGGATCCTACTGTAAACTGTAGGTCAAGTCCCCGTTAGCTTTGCTGTGCATAAAGTGGACTGAAAACAACAAATCAATCAATCAATCAATTAAACGTGTCTCCAAAATAACTCATATACACTCACCGGTTATGAAAATGTGACACTTACATACTGAAATACAGGTTTCCCTGTAATGCGTTAGGTGTGCTCCCTAACTATCCGGCGGAAGAATAGCTCCCTAGTTGCTACTGAAGTTGACTCATCGCCTTAGAGTTAGCCAATACATATAGCGCATTGCAAGAAAGCCAGTAATTCAGGATATAGGTGTTCAATTATTGGACTGTACACCTAACGACAAAATTAATGACGAATTATACGTTAACATTATCATTCAGTCTGCTTTCCACAATGTGATTATCATGAATTGAAATAAATGTATCAATTAGCAGAGGACATTTGCTTTACATAAACATAATTTCACTGAAAACACAGGATGTACAAAAAAAGAACGAAAATATCGATAGACAATTTGACAACTATCTTTGCCGTTGACTGTACACCCAAGACTATCTTGAGGTTCAGGCATAGAATAGTTAGGGTATAGAAGATTACCCTACATTTAAACCTCGCTGCTCTTGGAAATTGCAGTTCCGTCGGTGGCCAATAGATGGCGCGGCAGTCTTCTTTTGCTACTCGCAGTAAATAGGGGGGGAGATTCATTGTCCCACTGGAGTTTCCTTCACCACAGAAAGGACAGGGGTGGGTTGTGAAACAGGTTTTCTGAAAACGAGGGGGGAATATATTTCGTTTTCTGATTTCATGCAGTTCGTGAATTTACGGAATGAGGACTTTGCCAGGCAGCTACATACCCCACCAGGGCGCGAAATCATTGAAGATTGATGTTTTTTTGGGGGGGCAAGAAGATTGTGGTCTACACAAGAATACACAAACTATACATATATATTATGTATGTGCATGAAATTTTTCAAATTTTCTACCAAGCAACTGAAGAAAGAGCCTATATGATTAATATTTATAATGTTATTAAATATAAAAGTAAATTACTAAATATGTAAAAATACATTAGTATTAAATAAATATAAGGGAATGTATTTGATATTTTTTTATGTATCAGATATTTATAATTGGCATCTTGATTGCGCAGTGAATACGTTTTCGCCTTGTAATCAAGGAATCGCGGGTTCGATACCTGGTGGAGGCACATAGTGGTTCGGATCCCACTTTAAACTATCGTTTGATTGACTTGTTATTGATTTTTAGTTTTGGTTATTATGTATAGGTTTTCTACCTACCTGTGGGTCATCGCGGCGATAGGGTTGAAATAAAACATTATCTCTTATGCCTTTAGAATCGGTTTGGATGGAAGGGGGAAGGGTCTGTGGTATTCACATTAACACAAGGTTAGTCGAGCAACTGTGCAGATTAAGGTTGACTAACAATGGCAGTGAGTCTAAAGTATCCAAAGTAAACATATATTGCTTAAATATGTCTGCATTATACAATGACTCAACTACAGGGGGGACAGGGGATCATTGCGAGCAATAATCCCTTCGATTTTAAATTTTATGCAAATAAAAATAAATTTTGTAAAATTATCTTGCTTGTTTCACTCGCATTATCTGCTATTCTTGTTTTCATCAAGTTCAGAGGGGCGGCGGGAGTCAGGCATTGGGGCCGAATGATCTAAATAAAGTTGTAAAAGAGAGAATGCCATGGCGTCCAGGAAATTAATTGCGCACTATTAAATCAATATTGTTTTCAATTGCACAAATTGGATCTAAAAATTTTTGAGGTATGTATCTGCATTTCCAGACCTCCTCATCGGACTAAAATGTATGATATAAAGTAATCACCTCACATTAGCCTTCTAATACTAATAGTAACTAATGTATTCAACAAAGTGCTCGTTTCTGTTTTGGGGGTTGAACTGGACCTCTAGATTTCCAGTGTTAACCCAGCATCACAAGATCAATTGAAATCTAGTAGAAGGAAATATGGGGGACTCCAGCTTTGAAAGATGGGTAATAGGGCGGTGATGGGACTTCATTCACTGAAAATTCGTCACTCAATGAAAGTCGATCGGAAAGACTGAATTCCGAAAAAGGATTTCAATTTTAATAATAGTGGACATTATTAATAATAATTTCAACAATAGCATTTCTTTTCGATATATTTCATGAAACAAAACCTTTTTATATTAATAGATCATCAGTGCTGGAGTTGTGGGTGTGGAGAAGGAGTGCAGAGGGGTATTTTTCCCCCAGTTATGTAAATTTCCATTAACCATCCCCTCCTGCTAGGATAATTTGCATAAGCATGCCCCACTTCTTCATTGTCTCCATGCTGATCTACACAAAGACCCTCCTCGACCAAGCATACCAACTATAGGAGTTTCCACTTCGAGCACTGTAGATCATAAAATAAAAACACACTGGAAAGAAGGAAATGTCCACAGAATATCAATATGGAAGAAAAATGAACTTCACAAAATGACCCCAAATAATGGTAACATTTAACCCATACGCTGTGAACCCTTAGGGCAAAGAGATAATTCGACTCCACATCCTACTGAGTTTTGGGACCACTTTGAAGTAACATGGAACAGGTGTAAACAATTTGAGAATTTTTTTCAGCTCTTATTTGAATATAAAAAGGCTTAGAGCCAGCTTGAAAATATTTGATGTGAAGTTACATTCAAATACCACACGTAAAATTAAAATTAGTGATAAAAGTTCATGATTTATCAAATTTAATTCTTTATATTGTGCAGTAACAAAGCAACGACTGGTTGAGTAACTGAATCTTTCTGTACTGGATTCATAACTGTAGACATTTTATGCATACGCTCACCACAAACTGAGTAGCTACAAAGTTATGAGTAGACCTCGGACTTTAGGTTTTTAACCTATTTTTCCTTCACAGGTATGCAAGAAATAATAAGTTATGTCAGCGTTTCGTTAAAAAAAAAAAAACGCAACGGCTGATGAAGTTTTATAATGCCTAAAAAAACTATTTTCCTTGTTAGAACCTATTTTAGGTTCCACTGTTACCTGTGCAATACAAAGTGGTCTGATCTCAGGCATGTATCCAGGAATTCCTTTCGAGGGGGGGAGGGGGGGGCTGAACTCCATCTTTTTTAAGGGGTATAGATAAAACCTCACAATTGTATGTTTAAGGCAGTAGCATCAATTGGGTTGAAAAACGGGGGGGGGGGTGCAAGGAAAGTTTACTTTATCTTGGCAGACAAGGCTTAGCATTAAGAGACCATAGTGATAGTTTGGAGGCAAAAAAAATGGGGATCAATTATCCCCTAAATCGTCGCCACTGTTTAAGGCTGTCATTTTAATCGGGACGTGAAATCGGAGCATTTTTTTAACCAATTGACCCATCTGTTTCCATGCACTAACATTGTGTGTCAGAACCATCTCAGTAGGTGTGTGTGTGTGTCAATTTTTTCTCATCAGGCATCAAAACATCTATATACCAGAAGTTCATGTAGCTGTTACACATGCACGGGATGGATAATTCACTCGACAACGCGACATTCAAATTGTTGGCTGCGAACTGGACGCAGACAGTTCTCGAATATTTGTCTCTGATTCGAGCCTGTACACCACTAATGTGTCTTGTCCTCCCATGTTTGCAGTTCTTATAAAAGCCGAAACCCACCAAATTGTTCATATTGAGGCCTAAGCACTCGCAAGTGTTCAAAATTGTCTGTCATAGCTTCCGCAGTCTTGTCATATATCGGCACGAAACAAAGAAAGTCTTCTAGAATACAGCTGGATCGCGAAACTAATGCACAGTGAAAACCCTTCCGTTCCCAACAGATCTAATGTTTTGTCTCCCGATATGATCACATGCTTACTCATTTATATCCAGTTATGTGCCCAAGGAGGGTTGGTAGGGTCCCAACCCCATTTTACCCAGTATTCCTTAAAAAAGAACGTCAAAGACAGGTAAAGATGGCAAAATGAGTACTGACCACCAAAAATAGAATGCGTAACCCCTCTCCCTTTCGAAAATCCTGGGCACAGCTCTCTTTATTTCGGATACATTTTTTAAAACGAGAATGTTTTGTCATTTCGTATTTGAGACTGAAGTAAGATGCGTTCTTTCTGCAGGTTTGGATATTATATTATTTTAACTAAAAATCAGTCAAAGTCAAGGGTAGCTCATGGACACTGACTGATCACTAATCGACTGTATGAACAGAAGTCTCATCTCATTAACCGATTCTGTTGTACAGATCAATTGGGGAAATTGAAGCCGCGTATTTATATCCTCATTATATTCTAGAACGTTCTTGTGATTTTCTTCTGGCGTTTCTCTGTACAATGCCCAACAGTAGTCAGCCATCATGCTAACACTCCAATGTCCTTGATACCTTTCCTCCATATCCCTCATGTCCTGATGGAACCATTCGCCTTGTTCCTCACTTAATTCACCGAGATTTTGTGGAAAGTTATCAAGGTGTGAATGCAAAAAATGTAATTTGACATTCATGTTACAACCCAGCTCTTGAAATTTAAGTAACATATTCTCAACAACTTCTCTGTAATCAGGACTTTTGGGGTTCCCCAAGAAGTTCAACACTACACTTTTAAATACTATCCAAGCATCTCTTTCAGCTACAGTCATTGTTTCCCCGAAGTCTTTATCATTCATTAATTTCCTAATGTCTGGTCCAACAAAAACACCTTCTTTCACTTTGCCGTACGACAGGGATGGAAATTTGTTGCATATGAACTGGAAACATTGTCCTTCCTTGTTAAGTGCCTTCACAAATTGTTTAATCAGCCCTAATTTGATATGAAGAGGAGGAAGTACAACTTTCTCAGGACTGACTAAATGTTGTTGTACGATGTTCTTTGAACCCGGTTTCAACGTTTTCCGTATTGGCCATTCTTTTCTTTCCCAGGTAATTTCGTGCCCTACTATCCCATTCACAGATGTAACATGGCATTTTCGTATATCCACATTGTAGTCCAAGTAAAATGCTCAAAACTTTAAGATCACCACACACCAACCAACCATGGTCCTCATATTTAATTTTATTAAGAACAAGTTGCATATTGCTGTAGGTTTCTTTTAGTGACACAGAATAAGCAATAGGAACTGAGGGGAACTTATTTCCATTATGTAACAGAACAAATTTTAAACTTGTTTTATTCGAGTCAATGAATAGCCTCCAATCAGTTGAAAGACAAGGAAAATTTAACTTAGTCAGCAAACCGGACACATCACAACAAAACACGATAGAATCTTGTTTCGAGAAATAAGACACAAACTCTTTTTCTCGGTGTCTGTACCAGGAAAATGTTTTTCCACAAGCCAGTAAGTTGTTTTCGTTAAGTCTGGAACCAAGAAGCTCAGCTGATTCTTTAGATAAATTTAGGTCTCTAACTAAATCATTGAGTTCGCTTTGAGTGAAGGGTATAGGGTCACGAGATCCGTGAGGGGGGGGGGGTCATAAATGTCATCTTCCATTTCACTTCCTTCCACTGAATCACTTAGTGAACCAGGATCACTTACACACTCAAGACTTGATGGAGGTATCGGTACAGGCAAGTCTGGACCGTGCAACACAGGTCTCATTGCAGAGGGAATATTGAGATACACTATCCTCTTCTTGTTTCTAATATTTCGACCTACAATTTCACAGGAACAGAAGTAACAATCATTGCTGTGATTCTGAGGCTCCCTCCACACCATGCGTATTGCAAATGGCGTAGATGGCCGCTTTCCCGTGCTCCAGTTTCGTAAAGATTCCACACATGATCTACATACCTTGTGTGGGGCCCACGATTTATCTTGATCTCCTAGTTTCATATTGAAGTATGCGTAATACGCTCTTCTTACAAAATCTGTAATTTCCTGTCTCTGTACCCAGGGAACAAATTCACCGCAGATGTAGCAAAACACATCTGGGCTATTCAGACAACCACGAGATGCCATGGCCACACCAAAGTAATGTACCACACTGAACAACGTATCATGGAAGCAAATTAGGACTTTTGACAGTTACATATAAAATTAATTTCAAATGATATATCAACGTTTTACATAGTATTATTTTCAGCATTTAGGCAAAAAACATATTAATTAATTTAAATAAAACAAAACTTCTCTGTATTTAAAGCTTATCCGTCCGTCTTTATTACTTGTTGAATAATTTTGAAACGTACCAGTGACATCTAGCGACAATCACTTCAATTGCACTGAAACGTGCATACCACAACCCAAATATATAAATCATGAATTGTAAAAAATTCTTGCGTGATGTGAGAAAACTAATGCCAGTTTCAGCATCAGCAAGTTCAAATCCATGTAAAACACCCAAAATTATAAAAACAACAGAACCCATGCGGCCCTGTGTAATCGGTCAGTCCTGACGCTTGTGTTGTTCATAGTATCCACGATTCACAGATTTCCAGCCTTTAAATCTTTTAGCCAAATACTGGCGCAATTCCAGATTGTCTTCAATTTTATGTTTTGTCACTTTTTATTTAGAGGTTATTTATAACGTCACAACGTATCTTATATTGTCTTAACATTCATCGAGGTGGATGCACCTTCAGTCCCAAAAGTCATCCCCTGGCTGCGCCAGGCCAAGATTCAACATAAGAGTAGCTCACATTATGCTTCTAATACTAATAGTGAGTTTTGTATACTCAAGTAAACTTATAATTTCAGTTATCGGGGTTGAACCGGGCCTCTAGATTGTCGATGCTGACCTAAGGTCATAAGGTTAATTGCAATCTGCAATTGCTACGCTGTTCTAGTGGACTCCAGATTGAGAGATAGATAATAAATGCCGATTTGAAAGGGCTGGTCCCCCCCCCCCAAAAAAATAGTTGTTGCAGAATGGGCACAGTGTTTAATTTTGGTGTTAGTGGACCTCAATATTATTATTCATAATTTAATGACGATATTTCTTTTCGATAGACCACTGATATTTGTTGAAGACTTTTTCATGACACAAGAACTATTTTGTTAATAGATGACCAGTGCTCGAAGAGTGTGTGTAAGGGGGGGGGAGTGTAAGGGATGCAAGGGGATGCTGTCCCCTCAGCTAAGAAAAAAGTCCAGAAACATCCCCCAGCTAGGATAATTTTCATAAGAATCCTCCTCCACCTGTTGCTTTGTTTTCACGTTGATCCACATAAGGATCCTTCCTTCTATCCCCTAACTTGAAGAAGGAAATTCGCAGCTAGAAATTTTCACTTCGAGCATTGTATATGCTCTGTACCCTGCATGGCCAAATAGGGGCTACTGGACCTAAGGGTAAAGAACTAATTGCCCCTGGGCTCCACCTCCTGAGTTTTTGGCCCCCTTTGAAGTAAAATGTAACAGATGTGGACAATGTGGGAAATTTATCTCAGATCTCATTTCAATTTCATATTGAGGCATGGGGTTCCCTTGAAAATATTTGGTGGGAAATTACATTTTAAATATCATGTGCAAAACTAATATTACTAGTAAAAAAAGGTAATGAATTATCAAGTTTGTTTGTTCAGGTATTGTGTAACAATAAGACATCAACTGGTTGAGCAACTGATTCTTTCTACTGGCTTCATAAAGCCACACTATGTTTACGACAAACAGCATAGCTATAAAGGTATGAGATGAGGGAATTTTCATGTTGATTGCATCTGTGAGCTAATTAAGTTAATTCTGCACTTTGGAGTTGACCCATATGCCAAGTTGCCTGAGCCCTCTGACTGAGGTAATACACCACTGCTTATTATCACAGACGTCATCATATGATATATTTCTGGGAAACAGATTCTGATTCGTAAATCCATTTATTTAAATAAGTGACATTATCTGTTGAATTTCTGGGATGATATAACATTTCAGGTGTATGAAGAGAGAACATAACAGGGGCCCTACACCTAGGCCCCCCCCCCCTGCTTAACGGCTGCTATGCCACTGGGTCAAAACCATTCAAATTAATTTAGTAAATATTTCGCTCTAATCTCGTCAACAATTGATCAGTTCACTATATTACTTAATTTGAAGAAATCATTTATGCGTGATGTGGTCAACACACATAGAGGTTGGGCCAGCCCTCGTGGTGGAGCAAATCGTGCTATGATGCCAGGGGCCCCGGGTTCGAATCCTGACCTGGGCATGTATATTTGTGAGTCCATTTATCAATTTCATCATGTCATCACTCATCCCCATCTTCGCAAATTAGCCAAAAGTTGCACAAAAAGCGAAGTAAAATAATGCAAATCAAAATAAAATATCAAACATAGAGGTTGCTTCTTCAGATAAAAAAATATAATTTTCTTCATAACTTCAGCATGTTTCACAATTTGTTGTGTAGAAAAATAATTAACTGTAATTGGCAAAAAATAGCTGCATGTAGTTCTACAAATTTGAACATGCCAGCATATTTTGATAGATAATTTTCATATTTAAAATTTTAATTTTAATCATAAAATAAAAATATTGAATAATAATTGAGTACGCATAAGGAAATATTTTGTTGATGAATTCTAAACTGTTTTAATGATAATAATAATATTAGTAACCCATTTACAAATAACAATACAAAAGTAATCAATAGTTATTATTATTACCATATTACAATTTTACTCTTCTTGAGCAACTTCCATTATTTCTTGATATATGTGACAATGCTTCACTTCAATAACTAAGTTTATAAAATAGTCATTGATGCACTTCCATCAATGTAATTTTTATGTTCATAATTATACATTGTCATGTCTAGCTTCTATTTTTCAATATTTGTATGCATCATGTCAAGATGCAGAGTCACTTTCACATGTTGCTTGCAGGTTCTCAGTTGCTGGCAAGAGATGGCGACAGTGATGGATTTCTTGTAGCAATTAATGGAGAGGAAGTAATAATTCCTTGTAAGCCTGCAGCTCCAGGTATTCAGGTCGAACTGGTTCATGAGAGTTCGGTAAGTATATGCAAATATATATTTTATATAAATACATGTAAACATAGCCAGTGGTGTGACCAGAAATTTCATATGACTGAAAATGGTGTATACTATGTAATCTTTTTGTTTTTTATTATGCCATCCTAAACTTTCCGTATGTGCTTCTCTTTATTTGTTTAGGATTTATAGGCCAGTGGTGAGAGAAGTGGAGGTTATGACTAGGGGGAGTATTTATAGGCATTAAAACCTCTAAAATAGGCAGACAAATAGGCAAAAATCATGAAACCAGACACTTTAATAGTCTACCTGCAGGGGCAATTGTCACCCAGAACCTCAAATACTTTTCGTAAAATTTTCTTGCTCACTTCGCTCGCAATTCCTACCTCTTATCAAGTTCAGAACCATAGCTAGGTAGCAGCAGGAGTCGGCCCTGGGCACCGAATGATCTAAATGAAAATAAGTTGTAAGATTGATTGATTTGTGGTTTTAAGTCCACTTTACGCACAGAAAGTCTAATCGGGACTGGACCTACAGTTGAAATTGGGATCCGAACCACTGTGCCTCCACCGGGTATCGAAACCGTGACCCCTTGATCACATGGCGACAATGTTACCACTACACCATCGGAGAGGCACAAAAGTTGTAAAAGAGAGAATGCATTGGCGTCCCGTGAAATTATTTGCACCCTATTAAATCAATATTGATTTCAGCCTGCAAAAAACATTGTACCAAAAATTTTCTTGTTCGCTTCGCTCGCAATTTATCATTGTTCTCTGTGATGCATTTTAAATTACCAGACAGAGAGAAATGAGACTTGTCTTCATTGATTTTGTTTTAAATGCATGAACAATTGTTTCGAGGTAAGGGAGCATGCACATTTGGGACAATTTATGTATTGATTGATTGATTTGCTTTATTATACTTGGCATCTTGTGCCACATTTGGCTAATTTGCGAAGATGGGGATGAGTGATGAAATTGATTAATGGACACTCACACACATCCCTGCTCAGGCCAGTATCCGAACCCGGGACCCCTGGCGTCGTAGCGCGATGTGCTAAACCACTCAGTCACGGGAGCCAGCTGACAATTTATGTAATTTTTTCTGTTGGATGTTGTGAGATGGATGAGTAGGATGTGTAATGTATTTAAATAATATACGTATGTTGTATATAATATGTATTAAAGAAACTTAGAATACGTACACAATTTAGTGTCCACGTCGTTCCATGTTGCATATATGTGAAACATATCATGCATGAAAGTTATACATGTTAATGCAAAAAAGAATTATATTTGGAATGCATTTATCAAGCACTTTCTGTCTTTTGAAAATAGTTTGTGTGCTTGTTTTCCATTATTAATGTGAAATTGAAACGTGTTGAAAAAATAATTCAAATCACTTGTTCAAACACAAATGCATAAGGCATTTTACCACCCCAAACTCGTACACCCCAAGGTCCTGGCTGAGAAGTTAACTTTAGGTCCAGCGCTGAGTAACTGAACGTAAAACTAAAATTACAGTCAAAATAAATTCATTAAATGAAGGGCTCGGGTGTAAAACATGGTAAGTGACATCTTACCATGTACATCTTACCCGTACCATCTTACCAAAATGATCAAAATGTCACAAACAGTTCAATCTGTTCTTTATACTTGATATTTTGTGATTTTCTTGCCACCTGAAGTGAAATGAAGGAAGGTTTTTTCACCGTAACACTGGATTGCTCAATATCCCTCGAAACGATCTCCTCTCAGCGGATGATAGTGCATGAGAACAATTGGGAGTGGAGAGGTCCAAGGGCAAGGTGCAACGGGGGTATCTCCCCAACAATCTCTCTTTCAAACGATCATTAACAGATCTGCAGCAATAGCAACGTATTCACAATTAAAGTGAAACAAGAAAGTACAATAAATATAAGAATGAAACGTAATTGATTTATATTAATAGAAAAACTAAACACAATGTTTCACATCCGTGGCGAAGTTGTTAGCATAGCGTGCTACGACACCTTAGGTTCTGGGTTTGAATCCCGGCCTGGGCATGGGTATTTGTGAGTGTCCCTTCATCGGTTTCATTGTATATCAGCCATTTCAATCTTCGCGATTAACCAAAAGTGGCAGAAAAGCGAAGAAAAATAAACCAATTCAATCAATCAATCTTTCAGCTGTTCCATAATAAAACAATTTCAACAATTTTGAAACTAATTGACATCTTTAACCACTTAGTAAGGAAATCAGTTTGCTACTTGATGCAAATGTGATATTTATAAATGTAAAAAGATAATTGTTTAAATTTATTTAATAATGTTATTTTTAAATATTTAGTGATTTAGTAATTAGTAATGTTGTATTTAAAATACGTATACATATTAGTGCGCACGTACGTGTAGATTAAGATCTTTGTAAACCTCAACCAGTGATTTCACACCATGTACACGAAGCAAAAAGAAGAACAGTCAGTATTGATTGATTCATTTGGGTTTTTAAGTCCACTTTATGCACAGTAAGGCTAATCAGAACTGGACCTACAGTTTAAGGTGGGATCCGAACCACTATGTGTCTCCACCGGGCATCGAACCCGGTACCCCTTTATTACAAGGCGACGACGAAGAGTCAATATGATGATGTTACACCCATATTCTGCCTTCCGTTCCAAAGATAAGGGCCTCCGTAATTGTTTCATGCCCAACGCTGTTGCTTTGTAATCAAAGAATTCCGAGATCGAACTTTCATGCCTGCTTGCGGTAGATTGATCAGAGGCTCGAATCCCACTTTAAACTGTAGGTCCTTCCCGATTAGCCTGCCATGCAAAACGTGGACTCAAAACAAAGTTAAACCACAGATGAATGTGGTTTGACCAAAGTTTTGCTATGACACGTAAGCTATATTAAACGATGAAACAACATTGACCCCCACCCTTCACTCATCCGTTTTGCTTTGTAGTTCGCATGTATTGACTCCAGTTATATCCTTCTTAAGTGGATGATAGACAGATACTACCAACGATGGCAAAAACGAAGTACGTAGTGACTAGCAGCTAATGCAAACGCAATTTTCCGTCCGTAGCTTTCCCGACCGGGGTATGAGACTTCCTGGCGCCATTCTTTACTCCGCTGACGCTTCCAGCAAGGGAGGTCAAGAAGCAAGTTGCACAGAATTAGTTATTGCTTGTGGCGTTCTGAAAGCCCACTGTGGAAAATAAAGGAACCCACCAAAGAGTGTTTTCTTTTTACTTTGTACAGTCAACGGCAAAGAAATGGTAGGCAAATTGTCCTTTGCTATTTTCATTACTTTTTATTCTACATCCTGTGCTGTTTTAAGGAATGACACTATGTTGGTTCGATGCAGGCATTGTTCTCTGATTATTGACGTCATTATTTCAATTCAGTATCATCACATTGTGTAATACAGACCGAATGAAAATGGTGGTGGACAATTCGTCTATTGTTTCTTTCGCCGCTGAGTGTACAGCAGAACTGTTAAATACATTAAAAAATGATCAGAAAATATTTTAACTTTAGATCAATTCGTCTTTTCTTTTGAAAAATTCAGCCTGAGGCTATCCAACTACTCTTCTTTAGCCAACATATTTAAAGACGCGAAAAGCATGAAGGTTGTACAAAATTATGTAACGAGATTGCTAATTTGAAGCAAGTATATAAAATATTTTGAGACTCTTTTTAATCAACGCAAAGCAATGTCCATTTTCTGCAACGACCAGTTTATTCGTCCAACAAACTTATGTAAGTTATTTAGATAACTAACCACTTCTACTCGTTCCTTTGGGCCGGCCCCAGAAGGCAGAGTGGTTAGCACATAGCGCTACGACGCCAGAGGTCCCGGGTTCGAATCCTGGCCTGGGCATGGAAGTTTGTGAGTGTGCATTCATCATTTTCATCATGTTATCACTCATCCTCATCTTCGCAAATTAGCCAAGAGTGGCACAAGAAGCGAAGTAAAGTAAAGCAATATAATCAATCAATCGTTCCTTTGGGGCAGGTAGGAGATTCAGTTCAGACGCGATAGAGTAATGTGCAACGGCTTCACCCCTAAATAAAACCGAGACGCAGTGCGATAATATTTTCTTCCGCCCTTCTTTTCCTTAGATGTTCGACTATGCATTATGGCAATTGCCAGTGAGTCACTGATAAATTAAAAACATAAATGTGAAGGATAATGGCAGGTTGACGTGTGAATATACAAAATTATTGCTTAGGAGTATCAAAATGTAAAATCGTCGCGATTAAGAAAACAGGAAGAAAAGCCACGTAAAATATACAGTGCGTTCAATTTAAAATTGAACCCACCGGAAAAGCATCATGAGAGTAAGTATTAATTTCCTTGCCTCTTCGTTCCACACCAAGCTACGTGACTATTCAGCCGTCGTGTTACCATTACAAACAAAAAACATGCATTGCGTTAGGTATTCGTAAATGGGCGGACTGCGGTAGAATTTTAAATTGAACGAGCTGTAAATAACAGAGTATAAATAGTTGTTTATTAACTTTGGATATTCCTTTTATGTTGCTTACGATTTTAGAAACGGTACCTGAATACTTTCTTCCGAAAGAAGCACTGCACAGGCACACAGCCTCCACATGTGTGCATATGTATAAATGTGTGATTAGAAAATAAATATGAATGATAAGAAACGTGATACTTTTTAAAGATGGTGGAGTTATTGATTTACCGTTACTTGAAAATACCAGAATCTCAGGTATTGGCAACACCGAAATATCGATATATCGAAACGGTACCTTCGCTATTTTCCGGTACTTTCTGCATCTTCGATGTAACCGGTATTTCGAGATATTGAATCCCGGTATCTAAAACTCACTCTATACTCCTAATATTCTGAGACTGACACTTGCAAGGTATAAGTTTACTCTCCAGCACTTGAAATGAGAAGGGAAAGGAAGGGGGGGGGGGGATTTCTCGCACCCTTAAGCAAAGATGAAGACATGGGACTGGATCGCAATTCTGCCATTGATTGCAACAACTAGGGTGATGTTTTAGCCCCTTTTAGCCCTAAATGAGTATCACCTCACCTCACGTCACGAAGTCTCCGGGGTGTCACTTCGCGAGGTTTTCTTTCTCCTGATAGGAGAGGGGGCTCCTTTTTTAGTTTTACCGTGCGACGGGGAAAACGAGCCAACATCTGGGCAAAGCATATCAAGCTGTTGATCACGTGGCCTCGGGTTAGAATCTCGACCGTCCCCCAAACTTTACGTTGCAGAGAAACGAATGGCAAACGCGGTAGCAAGAGAACCAACAAAACGCACGCATTCATGTAATAAAAAGATTTTCATCTAAAACGTTGTTAAATGTTTAAAAACTCATACTTGACTGATCGAAATCAAATTATTTCAAGGATTGGGTCGACTTCTCACATGATCACTCTTCTGGTTTGCCTCTAATTGTGGACATCCATTCTTAACTTACTTATTTCATTATTCCATTGATTTTGAAGTGGAGATGAGTAGAGTGTCAGGAAATTTCGTTAGAGAACTCAATTGCGGGGACAAGAAGTGCCAAAACTTGAGGGAGGAAACTACCCCCATGCCCCCATAATCACCGCCACTGTGTATAATCCTATTCTGTTTAATATTATTAATAATAATATGTTAATGTAATTTCCCTTGTTCACCAAGAAGTGATTCTACGACTGATGGCTACTGTCGCACGATATTAAGCCTCGGCTGGATGTTTCTCTCAACAGCTGAAAACTGCTTCTCGTTCTGTTGACAAAATCTCCTAACATATGCCTCCAATTTCGGTGATACTCTGCAAGGCTTTTCTAGAAGGATACACGAAGGGATGTATTGAATAAAAAATCGAATTGGGATTCTAGTTTAGCGTACAAAAAATTGGAAATGCAGCATTAATTGGATGTGAAAGCAGCTTTAAATGGGGCGGCTAGAATCTACGATGGTGTTGTTTTTATATAATCCGCTTTGTGAGCTAATTACTTCATTTCCTTGTGGTTAACTTGCTGGTGTATTTAGTGCACCGTAAAGCAGGCAAAATTAAAAAAGATATCCTGTAATGGTTGCATAATCGGGGTATATTTAGTGCTGCTGAAACTAATGATTGATTTGGTTTATTTTTATTCGCTTTTCTGCCTCCTACGGTTAATTGCGAAGTTGAGGATGAGTGATGATATAGCCTAATGAAATTGATGAAGAGACTTGCACAAACACCCATGCCCTGGCCAGGACTCGAACCAGGGACCCTTGGCGTCGAAGCGCGCTGTGCTAGCCACTCCGCCACGGAGGCCGGTTGCTGAAACCATCGATAGACGGGATCCGTTATCTGTACTCGAAAATATGGCCTCTAAATATCGATATACTGAGAACCGACATTTTCGGTATCTTCGGTAACCAATATAAAGTACTCTCTTTAATGGTGACATTCATTTACCTATATCTTGTAAGGTTGAGTAGTAGAGGCACTAACGTTAGGCCCTACGAGAATATTTGTGCGCGTCTGTATTTATTTTCTCTCATCTCTACCAACCACTTCGACTCATTGTTATCTTTGCGATAGAGACGGCCGAAACACGCCCGCTCAAAATTGCAATTGATTTTGTAATGTTCAAAATGTTATAAAAATAAATTTAACTATATCCATGTCTATATGTCCCGTTTTTTTTATTTTAGAAATCTCGCAACCCTACTTACAGCGAAAGGGGGAAACTACGTTCAAAACGTAAGTACGCTCATGTAAAACGCTAGTAACGACAGAGAAGTAGGGGAGAAAGGTTTTCAGCACTCATTTCACATGCATATACTACATGAGAAGCAGCAAATTGAACTTTCCTAAAGGATAAATGGAAAATCTGCTGCTACCAGGATTCTCTGGGTTCTACTCTAACTCCGCGCTATTAATTCGAGAAGACTATTTTCTTCACATATTGACTCGCATGCTAGTCTTTCATGAAAATCCGCGCATTTAGTAGGTCATTCCCAGGCAGTGACATGAATAGATATTGATATTTTTTAACCTTAAAATTCAAGAAACTATTTTCTAATGAATCATTTCTTCCTTTGTTGTTTATATTAGTGCAGTTATATAATAATTATAATAATTGCAAAATTATAATCATTAATTAAAAGGGAACCAATTATTGCACCAGTGTTACACACATATTTTATCATTTTCTAAACCTCAAAGTAATATGTTAATATTGAATCTATGCTTTTTCTTGTTCACATCAAATCACCTCCAAATTAGCGGCGATTGAAGGTTGAGTGAGGCCCTACACATCGTTTTATATATTCTGATAGATAGTCTGGTCATTGTTAAGAGACTAAACAAAATGCAGGACTACATTTAGAATATAATCGTTATATTTGCACCTTTAATCACTGCCACAGGCACTGTAGGAGCAATGCGTATAAAGTGTGTTTACAACATGCTCCAAAACGTTTGCCGGAATCATTTCAATGGGTGTGATTTCGCGCTAACAATTGTGGGGGAAGTTGTTGGCTGAATATCATCCAATGTACAGCGAGCTTGAACCATATGGGGAGTACTGTATTCTCAAACAATTGCCCCTATGCACACGCCACTGTTGCTTGTGTATATAAGTGTTCACTCACTTACAAGCGAAACCGAAACTCGAGCTCTCAGCGACACAAATCCAGACGCTTTGGCGCCTGAAACAGACGTTCGTTGGATCCTGCATTTCTACAGTCGTGGCCTTTGTCCCACTGCTTTGGTTGCGATGAAGTATTTTGACAGGTTTCCGTCGTTCGCTGCAGGATACATGCAAGGCTTAACAGAAGAATGTTAATGATATGCATATGATATATAATGGTGATTAAATATTATTCCGAAATTAATACATGATTTATCTTCTGCAGAGCGTAAGAATTTTTTCTTCCGATAAAATTAACAACAACGAAATAATAATAAAAATATTTAACCAGAAATCAACCTTTTGATATATTACGAAAGCAATTACCGACTTTTTTTAATACTGTCCGATACTGTACGTAAATGCAGTCAGTACTCCTTCCCCCAAAATGATATGTTACTGTCTCTTTATATATCTCTGGCTCTAATGAATTATTTATTGCCACGTAATACAGATGAAACTGACATAGGAATTCGAACCCAGAATTTATTGTGCTAAGATAATGAGTCAACCGACATTTAACAATCGTTACATCCTTTAACTTTTCCAGGCAGTCATAGCCGAGATATATAAAACAACGTTTCGATTATAATTCTGTTGGTTAAAGTTGGATAATTTTTCGTAAGTAACGAAAACGCTTTGCTCGTTTCCGAATAGCACCTTTCAGTAAAAAGAAATTATAGATTGATCGAGTTCGTGTTACATACAGTATGGACCGGACTAGACCTACAGTTCAAACTGGAAACCTAACCATGTTATGTATGCCTCAACTGGTTATTCGAACCCAGGAGCCTTTGATTACAAGGCAGCGACGTTACCACTACGCCAACAAGGAGTCCCAGTAACCAATATATATATATATATATATATATATATATAAACACAGTAATAGGATGAGAAAGAGTGCCACAAGGGCGGATAAACTCTAATAATGGAGAGAGAGTGTATATAGCCTATATAAGTAAACAGAAGAGTAACAGTGTACAATTTACTTTCTTTTCGTCTATAAAACAACCGATATTAACACACCTTCAAAAAACAGCTTGTACATATGAACCAAATTAAAATTGATATGTGAGGGCATAGTAGTGCGCACGGGGGTTGCCAGTGGTGCATGAACACCTCCAAATGCGTCCTCAAAAAATTAAGAATGTAAAAACAACCATTACAATAATGAAAATAATGTATCCCCTACTGTCTTGAAATTTGAATTTTAATGGTCGGACCTTTCTAAAGGATGAAGAGTGAAACGACTTGCAGCCAAAGATATCCTCTTCCCTATATTTAAGCTGCTCTTCCCTATCCTCTTCTATACTCTATTTCGTAAATAAGGAAAGTGTCGTGAGGCTAATGCTCTTTTCATTTTCGTCAGTTAATTTTTGAACACCCTGTGCACTTTCACTTTTCCATCCTTGATATTTTCCTTTCTGACACTGCGCAGCATATCGTGCAAGAAAATATCTTCTAAATGCAACTCAAATTTCGCAAATTCTTCTTCGCTCATTCTCGCTCAAGATTTATGGTACCACTTTTTACAAAACTACATTCTATTGCCCCAGCATTCAAGTGTTTTATTCCAGCCTATTTCGGCTGCTTCGTCCTGAGACGGCGAGATCGACGTTCGAACCATGTTTGTACCACTGACCTACTTGTCGCTAACTCAAAAGCAAAAAAAAAAAATAAAACCGACCGTGGATTTTTATATTTAAATTTATATGTATAAATACACATACAGGGTGGCTCAATAAGTCACTTAACACCCCCGGTATAAGGCCACTGCGACATGGAACGTGAAAATGGCGATGACCAAACGTTGCCTGGCTAAGGGGGAACCACATTGACGTCTCACGCATGGTCGGCAGCCATATTTATGTCCGCCATCTTGAATTCAACTCCAGAAATTAAAATTGGAAGAGGGTCATGCGACATATCAAAATAGGCTAGAATTTCACCAGGAAAACAACTGTGACATTTGTTTTCACCTAACTTTAATTGTTGCAGAGTTAACAATACCACAAAGTTATGGCTCAATAAGTCACTTAACACCCCCAGTACAAGGCCACTGCTGCATGGAACGTGAAAATGGCAATGACCAATCGTTGACTGGCCAAGGAGGAACCACATTGACGTCACCCGCATGGTCGGCAGCCATCCTGATGTCCGCCATCTTGAATTGAACTTCAGAAATTTAAATGGGAAGGAGGTCGTGCGACATATCAAAATTGGCTAGAATTTTACCAGTAGTTTTCATTTATTTCCCTTTAGTGCGTGTGCGGTATTTGTGTGGTATGGTGAAATGCATTTTGCAAGTCGCGGTTTTTTTTAAAAGAAACTAAATTTACAGAATAATTTTTAATCAGATGTCTATATCTTAAAGATTACAAGTGCTATTAATACAGATCATGCAATTAGTGGAAGTGAAGTTTCATGATAAGAAAACTCTTAATAATAATAATGATAATGATAATGTCGATACTGCCCAAAACAAGGAATAGTCAACGAGACCAAATGTTATCAATCCCGCTCTGCCTGGACAACAAACGGGGCTTTGGCTTCTAGACTCACGGTCAGTCTGTCTGTTCCTCACTGCCCATGCGTATTTGTCATTGCCCTTGCATTAATTTCATCCTAATCTTCGCGATTGGCCAAAAGAGACAGAAGGAAGAAATAAAATAAATCAAATCAATCAGAAGAAAAGAGCAGCAAATGGATGTGCCTTTCCCAAATTGAGGATTCATATGGCAAGTCTCGCATATAATATGAAGGTTAGGATGAATAATGAAACAGTTTGTTGGAACACACACAATTTCATGTCCAGGTTCTATCCAGGATGCGAAACTAGGACACCAAGTTTTTTTGCACGTTACGCTAACCATTCAGCCACAGAGCCGAACTAAGGGTCCCGGGTTCGAACCCCGGTCGGGCTTGGTTGTTTGTGAATGTCCATTCATCAATTTCATCATTTCATCACTCATCCCCATCTTCGTAAATTAGCCAAGAGGCAACAAAACGCGAAGTAAAATAAACTAAATCAAATCAAAATAAAAATAAAAAACAGAGCCGAACTGAAATACTTTGTATTTGGCGAGTGATTCCCGACACGTAAACGATACAACTGGGAAGATAAAAAGAGACTGTTGCATTGGCGCCTTCAAGTCTGGGCAGAGCATTCAACCATATCAGTATCAATCACTCAACTTGATTTTGTGGTTTCAGGGTGAATCGTAAGCAAGCCCATACTTCCGGTCATTCTGTCTGTTTCTGTCCTCCAACTTAGAGATATGCGTGTGTAACATAGTGTTAATGCGCAGGGACATGTGAAAAATGCTAACGTTGGGATAACCGTTAAAATAATAGAAATGATAATTGCATTATGGTGGATTAAGGGTGTTGTTTGTTAACTGACTGTCACAATTACAAGTATGGAAATTTAAATCTTTGTAGTTAAGTAAAACTCTTGGTAAAATATCTTCATACCAATGGCTAATAATGTATTTAAACGCGTCGTTTCTCAACGTATGGAGCGCGACCCACTGCAGGGTCCCGAGAAGGCGTTTGGTGTGTCGCGTAGTCGGGCTCGAAAATTTATTTTTTGTGTCTCAAACACTTATTACATTTTAATTACTAAGATACATTGTTTAACAATTTAAATTCAACTCTTGTTGTACGAAGTCTAAGCTCTTCATGTCTATTATTTGCGCTCTACCATCGCTTTTTGCCGGCATCTCTCAATTTCATCATGCGTGTTTAGTTAGACTAGAGTAAATTAGTCTTTTAAATCACATATTTACTTTTCTTGAAGGAAGTATACGTAATTTCATTACGGAAATGTAAAAGAGGGCTTCTTAAAGTACTCGATGTTAGCAAAAGTATGATTTTAAACTGGGTGCACACCCCTTCAACTAATTTTGCCGGCGCCCATACTTGTGTGTCCCGTGAAGTGTAATATCCTTCAAGGTGGGTCCCGAACTGAAAAAGGTTGAGAACCATTTATTAAAGGTAATATACCTAGATATTAGTATTTTCAGTTTGAGACATCACAGAGTGCGAAGGGGCGGTTTTTGAAGGACTGCTGAATTCGCCGCATTATTCCTGCAAGGGAAAGGGTGGGGATATCGTATTGTATCCATGTACATAAGAAGCACGGACTTGAAGTTTCCTATGGGATATATTAAATATTACGTGCAACCCCCTCTCCTCTACCGCCAATAAATCTTTGACACGCTGCTACCACGGGTCTGTACTCTAACTTTGCGCTTTTAGTCAGAGGAGACGCGTTTCTTCACACACTCACTCACCTAATAATTCATGAAAATCCACGTTCTTAGAATGTCATTCCCAATCAGTGACATTGCGAATAGAAATGCGGGAATATAGCTCGCGTACTTTGAAACGGTGTTCATTGAAAATAACCCATAAAGCTTTCACGTTGAACGGTGCTGAAACTTGGTTCACGTCAAAATTTACGTCTTGTCGAATTGTGTTACTCGTCCCCATCTGTTGCCACATAGATGGCGACGCAATCGATCACGGTTAAGCTCTGGCAATTAGTAATATTTTATTATTACAGCAAGAACTGTGTCTTACTGCTAGGCCTACTAAGTGAATTTCCCTTCCATACACGTTACATTAAATCATTTTATGAACAAAAAAAATTAGAAACATTGGTAGGGAACATCCCTAGAGAACAGTGTAATTTATTTTCATTTTTCATTAAAATATTTATTTACAGTTAAAAATTTGATAACAAGATATTGTAGGAATGGCAGCATTCCCCTCTCCTCGTGATCCATTATCGATCAACCTATCTGTGAACAAAGTGAACTATATAGAAGAATGTTGTTCCCTAGTCATAGAGGATCACCGACCTCTACTCCGATGGAGGTACAAGGGCGGATACTTTATTAATGTTACTCGGCCATCCAATTTATAATAATATTTTGAGACGTTTCGGGCGAGAGTATCTCATTTCCCAGTTAATCCGCCCATGACTAAATTTAAACTGCATGGGCTATTTTACGCTTAATGGGGAGAGTTTCTTCTATTTTTGTGTCCCATTTTGGATATTTTACGTTGCTTTTCACCGTAGAAAGATGAAGTAATGGCATTAAAATCGCACAAACACAATGAATCGTCTATGCCTAACCAGCGTTGAACCCGCTTACCTCTGGCTCTGGAGGCTGTTAATCTCACCACTTAACCGTGGTTGGTTGGAACTTTAGTGAATGTACGTATGCCAATAAAATTGTTTATAATGATAGGTTTGATTAGATATATTTCATTCGCTTACTTTCAGTTAATCGCAAAGATTATTTGGATCGAGTGTCTTGAGCACGTACTGCAGGGTCCAGGGTAAATATGAAGTTAAGGAAACCGTCCCGTAATATTTCCATTGTACCAGAAAATACAACAGGAAAAATAGGGAGACAGAAGGGTGTGTATTTTAGGGACAAAATATCATTGGACATACCCATAAAAACCATACGAAGATAAAATTTATGGGTTTGAAAAATCGTTTATTGATTGTACTTCTCTTGAACTTGCTTTCTGTGAGGCGAGAGGTTGCATACACCTTATCCCCTTTGTTGTCGCAAAGTACGTTATTTTATATTCTACCGTTGCCCTCGGTCTCCTTAGCGATTTTCTTTCAATCCTCAAATGTTGTAATGCATATGGCATAGTTATAAACATAGTGATGGACAACTTGCCTGCTGCTTCAGCTGCTGCTTAAAATAAGAGAATGCAAGTAAAATTATGCTATTGCAAGTTTAATTTGTGGAAGCAAACGTTATCTTTTTCCTTCCTTCATTCCTACCTTTCGCCGACCCTTCTACAGACTTCGAAGCGCCATGCTCTGACACAGCTTGCAGAAGCATTCTTCCCAAACTTGTTTCTGTCCGACTCAAGTGCTAGGGGGAATAAAGCATTGGATCGTATCGTTTCTCAACCTATGGGGCGCGACCCACAGCTGGGTCCCGAGAGGGTGTTTGGTGGGTCGCGAAGTCGAGCTTGGGAATTTACTTACTGTCTTACAAAACTATTACATTTAAAATACTAGTATATATTTGTTTCAATATTTTAAATTCAACCCGTGTTGTCCGTAGTCTAAGCTTTACATTTCTGTTATGCGCACCCTACCATTGCTTTTCACCGGCATCTCTCAATTTCAGCTTTCAAAATTATATATGTATGGCACTTTTCTAGAATGAAGTATGTGAAATTTGTTTAAGCAAGCGTAAAAAAGGGATTCGTAAATTACTTGATGTTAGCATAAACACGTACTATTATAAACTGGGTGCACACCCCTTCAAGTAATTCTGCCGGCACCCATACTTGTGGGTCCCGTGAAGAGTAATATTCTTCAGGGGGGTCCCGTACTGAAAAAGGTTGAGAACTACCTGATTAGAGGCCCTTGAAAAGTTTGATTCGATTCACTGATTGATTGAGTTTATTTTACTTCGCTTTTCTGCTACTTCTGGCTAATCGCGAAGAAAAGAATGAGTGATGAAATTGAAGAAGAGACTCTCTCAAACAACCCCAATTCCCAGGTCGGGAATCGAACTAAGAACTCGTGGCGTGCTACCCACTTCGTTACGCAGGGTGGTGCCCTAAAGGAAAACTTGGAATTGGAAGTAAATTCCGCACAGAAATGCGTACAGAGTAAGTGAATGGTGGGTGGCGTTTTCTGAATACTGATGGAAATAATTAAAGAGTTGATTTAAGTCCCGAGAATGAAGAGAATTCGTTCAAACCTAATCGGGTTTGAACGGAATCCAAGCAAATATGAGCCTCCACCGGACATGAATTCGTGACCCTTGATAAAAAGTTGACAGCATTACCAGTACACCATCAATATAAACGGCTTGAAAACACATTGCCCCTTTGCTCGTTTCAAGATTAGTCAGTTAGAGTCAGCGTCAGGGTGCAGGTGAAGTCCCTGGAGGTCTTGCAGTGCAAATTTAGAGAAAACCGAATGACATATAGTACAGACAGATGCCTTTTATCATTCTTCTGAAAATTTATACAAATGCTGTTTATACGGCCTTACTAAAAAAACCTTGCTAAAAACACTTCGTTATGTGTTGCCGAACAAAGCTCATACATTGCTGAAGACATTATTAGAGTTCACAATCAAAATTATTTGGTTATGCCATACAGTGTTGCAACGAGGCTAGAAAAAGCCATTTTACCTATCGTATATTAATTTTAAAATGTGACTTTTTGTCGTAGTTTTCTTTTTTAAGTTTGTCCATTTACTTATGCCAAATCACAGGAATGTAAAAGCTTTAATAACAGAAATTGGGGGAGAAATTATCTCACACAAACTAATTTGGAAGCATTAGGTGACTGTAACATCTAGAAACAATAGATTTCGTGAATATAACTTGCCTGATAATTGCAGGACAAACCACATCGTTGGAAATTGATATTGCTGAAATTAATGTCGAATTATAGGGAACGATTGATTGATTTATTTGCTTTATTTTAATTCGCTTCTTGTGCCACTTTTTGCTAATTTGCGAAGATGGGGATGAGTGAAGATATCATGAAATTGTAGAATGGACACTCACAAACATCCAGACCAAGGCCGGGATTGAACCCGGGGCCCCTGGTGTCGTAGCGCGATGTGCTAATCACTCCACCACGGGGGCCGACTTAACAAGAACGAAACAAGTTTCAAAATATTAAATTTCGTACGTAAATAAATCACCGAATGCATAGTCCGCGTATGCAAGGGCCGAGTGACGGAGCAACCAAAACATTAAAAATTGCTTCATGTTTGTCAACCCGGCGTTGGTCTACTTGTTAGCGTTGCTCTAACATTGAAATTTATGTGCTTATATATCTGTTGTAAAATTCGAAAGTCTTTTGTTTTGTCACGGGCCGGAGGGGGGTCATAACATGGTGGAGCAGTGGTGGCGATTAGGGGGGCGAGGGGGGTACTTGCCCCTCGTTCATCGTCACTTTTGTCCTTGCACTGTGCTAAACCTTATCTTCAAAGGGAAATATTGTCTTTGACCCCGCGGTTTTGGAACCCAATCGCCGCCACTGGGGTGGAGCATTTCCTATCGTCATTCGGTGCTGTGCCGTTATCCTGCAAACACATTGTCTATGTTAACTTGACGTTCACGTGTCGACCAACCTCGAAATTGTTTTTTTTTTTAATATTTTTTTAGTGAATTGTATTGGTCTTCTTGTGCTTATGTGATTTTTTCTCATGATGGACAATACACACATATTGTAATGTCTCTCTTGCCCTCCGTGCGCACGCCTATGAGAAGGATTGTTACTGCTGTGACTTTCCATCCGAAGTATGATTTGGAACGGTCTTCTTATCCTGAACAGGTATTGAACGTTTGAAAGATCCTAGGTGATTACTTTGAAGATCTGCCTCTTAAAGGAGGAGTTCAATGATACATGGATTCAACACACACAGAAACGCTCAGGTCGTTAGACCTGACTCAACTTTTATTCATTTTTATTATTTTACTTCACTTTTCGGTCACTTTTGACTAATCGCGACGATGAGGATGAAGTTGATGAAGTGACACTCGCATCCATGCCCAGTCCAGAATTCGGAACATTGGACGCCGGGCGACAAGTAAATCGAGTTCACAACCATTGACTTCGTAGTAACCATTCATCTACTCGTCATTATAAGAACACTGACGTCATCAAAGCTGCTACCCTCGAGATATAAATAACCATCAAGACTAAGTTTCGGTTGTGATAAATTGTAGACAGTTGTTGCTTCATTCTGCGTGCAACATTTCATCGTACCCTAACCTCTCGATTTCAATACACCGAGCTGTTTGACACGCTCTTCATTTCAACAGTTCACTCATTAGGTCCTTATTGATGTTGTCATTTATATAGGGTGACCGTACGTCCCGTTTTGACCGGGACAGTCCCGTTTGAGAGGCGTGTCCCGGTCGTCCCTTCGATATTATTTAAAAACACTATTTGTCCCGTTTTATAAAAGTCTAGGTGTTAGGTTGAAAACCAAGTATAAAGTTGAGACATTTCATGCTAAAAAAGTTTGTATTGTTTTGCGTGTGTTCCGTTATTTGTAGAGCAGTGCATAAGCATGCCCAAGAAGCGTACATGCAGTTTCAATAGGGACTTGGTACAAGACACAAACCAGAAACTCAAATGGCTAATCTCGCGTCAGATGTGTGGGGTAAGGTTTTCAAGGAGATTTATAAACGGTTGATGAAAAAATATAGCTCCTCTCAAGAAGATTGATTGTTCTGATAAATACTTCTTGCACGCCTCAACTTTAGCGTAGGGCTAACATGAAAGGTTGATCAGAAGGAACCAGAAATACCGTGTAAGTCACACCGAGATTATAAAAACGACAGTTCATATTTCAAATAATAATAACGATAGTATAATTATAACAATAATTTTATAATTAGGCCTAACTGATTTTTCAGGAGGGGAGGAGGTAAACTGATCTCCTTGGGATGTCCCGTTTTTGGGCCAAAATATTATGGTCACCCTACTACTAGGGCGCCAAAATATCTAGCTCCTGGGTTCTCATTCCATTGTAATTATCATGCTCTTACCATGAAAAGGTCTCCCACGTATTATCCGCGGTCCCGGGTTCGAACTCTGGTCATAGCTCCAAAATTTGGGTGATGACTCAAAAGAATGAGAATATAGTTAGGGAAACTTAATAAGGACGATCTGGCTCCTATTGAGAAAGTCTGATAACAGCGGCGGTGGGACTCAATGCGCTCAACGAAGAACCCGTTGATAGGCTTTTGTCTTTAAGAAGGCTGTTGGACTCCATGGCTATGCAGAGCACCTGCGTTATATTGAAAACTGAAAATCCATTACGTGAAGTCAAATTAACACTTTTGTAATAGCAATTTTGAAGTAATAAGCATAATCTTGAGTTTCGGGTCATAGAAACAAATGTTTAGAGTGTGAGCGAGCAAATCAATTGTTACTAAATATATGGTAAAAAACAGACAATTTGGTCCAAATTGAACAAAGTATATTTTGTCCCAATCCTCCATCCCCGGTCACGTCCCTTGTCTTGTATGTATACGTGTCAGTTAGAAACCGAATTCATTGCCTGTGTGCTCACTGAAGGTCTGCTTGAGACGATTCCCGACACTTTGACGCCAGCTGACAGCGGGGTCGCTCGGAACTTGCTTTTGTCGCGGGCACGATTCGAATGGAAACAGACAACTCTGCTAGTGATTGTTGCAGTCTAATTCTCGAATGAATATTTCACTTGCTCTCGTTGCCTTCACGAATTTTATTTAAAGCAGCCCAATAAATCAAAGAACGAAATAGCTATATTGGGAACCTTTCAACAACTCCCATATTCGCAGCCAAAATATTTTACAATGACAGGTGTAATTGTATTTTTGACTGTAAACACAAGAATCTAATAAAAATCTTCCCACATTTTTCATCACGTTTCAATAAGTCAAAAATTACACTGTTCAAACTTCTTGTAATACTTTTCTAGATATCCAAGTTACAAGATGTGATTTCTCAACGATAACTTTGTTGCAACATTAATATACTTCTGTCATTGTAATCAGCATTTCTTAGCTACGGTATAGTAATCGTTCATGCAACTTCCCACTCTTTAAAATGATACACCTTTACGTGAGGTGAGATCCCGCCACCATAAGTTAGGATTTGAGGAACAGAAACGGATGACACGCTCACTCAACAAGAGGCCTTGCATCAGTGGTGCTTTCAAATCTGGGCCGAGTAACAATTACAAAAGTCAGATCAAGTTTACGCCATAGATTAAGCTGATGCACTCGTACCCGGACTGAGATTTTCTGTGGTTTCTACAAACGACTGCAAGCATAGAAGCTTCGTCGTTGGCCAGTATTTTTCAAATATTCCTAAATCAAGTAATTGTCCAAAATAGTGGACATTAAGTGAGATAGAAAGTGTGGCCCCTTACAGCTATATTCGTGCAACGATTTAATAAATTTTATTTTACCTTTACATGATTCACATTCATATCATCAATAAATATTACAATGCAATTTCTGAAGTGCAATAATGAACGTGGTATGGTGTCTGACTATCACGGGATGACCTACCTAGGATTTTATTATTAATTAATTCAATACTTCGAATCAATATTTAGCCATTTGCAGTTTCTTAAGACAGGTCTACTCATGAGAAACCGTTGAAGGGAAAAGTGAACTGTGCACCGTATCCGACGAAGAGAAAGAAAACTGTTCGTGTTAACTAACTCCTTTATTACGAAGAATATTTTTTTATAGGATAAATCTCTAACATGCCCACATGTACGTATTCGTTTAGGTCTCTGGTTTGAATGCTTATTTAGAAAAATAAATAACAGAAATAAAAGTTTCATCGCTGTAATTAAATGTTACAAAGATTACAAATGTTACAAATTTCATCCTGTCATCACTCATCCTCGTCGTCGCGATTAGCCAAAAGTGGTAGGAAAGCGACGCTAAATAACAAAATCAAATCTTTCCAAGACCGCGAACACACAACCAACATCCATACATTGAAGAAACTGAATAGCAGCAACATTTCCTTTAACGCGTGTGTATCTTTATTTTTTCCCTTTCACCCGAGTACTGCAGTGTTGCCAGTTTCCTTCAGTGCTTCACTGTCAAAAGGTTTAAAAACGATAAATATTACATCTCTACTTTCGATGTGTGAGGTTCGTGATGATACAAATGCTCAGCACTGAATAAAGATGATGACCGTGCTGAACATTTTGGCAAAGCAGGAGAAGAATTCCATGGTAAACTGTTGATTGCTCCCTTACTGTTGAAAATTATGCAACAGCGCCAGTGGATTGTTCTTATCTTGGTGAAGCTACTTTTCTTGGGTGGATTTCGAAATCAAATCAAACTTGGGCGAATATACGAGTTATTCACTTCCTTGGCTGCTTATACGTTTTCGCCTTTCAAGTAAATGCAGGAAAGCACGCCTTGTGTGAGAAGCTAAGAGCATTAAAAACGTGTCCGTTCGTCCCTCCCCCTCTCTGTAAGAAAGCAATAAGAATTGCGCCCTTTGTTCTCTTCACCCAACTCCATTCAGTTAACCATGTCAAACACATTACAAGACCTGGGCTCGGTGGTTTACTGAGGACGGAATAGGCAGTAAAATGTTACAAAATGAATGTTTGGCCCATCTTTCAGAGCTCAAAGACGAGGTTACGAAGTATCTTTGCGAAACTTTTCTTTGGCTTGTTCAAAGTATTTACTGGTGATTCTTTACTGCAAAGATTACTGTGGCTGTGTTTGCTTTATCATTTTTATTTCCGTCATGTCATGATCGGAGCTTCGAAACTGTCGAATGGTAAGGGCCTTACATATAGGGCATCCCCGATTTAGTAGTAGTTAAGTCGTCGGCCTGTAATCAAGGAGATCCGGGTTCGATACACGGGAGAGTGGTTCGGATACCATTTTTAACTGTAGGTCAATCCTGATTAGCCTATCTTTGCATAAAGTATATTTAGAACTCAAGTTAGCGCAATCACAGAACATTTCGGTTTCTTGAAGGTAATTGGGGAGCTACGTGGACTAGCAGGTTCCGATCGAGAAAACCAAATAACAGCGGCAATGCGATTCGATGTGATGACCACGTGACAACCAATGAGGAAGTCTATTAACGGACCGTTGTTATTGAAGGAACCTTTTGCCACGGAGTTAGTGCATCGTAACTGTTACGGAGATAATTAATATATAAATTGAGCGGGTAAATACTAACAAAACAGGCTGTTATACTAACCACTACATCGGCTTGTATTGTGTTCACGCTAAACGGGGTTAAATTCTGTTACTGGGTGATAGACCAGTATTGTGATGTGCAAGCTGCGAAGTTATGTAAGAGTGGCGTATCTAGAAGTAGTTTTAGAGGGACGTAGTCTTATGTTTGATCAACTTTCCTTTCAAAACACGTAAAATATAGGAAAAGATGGCAGGATCTAGGAGTGGTAAAAATGACTCATAACTCCCTTATGCTCACATTCCTTTACTACATTTATGTGCACGCCACTGAAAGTTGGTGAATACAGACCACAAGTGGAGAGGTTTCCATATTTGGCGATAACAGAAGCGGGGTGTAAAGGATGATTCTCCTGTAAGCACCAAAATGCCAACCTCTCTCCACGTATTACATCCTGTACTCAGGAAGGGTGAGGGGGGGGGGGTTGGCACTAAGCCATCTTATGCTATATCCTAGGGCCGTACAAAAATGAGACCCTGAATGCGCAGAAGTTAAAAAGACCATCGACTATTACATTTTCTTAATGTTGTGATAATAGCAAATTAGAACATGTCAGATCCTTTTACCTGCTTATTTAATGAATGAAGGTAGAAGGAAGGAGTTTCTAGCGTTTAAATAAGTTCTTGCATGATGATCCTATTTTCAAAGGTCAAGTCATATAAACAATATGTACAATTTTTATGCTCGAATATAAACAATGTTTCCTCGTAAAAACGAATGTAAACATTTTAAATGCCAATAATTAAAAGTCAAGTAAAGTGGAGGGATACTAACGGTCCAAATTAACATCCTTGTTTCTTGGTTAATTCGCGTCCAGTGTGGCTACCGTAATGTAATGTTGGTTTCTGTTCCTTTAGTGTTTGTGCAGTATTAGTCTGGTATGGTGAAATGCATATTGAAAGTGGCAATTTTAAAAGAAACTGAAATTTACTGAATAATTTATAATCAGACGTGTGTATATTTTAAAGTTTACAAGTGTTATTAATAGAGAGCATGCAATTAGTGGAAGTGAAGTACCATGAAAACAAAACGGTTAATAATAATAATAATAATAATAATAATCATAATAACA
Organism: Lepisma saccharinum; assembly: GCF_977018435.1. Lineage (NCBI taxonomy): Eukaryota > Metazoa > Arthropoda > Insecta > Zygentoma > Lepismatidae > Lepisma > Lepisma saccharinum. The sequence continues at coordinate 40,939,031 of NC_139235.1, read as the reverse complement.
ATGATAATATCGACAGTGCCTAAAACAAGGGATAGTCCAGGAGCCCAAATTTTATAAATCCCACTCTGCCTGGAATACAGTCAGTCTGTATTGCGCACTGTCCATACGTATTTCTTATTGCCCACGCATCAATTACAACCTAATTTTCGCGATTGGGTAAAAGAGACAGAAGGGAGAAGTAAAATAAATCAAATCAATCCGTTGGAAAAAAAAGTAAAATCCTCCCCTGTGCTTTGTACCACGCCATGAGGGCATATACGGGGTGCGGAGTTGGCCCCACACTTTCTTGGTCACAGCCGAAGCCCTGGCCGCCCCCAGAGTTTCCTCCAGATACCCACTTTGTACGACGCTGGGTGGGCACCAAGGCCGCTTGAACAGGTGCAAAAAAATCCCGGTTCTCCCTCGCCTGGTAGTCAGACGCCCTGCCGACCGAGTTACAGCGGCAGTATAAAACAGCAGCAAATGGCTGTACCTTTCTCAAATTGAGGATTCCTGTGGCAAGTCTCTCATATAATATGAAGGTTAGAATGAACGATGAAAAAGACTTTCGGAACAAACACAACTTCTATCCAGGATGCGAACCTAGGACACCGAGTTTTGTAGCGCGTCATGCTAACATTTCAGCCACAGAGCCGAACTGAAATACTTTGTAATTGGGAGAGTGATTCCCGACACTTACACGATAGGGAAGATAAAAAAGGACTGTTGCATTGGCGCCTTGAAGTCTGCGCAGAGCATTCAACCATATCAGTTACAATACCTCAACTTGATTTCATGGTTTCAAGGTGAATAGTATGTTGTGTTTCTGCCGTACAACTTATAGATTTGCATCAATAACATAGTGTTAATGCGCAGGGATATGTGAAAAATGCCAACATTGAGATATCCGATAAAATAAAAGAAATGATAATTCAAGGATCGTGGATTAAGGGTGTTGCTTTGGTAACTGGCTGCCGCAATTATAACTATATATATACATAAAACTCTTATATTTAAATTACTAAGATATATTGCTTTAATAATTCAAATTTAACCCGTGATGTACGTACATAGTCTAAACTCTGCATGTCTATTATTAAAACAACGAAACTTGGTTCACATCAAAATAGAGGCCTAGCAATCTTTTTCGAATTGTATTCCTCGTCCCCATCTGTCTCCATATCGATGGCGGGCAATCGTTTCACGGTTAAGCTCTCGCAATTAGTAATATTTTATAATTACTGCAAGAATTGTGCGTTAGCTTTCCTTTCCTTTATGCTTACTGTTGAAATCTCGATTATTTATTTCAATTTCACTGGCTTTTATAGTTTTTATTCTTATTTTTAACATACGTATATTGTATTTTAACCTGTTCAAAAGATGTAACTTGTTTCTCTAATATCTAGACTTGAAACACGACCAATTTGTACTATTTTTATACCTTACTTAAACCTGTTCTTCCAACAAAAATGAATTGTGTTATTTAAGTCACGACTTTACAATCTTAAGGTCTGTAGGAATTGAACAGGAAAGGGTCTCAAATTACATTAGCTTTACCTTTTATCGGCTACAATTGAATTGTACCTATTCTGGCTCAAGAGGAAAAGACAGAAGAGGATAGGTGGCAGCCAAAATGTTGAATGAATGAGAATCTGACCAAAGAACCCTTGCAGAAATATTATACGTATAAGACATGATTGCATGCATGAAACCATTGTTTAACAAAATAACTGCAGTTAAGACTGGAAGAAGTTTTATATTATCCCTAGCTTATCCCTGGCGTACAATAAACGTAGACAGACTACTTACATAAGGGAGGCCTCAGAGGCCCACACATTTTCTTCTTCTTTAACATTAAAATTCAAGAAACAATTTTTTAAAATGAATCATTTCTTCCTTTGTTGTTCATATAGCTGCAGTTATATAATATTGCACGAGTGTCACACACAAATTTTATCATTCACTAAACCTGAAAATAACATGTTAATGTTGAATCAATGATTTTTTTGTTTACATATGAGCAGTTCTATAGTTGTTATAATAATTACATTAATTACCATAATTACCAACCAATTGTACACTGTTACAAGGTACACAAGTACCTTGGTGGAACATACATCTGTATTAGGGCTGATAGGCCCTCAACCTAAATTTTCCTCGTATGTACGTTACCTTCATCATTTTATGAACGAAGGCAATTGAGAAATATTGGTAGCGAACATTGTAATTGACTTTAGTTTATTTTCAATTTTTTTATACAAATATCAACAGTTCAAAATTTGATAAAAAGAGGTGGTGGGTTTGGAGTCTCTCCCTCCCCCCTGCCCATCACGGATAAGCTATTGCTAACAATAAATCATTTTAATTAAGAGCGCGGGGGAAGGGGCTGTAGTGAAACAAAGTAGCTTATACACAATACAGTAGGGATCCTGGCTCCCACGGGAGTCCCGTGGATGATCTAAGGTCAATTTTTTTTCGACCATGTCCATGCATAAAACGGCTCTGGAGCTCACCCAGCCTCAAACAAACGGGTGCCTAGGGTTAAACTTTGGGGGGGGGGGTTAAAGGCGGCAAGAACGTGTTGCTTGGGCTTGTTCACTTAGAAGCGAAACCGAAACTCGAGCTCTCTAGCACACAAGTGGCGATGCAACTCCAGACGGTTTTGCGCCAGGGACAGAGAACGGTTTAGCAACTGAGGTTCGGTTGGAACCTGCATTTCTACATTCGTGGCTTTGTTCCACTGCTTTGGTTGCGATGAAGTATTTTAACAGTTGTCTGTATTTCGCTGCAGGGTTGTTGCAAGGGGTAATAAAAGAATGTTAATGCTAGTATTACCTCGTGTGATATAACATGGATTATTATATCTCTTTGGATAAAATTAACAACGGCAAGATAGCAAAGTATTTAATCAGAAATCAACAAAATGAATACAGCATTTACTTTTCTTTACCTTTTGATGTATTACCAAAGGAATTAGCTGTCTTTGTTTTTAAATACTGCCGATACTGTGCGTAAATGCAGTCAGTAACCCTGCCCCCAAAATGGTATGTTTACTGTCTCTTCCAACGCTCTCTATTTCTAACTATTTACTTATTGGCCTCCTTAGGCAGATGAAACTGATATGCGAATTCGAACCCAGAATTTTTGGAGCTGTGATTATGAGTCGCAGTCATAGCTGCGATATATAAAAGAAAGTTTAGATTACAATTCTGTTGAAGTAGGAGAATTTTTCGTAAGTAACGAAAGCGCTTTGCTCATATCAGAATAGCACCTTTCAGTAAACAAAGGATTCATTGATTGACTTTGTGTTTTAAGTGTACTTTATGCACAGTGTGGGTAATCAGGACCTACAGTGTAAAGTGAAATCCGAACCACTAAGTGCCTCCACCGGCTATCGAAGCAGGGACCCCTTGATTACAATGCGACGACGTTACCACTACGCCAACAGGGAGGTCCCAGTAAACAAACAAACACAATACGAGTACAAAGAAGTGTAACTGTGTAAAATTTACTTCCTCTTGTTCTACCTACTAAACACCCGATATCATCACACCTTCAAACACCATCCCTAGTTTTGGTTATCGTCAATATTTCCTTGCACACATGAAGCAAATGAAAATTGATATGTCAAGGCATGGTGGTGCGTACGGGGGGTGCCAGTGGGGCCTGAGTACCCTCTCATATGTCCTCAAAAAAAATATGTATAAACAACCATTACAATAATGAAAATAATGTCTCCTGCGCTGCCTCCAAATTTGAATGTTAACACGGGTCGTTCTCGAGTTACAACTGGGGCCTCCCCGCTGTTCGATACCCAGTGGAGGCACATAGTGGTTCGGATCCCACTTTAAACTGCAGGTTCAGTCCCAATTAGCTTTACTGTGCAGAAAGTGGACTTAATAAAATACTTACCAAATTCAATCAATCAATCAGTAGAGTTAGAGCCGGTAGGTTGAAGAGACTTGCAGCCAAAGCTGGAAACCATCCGGAGAGATGACCTTTCGTTCGGGATTCACAAGAGATAATAGGAAATACTTGAATGCTTGTCGAGTTTCAAACAAATGATGTTGACTAATACAATAAAATACAATGGTAACAATACCCACAATAGTTTCGAAAATGATCTACGTAATCTGTACGATGTTTCTAGACGAGAAACATTATACTTGAGAGGTTTCAAAGTAGACTTCGATTGATTTGATTTATTTAACATCGCATTTCCACTACTTTTGGGTAATTGCGAAGATGAGGGTGAATGGTAATACGATCAGATTGATGAAGTAGCAATCACAAACCTACATGGACGACACAACCCAGGCACCAGAGCCTCGTTAGTCTGCTAAATACAGTTCAAGGTCAGACTCCAAGACACATTTTGGCGAAGTACAAAATAATTTTAACTATATTCTTCTTATTATTATTCAATTTGTTCGACATAGCATGCAGTTTTTCTTGCATAACAATTGTGTTACTGAATTCTAATTAGATTTTTTATGTGTAAATATATAGCGTACTACATACTGCACGAGAAATTGCTCTACTCGATTTATATAGTACTACTCCTTAATCTGTTTTTCGGGGGGGGGTGCAAAACTGATATAGCAGTCACCGTTTTGCTGGTGTGTATTAACGCTTTTCGTATAGTAACGTTATCGGCCTGTAATGAAGATGTCTCTGATTCGATTTTCAGTGGCGGCACATATAAATAGTGTAAATACCGTCACAACTCACAATAATAGGAAAAGCTGTGCTAAGGTGATAATGCATACCCATAAACAATAAGGTCAAATATTTATCTTCATATACCTAATGGTTTCTGTGAAAGGGGGGAAATGAACTCATGACAATTAAGCTAACACTGTCCAGATAGGCAACTGAAACACCCCTTAACACTCCCATGCATGCATATGTGTGTGATGGGTAGGGAGAGGAGAGCGTATAGTTTAGAATTCCATTACTTACGTCTTTAAGTGACATTTCAAAAGCTGAATATCTGTTCCTCAGCATCATGAAACATGACCTTGAGACTCCGTATCGTATCGTTAACTAAATAAAGACCGAGAAACGGATGGAAATTGGAAATTATTGATTGTTTTGGTGTACTTCACTTTTCTTTTCTGCCACTTTTGACTAATCGCGAAGATGAGGATGAGCTCTGGTTTTCTCCCTATATTTTAGTCGCAATTAGTCACCGTGCACAGTTTTTTTTAAAGTAAACGCTTCCTCCACAACTACATAAGTTTGAGTAGAATAAAAATAGTTACAAGGAACACAGACATTTGCTAGTAAAAAAAGCGTGATCTGCGCGCTTTACAAAAGTACTAGCAACATTTTTTCTTAGTAATTAACAAATCACACAACATTTTAACGTCTACGGCCACTAGGCCTAACTACATATAACAAAGCGTCACAGATTCAACTACAGTTTCTGCCTCGATCGATACTCTCATCACGGGAATTTAAACGTCATTTCTACAGCAATTCTTTTCTCAAAAACCACGACAGTGCAGTTATGCAACGTGCGTGTATAAATTCCAGCCACAGAAGCCACATGTGGAGATAAAGAGTGTCTGCCAAATGGCAACCGTTGCGGAGAAAGCGGTACGGGACGGATAAAGCCGCGTTTACACCGAATGTTACCTACAACTGTTATCAACATTTTGTTACCAACACGGTTAAGAACAGATATTGCCAACAAATGTTGGTTGCCATAACACTACTTTCACTTTATTTTTGTTAATAACTTTTGTTAACATTTTGGCTGCAAGATGCCGACTGTGGAGGAAGTTGATTACTCTCTGTGGCAACATGAGTCATTTTGGCCCAACAGAGAAGACAGAAGATTCTGGATGAGACCTTCACTGCGGGCAGGAAGTAATTGTAACGGAAGTGTCCTTTGATCTTTACCGACTTCTAGTGGATAACATTTCTGTTTCCAACAAGGGAAATCTGTTGCTAACGTTAGATGTTGATAAGAAATTCAGAAGCGTTTTTTCGAAATATTACCAAAATTTGCTGGTGACGTATGTGAGCAACCCCGGTGTAAACGCGGCTTTATAGCATGGATAAATCCTGGAAAGTTTCGATACAAAATTTGTTTTCCAATAGTTTTGTTATCCTGAATTGGTATTGAATTACAGCTAGGATCGTAGCAGTTAGTTAATATACTATTTTGTTCATCATTTGAAACTTTTCAGGTACTACAAATCGACATTAACAGTCGAAATAGACGATTACGTTACATTTACATGTAAATGTAATGTAATTGTTTGAGCAATGTTAATTTGTTCGAGCAATAAAATGTAAATAGGAATTTAAGAACTAAGAATATGATTTACATTTGTTGATTATAAAGTACATTGATTGAGTTGGTGTTTTATAGTCTCTTTTATGCACAGTAAAGCTAATCGGGACTCGAACTACAGTTTAAAGTGGTATCTGAACAACTATGTGCCTCCACCGGGTATCGAATCCGTCGAACATTTACTGCAGCTGTGCTACCAGCAGATGCCACCCGAAAACAACGATGCGACGGGAGACGTGCACGTTGTCATGTCGGTTCGAAAAGTTGCATTTGTTATTGAATGTTTTTCCAAGTGACAAATGTCGCTTCTCGCTTCGGTCGGGAAGCTCCGCAAGACTCGTACGGGATTCGAACACAGGATCCCTAGTCGTAGAACACGGAACCAAGTATTTATACTTCTCAAAGTTAACTGCTTGATCGCAATCCTTATATACATTCAATTTCAATGTAGTTATTATTTTAACAGTCGTGTTTGGCAACACTGATAAGTGAAGCGAAGTTTTTACTCTCGGCCTGCAGCCACGGCGAAACCCTGGATGTCTTCTTGCAACGTTGCTACACGTATTGGACGTCTTCTGTAATCGCTCGCCCCCTGTGTCTGTTGTCACGGTATCTTACGCTTGATCCCTCCATTGCGTAAGTTTCACAAAGTAGGAACTGTGTCCTGCTCCTTACTTCGGTTTGTGTGCGTGTGTGTTCAAAGTTCAAATATATAACATATGTATAACATACAAAAACTTACGCAGAGATATTCGAATTATCATATGCGTATAATGCATTTTCATATACATAAAACAACCGAGAGAACAATGAAATGTACATTTGATGATGGTCCCCAACAGAAACTTTGAGGAAGGATAAAAACCTCGAGTTGAAAACATCGATTTCATTCCTTTTTGATAAATAATGCCTGTATACAACATGTACTTGCCTTCTATGATATTAATGAAAATATTAATTCCACTGTAGTAAACACTACTTGCTAGATGGCAAAATAAAATAAAAACTACATAAATACTCTTCCCGTTTCTAAACATGATAATTTATAGCCGTGTATTTGATTGCATTTTATAATTAATAATGCAATGAAGTAAATGGTCACAAAGTATTCAGGTTTAGTAGAAGATAGCGCATTCCTTCCCTCAGTGTGGTCTTTATAAAACAATATTTACAAAGTTACAGAAGCAAATGTACTTGAAGGGACAGCGAAGCGTTAGGTAGATTTTATGCCATCAAAATATATGTGGCGACTGCTACAAAAAAAGTAAAGTTCCCCCTGTGTATGGCACCGTGTCGTGACACCATTCGAGCAAATGATATGGCTCCACACATTCTCGATCTCTGCCGTATTGAAGGAGACATGAATGATCAACACCACGCTCTGATGTAATCTAGGGGTCCCGGGTTCGACACGCGGTGGAGGCACATGGTACAGTGATTCGGATCCCACTTAACTGTAGGTCCAGTCCCGATTAGCCTTACTGTGCATAAAGTGGACTTAAAATTCCAAATCAATCAATGAATCAAAAACCACGCTCTGGTGAAGCATTATAAAGGGAAGTCTCCTCAAAACGAACGTATTCAGTAGATTCGACTATATTGCAGCTGACCTTCGTGGAGGAAAGGTTAGCACAGTGCGTTACGACGGTACGTGGTTTCGGTTCGAATCCCGGTCTGCTCATGGGTGTTTTTTTGACGGTGAATTTCATCATATTATTACTCGTCCACGTCGTTTGGATTAGCCAAAAATGAAAAAAGCGACGCTAAAAATAATCTAATAAAATGTATTCATTTTTTACCTTCCGGCCTCCATGAAGAAGTGGCTACGAAGCTAAAGCCCTACTTTTGAATCCTGGGTAAGGATTCGTTCTGATTCCACCATTAATGCGCATTAACGATTAACCTACGGCGTAGAAATACGCTTAAAATAAACGTAAATATACGTTACTTTCTTCTGTTGCTTCATTAATGTAGATCATTTCCCTATCCTAGGGAAAAAATGTTAGTTTAGCAACGTAAAGAATATTCACTTTCGGGGCAATCCAAGGCATTGAGAGGCAGTGGTGAAGCAAGGGGTGCGAGAAATGCGCGACCGCACGGGGCCTCGCGCCTAAAGGTGTCTCGAGTCGCATTAGCTTCATACGAAAAATGTTATAAATAGAAGTGGGGAAAAAAAAACATGTGGGCAATAATATTAAACTATTCTGTATTCATCTGGTTTTAAATTCTAGTTAAACGTTATAATTTGAATGAATACGTCAAATCAGGGGCATAACATACAGTCAGGCAGGAATAAGTAAAAAATGATCGTCGTTTTTCTCACGTGAAACAGTTAGCAACAATTCACGATAACTTGCTTAGACATTTGTTCCCATTTATTCTTTCATTAATAAAAAGCCCGTTGTCTCGTATTCTCTTCTTTCTCTTTATCTTTCACTCCCGATTATAATAAGTTAACAACAAACGCCTCCAACTGCCACATTTAAATGCTCGCGTTGTTTTATTGCTTCCTAGAACAGGCCCGTACCCAGGATATTTTTGAGGAGGTTGGAGCTAGTGCTAGCTCGTAGATACAGTGCTAAGTGTACACCCAACGGTTAAAGCAATATGTCCATCTCCTTTGAATTTTCATTCAGTCTGTTTTCCACAGTGTCATGATAATGGGTTGAAATAGAAACGCAGATGTCAACATAAGCTTCACATCAAAAGAATCAATGACCCCTTAGAAGAACACAAGATGTAGAGTAATGAGAGAATTACAATGGTGGTGAACAATTTGCCTACTATTATCTTTCCTAGCTATAGAATTGTAGAGTTGCAATGTTATGGTCCAAAGTATCGGGAAAAAATGAACTCACCGATAAGCCCTCTCCCCCCTATCCGACAACCAGCATTCAGCAACACTATCGCTTACAGACTAATGTTGTCACGTGGCGTAGAGCTTGGTGCTTATTGTTTGCATTCAATTCTCAGAAGTTGAATAGAACTGTGTTCCGCAAACTAAAAATGTTTTCATTATTTTAGAAACGTTCTTGTACCAGCAGCATTGAACAGCCATGATAATTCTATGGCTAGAAAATAATACATATATTAATTAAATTATACGTATTAGCAATCATTATTAAAATGAATAACATGTCAAAATGTGAGTTACCCCCCCCCAAAAAAATAAACATTTTCGAAACACGACTTAAGTTTGAAAGAAATTGGGACAGGGATTAGAAGAAATGGACTGTCGCGACTAAATTGGAATGTCTTGTAATCACGCATCAATGATTATAAAACAAAAATTACATGGACAGTTTACTTTCCCTTGGTAGATAAGGTTTAGCATAGTTCTGGCGCAAAGGTGGAAAAAAAGGGGGAAGCGGCTGCTCGCCCCCACTTCCCCTTAATTTCCGCCACTGGATGCGGGCCTCGCCTTCTAATCTCGTCCAGGGCTTCGCATACTGCTACGCAACTGAGAGAGAATTACTAAATTCAAAATTCCACCTTTCGAAGCGTCATACATGGATTGTGCACTTATTAATATACTTATTGTTAGTTGATTTAGCTCATTTGACGTCGCATTTCTACCACTTCTGGCTAATTGCGAGGATGCAAATGAGTGCCAGAAATGAATGAAGGGACAATCACAGATTTAAGGGTCTTAGCAATAGCAAACAAATTTCGCGACGTGTGACCGTCGCATTACATTACCTTCTCCCCTCTCTCTTGCCATTACTGTGTGCCGTGTTTCTTCAAATTCTGACATGTTTTTGAATGAAGTTCAAATGCTATGCAAGAATAAAGATTGGAATTGAAAGCGTTTTGGAGGAAAACTGAAGTAAATTTTGCATTTAATTCTAACGATGTTAATACAAATAAATAAACTATGTAAACATGTGTAGAATTAGTGACTTAGTTCAGATCGACAAGTTACTGTTCCTAGCCTCCCCGATGGCGAAGTGGTAGCGTCGTCGCCTTGTAATCAAGGGGTCCCGGGTTCGATACCCGGTGGAGGTACAAGTTGTTCGAATCCCACTTTAAACTGTAGGTCCAGTCCCTATTAGCCTTACTGTGCATACAGTGGACTTAAAACACCAAATCAATCAATCAATCACGTTCCTGTTCCTGGATATTAAGGTAAAGAGATAATGGGTTGTTGCAAGTCTACTTTCTGAACAGATGAACTAATCGGGACTGAATGGGATCCGAAACAATATGTGCCTCCACCGGACATCGAATCCAGGAGCCCTTAATCAAGGTCCGTAGAATCATTCTTCCTCCCCGTCTGAGAAGGTCCCGTCATAACTGGGCTTTTCTAACAACCCCTGCGGTCGAGAATTCTGTGACGTCATCGCGAAAGCACTTGCCTTCCTTCGCCAGTCTTTTCACATGGAAGCGCATTGGAGGCACGAATGTTTTCAATTAGTATACAGACCTATATGTATGCAATTGTTGTTGGAATTTTTGTATGCAACGTCGTATTTAGAGGGTGGGTTCAGGTGTCAAGCTCCCCCGGAAAACTTGCGAAGTAGCTACTTAAGCAAAATACTTGATTACAGTATGACCAGTGAGCCGGAACGCTCCGGAACTCTGTTGGAGGAACTCAGTTCCTGCTGCGACATAATACACGAAAGTCCATTCTTTGTTACACCTTGTAAATAATAGATAAGGAGGAAGGAGAAAGATCTTGAACTAAATTTTACTCTTGTCGGTGGTTGGTCCGAAAATTTAGAAAAAAAATACATTTCGGTAATAATAATAATTATATATTATTATTATCGCAAGTTAGCCAAAAATTGCCCAAAAAGCGAAGTAAAATAAAGCATTTCAATCAATATCAATACATCAATAAAAATAACAATCTCGGGTCTCGTAGCAGTCAGACGCCCTACCGACTTAATCACCACAGCTCCCTGCCTCCATTCACAAATCATCCATAATTATTACATAATAATAATTATTATTCCTATTTTATGAAAGTCAACCCTTTACGCACTCTGCCATAGATCCGTCTATTCTTTGTCTTTTAACATAGTATTATTAGCAGATATTGTAATACCAAGACATTTTTGTGTGATACATATTATACTATTATATGCGATACAATTGACCAACGTTCATGAACCCTTCCCGGAATATATTTCTAGATAAATGTCTGCGTCCATTTCATACCCCAGAAATAAAATAAAAGATATAATGAGTTAAATATTTTGTTGTAACTATTGGAAAATATTGACACCTCGTCGTTGTTTGAAATGAATTTGTCAAGGCAGAGGAGAAGCTTCCTTCCGAGGTGACGCCACAAGTTTACGACCGCCACCCCTCGCGGAAAAGGGGCTGTTATGGACAGACCTCTTCAAGCGGGGTAGGAGAAAGTCTTCACGGACCTTGCCCTTAATAAAAACCTTGATAAGAAAGTTACATCGTTCTTAGTCCACCATTTATATATGTATAGAAAGATTTCAACACTGGGAAATATACAATATTACAGGATTGTAAAAATACAATTATAAAATCACTGTAAAATTTAAGAACGATAAGTAGTTACGAGGATTTCCGAATAATTCGTTCCGAGTGATGTTTTGGTCCTAAAAACTTAGAAGAATCAGGTAATTGACTTGAGGTTTTATTTCAAATCTACTTTATGTACAAACAGGTCAGTCATAGTGGACACCTACAGTTTAAAGTTGAATCATAACACTATATGCCTCCATCGAACACAGAACCCCTTGCTTACAAAAGGACATGTGAAAAATGCTAACGTTGGGATAACCGTTAAAATAAAATAAATGATATTTGCATGATGTTGGATTAAAGTGTTGCTTTAGCTGACTTTCGCAGTTATAACTATCGAAAATTAAATATTTGTAGTTAGGTTCGCCTAAAATATATTGGTTGTTGGTTGATTTGGTGTTTTATGTTCACTTTATGCACAGTAAGGCTACCTAAAATATATGGGTAAAATGTTTTACATTTTCACACAAATGTCAAGTTAATGTACTTGAAGGTTATATATAGTGTATGAGACATCACAGAGGGTGGAGGGATGGTTGTTGAAAGACTGCTGAATTCGCCGCATTATTCATACAAGGGGAGAGGGAAACTCTGCGTTCAAAACGTAAATATTCTCACCTAAAACGCTAGTAGCAACAAAGGAAGAGGGGAGAATTGTTTTCATCTCTTTGTCCTCAATATTTAGCATGCATGTACTAGTACATGAGAAGCAGCAACTTGAACTTTCCTAAAGTATAAATGAAAAATCTGCTGCTACCAGGGGCTCTGTATATTGGGTTCTACTCGTAACGGTGTTTTCACATGTTGACTCACATGCTAGTCATTCATGACAGTCTGTGCTCTTAGTAGGTCATTCCTAATCAGTGTCATGAATAGATATTGATATTTTTTAACATTAAAATTCAAGAAACTATTTTCTAATGAATAATTTCTTCCTTTGTAGTTTATATTAGGTGCAGTTATGTAATAATTATAATAATTGCAAAATTATCATCATTGAAAAAAAGAGAACCAATTGCACGAGTTTTACACATATTTTATCATTCTCTAAACCTCAAAATAAAATGTTAATATTGAATCAATGCTTTTTCTTGTTCACATCACATCACCATCACCTCCAAATTAGCCGCGATTGAAGGGTGTGTGAAGCCCTACACATCGTTTTATCTAGTCTGATAGATAGTATGGTCATTGTTAAGAGGTAAAAGAAAGGTAAAGTGCTTAGCACTACGCCATGAAGGCGTATAGGGGGTGTGGGGGTAACGCCCCACTGTTAAGAGACTACATTTAGAATATAATCGTTATATTTGCACCTTCAAGAGTGTTTACAACACGCTCCGAAACGTTTGTCGGAATCATTGCAATGGGTGTGATTTCGCGTACATAATTGTGGGGGACGTTGTTGGCTGAATATCATCCAATGGAAACAGCCGCTGAGGCTGTAATGGTGATCGAACGCCGGACCAAATCATTATATGTGATATCGTTACCACTACGTCATTGGGGACAATTACGATAGCAGACAACATTTACACCATTTCGCCATCTTTATTTGCAGTTGAAGTTAATTTTACAGCGAACTTGAAGCATATTAGCAGTACTGTATTCCCGACTAATTGCCCCCATGCACACGCCACTGTTGCTTGTGTATATAAGTGTTCACTCACTTACAAGCGAAACCGAAACTCGAGCTCTCAGCGATACAACTCCCGACTGTTTGGCGCCTGAAATAGACGTTCGTTGGAACATGCATTTCTACAGTCGTGGCCTTTGTCCCACTGCTTTGGTTGCCATGAAGTATTTTGACAGGTTTCCGTCGTTCGCTGCAGGATACATGCAAGGCTTAACAGAAGAAAGTTAATAATATGCATATGATATAAAATGGTGATTATGATTCGGAAATTAAAACATGATTTCTCTTCTGCGGAGTGCAAGAATTTTCTCTTGCGATAAAATTAACAACACCGAAATAGTAAAAAAATATTTAACCAGAAATCAACCTCTTGATATATTACCAAAGCAATTACCAATCTTTGTTTTTTAATACTGCCGATACTGTGCGTAAATGCAGTCTGTAGCTAACCCCTGCCCCCAAAATGATATGTTTATTGTCTCTTTATATATATATATATATATATATATATATATATATATATGTGGTTCTAATTAATTACTTATTTGCCACATACGACAGATGAAATAGACATAGGAATTCGAAGCCGAATTTATTGTGCTAAGAAAATGAGTCGACCGACGTTTAACAATCATTACGTACTTTAACTTTTCCAGGCAGTCATAACCGAGATATATAAAACAACGTCTCGATTATAATTCTGTTGGTTAAAGTTGGATAATTTTTCGTAAGTAACGAAAACGCTTTGTTTCTTTTCCGAATAGAACCTTTCAATAAACAAATTGATAGAATGATCGAGTTCGTGTTTAAGTCCACTTTACTTACAGATTAGTTAATCGGGACTGGACCTACAGTTTAAACTGGAATCCGAACCGTTTTCTGACTAAACTTTTTATCGAACCCCCCGGGACCCCTTGATTACAAGGCGACGACGTTACCACTACGCCAAAAGGGAGTACCAGTAACCTATATATATATATTATGAGTACAAAGAAGAGTAACAGTATAAAATTTATTTTCTTTGCTCTATTAGACACCCGATATTAACACACTTTCAAACAACATCTTGTACATATGAAGCAAATTAAAAGTGATATGTGAGGGCATAGGAGTGAGCACGGGGGTTGCCAGTGGTGCATGAACACCTCCAAATGCGTCCACAAAAAATTAAGAATGTAGAATCAACCGTTATAATAATAATGAAAACTATGTCTACCCTGCTGTCTCGAAATTTGAATTTTAATGGTCAGATCTTTCTAAAGTTAAAGCCAGAAGAGTGAGACGACTTGCAGCCAAAGCTATCCTCTTCTCTAAATTTAAGCTGCTCTTGCCTATCGTCTTCTCTACTCTGCTTCATAAATAATAAAAGTGTCGTGAGGCTAACGCTCTCTTTATTCTCGTCAGTTAATTTTTGAACACCCTGTGCACTTTTCCTTTTCTGACAGCGTGTAGCATATCTTGGAAGAAAAAAATTCTTCTATGCAACTCAAATTTCGTAAATTCTTCTTCGCTCATTCCCGCGCAAGATTTATGGTACAACTTTTTACAAAAACTACATTCTATTGTCCCCTCATAACAAACCTATTTTCCGCAGCATTCAAGTATTTTATTCCAGCCTATTTCGGCTGTTTCGTCCTGAGAAGGAGAGATCGACGTTCGAACCATGTTTGTACCACTGACCTACTTATCGCTAGCTCGCTAATCCCTTAATCCCGTACAGCTGCAACGAAAGAGCCTCCTGCTCAGCCGATCAAACTATACAGCTTTTTCTCTTCACTTTCTTACGTCAACACAAATATTTTACACACAAATAATCCTATCAACTTATTATTAACAAGATTTCTTAAGACCCCTTGATTACAAGGCGACGACGCTACCACTGAACCATCGGGGAGACGGTATTGTGCCAGAATATTTTAAATAGCAAGTATTAATTGTATTTTTGACTGTAAACACGAGAATCTAATAAAAATGTTCCTACATTTTCATCACGTTTTAATGAAGTCAAAAATACAATGTTCAAACTTTCTTGTAATACTTTTCTAGACATCCAAGTTACAAGATGTTGTAATTTCTCAATGATAACTTTGTTGCAACATTAATATATTTCTGTCATTGTAGTCATCATTTCTCAGATAGGGTGTAGTAAACGTTCATGCAACTTCCAACTCTTTAAAATTATGCAATTTTTGCGTGAGGCCCGCCATCATAAATTAGGAGGGAGGAAAAGAAACGGATGACACGCTCACTCAACAAGAGGCCTTGCATCAGTGGTGCTTTCAAATCTGGACCGAATAACAATTACAAGAGTCAGAACGAGTTTACGCCATAGATTGAGCTGATCCGGACTGAGATTTTCTGTGTCTTCTACAGATGACTGCAGCCATAGCAGCTTCGTCGACGGTCAATATTTTCCAAATAATTGCCCTAAATCAAGAAATGTTCCAAAATATTGGGACATTAAGAGTGATATAATATGTGGCTCCTTACAACTACATCCATGCAAACCTGTAATGCACTTTACTTTACCCTTGCATGTTTCACATTCATATTATTTATTAGTATTTTTTGTATTTAGAACTCTACACCTTTCCAACGACATTAAAATTAAAAGTCTTAAAATACCACCATAAAATAGAGATTGTTCATTGTATGCTGGTAGGCTTGTGGCACTACGTCGCTATGTATTAGTAGCGACATGTTTTTTGCTGCCATTGGTTGAAAATGTTCCGTGTGTACGTCGATCCAAACTGTCTCTTTCAAGGTTAGTTGGTAAAACTACACACAATAATAAAACTAGACCGTATTTGAGTCAGTATGTTCTGCCAAGACGACACCGTCTACTTTTTATAAGTAATTAATTTAAAGCATTTCTTGTGACTAAGAAATGTCTCCCTATGTTGCTAATATCGGACTCTTGAGATAACAGTGCAGAATAATGGTGTGTTCGTCTCTACCTCACTTTGGTGAAGCCACTTGTTTTATTGCGACATGTTATGAGAGTTTTTTAGTCGACATTCCAAAAAAATGTAACGCAGCATCAGATTAGAGTTGTGCTGTCACGGACACTTCTGGGTAGTAATGATTCCGTTGAAAGTTAATAGTGTTGCTACAACAAAGAAGTGTCCGTGACTGTACGATATGATTATTTACCATAATATACTTCTCCCAATTCGGCCTCGAGAACGTTGGTTCTTTTCTCTTTCTTATTCGTGGTTGCGTATTGCAAGGGTGATGTGTTTGTGATATGGAGGTAGCAAGGTGGTAAAAAGGGTTATTTTTTATCCTGAAGACGTACGATATTTAAACTTCTTGACTGTATGCTTGCTTTTGGTGCAGGTGGAACTCGTTTGTTTGAGTTGGTGTTTTAAGTCCGCTATATGCACAGTAAGGCTAATCGGGACTGGACCTACAGTTTAAAGTGGAATCCAAACCACGAAGTGCCTCCACCAGGTATCGAACCTGGGACCCCTTGATTACAAGGCGACGAAGGAACCACTACGCCATTTTTTTAAAGGAATACCCCTAACCAGAAGTATCCCCCTTTTTTCATTATAATCTCAAGGTTTTCATTTCTCGGTTATTCTCAATTTTCAGTTTTTCTCATTTGGACAAACACAAATACCCATGCCTTACCCGGGACTTGAACCCGGAACCCCTGGCGTCGTAGCGCGCTGTGCTAACCACTCCGCCAAGGAGGTCGACAGGGCCATCGGGGAGGCCTTAGGTGGAACTCGTACCCCTCCTACTTGACTGCGAGAAGAACAACCGAAGTAAGAAAGGACCGGGCGTCCGGTAAAAAAGGCGCGAAAACGAAATGCTTGTGCTAGGACGCAAAGAAACACCAGCAAACTTCATGGGTGACGTGGAAGTAGAGGTCAGGTGATCAACAGTTACTGTGAATGGGTGGTTGCAAGGAATGAGATTTATAAAACATTTTCTTGTCCGCTCCATTCGCGAAACAAACATTTCTGTACGCTTCACATCGAGTTTATACGTCAATCATTCATTATTAAAATTATACTCCATTTCAGGGGATCCCAAACTTTGTAGTTTCAAATTTTTTCCGCGGCGCCCAAGTCAGAATGTAGGCATAAGCCTATCTAAAACTTGCAACGCTAAGTTAGTGTTGTTAGGATGCTTGCCTTAAGTTAAAAATTAAGCACATATTTCAAATTCAGAAACATTGTTTATGTAAAAAGGACTAAATAAACAAATGTTTGAAACAATCATATCTAAAACCATCTGTAGACTAACAAGTAAGTGGCATTTCAGTGAAAATATCACACCCCGGGCGCCGCGGAGCACACTTTGGGAACCACTGCCCTATTCAATTTTGAATCAGTTTGTGAAGAAAGGTTTAATTAAAATGTCGATTAAGACTCACACCATTATATACTTGGATAGTTTTACTGTACTGGACTTCTGGTAAATTAACACTTAATTCATTTTACAAAGAAATTAAATAAGTTACTTTTCCTTTGCTCCTTTTGTTCAAATGTACAGTCTACATGGAACAGCTATCTGAAGCACCACCCTCCGCCCCCAATCTAATAACTCCAACAGAAGAAGTAAATTTTTGTGGACTATAGTCTCCAAATTCTGTTCTCACCCAGAGAGATAAAATCGTAACAATTCTATTGCGAGTGACCCTTCACAACGATGAGGAAAGTGAGATCCTAGTTCCAGCGAATAATTTGTTAAGGCCGCTTCAGTAGATTAAAGTGCACGCTGAGTGTGCACAGAAAATAGAGTTTCAAATACAACGAGTGGCTTCGTAAATGATCTACGGAGACTATATTTGTATAAGCATTATCTTCCTTTCCTGAGGAGAATTCAATAAAACAATGGCTTGGTGTAGCTTTCAGAGAGAAGCTGCACATGACACGCTTCACTTGCAAACCAGCATTCAGAAATAAATGCAACCTTTCGTATCAAAGCGACAGGACAAGCTGCACGTGTCGCTCTGATTAGGCAGTTTTCTCAATAGCGTGCATCCTGTCACCTCGTGCTCTTGTTAGCTCATGCGAGGTGAATGTTTAAATTTAAACTAACTGTGCTAGTGTCGCTTCCCGCTTGCAGCTTTTGTGTGAATTCTCCGTGTCGCTTGTCGTCTCACTTGTCGTCTGTCGTTTGCAGCTTTTATGCTTTGTAAGGGAGATTACACACGAACCAACACGTGTCCCTTGGAAGCGAACCAGCAGTAATGAATTGAACCTTTCTAACAGAAGCGACACGACAGGATGCAGGTGTCGCTTGTAGCTTGCGTGTCGCTCTGATTGGCCAGTTTTGTTAATACCGTGCATCATGTCGCTTCGTACTTTTGTTCGCTCATGCGCGGTGAATGTTTTGCCTTATATTAAATGGTCTAATGTCGCTTGTCGCTTTGGTATAAAATCTCCATGTCGCCAGTCGCCTGCCGTTTATGCCGTTTAAGCAGATTCCAGACCGAAGCGTAAAGCGACAAGCGACAAGCCTCGGTAATCAATGCAACGTTTTGAACTGATAAAGCAAGGTAAGCTGCAAATATTGCATGTCGCTTGGTTGTGTCACTCAAACTGGCTATTTTATCAATGTTGTGCATCGTGACGCCTCCACTTGTTGTCGTGCACGGGTGGTGAATGCCTTAGTCTACATGACAAGAGGGACCCGTGTCTCTTGTCGATGTGGAAGCACGCTGTCGCTTGTCGCCTCAGTCAGAATTCTTCCCCTTGCTCCTTCAAGGAGACTTCAGATCGAAGCGACAAGTGGCAGACGACAATCGACAGGCAACACTGGCATGAACGTCAGCAGGATTTTTTCCAGGGAGGGGCAAGGAAGGTATTTTTTTCCTGGGGGCAACTAAGCCACATTTTCCCCAATGTTCTCTAAAAAAATATTGCTTAAATTTGAATTTATCATGTTCGTGCATTAACACACATTATGGTGGCTGAAATGAAATTATATGTGTGAAATATATAATTTTTGGTTGATTTTCATTTTCCAGGGGGGCACGCCCCCCCTTGCCCCCCTTCCGGGCGCCCATGAACACTGGCGACTTCAATCTAAAGCAAGAAATTCACCGCTAATGAGCGAAAAACCTAATGCATCGAGCGGAAAGCGACATGTGCAGCTTTCCCTGTCGCATCAATGCGAAAGGTCGAATTGATTACTGAGGGTTCACTTCCAAGCGATACGTATCTCTTGTCGCTTGTTACCTATTGCGTTTCGTTTGGTAGCGTGCCAATAAAGTTCACACCGTTGCGGCATGATAGGCCGCACAAGTCTGCTTTGATTTCTGAAATCTTCAAACAACACAAAATAGTATGCAAAGTAAAAATTAAGAGTAAGCGATTAGGGTAAATGTGATTATTATCTCAATTCCACAGTGAGGCAAAAACTCCTTCAGTACGCCACTGACTGCGCAGCAGTCTGACTGCGCCCTTCCTCAACTGCGCCCTTCCCGCGAGAGGAACTCTTCCTACCCCCCCCCCTTCCTAATGCTCTGTGCCGAGACAGAGACGCGCAAGCTACGCGCTCTCAATTGACGCCGTAAAGCGCATTTCACAACTATTGCCCAATTCGGTATGGCACGTAGCTGCTTACACACAGGAAGAAATCATGTGACCTACAAGAATTGTGATTGGTTGGACGGTTTGTGCAATATTGATCGGTACCCACAACGGATGCAATTGTATTAAAAATTACAACACGTAAATTAGACAGGTGATATTGGTACAAGGTTCCAACAAGAATAGTAACCATTTTTTCGTGAGGAAAGCTGCATAAATGATAATTTTCAAAAACCACGGTGGTATTTGTAATCACATGCATGGTCTCGACATTTTAAAATGACTTTGATTATGCTAATTTATCAAATTATAGTGGTTCCAACAACATATGTACACTCACTCGGGCCTTATAAGACCACGTTTACACGTATGTGTGTGTGTGTGTTAATACGTTTGGCTTAGTTTTAAGTGTAGCCAAAAAAAATATCAAGAGGAGCATATTTTTAACAAGCTTATGGACAAAAATCTGGCAGATGTAGATTTTGTAAGTGTAGGCAAATCAATCTGAGGGGGGTCATACTTTCCCGGGAAATTCCCGAGGGCATTTTTATAAAAATCTTGGATTAGACGGAGTACCACACTTGAGCAAAAAGCTCATATGGGCATGTTGAGCTAGTTTTAAGTGTAGGCAAATCTGCCTGAGGGGGGTTCATACTTTCTCGACCCAGTAGTATATACTTTTATACTACTAAAGTGCTCTTTCTAAGGTGTTCTGCAGGATAGTTCCCAAGAGTGTGCCAGCTGGGAGTGGAGTGAATGCTTGAGAATACCTTACACTCTAATATCGGTGGGTGGGTGGGTGGGTGACGTAACACTGGTAACACCACCACTGAGCCATTTATTAGCCTTTACATAAACTAAACTTTTCTTGCATGCTTTCAGCTTGAGAAGTCAAAATTCTTCACATGGCCGTAACATGAAGGCAACAAAAATTGGTATAATGATAAGCAAGTCAAGTCAATCGCGATTCCGGCTGAGCAGTTACAGTTACCCTGAAATGTAGAAAAGTGACGTATAAAGTGGTTACTCTCGTGGGTAATGACTGTTCTGAAATTCGGCCTCAAGTAGCACCTAAGCCGGCTGAATACAGAGGAAGCATTAGTGTACCATGTCAACCATATACTCTGTCCCAGCTAACTGTAAAGCAGGCAAACGAAAATAAGTCTCTGCGCAAGTAGTGACGCGAGACGGCTCCACCAATGAACACGCGAGAGGAACGGAATTGCGTGGAGTGGGGGAAAGCGATTGCAGTTACCAGTCTTCCCAGCAGCGTGTACTGTTTCGCTCTGCCCAATAGATTTCCTTCGCTTCTATGACGCTATTCGCGACCTTGCTCCACAGTTAGCTGAGACAGGGTATAAACGTGAATGATCACAACGGAATAATGTGTTCATGTCAGGATATAACCAGCACCTTTCAGAATAGGCAGGAGTTATACAGGGTGTTTTCGTGACCTTGTATCAAACTGGTAGGATGGATGGAGACTGGCCCAAGTAATATGAGATAAGGTAGCCGGTCCGAAAATGCCTCATTAAAATGTTTAAGGCAGATTGCTACGATACACTATAATAATGATAGCATTAAATCTGGAAGCAGCATCTGTCACTTGTCTTACAGTCACAGGCAGCCACAACTAGTTTAGATATGACATTTCTAGACGCGATAAAAATTAAATTTCAGTTTTGTACTGCAGATACAGAGATGAAATCACGAAAATATTTTTTGAAAAATGGCGATAGTTTTAAATTGATTGGCTCATTTTTCGTCACTTATTGAAATAAGAAGTCACTTATGGGTATTCCAAGAGAACGTGTTTGTGGAACATCAGTTTATTATTGTGTACAATAATGAAAACCAGCTTAAGAAGATACGTTTTATTGATAAAAAAGAGACATGGTTATCAATTCACACACGTTAAAACTTCTTTCACAAAACATACTACAAAAATTAAAAATAGTTTATTGTGGGGACGAGAACTTGCTGGCGAAGAGAATTATTCCGGTGGTCTTCTCTGCTATGAGTGTCACGAAGGGTCGATCTACTTGAAAGACTTCAGAACGCCTTCCAACCTTGGTGTGAACTATTGCTGAAAAAGAAAGCAAGCACACATTAGAATATTGCCTATGGCACTCAAGAGCATGGTTATTACCTATAAAAACATTGCTCATGAAAGAGAACATAAATGTTCGAAACATCATTAAACCATCAATTCCAAAGTTTATACGTATCTCACTCAATAAACGTCATAATGTTATGAACTTTAACAAAAGAAGGATTCTAATTAGTTTAGACTGTTTAAGATATTCATGGGTAATCGATGAAAATTTTGATAATGGAGTGAACATCAGTGTTCTGAAGTGTGAATGTATAAGACGATCAATTTAACTTGTATGGTCATTATAAAACAAATATCTTGAGAAAGATAAAGCAAGAGTGGACAGAATAGCAAGAGATTGAGAGAGTAAACAGGCAGCAACAGAGAGATCAAACAGACCGCAACAGAGGTAGAGAACAAAGCAAGAGAGTGACGAGAGAGAGAGAGAGAGCAAGAGAGTGACAAGAGAGTGACGAGAGAGAGACAGAGAGCAAGAGAGTGATGACAAGAGAGCAAGAGACTGACAAGAGAGCAAGAGAGTGACAAGAGAGACAGAGAGCAAGAGAGTGACAAGAGAGCAAGAGAGTGACAAGAGAGACAGAACAAGTGAGGAACAAGAGAGACAGAACAAGTGAGGAACAAGCGAGATACAACAATAGATGGACAAAACAGAGAGCATTCGAGGGACAAGACAGGGAGAGCATTAGAGGTACAACACAGAGAGCAAGAGAGCAACAAAACAGGGAGAGCAAGAGAGCGACAAATGTGAGAGTTAGATCAAGAGAGGAATATAAAGAGAGAGCAAGAGATACAAATATGAGAGAGAGAGGGAGAGAGCAAGAGTGGAAGAAATTATAGCTAGAGCAAGAGGGAGAAATGGGATGTCTAACAAGAGAAAAATGATAGGAAGAGCAAGATACAAATGCGAGAGCAAGACTGGGAGAAAAGAAAGTGAGTGAGAAAAAGACTGAAGAGAGTAAAAATAAAAATAGAGAAAGAGAGGAACAAAATAGGAGGATTGAGCAAGAGAGACGTAAGACAAATATTGCAAGTGGACGATGATTGGTTTACTATACTTCGCTTTTCTATTACTTTTGAAAATGGCGAATATTAAGAAGAGTAATGATATGATGATGCTTATGAAGGGACACTAACAAAGAACACTTATAATCAGGGAGGGATTGGAACCGGATTCTCAAGCGTCGTAACCCGCTGTTCTATCCACTCCGCTTTGGAGGTCTGCAAGGAGGCGATGAAAGAAAGAGGTAAAACCATAGAGAGAAGACGAGAGCATGAAAGAGAGAGAAGAGGAGCAAAACAAAGAGCCCAGGAAAGGACAACAAAACGGAAGCCAAGAGATAGACAATTGGGCGAGAATGGAGGAGGGGACAAGCGAGCGAGCGAGCGAGAGAGAGAGAGAGAGAGAGAGAAATCAGCAAATCAGAGGGGCTGAAAACAGCGAGCTACAGAGAAAATTAAAGAGCAAAATAGGGTGAAAGGAAGACAAGAAAGGGAGGAATAGAGAGGAAGATAGTGATAAAAGTATGGACAAGAAAGGGAGGAATAGAGAACCAGGAAGTGTAAAAAATAGAGAGCTAGAGTCGTTTTCACGTTCAGAAGACACAACGGCGCTTATGGAGAAACCGCACAGTGTTGCCAATACAGCGCTAGCTCATGTTGCCGGGAAATGGTGACCTTCCTTCACAATGAAGGTGTTACATATTTTGTATATATAATGATAATTATATGTAATTATTAATATTAATATTATACTGTGAACGTTACAGTTACCCTTTTTACTATGATCCATTGCGATCACTACACACGCGAGTGTAATGCACGAATATGACACATCAGAAATCACTTAAAAAAGTAAAAATCACTGAGAGCTCACACAACTGAAAACACTTTTTCGGGAGAGGGAAAAAGTCTAAACAGACCAAAGTAGATCTCTCACTCAAGTAAGGGGAACCTGGCACATGGGTTAAATTCAAGTTGCAAACCAAACAAACAAATGAGTTATGGCCCACGTGAATGACTCAAGCAAGGCATGTCATATTTCTATCTTGAAGCCCCATATTTTGTCACGTGTTGGAAAGCCTTTCAAAGGTTAATATGGTGTCTATGAATTTATGTGTACGTTGGAAACTGAAAGGTGATCTTCATTTCAGTATTAATGTCGACAGTAATGTAAACGAAAACAACGTGTATTTGCGACAGCACTAATGTTGCTCACAACAGCAGCATTGGAAATAATTGTCAATTATTAAATTTAAGTAATTTCAATTCTATTATAACAAACTGCATGGAGTTCATATTTTTACTGAATGGAAATAAAATAACAACTCGAAAACTTGGTGATGATAGCCGGGATGCTGCGGTGAGTCGGCTCAAGATGGCCAGACAACGTCTCCTTACTTCGCGCGCGGTTCGGGTTAAAAAGAAACTCCAAATGCATGGAAGTAATATTTCTGGGAACCTTTGAGTGGTTATAAAAAATAATTTCATTATTTTCTCCACAACTTTGTCGCTGGAAGTTTTTACTTGGAATTACAGAACAAAAAATGGCCAGCGACGACATTTTCTACTGCACGAATATAAAAAATCTCCACATACTTTATTTGAATATTTTTTAATGCGAATATGCTTTAAAGTATTGATAAATTCTGAGTACCACCATCACCTATGACAATTAAAAAACAGTGTCAATTTTTTTAATAATGAATGCTTCAATTTTACGGCATGGTTCAACGTTAGGAATGAAAACAATGTAAAAATTGTGTTTTCACGGAAAATTTGCGTTTTTAATTTATCTAAAATTATGTAATCAAGTTACCAGTTTTTTGTGTTCACCATCGTATTCTCTACAAAATTTCCTGCTAAACTGCAGGTACAGATTTTACTTAAGCTAAATTTGTAAATCTAGAAATTTCACAACAGCGCGCTCGTATTTCCCATAAGAAAAGCATTGCCCATAAGAGCCCATTGTGTCTTCTGAACGTGAAAACGACTCTAGAAAGGGGCACAAGAGATATAGCCCGAAAAGTACAAAAGAGAGAGACAGGGCGAGAGGGTTAATATTAGAAAGAGCAAAAGAGGAACAAAATAGAGAGAGGGACAAGATATCAAGAGAATCAAAAGAGAGGGGTATGAAGAAGAAGTAAAATGATAGAGAAGAGCGACAAAGTGAGAGAGCAAGAGAAGGCAAGAAGAGAGAGAAGAGCTATAAGGGAAGGACAAGAGAAAGAGGAACAAAGAGAGAAAGATAGGGGTAAAGGAGAGGAAAGGAGTGCAAAAGGAGATTGAGGAAGAGAGAGAGAGAGAGAGAGAGAGAAGATGGAGAATCATGGCTCCTGTGGCAAAGGTGCCATTCGTTCTAGATGCATCCTATTTTACTAAAAGTTAGATGTACCTGTTACAGCGGCGGCTTTGGTTCCTTCCTCGTTGACTTCAATCACAGCCTTCTGAAGGACGTCGCTTACCATCAGGGGAGAGTTGCTGATTCCTGTTAAGTTTGCACTAACATTGAAGACATCTACAACGCCGAGCTAAAAGAGATTTTAATACTTTAGCAAATGTCAGCATTTTTACATGATTGCACTTCATAACGCCACCTCTGGTCCTTAAACAGTATGTCTCGTATCTGAAAATTATCATATGACTTCAGAGGCGTACCGGACTTGGGAGCGTAGTCCCAAACAAGGGAACACCAACTACTGTTTTAATGTAAAGTTTTACTTTCACTTACGATGCGGATTTTTTGTTTGTCATGTTTACTTTCTCCATGTTACACTTTCACGTATTCTACTTACATCTTGAAAATTATATAATTTTTGGGTATTTTAATTGAATTTTTGATCTCCTATTTACGAAATTTTATTATTTTCTAAATTTTATTCTGAATATTTTATACAGGGTTCTTAGTTGTGCCGTACAGTGGGATGCATGAATATTACCAGTAAGAGATTCCTCACCATGGAGTGCGAGGTTAAATAACATAAACAAAACACGAAAGAAGCAGTTGGCAACACTTACGTCAGTCCAATACTATCCCCTAAAAATTCACAGGATATGGGATCAATAAGCAGCGATTGACAATTTGCCAGATAACATTCATGTATTCCAGAGTACTTCCTACTGAATCCCACTACTATACGCTTGGGGGGGGGGGCAGGGAGGAGAACAAAATGGAAATTAATGCCATGCACGATGGGTTCTTTCACGTTAAAATGACAGTTTTCTATTGAAATCTCTGATTTTAATAGATTGATTTCATTAAATGGATTGGGTGCGTTGCCACTTCCGGCCATTTTGCACCCTTTAATGCATGCGGGGGAAATAGCACCTTACCTAAAATTCCTACTCAAAAGAAGTTAAAAGAAAGGGGCGTAAAAAGCCATTTGGTAAAAATTAAAGTGCAAGGCTGTAAAGGGACTTGCACAAGACAAACACAACGCATTAAAAAGTCAGAATGTAATAAGAGTTTCCTCACAGACACTGGAGGATGCCTCCAAAGCCTAAAACATTTGCTAAAACACTGTCGTAATCTCCCAACAGGGATGGCAAACAGTTGAGAAGATTAAAAGCCTGTCAAGAAGAATGCGCTGAACACTTAGAACGTTGGAGGTAGGGCACAGCGGAGGGTCCAATCCTTGCAGCAAATGACGATGTGTGAGACGGCTGTGTCAGATTCGGAGCCGCGTTAAGATTAATTCTTCTTGGTGGAAGGGACGGGACGAGAGACGTCAAGCATCAGTGACAGGCTTTTTAATAGAAAACAGCGAGTAGCATATCCGAGTGTTGACCTTAATAAATACGAGGCAGCGGTAACAGTAGCACTGAGGGTCGTCTCATAGAAAAGTCAATTTGCCCCTCCGATTACAATTCGGTGCTGTGTTGTACTTTGGAGTTTATTTACGTTGCCTTTCTACTTCTCGGTTAATCGCGGCGATGAGAAAGCTGAATTGATGGAAGAGATTATGAAGTAAACTGTTAAATGTTCATACTTTAGCCGGATTCGAAACCAAGAAGCCTAAGGTCATATGCCTTAACACAATTACATCACGTTACGTCTCTAAATTAAGTCATATTAAACTGAATTCCGAGGACCATGGTGAACTCTGAGGAGTATTTACTTTTTTTGGCTGCAGAGGAATCTGAAAAACTTGCAATCTTTATCGCTAAGAAGTTATGAGACTATTGAAGCACCTTATCTGCCAAGCTAAAGTCCCCTAGTTTTGGCACTTTGCCCCCGCCCCCCAGTTTTGGAACCCAATCGCCACCACTGGCTACAGCAATTCTAAACTGCCATTCATAAATATCCAGTGAAACTATCACCTGAAAACTAGGTTCGTCTGATTTATACATGTGAAGGTCAGTGGCTAATATCGTGAATATTCTCCGTACATCAACTAATATACAATTTTAGTTATATTCAGATGATAGAGGAAAATGTCTAAATATGGGTCCTCTTTTTATGTTGTCATTTTCAGAGGAAAAAATTAATGTATCAAGCACCTGCCTTTAAAATGCATATCTATGAAATATAAGAGATTTAAATGTAATAGCATGCTAAAGTATACAAGGTCTCCATTTTTTTAAAAGAAAGCAATTTCCAAAATAATGGTAAAATGATGTATTTCAAAATTTTGGTCTAAATTTAATATTTAAGAATAATCTGTTTTGAAACACGCGGAATGTGAAAAATCGAAATTAAGAAAAACATCCAAATACTTGTTGAAAATATGATCTCAACATTAGACCTCATGTCATAACCCATATTTACACAATCACGCTATTTTCTTTCTTCAATTTGTTTATTTTCGCTCTCTGTGGTACATATTTCACAAACACATCATGGCATTATAAAATTCCACATTTGTTTTATATACCGCTAATATCATAACCTATACAAAGCAGATGAGAATTCAGAAAACGCTGAGTTAAAACCAGTGTTTGGAAGTAACTAGTTACAAGTAACAGTTACTTTTTTTAAAGAAATGTAACTGTAACTAGTTACTCTGAAAACCAAGTAGCTGTAACTGTAACAGAGTTACTATTTTCCAATAGAAGTAACGTTACAACAGTTACTTCATGACACTTAGGTTCCTATATAAGTGTCTTAAATTATTGGTGATTTAGGACCAGTGACGTGCACTGAGGAGTAGCTAGTCTAGCAGAGATAGATCAATCAATCTCAAATCTCTAATTATTTTCAAATCACAATATTTATTGTTTTGTTGAAGCCACAGTTCATATGCAACACTTTTTTTCACGCGCTTCTCGTCCCTCGGTGCGTTCAGCGGCCTGGCTCGCTCTTTCTCCGCCTCACAGTTCCAGGTAGAAACGGGTTTTCGAAGCGAAGGGGAAGATTTCTGCCTCTACCTCTCTTGCCCCCTCCCGACCGCTCCAATGGTTGAAAGCCCGTGCTTTCAGGTCCTCCAGTCTATCTCCTATAGGACAGATAGGGGATTGGTTTCCATTCGATTCCTTTGTAAATCCTCTAAAGAACTAAGGGGAAATTTTTCTGCAGTACTTCTGTCCTCTGTATTTACACTACTCTTTACACGTTGTACAATATGTATGTATAATATGGGATGTACTTTTATCATTTATGCAATTGGAACGTCTTATGTGCAGACAAAATTTTATGCTTTTCTTAAAAAATATGGAATATATAATGATTAAATAACAAATATTTGCTCACGCTCTCTCTTGCTCTCGTTTTAGTAGTGTTTTATTTAAATATACTAATCTCTTGGCCTCCCATAAAAAAATGGATAAACTAAACAATCATAAATACGGATGTACTTATTTGGGCAAGAGAACGCGCGTTCTAATTCTTGTTGTTGGTTTATTTTACTTCACTTTTCTGCCACATTTGGTTATCGCGAAAATGAGGATGAGTGATGATATGATGAAACTGATGAAGGGACCTCTCAAAGAACAATTCAGGCCGGGATTCGTGACGAGCGTTCATTCTTGTTCTTATGTGTTGTACTCTACCTGCAGTGAATAATGAGAAAATTAGAAATGAAAAATGTATCCCAGAACTCAAAAAGCCAAATGAATATCATTAAAGAAAGTAGAAAAATGGTTTGTTTAAAGTTGTGTTTTGTTACCCATCGCTTTTTCTAGCTGTATAGATTTAATCGGAATAAGTAGCTAAGAGCTTGGAAAGTCGTGAGGGACAATCATAAACAGAGAATTCTAGGCTCCTGATTTCACAGTGCCCTGCAGATGCACTGGGAGGAAATTATTTGTATTTTCTTCTCTCTTCCATCGCTTTATCTAATTTCTGCCATGACGATGAACGTTGATTAAATTAAACGGGTGAAGAGTGGTTGCAAATTAACACTCATGCAAAGGCCAGGACTCGAGCCCGGATCCTTTAGTAACGAGATCGTGAGATTGGGAAATTATGGAAATCAAGCCATGCAAAATTTTTGAAAAAACGTTAATCATATATAAAGATGGTATTTCAAAAATTCAATTGAAAATTACTACTCAGGAGAAATGCAGTTTGCTTTACCGATACCCACGTATCCGAATGGTTAGCGCCTTCCTCACATGTTTGTTGTCGGCCGACCTCATTGGGGGAGTGCAAATGGTCCCGGATCTGTACCCGATGGAGGCATATAGTGGTTCGGATCCCACATTAAACTATAGGTCTAGTCCCGATTAGCCTTTCTGTCTATAAAGTGGACTTAAAACGCCAAATCAACCAACCGTAGGGGAGTGGTTACTACAGCGCGCTACAACACCAGGAGTTCCTGGTTCGAACCCCTACCTGTACATGGGTGTTCTTTGTGTTTGTCCCTTCATTAATTTTGTGGTATCATCTTCGCGATTAACCAAATGTATAAAAAAGCGAATCAAATAAAATCATTCATTGATTTATTGTTTGATTTGGTTTATTTTACTTCGCTTTCCGCCATATTTGGATAATCGCGAAGACGATATGATAACATTGATGAAGGGCAAGGGACACACAAAGATCACCAATTGTCAAGCCGAGATTCAAACCCGGCATCTCTGGCTCAGTAGTCAAATCAAATCGTTTTTGATTTTCGAAAGTGGGTGGAAGTTATAACTCCATTAAGCCTTGTTTCCATGATTATGAAAAACTAAATATGCTGACCAAGGCAGTAATTTATTTTATTAAAAAACATAAACTAACGTAACGTTTCAACCTTCTAGCAAGGTCTTCTTCAGACTCTGTATCAAGTACAAAAGTAACCAGATACAACAAGAAGGGTAATATATATACACAAACATTACTCCCTCCAGACTATTTAGAAAGTTGTTTGGAACTTTCTAGCAGATGACTTTCACTTTCCAACTTTACTTTCACCTAAAAGGCTAAACACTTCCATATAGAATGTGGTTGGACTTTTTAATCTCACGCTCTTTTCCCTTCATTTTTCTTCCTTCTCCTCTCCTCTTTTTCTCTTGTCCTTTCCACTCTTTCCAACATCTTCTTCCATTCCTTGTTTAACTTCAGTCCCCCATTCCAGTTCATTGTGTCTTCTTCGCCTTTCTTCTCTATTTCCTTGGCTTCCTTCCATTTTCTCACTAGCATTCTCTTCTCCCTTCCTATCTGCTTAGCCTCATCCCACTCTATGTCATGTCCTGTTTCTCTCGTGTGTTTAAATATTGCATTTCTCTCTCTCTTAAGTCGTACATCATCCCTATGTTGTTTCAACCTGTCTTTCAGCCTTTTTTTCGTTTCTCCTATGTACACACTCTGACATTCTTTAAATTTTACTTCGTAGATAATCCCTTCTTCTTCCTCTTCTCTGTTTTCCTTTTTCTTGTTAGCATTCCTCGCTATTCCTAAGATGCTTCTTCCTCCCTTCCTGTAAGTTTTAATTCCTGCTTTCCTAAGCACTTTGCATATCTTTTCTGTGGTCTTCCCCATACTCCTTATTCCAAACCTTCTCTCCTCTTTTTCTTTCTCTTCCAATTCTCCCCTGCCCGTTTTCTTACTTCTTCTGTTTATGTCCAGTCTATCCTGCTTCTCATAGCCATTCTTTTCCAGCTGTTTCCATAGGCTATTTATTTTGCCTTCTTTTTCACATTCTTTCATGCATATTTTCTTGATTCTGTCCTCCATATTCTTTATAAAATTTATTTTTGTCACCTCACTTATGTGTACAATTTTTTGTAGTCATTCCTAACTTTGCAATTTTTCCTGAATTTGACGTTCTTCTTTTAGGAATACTGGGCCCTAAAAGGAGGGGGGATTATGACCCGTTGGGGACGCCACTCATTGCTACCCCAAGTGTCGACGTCACCGCACGTCACTGTTTAGGACTTAATTGAACCAGAACCATCGATAAGCTACTAGTTTCTTCTTCGATACAAATGTCTATCCTTTGTTACCTTAATTCATACCAATAATAGAAGATGAGAAGAGAAAGTTGCTGAACTAAATTTGTCTCTTGACCTTGGCCAGTCAGTGGCTCTCGCTTTCAGGTTTTTCAGAATGACAGATTTATCAAGTGTTTCATCTTTTGTTTCATAGTATTCAAGTCTAAAGCGATATGCATACCTCGGAAGAGGGGTGGATTTCCCAGAAGCAGGAAGATGAGATTAGGAGGAGGATTCTTTCCTATTGCTGTCAGTTTGTCATTGTCAGTTGTGTGCTGTGTGTAGGGTGTTTTTGTCAATAAACATATAAAGTGTATAAACGAGAGATCAAGAGTTAATAAATATACTACGTAGGTTGTAGTCTGTGCAAAGCTGCACTATCGATGTTCTACTGTTTTGGTTCTCGAATATTTTTTTTGTAGCACTTGTGTTCGTCCGAGTAAGAAGCACAATAAAACTTCTTGGAATAAACTGTACATGTTCTTTTATTAAACCAACATAGGTTATGGGCCCAGAACTCCCAGAACACGTCTAATGCAGTTGTAATAAGGAAAACGAGGAAGTGCGGCTGTTCATGTTTGAATACGGACTGTGAAAATGGAGTCGGTGAAATCGACTATACAGAAGTTAAATAACAGGAACTATCAAACGTGGAAGTACAAATTGGAGTTACTACTTCTAAAGGAAGAATTGTTGGATGTAGTCTCAGGTGTGCAGCCAAAAGAACCGGACGAGGAATGGAAGAAAAAAGACGGAAAAGCTAGGGCCACCATTGGACTTTTGCTGGAAGATGATCAACTCGTTCATGTAAGAAAGCAGGAAACAGCGAAAGGATATTGGGATTCTTTGAAACGGTATCATGAAAAATCAAGTCTCACAACAAAAGTGTATTTATTGAAGAAATTGTGCCGCTTACAGCTTAGTGAAAATGGCGACATGGAGCAGCACATTAATGCACTGTTGGATATTGTGGATCAACTTGCAGCTTTTGGTGAAAATTTAGCGGAACATTTGCAAGTAGCAATGTTGTTGTGTAGCCTGCCGGACAGTTACGAGACGCTAATTACTGCACTGGAGACGAGACCAGAAGAAGACCTAACTTTAGAAATGGTGAAAGGGAAGCTCATACATGAATATAAGAGAAGAAAGGAAGCCAAAACTGACAGTGGTGTTTATTCAGAAAGTGCTCTTAAAGTGAAATCCGATAATGTGAAAAGTGTCTGTTTTTTTTTGTAAAAAGCCAGGTCACTTTAAACGTGATTGTTTTAAGTACAAGGCACATAAAAGGAAAATTGTGTATAAAGCAAACCAGGTGAGTAATGTTGAAGAAAGTGAAAAAAAAAAGAGATGATGAAAGTGGTTCTGATTGTGATAATGTTCATTTTCTGTGTTTTGAAGCAAGTGAAAAAGGTACAGGTAGAGACAAATGGTACATTGATTCAGCAGCCACATGTCATATGACCAGTGACAAGGAATTTTTTGCCACATTTAATCCAAGTATAACAAATGAAATATACCTTGCAGATGTAAGTTGTTTGAAATCACAAGGAATGGGTGAAGGTGTAATACAATGTATACATGATAAAGGTATACAGGATGTATTAGTAAAATCTTTGTTGTATGTACCTGAGTTGTATGGTAGTTTACTATCAGTGAAATGTCTTACTGAAAAAGGTTTAAATGTTGAATTTCACAATAACACATGTATCATTAGTAAAGATGGAAAAGCTGTTGCATCAGCAGATCTGACAAATAATTTATATAAATTGAATACTATTTCAAATGTAGAATCTGTAAATCAATTGCACAAGGTAAGTCATGAAAATGACAGGAAATGTATTCATCTTTGGCATCGTAGGTTAGGACACAGAGATGCAACAATTGTTAAAAATCTTGGTAAAGGAAATTTAGTTAAAGGTGTTGATATTGATGCATGTAATGTAACTAAAGTTTGTGAGGAATGTATTCAAGGTAAAATTTCTCGTAAATCATTTCCAAAATTGAAAACTGAAAAATCAAAGGAATTATTAGATATAGTGCATTCAGATGTATGTGGTCCGATGGACGTTGAAACTCCTAGTGGGAACAAATATATACTTACATTTATAGATGATTTTAGTAGGTTTACTATGGTATATCTAATAAAGAAAAAGAGTGAAGTTGAAGATAAGTTACAGGAATTTGTACAGTATGTAAAAAACAAATTTAAAAGAAAACCTAAAGTAATGAGGACTGATAATGGAGGAGAGTATATGTCATTACAATTGAAAGATCAAACTACAGTACCATATACCCCACAACAGAACGGCGTTGCGGAAAGGAAAAACAGAAGCTTAGTTGAAATGGCTCGTTGCATGATAATTGATGCTGGCAGGTACAAGAAGTACTGGGGTGAAGCTATAAATACAGCAAATTACTTACAGAACAGGTTACCCACAAAGATATTAGAGACTACTCCATATGGAAAATGGTACGGAAAGCAACCATACATGGGTCATGTGAAAGTGTTTGGCAGTGTTGGATATGCTATAATTCTAAGTCATCGACACAAGATGGACGTTAAAGGAAAGAAACTTGTCTTAGTTGGATATGAAGGATATAAAGGATATAGGTTACTATATATGACATCTGATAAGATTTACATAAGCAGAGACTGTAAATTTATTGAAAACTCAAGTCATGTAATTTCAACTTTGAAACCTATCCAAAAATCTGATTCTGATCATAATACTGATTGCGAATTATCAGTGGACATTCTTGGAGAGGAACCAGAAATGCATTCACATTTTGGTAAAAAGGAAGTGAAGAGTGATTCAGAACTAATTTGTGATTCAAAAACTGATGAACATACAGATATCAAAGTAAATACAAGGACACCAGATGTTATCAGAAAATCTGCTCGTACAACAAAAGGACAATTACCAGCTAGATATCTACAAAAGGTCATTGTGGAAAGAAAGTTACCAACATCTTTTGAAGAGGCAGTTACAGGACCTGATAATGATCAATGGGAGACGGCAATGAATGAAGAAATGAACTCATTAAAAGAAAATAAAACTTGGGAACTAGTTTAACCAGTAAATGGAAGAAATGTAATTGGTAGTAAATGGGTGTATACCATTAAAGAAGAGCACAAGGAAAAGTTACTCGTTACAAAGCCAGACTAGTTGCTCAAGGATATTCACAAATCTATGGTGATGATTACGATCTAGTGTTGCACCAGTTGGAAAACAAGCAACATTCAGAGTTCTTTTAACAGTTGCAGGACAAATGAACATGGCAGTCAAGCGTTTTGATGTAAAGACAGCATTTTTGTATGGTGATTTAGATGAAGAAATATATATGAAACAACCTGAGGGATATCATCAACCTGGAAAAGAAGAATATGTATGCAGATTGAAGAAAAGCATATATGGGTTAAAACAAACCGCAAGATCATGGTATAATAAAATTGATGAATTTTTGGTTAACAATAATTTCAAAGGAGGTGAGGCAGATCCCTGTCTTTATGCAAAATCAGTTGCTGGGAATATGATCTATATTGTAATGCATGTAGATGATCTTGTTATTGCATGTACAAATGTGGATTTAATTAATGATGTAGCAATGTTAATGTCAAAGAAATTTCAGATTAATTGTCTTGGTGATATTAATTGTTATCTGGGAATTCAAGTTGAGAGAAGTAAGGATGGAATTTTTGCTCTTCATCAAAGTAATTAAATAGGAAAGTTAATCAAACAATTTGGATTGGAAGATGCAAAGTCATCAAAAATTCCAATGGATCCTGGATACATTAAATATGCAGAAACTTCTGAACCATTACCAAGTAATGAGCAATACAGACAAGCTATTGGAGCATTATTGTACATAAGTATAAATACTAGACCAGACATATCGGCAAGTGTGTCAATTTTAAGTCAGAAGGTCAGTTGTCCTACTAAAGCTGATTGGATTGAAGTTAAAAGAATTTTTCGTTATTTAAAGGGAACTCAATCATATAAGTTAAAATTAGGAAACAAATTTGAATTTGAAAATGATTATTTGTTAGGTTACGCAGATGCTGATTGGGCTGGGGATGTGTCAACTAGAAAATCAAACAGTGGTTATGTATTTATGTATAAGGGAGGCATGATAAGCTGGGCTTGTAGAAAACAATCTTATGTTTCATTATCTTCCACTGAAGCTGAGTACGTGGCAATTGCAGAAGCATGTAAGGAAGCAAAATTGATAAAATATGTGTTAAATGATATGGATAAAAAATGTGATTATCCAATTATCATAAATGAAGATAATCAAAGTTGTATCAAACTAATTAAAAATGAAAGGGTTAGTTTGAGAACTAAACATATTGATGTAAAATATCATTTTGTTCGTGATCTGTATTATAAAGGTGAAGTAACATTTAAGTACTGTGCTTCAGACGACATGATTGCAGATACATTAACAAAACCACAAACAGGTATAAAGTTAAGAAGGAATTGTAACTTAATGAATATGATGAGTGAGTAACTATGATGATACACACTTTATTATTCATTGAAAAAAAAGGGGGGTTATAGACGGTGTTAAAGGCGGAGCTACTGCGGAGCATGCGCACTCGTCTGGTCCCCCTCGAACATCCGGTTACACTTACGATGCTATTGACGTTAATATGAAAGGGCAAAGTGGAGATTATTTTACAAGGAAATAGGGTGTCAGCTGTGTAGCATATGGTTGCACAGTTCGATCGGGAACAAATTTATTGAGTCAAGTATCACCACGTAGGTTTCCGAAGAACGTAGAAAGACGAAACCTGTTAATACAAGCAGAACGAGAAAGGATTGGTACCCGGAAAGGGTTTTTACGACTTGCATTTTGTTACAAACATGTTGACCGCTTATCTGCGTATTGTGTTGTGGTGAAAAGCATGCATCTTAGTGAGGTTTCAAACCGAAGCGACACGCGACAGCAGTGGTTCATATCGTAGTGACAAGCGACACAGGCCCATTTAGTCTATAAATAAGCATTTACGCTCATGGGAAATCAAGTCTCAGGCGGCACAATACACACCATTGGGAATCTGAGCGACACGTGCAGCTTGTCGTGTCGCTTCGGTTCGAAAAATGTCATTGATCACTGAGCATTCACTTGTAAGTGGCACAGAGATTACACGCCGAAGCGGCAAGCAACGGCCATGAACGTCCAGGGAGGGGCAAGGAAGTTATTTTTTTCAGGGGAGCAAACAAGGCACATTTTCTCCAAAAATAGTGTTGTTCCTACAAAAAAAAAACATTGCTTAAATTTGAATTTATGATGTTCATGCAATAATTAACACATATTATTGTAGCTAAAATGAAATTATATGTGAAATACATAATTTTTGGTTGACTTTCATTTTCCAGGGGGGGCACGCCCCCCTTACACCCCCTTCCGCACGCCAATTGCAACGGCCCCTTTACTCTAAAAGAAACAATTCACCTCGCATACGAGTACAACAGACCAAGGCGACACGATGCATGGTACTGAGAAAACAGTCCAGTCCAAGCGACACTTGCATTTTCTCGTGGCGAATTGGTTCGAAAGGAAGCTTTCAGACTGCAGCGATACGTGTCTCTTGGAAACCAAAATCCAAAAAAAACAACACCTTCCGAATTAAAGCGACACGACAAATTGCAGGTGTCGCTTTCATGTCGCTCGGACTGGGATGTTTTATCAATACCGTGCATTGTGTTGCCAAGGCCTGTTATTTGCTCAAGCGTGACTGGTAAATGGTTTCCTTTAGATCGAATGCTTCTATGCGAAATCCCGATATCGCTTGTCGCTTCAGTCTGAAAACTCTCTTGTTGCTTGAAGTAAATTCGTGCAAGTGAAAGTGGCATGTCATATCATAGGTTTTCCCTAAATCGTTCAGGCGGAAAGGCGACGTTGAAAGCACATATATTTACTAGCATTTGTTGTCTTATTACTTCTGCAGATTTGTTGGCAAAGATTCACTTAAGCATACTTTCTAATATAATAATATCACTAGTTTTATAGAATTATCTTTCCCTCACTTTTCCATTTACAAAATAATTGAATACCTACACGTTCGTCGTGCGTGTACATGAGATACTTGTATGTACGTAGTGTGCTATACAACTGGCGGCCACAAAGACACGTCATATTTTAATAATCTGCTCTGCAGTTGGTCATCAGACGGATTCTAGACGTCCACTCCTTCATAGTAGAACTGTAACAAATACAAATGCAAAAAGCCAGGAAACTATATCAAAAATCCATCATCGCACAATACAGAAATGCCAACCTCCAGATTTACCGTGCCAAAAAAAAGCAATACGAAACCGAGCTACTAAATTATAAGACACAACAATGGAATATCTTCATCGAAAAACGTCTGGAATTAAATAAATGGGGCACCCCGTATAAAATCGCTACCGGCAAAATAAAAAAACCGCAAACCATTTCCACCTTAATTAATGACGAGAACAACACGAATATGACAAAGGACTTGGAAGAAACCATCAACTTCTTAATGAAGAATCTCATACCAGACGACAAACCTGAAAACGACAGCGAGGAAAATAAGGATACAAGAAAAATCTATCACCAGCCATATCCAGAATCACCAATATTACCTTTCACTACCCAGGAAGTAGAAAACGAAATAAGCAGCATGAAAATGAAGAAGTCCCCGGGACCAGACGGAATTCCTGTGGAAATAATACAAGAAATCACCCCAGTACTTACGCCTTACATTACTCAACTATTTAATGAGTGCCTTGTTCAGAAGATATTCCCAGAAACCTGGAAGGAAGCAAACTTAATAATCATCAAGAAACATCCAAATAAAGATGAAACCAGGGTCAATTCATACAGACCAATATGCCTTCTCAACGTTTTGGGAAAACTCTTCGAGAAACTTATCCTAAAAAGACTGAAAGAATTTCGCCTGCTCAAACCCATATCAGGGATACAATTTGGGTTCACGAAAGGTAAATGCACAGACGATGCATTACGCCTTCTATCGTCTACAACACAAAACACTCCAAACAAGTACATGGTTGGAATCATGGTGGACATCGCCGGGGCATTTGACAACTTGTGGTGGCCCAGCCTTTTTCAAACACTTAAAAATATGAACTGCCCAGGTACACTCTTCCTACTTCTGAAAAGTTATTTCTCTAACAGAAAAATTAGCATCAAATATCCGGATCTACAAATGAGTAAGATCACGTCAAAAGGTTGTCCTCAGGGTTCCATTCTGGGACCCGAGCTTTGGAATACTAACTTGGAGCCTGCGCTTATGAAACTACAAGACCATCCAGACATAGACCAGATCATAGCTTATGCGGATGACATTATCATGCTCACTTCCGGTAACTCAAGAAGGGAAATCGAAGATAAAGCATCCACTGCAATCAATATGTTATCCAATTGGTGTGATCATGCTAAACTCAAAATAGCTTCGGAAAAGACTCATTATATTATCCTTAAGGGGAAGTTACAAAGAAACCCTCAAATCAAACTCAGAGAAAGAAATTTAAAAAGAGTAAGAGAAGCTAAATACCTTGGCATTACTCTTCAAGAGAAGATGTTTTTTAACAGACACATAGCCCTGGCAACAACCCAGGCCGAAACAACTATAAACAGTCTAGCCACATTGAGTTCAGCAAACTACAACCTTCCACTATCACACATAAAAACATATCTCATTACCATATATAATTCTATTATTTCCTATGGCTCGCCCCTGTGGGCCATGGAAACCAGTAAACAGTACATTAAAAACAGATTGAGATCTTCACAACGCAAAGTGATACTTCGCCTAACGGGTGCATTCAGAACAACCTCAACCCTGGCTCTTCTCATGATTGCGGGCCTACAGCCTATTGAAATCGTTATTAAAACTAGAGCATCAAAGTATTACTTTAGAAATGGACAAGAGGACGAAATCTATAAACTAATTGGAATACGCCCTGCCACGGTACCAGAAATTTACAACCACTTGTTTAGCGTCTGGCAACAGGAATGGACACAAGCCACGCAAGGAAGGAGACTTCACAGCTTCCTTCCAAACATAAAAGAACGACTTTCGATGGACCATTTCCATCCCACGAGAGGTCTCATACATTTCCTAACGGGACACGGTCCCTACGGTCAACACCTAAATAAGCACAACCTCAGACAGACTGATAAATGCCTGAAATGTAAAACCGAGACGGACACACCGGAACATAAAGCCTTCTTTTGCCAGACATCAAACAAACAAATCGAAGATTTAAGACAAAAGCTACCAAACTTCAACACGTACCAGTTAATAAGAAATCCCGAGCACTTTACGTCACTAAACAACTTAACAAACCTGGTGTCGAAAGAGGAACATTCCCTCTTCAAATCCGGCATCACTCACCTCCCCATTCAACCCCTACCTCCGGAATGTAATATACCCCCCAGAAGATCACAAAGAATCCACCTTCGACAAACTCAACAACAGGACATCCCTCCTTAGGACTAAGATCACCAAGAGGATAATGAAGCAGAACCTCCCACAGGAACATCAAGAAGGAGACACTAATACAGAAGACAGTGATACGCCAAAACGAAAAAAGGTTACGTCTCCCCGGAGAAAGGCAAAGGATAACACTGCAAGGACTCGACCTAGGAACCAACCGAATTTAACCAAGATTCTTCTTTTTCGTTTCTTTCTTAAATTGTAATCTTACACCCCTTCTTTATTCTCGTTACTAAACACACTGCAAACTTCTCTCACTGATTCTTGACAATTCTCTATATTTCCACTACCGAACGTACTAATGTACCCGATACTTCCCAGGAAATCCCTCCCTACTTCTTCCCTTCCTGATGATGTCCCGGGTACCAACCGTCGTACCGATGTTCATCCCAGTCCGACCAACTCTTGCTGGTCTCCCGCAAGTCTCCTTGCATCAGGTACCACTCGTTCTTTCATATCTCTTCCTACTATTAATACGTACATCTCAAAGCCAATAATACTCTCACTATCTCAAACATAACATACTAGAACATAGACCCTGCTTAACATTCATAGAATCGTGTTAATGTCCATTCCTCATCTCATCCATCAACACTAATGCACACGACACACAATAAAACTTATCCTAAGAAAACATTACCCACCCAATTACACACTTATGTAATTTCGTATCTGTGATCATAAATAATATTAATGTTAAACACTAACACTTATTTACTTCCTACTATTTCTAACCTTTATCTTAATCTTCTTACCTTGTAGAATGATGTGAAACCAACTTTGTTCAGGAAAACCGAACAAATTTGGTTCTTCACACTGGGACGTTCTTGCCAATGTCACAGTGAATTATTGTAATGAAAAAAAAATAATGGAAATCAAGGATGAATCAAAGAAAAGCGGGGGAATCCGTAAAAAATTCACGGAACTGACGCCCTGGGTTAATTTTCAGGTACCAGGGCATAAGCACATACCTCCGAAAGTAGCTTGACTACTTTTATCCGTATACATAAAAAAAAAAAAAAAAAAAAAAAAAAAAAAATAATCGTTCTATGTAACCATATCTTGTATACTGTTTAGGAAATAAAAAATAAAATTCTTTGTAACAAATACCTTTCTTGACTATCGTCGCACAACTGATGAAAACAAGCGCTCATTTCTTTACCGGTGAATCTGCACTGGCAACAACGGGGACTGGCCTAAACCGGAAGTTCCGCGGGGACCGGGCAAGACCTCACCAATGTTTATGTTTACATTTTTAACACTGTCTATATGTAGGGTGTTTTTGTCAATAAACATATAAAGTGTATAAACGAGAGATCAAGAGTTAATATACTACATAGGTTGTAGTCTGTGCAAAGCTGCACTATCGATGTTCTACTGTTTTGGTTCTCGAATATTTTTTGTAGCACTTGGCTGTGGTGAAATATTAGCTAGTTGCGTAATATATAGTTACAGACAAATTCAAGCTTAAATTGTGGATTTAATCATCGTTTTTATTGTAAAAGTGTTCTGTGTTATTACAAGACAGTACCTTTATTGAAACGTAAGTTAATATTAAATAATCTTGTGATTTAGAAGATAAATCAGTGTTAAATCTGGATAGCATGGAAGGCTCTGAGCCATCCAGATAAAGTTTCCTGCTTGTAAGAAATTCAACAAATTTCATTCAAGTGAGGGAAAATGTCTAGCGAGGAAATTATTAATCAAAGCAGAGAGGACGTCCAAATGGAGATGAATGATGTAGGGGAAGTAAAAAAGGATACGTCTTCAAATAAAGACGGAGAAAATATGGATGTTGAATTGGTTGCTAAGCAACCAAAAAGTCAGAACTCAAAACGAAATCGAGCAAAAGTTAGTGGAAAGGAGGAATCTATAAATGCTCCAAAAATTTTCAAAGCAAACGTATTAGAGCGTACAATGCAATCAAAGGACAATGTGAATAAAAATGACTTATACTATCCTGGGCACGATGGTCCATATATTGTTCTTGTTGAAGGCGTGGAACACAATGTTGGTAGCTTTAGTGCTATTATGTTAGGTAGTCACTTAAGATAAGCTAGAATTAAGGTGAATTTTGTTAAGGCATCGGGTCCTAATCGTGCAAAGGTTTACTTTTTAACATCCAATGATGCAAATGACTTTTACTTGAACAAAGAGTTTCAGAAGAAATATAAGGTAAATGTCAAAATCCCGAAGAGTCTTTTACACAGAATGGGACTAATATATGGGTTACCGTTACATATAAATTTAGAAGAAGTACAAGATGAAGCAGAGGCTGAGAGAAATATTCCAATAATCAAAATGGAAAGAATGAAAAAAAAGATTTATCAAGAAAATGGGGAATTTGAGTTCAAACCGACCAAATTGATCAGTGTAACGTTTCAATCACAAAGGTTGCCCTCGCATGTAAAGCTACTCAGTAACATATTTCAGGTACAACCTAAAATAAAATCTGTGATGCAGTGCAGGAAATGTTTCCGTTTCTCTCACACAATGGATGTTTGTAAGTCCAAAGCAATATGTCCAAGGTGCGGTGATTATGAACATGATGATATATGTGCTGCAGTACCTAAATGCATAAATTGCTCAGGAAATCATCTTGCAACTGAGAGGTCGTGCAGTAAGTGGGAAGAGGAAAGAGAAATTCAGAAGGTGATAGCATATGAGGGCTGTTCATATCAAGAAGCAAAGAGAAAAGTTAGTTCTAGTAGTTCATTTATGACCGAAAGAGACGATTATTCTTATGCAAACATACTACAAGATTTCCCAGAGTTAAAAACAACTAAAGCAGAGTCTTCCTTTGTACAAGCTCCAAGTTCAGCAATTACAACAGGTAACAGATATGAGGTACTGGCCACTCTAAGAGATGAGGAATCAGGGACATCAAGAAACTTATATTCGTGGAAATCTTCTCAACCTCATCTTTACAACATGAACAATAGTTATGCTGATCGAAGACTTGGGAAGATATTTAAAACTAAAGAAGTTATGAAAAATAAAGGTATGCAAAA
The DNA here is from genome assembly GCF_977018435.1 of Lepisma saccharinum. NCBI lineage: Eukaryota > Metazoa > Arthropoda > Insecta > Zygentoma > Lepismatidae > Lepisma > Lepisma saccharinum. Next base: position 40,896,093 of record NC_139235.1, on the reverse strand, counting down.
TCTAAAGTCGTGTGACAATCCTCAAACCCAAAACGAACAAGAAAGACCAGATTATATTTTACTAAATTCCCAAAGCAGTCCAACGTCAGTGACAACAACGGAAAAACGAAAATTACGGACTAGCATCCCACAATATGACTCTCAAAAGCAAATAATGATTAGTTTGTTACAAGTTATGGCAAAACTAACGTCGAACATAACTGTGGATGATAATCTTCAGAGAATTAAAAATATTCTAGTCGATTGTGCAAATATAACTTCACAGTTATTAAAACTTATTGAAGAGCTTGAATCATATGAAGATGCTCAACATTAAATATAATAATCAGTAAGTTATTACATGCAAAATATGTTTTTGTTTGTGCAATGGAATTTATGCTCATTTCCTTCAAGAAAACTTGAACTCATGAAACTGATAGAAGAGCATCATTCTCTCATTATATGTGTATGTGAAGTATGGGGGGATGGAAGAGTTTCAATTGAAATAAAAAATTATCACGCAGTAATTAATCAAAAAGGCGGAAAAGGAGTGGGTATATTTGTACATGAAAGTCTGGCATTCAAACCCATATCATTTAATCCCAATTTAGTGATTCTTCGAGAATATCGGGTGGAAGTAGTGGGAGTACAAGTGCAAATTTTGAATAAAATATTTACCGTTATCTCGATCTATATACCATCTTCCTATACATCGCAAAAAATTGCAGTGAAACATTTAAGGTCTATGATTAGTTCATTCAAGACTCCATTAATCATAACTGGAGATTTCAATTGCCACCACCCATTGTGGGGTCGACAAGCAGCAGATAAGTTGGGTCGAACTCTTGTTGAATGGATGGAGGCGGAACAGTTAACTATAATAAATGATGGTTCACCTACTCATATGCCTAGAAATGGAAGTAATCCGTCATCTATAGACTTAACATTAATTTCAGAAAAGTATTGTGCAGACTTTACATGGAAGGCCGATGTGGACTTGAGAACAAGCGATCATTATCCATGTTATTTTTATCTGGCTTTTTGCCATACAACAAACGAAAGAATATTAACTATTCGCAAATGGAAAGTATTCAAAGCTAATTGGTCTAATTATACTAAACTTGTAAATATTTATTTCTCAGAGAATGATGGATTAAAACCTGATAATATTACATATGAGGAGTTTGTAAAAATCATTTCGGCTGCGATGGACTTGAGTTGTCCCAGGGTGATAAAAAGTAGTCAGCAACACTTCCCAAAGATATACTGGTGGACAGAGGAGTGTGCTGAAGCAAAACTACATAGAGTCGAATTAGCAAGAATATACTCACGTCAACCAAATCCGGAGAACTGGATAGCATTCAGACGCTCTGTGGCCAAATCAAAGAGATTATGCATAAAAGCAAAAAGAAAATCATGGAAATTATTTTGTGAAAATTTACACCCAAGCATGAAATTAGGATATGTGTGGAATAAGTTTAGGTCGCTCAAAAATCCTCGTACAGCAAATGTGGTCCCTTTGAAATCAAATTGGAAGACTGAATTTATTCAGAAACTCATACCTACAGTGTCAGACGGAGTAATTGAAACACCAAATGAATTATGTAGTTACACATCAAAACTACGTTCGGCGAAAGGTTTTGCAACTCCAATTTCAAAAGAGGAAATGTATGAAATCATCGGCAACAGTAAAGAATCTGCTCCAGGGATGGATGGAATTACTTATTCTATGATTAATCACCTTCCAGATGTAGCGTTAACGGCGATGTGCACAATTTTTAATAAATTCTTAAATAATGGAAAAGTACCAGAAGATTGGTCCAAACAGTTGATTATTCCAATTTTAAAAACAGGCAAGGACCCTCAAGTAGGTAAATCATATAGACCTATAGCTTTGACGTCAGTTATAGGAAAGATATTTGAGAAACTGATACAAAAAAGAATAGAATGGTTTTTAGAAAGCCAAAACATATTTCAGTTCGAACAAATAGGATTTCGAAAGGGATTAGGATGCCAAGACGGATTAATCACTCTTTCCTCGTATATTTTCGACTCACTGAAAAGAAACAGAATTGTACTAGCTGCATTCTTAGATGTAAGCGCAGCTTATGATAATGTAGATATTAATATCCTAATCCAAACAATACAACAGCTAAAAATACCTCACAACTATGTTTTGATACTATGGAAGTTACTCACTAAAAGATCTGTATATTTCCACTTTTTCAGTGAAAGTAGAGGACCGTATTCAGCCTGCAAAGGGTTACCTCAAGGAAGTCCTTTAAGTCCTTTGTTATTCAACATATATATGATCGGGATGAAAAGGAAATTAATTCCAACAGTCAATTATCTTCAATATGCGGATGATATCTGTATCTATATGTCCACGACACAAATTCATACTGATTTTCCTGTTTTAGAGGAACAAATATTGGAAGTGCAAAAGTGGCTTGAAAGTAAAAAACTCTCCATTTCAATGGAAAAATCTAATATTACAATTTTTAGTAAAAAGGGAACACCTCCAATAGTTCACTCAATGTCCCGAAAAACAAGAATTCCCATTACATCCAGAGTAAAATATTTAGGTGTCATCTTGGATGAAAAACTAACTTGGAATGACCAAATTAAAGCAATACAAGTCAAATCAGAAAAAGTGTTTAATTTGTTCAAAGCAATAGCAAATACTCAGTGGGGATGTCATCCTCGAGTTATGCTTTTATTTTACAAGAATTATTTTCAGCCTATGATAGATTATTCTCTACTGGCAATGTGTAACTTGACAGAAGGAAAATTGAATTCCATTGATGTCATACAGAGGAAATTCTTGAGAAGATGTTTAGGCTTTATGAACAGCACTCCAAACGTAGTAGTATACATGGAAGCGGGTGAATGTTCCATTTCATGTAGACAGAAGATGTTAGCAGCAAATATGCTCTTCAAAGTGAAATCATATTGTGAGCATCCTTTCAACAATATACTAACAAATATGATACACTTATATGAAACGGGAAAAATAACAAACAGAAAATCTGCTATGTGGATAGAATTGTATAATTCGTTTTGTCAAGAATACCAGGATGTTCTACAGATGCGTTCACGGCCTGTTTTTTTATTAGATTATCCTCAACAGTCTCTGGATAATATTCGTTTCCCTCGTTATTCGCACATATCGGAATATTTTACTCAATGGCCAAGTTTTTATTTCATATACACAGATGGATCTAAAAGTGAGTCAGGAGTTGGATGTGCAGTGTACGATCCACAACATAAAACAGACCTATTATTTCGGCTTCCACAAGACTGTTCAATATTTACAGCAGAATCTTACGCAATTTACCAAGCTTTAATATATGTCCAAAAATTAAATTTACAAAAGTTCTTAATACTTACTGACTCGCAAAGTGTATTACAGGCTCTTAAATCTTCTTACAAGAGTCTTTACAAATTATCCCCTTATATTATAAATTGCATACAATTAGTTCAAACAATACAAAAATCTGGAAAAACCATTGAGTTTTCTTGGGTTAAAGCTCATAGTAATATTACAGGTAATTCTCATGTAGATGAATGTGCAAAGAAAGCAGTGCGTCTTCCAAATATTACGAGCTTATCATTATACTATACGGATCTTCTCCCTAGAGTAAAGAAGAAAATTCTGAATGAATGGTTTGATTGGTGTCGAAATGAACTTACAACAGTTGGAGAATCATACAGACCATTTGCTGAATTCAAAACACAAAAACCATGGTTTCATCATGTAAGTGCTACAAGAAATGTAATTGTATTAATTAATAGACTGAGAACGGGGCATTTGTGTACAAGGCAACATTTATCCAAAATTGGAATAACGAATAATAAGAAATGTGAATGTGGCTGGGAAAGTGCAGATGCACAACATATAATACTGGAATGCTCAAAATATAATAGAGAGAGAAATATCTTGTATAAAACTTTAAATAATCTAAAGGTTCAGTTTCCAACAAATTTGTTAAGTTTAGTTGTTAATCCAGATGTGAGAATTGGGTATAGTTTGTTATCATTTTTAAGGAAGTGTAACATACAATTGTAAAAGGCAAAGTGTTCTTAAAAAAAAAAAAAACTAATATCTGTAAAATAGGGGGTATGGACTGATAATTTTAATGTAAAACAATTGTGTACATTTTATATGTGTATTGTTATGGACAAAAAACGGCATAAAAGCTGTTAGGTTCCAAATAAAGGAATGAATGAATGAATTGTAGCACTTGTGTTCGTCCGAGTGAGAAGTACAATAAAACTTCTCGGAATAAACTGTACATGTTCTTTTATTAAACCAACACTGTGAAGTGTGTCTAGTTGCTGTAGTTTGTCATCTGTGGCCTCATAATTGTGTCCCTTGCAGGCGCGGCTCGTGCATAATTTTCCTGGGGGTTCACCAAAATTATGAAAAGTGGACTTACCTAAACCTTTGAGACACTACACGCTTTGGTTCGTAGAGATAGTTGTGGGAAAATTATCAAATTTTGGCAGGTATATTACTGACAAAGTTGATTTGCTTTATGTTCAGATAACAGTGACAGCACCAAGGACTGTGTGTGTAGGGGGCGATCATTTTAATTTAAGATTTTCGTATGGTATTGTATTCAGGGGTATCTCAGAATTCAGAAAATATTCTCGCCTCAATTTTGCCTCTTCCACTCTTGCCAACTCTTTTCTGGTCCCACCACTGTCAAATAGACTATATTATTGAAACTGGATCCTGAACCTACAGTTAAAAAATACAAATCTCTGCCTGCTAAAATGAATATGTATCAGTAATCGAACCCAAGACCCCGTGATTACAAGATAATTCTTATATAACTATTCGAAAGTATATCGCTAAATCAAAGCGATTAGATTCTATTCTATGCAATATGTTAACTTCTCGCACAGCAACAACTACACTCCTTCCAATACACAATCCACCTCACTTCACTCAACGTATCACTATGCCATATATATTTCAATCACCAGCCATGCACTTCAAAACAAACTAACAAGTATGGAGACAATGACACGAAACAAAGTTAAATGCGCGCGTCCCTTCGAACACCCTCTCGCGCTAGAGTATAACTGATCGCACGAAACCCAAACAACTTTTTGGTCGTCTTCTGACGTAAGTGCGAAATGCCCTCATTGTTAGGTTAGGCTTGAATAAATAGCAAATATTACATTTTTGGTCAAGCACGGTAAGCCCCGAAAATTGAGTGCATATATTCTCAGACAACTAAACCTAAAAAGCCTAACATGTCAACGAAAGCATTTAGTCTGACGTAAGAAGACCAAAAGATTGTTTAAGTCTTGTCCGATAAGCGACCACTCGCCCTCGCGCTATTTTTGACTTTTCGGCTCCTTCCACCTGAAGTGTTTCCATCTTAAAATAGTTTTCAAGATGTAGATTTAAGACATTCTACGAAGAGCAAAAGAATGTATTAACTTTAAGCCACAATTTCCTGGATATAGAAATCTCAGGTAAATCATAAGACCACTAACTATAATTTTCAGTGATAAAGAAAACGCAGACGTAGTAAAAAATCTTTCAAAATCTCGTTAACCCATCCTTTCAACCTCGTGGTTGGTCTGTCGGTTCCTTCTTTAAACGCCGAAACTGAATCAGATGTGAACATAGAATTAAGGGGTAATTATGTGATAAAATCGTCACAAGTATAAGAATTGTAAAAGAGACTTACGTCGTAAGGCAAAACCAATGCCTGGGACTTCAAGTGCTTCACGTCGGCATACAAGAGCTTTGCCTGCTGCTTCATCATTGGAACAGAAACTGCCTCCTTGTCGTGGCCGTGAGGGTAGAAGTTCTCCTCCGTGGTAGCCTCTGCAATGAAAGGGTGCTTCCACACTCCCTTGAAGAACACTGCATTCGCCAACACCAGCTTAGTTCCAGGCGATACTGTTTCTGAAAAGTAGCATAAGCGGCATTACAGATTAATGCAAATCTGATGTAATCATTTCATACATAAAATATATATAATTCACAATACATAATTATTATATCTTGATAAAACAACTATCCTATTCTGGCTCTTTACCTCTACCCTCACACGTCGCCAATCATTGACTATATTTTTATTTTGCTCGTGTACATTTTTCTGTTCTTTTTTATCATACCAAGCATAATCGTGTTTATTAATTTGAGTTTTAAATTTGTGTAATTTTGTTGTATAAGTGAGCCTTGGCTCTCACTTTTATTTTTACGAATGTTGTTTCTTTTTTTTAGTTTTATTTACATGTCTTTAGTATGTAGTACATGTATTTATATGTATTTATTGGTGTTGGGTGGCAGAACAGCTGCAGGCTGAACCCCGCTCTTTAATAAATATCAAGCTGTTTAGAACAAAGCACAGACAAAGAGAACACACTTTAGAACTCATTGTTACATTTGGATATTTTTTATAACCCAGTTTGCTTATGTTTAATTAACTTTATTTAGTGAAAACTTAACTTTAGTCTTTAAAACACAAAGACTTCGTTGATGAATGTTTAATTTGTTAACCTGGAAATTTGAGATTTATAGAACTCTCAGATTATCAGTTTAAGAAGAAATGTGTCACTATTTTTGTTAATGCATTTAGAAAATATATGAGTAAAATAAATTATGGAAAAGGCTGTGCCCTCTAAGCTTTAACCAACCCGTATGAATCCACCTTCACTCAGAGAACTAAATGCATCATAGGGATTGACGCACCAGAATGCATCGATTGATGCGTAAAGTGTGTTTTATGGCTTCTTCAAATAATCTGATTCATATATGATGCATTTGGGTGAGTTTTTGGATGTCGTGAAAGAAACACCAAAGTGCATCATTTGATTCAAGTGAGGATTTATTTCAGTCGAGATGCACTTTAATGCATAAGTTGATGCGCTTTGATACACCTTGAAGCATTTTGATGCACCTTGATGCATTTTAATGCACCCGAATGAATCTTTTCTGATGATGCACTTAAACGTTTCGTCTGAGCTACATAACCTCTGTAGCTCAGACCAAACGTTTAAGTGCATCATCTAAAATGATGCAGGACACCAACCGGGGCAACAACCAATGCGTGTGTACGTCTAACGAGCTAATAATGTCAAAATGTTCAAAGAATCCTGAGAACTATATTCGAAATATCAACACCATCAGCCAGAACTGATCACAATGAAATATAGCAAGGAAGATCTAAATAAACTTTACATGTATGAACACTTTTTGCAACAATTTGGAATCATTATTAGAATTATTTCTTATTTCTGTTATTAGAGTTCATTTCACAACGATTCATTCAATTGTGCCTGTTATATTCATTTAACACTTTATTAAGATTTACGTTTAATATTGCTTGCGGACTAAGACTTGCACTCAAAACAGTTTTTAATAATTTTTTTTACAGTCTGTTGACATGTTTCAACAAATTGCCGAGACTTCTTATTTTCTTTTGTTAACAAATTCATATATACATTCTGATTTTGTGGAAAACTCATTTCCGTGTCGTAAAGATATAGAACGCTCGCTAAATTCTCCCCACTGGTAGTGGCAAGATAGGTTTTTGGATAGTAAAAAAACATATGGATGGTATAAGTTTGCTCCCTAAGTCGTGCGCCCTTTGGCTCTGATAAGGTCCTTTTAGGATCCTCCAAATAGACCTATATCAAAAATGTCCACAGGCTTCGAATCTATTGAGGTAAAAAGTAGTTTTAAGTATTCCTTACTTGTGGAGACAATTTCCTTGATGAGGCCATTGGTGTGCTTATCTGCCCAGCCGTTGATTGCTGATACTGCCTTGAGAAGATCACGGAAGTCCACGGTCTCTACCGAAGAATTGTAAATTGCTCTTAGGGACTGAGTGAAGGAGTCCAGAGGTGTGAAGGTCTTGTCTTGGAAAATTGAGTTAGCTATTTGCAAAACGTTTTTCGATTCATTGTCCTGGAAACAAATGCAAAACAATTAAGTTCAACACTAGACTATCTAAATGAGCCTCACCGTGTGTTCCTATAGAAACTGACAATTTATGCATGTATTTTTTTATTATTATTAATGAATGAAATATGTATAAAAGCTCCAGAAACGCGGCATGACAGATGTGATTGTGTAAGTGATTTGTTGCAAAGATAATTTTGTGTTCTAAGTTAGAATTTGAGACTTTATAGTTTACTGTTTGAGTATTAGTGTCGTTCTAAATATATGTGCGACAATGTGAACATTAATTCATGAAAAAATCTAAACGCTGTAAAGCCAAATTTGCTGGTACAAAACCAGCTGAATCCAACATGGACACGGACATTAGTGCCATGGAACTTTCCAGCAACGTGGAAATCATAACTTCTGTAGTTAATAAGTTGAATTCTCAGTGTAATAATATAGATTACACCCAACAAATTAGTAAATCAAGTTCCAAAAAAGTTTATGAGCAACAGGTATTGAAGGACAGAAGTAATCATTTAGGTCCGTATGAAATATTTGTGAAATCTAAACATCAGGATGCCTCAGGTGGAAATGGCAAAGGAAACATTGGTCAACTTCACATTTTAAAATTAGGCCAAATAGTTAGCAAAGAAAATATTAGAGGTTTGAAAGAGATAGATAGCCTTGGGAAAAATCTAGCTAGACTTACATTTACGACATCTAATTATGCAAATGATTTCCTTTCGAATCCATTACTGTTACAGAATAATTGGGAAGGTTTTGTTCCATCACACCGAGTACGAAGAATGGGAATTATGAAAGATGTACATCAGTCAATAAGTGAAGATGAAATTTTGCAAAATATAAATTCATCAACAGCCAAAGTAATAAAGATAAAACGCATTGTGAAGTATAAGTAAGAGGAGGGTACTCGCGTTGCTGTTCCAACTCGAACGGTAATTGTAACATTCGACTCGCAATCCTTACCACAATATGTCACACTGTTTTACAAAAAGTTTGATATTGATAGGTACATTCCCTTGATTAAACAGTGCACTAATTGTTTTTATTATGGGCACTTCAGGGCTAATTGCAAAAGTAAATTAAAATGCAAACGCTGTGGTGAGAATCACGAATCGTCCTCTTGCACAAATAAGATCAAGTGTTTCCATTGTAATCAGGAGCACACTGCAATTGACAAAAACTGTCCTGAAAAACAACGCCAAAAGGAAATAATCAAAATTATGACAGTTCAGAATGTTACGTTTAACGAAGCTATGAAGAAAGTCCCAAAAATTAACTATATGTATGGATATGAACAGATATCTACTGGCCATGTTCAGGAAATAGAAAAGACAGTAATGCCATTTACATATGCTTCGATATCTAACAATTCGAGTAGCACCTCATATCATAATAATATAATACAAGATCAATACAGTGTATCTAATAAAAGGCCATTTAACAGTTCAAAGAAAGCTGGAAAATATTTGGAAGAGACTGAGTCTTCTCGAGGAAAACGCCAGAAATCTTCTCAAACATTGAAACCATTTGGACAAAATGAATATAAAAAGAGAATGACAAACCCTGATTATTCTTTGTCAGGATCTCGAAAAGACAATGCTCCGGATTTGTCGACAACATGCCAACAAAATAAATTATTTGTTCTTGCAGAGGCGGCTCAAGCTATCCAGCCAAATCGAGCACAAGAACAAAATTCTACAAAATTCCTAAATAATTTTTCATAATTTATAGAACAATTGTGTAACCTAGAAGGGACTTCGACATTGAACGTTAACCAGGACTGGACTTGCATTGCTACAAGTATTTTGCAATACTTATTTCAACAACCAGCATGCCAGACAAAGTCTTGAAATTATTACAATGGAATATACGAAGTTTAATTCCTAATAGACATAATTTACAACATATTTTATCTAATTTTTCTGCAGATGTCCTTCTTATACAAGAAACGTGGTTGAAAACTGACTCAACATTGAAGTTTAAAGGTTACAATTGGATAAGAGATGATCGTTTAGATGGATACGGTGGTTCAGCTATAGGTGTTAAAATAAATATACAGTATGACATTATTTTGTTTCAAAATATAAACAGTCAAATTCAGATTACAGGTGTTCGGATTGCTGATACGTCTTATGTATCAATTTACTGCCCTCCCACAGTGCACCTCCCTGTTACAGTGTGGCAGAATATCGTTGGGCAGCTTCTTTTGTGCTGGCAGGGGACATTAATGCACACCACCCTATGTGGGGCTAACTGATCGATCAGGTAAAGATTTGTATAATTACTTGCAAGATTCCTCAGCTGTATTACTCAATGACGGAACACCTACAATAATCTCAAGACCTAATGAACAGCCGAGTGCTCCAGACATAACTATTACCTCAAATGATATAGCTTCAAAAATCCATTGGAGTGTATTAGAGAAGTGTTACAACAGTAATCACATGCCAATTATGATAACCTTTCAACATAATAAAAATATAACGTGGTTTACTATGCGCCCTGAACAAAACAATAGTCAATATATATCAAGAAGGGTTGAATGGCAGAAATTCTCCGGAAATGTAAACAATGAATAAAGAATGAATTGTTGAAACAAGAAGTATCGTATGACACATTGGTGTCTCTCATTCGACAAGAACAAATAAATGCAACAGTATCTAATTTTGGATCTAGAAGAAAAGTGACTCCGTGGTGGACAACGGATTGCCAGAAATGGGTAAACGAACGACAAAAAGCATACATAAATTATAAGGAGAATCCTACCATCAATCATTTTATTAGATATAAAGAAATTGCAGCAAAAAGTCAGAGGTTCCTAAAGAAATCAAAATCATACTTTTGGAAGTCATTTTGCTCTACATTAACTAAAGATTCTTCTATTTCAGTGACTTGGAAAATAATAAGAAGTATGTCCAATAATAATACTTGTCATTATTTTGGAGGAGATATCAATTCAGCCTGGATAAAAGAATTTCACCGCAAGTTGACACCAGATGCGGTTGAAACTAATCTTTGTCAATTGTTAAACTCTATGAAATATCCAGAAACATCCACGTTAGAATCGCTATTCACTATGGATGAATTAGAATATGTTGTTCATAAACGAAAGAAAACGTCTCCGGGTTTAGATGGTATTACACACGAAATTCAACACTGGCCTTTGATTGGATATGAAATTTTACTAAATACATACAATTCAATATGGAATAGTGGAGAAATTCCATCACAGTGGAAAGAAGTGGTGATAATACCCATATTAAAACCAGGTAAACAATCAGGAATACATACGAACTATAGACCTATTGCAATGCCATCATGCCTTGCTAAATTATATGAACATTTAATACTGAACAGACTCACATGGTGGGTCGAATATAATCAGAAATTACCGAAACATCAGATGGGATTTAGGAAAGGAACTGGAACAGTAGATGTATTAGCGACACTAATTTTATATATATGGCTATCTTTCATACGGCGGGAATTTTGTATCGTAGTTTTTCTCGATCTAAGTAGCGCCTATGATTCTGTCCTTCCAAATATACTGTTACAAAAATTGGAGAAAATGAACGTTCCACGTAATTTTATAAAAAGTATTCTTGGATTATTATTGGCACGTAAGTTGTACATTCGATATTGAGGACAGTTATCCACCGCACGTTATACACATAAAGGTCTACCACAAGGCGCAGTTCTGAGTCCCATGATATTTAATATGTACACCGCAGATTTAGGCTCAAAAATTCTTCAACACACTGGTCTATTACAATATGCAGATGATATTGTTATATACACTAGTAGTAAAAATATTCAAGAAGGGGCTCAAAAAATTCAAAAATCTCTGGATGAATTATCATCATGGTGTGATATCAATGGAATTGAAGTAAATCCAGATAAGTCTTCGGTGGTAGTTTTTAATAAGAAGAGATCTCATTCATGCATATCAATAAATATAAACGGAAAAACTATTAGTCAACAAAGAAGTCATAAATTTTTGGGACTTATATTAGATGAAAACTTAAATGGAAGTCACAAGTACAACTGGCACAATGTAAGGGATCTCAAGTGTTTAACATAATAAAAATGTTGACAGTTAAGAAAAAGTGGGGTGCTGATCCTAAATTATTACATCAGATCCATAAACAGATGCTAAACTCAAGACTAGAGTATGGTTCCTTTATGTACAATGATAATTTAAGTTGGGCTTTTAACACGCTATCTTCTATCCAATATAGCAGTTTATCCAGGATTTATGGCCTTTGGAAAGGAACTCCAAAACAAGCAACTTTCGTAGAAGTGGGAGATCCACCATACAAACTTAGAGTTAAATATCTTGCGAGCAAATTTTTACTTAAGAAAATTGCCAACACGACATCTCCGATCATACCAAAACTTCAATTGTTAGACTCTTTGATGCTCAACAGACGTACAGCAAAATATAAATCCAGATTACCTATACTATATTATGCTTATAAGGACATTAATAAATTTCAAGCTAATATTATTCGTTTACCTAATGCACCATGCTTCATGACAGACTACTTGAATATGATATCTCCCATGAGGATTCATTTTCCTGCCTACCCAGGTAGAGTTTTCAGGACGACAATCCCTACAATTTCAAATAATATATATCAAGACTACATATATACATTCAAAATTACAATGTGAATATCACATATATACAGATGCTTCAAAATCAACGTCTGGAAAAACAGGAGCAGCATTTTACTGTGATAATTCTGCAGAATTCAAAATTTTTCCTTTGCCATCGTATCTGTTCATTTACACTGCAGAAGCTTTTGCAATACGACAGGCATTGCTTTATGTACAAAAGAAGAAGTTAAATTCTGTTCTAATTGCAACCGATTCCGCCTCTGTGCTAAATTCTTTACAGTTTGCATCATGGTCAAGTCATACGGAATGGTACATTGTTAACATAAGAATACTCACACTGAAATTAACGAGATTGGGATATGATATCAACTTTATTTGGACACCTGGACATTCTTTAATAGAAGGGAACAATATAGCAGATACTTTGGCAAAATATGGAGCGAATCAAACAATCCAACGGCCGCTTTCAATAAAGATTCCGTCCGTAGTTTTGGAATCACACATTAGAAAAATACTATTTACTGACTGGCAAAGCTTGTGGACAAATACTGGCACTCAATGCGGTAAGGCCTACTATTCTATACAAGAAAGAATTCCAAAGGAATGTTGGTTTAAACAGATTCAACTCTGCCTGAGTTCCCTCACAACTATAATGCGCTGCAGGTTAAATCACACTATCGCCGCAGCTCACCTTTACAAGAAGAATTTAGTGACTTCACCAGTTTGTTTGTGCAATGAATATACTGCAACTCCAAACCACATTATATTTCAATGCAAACTTTATGAAACTTACAGAGATCCATTTTTACAGGAATTGTACAGGAGTGGACATCAAACGCCACTGACACTGCCTTGTTTACTGACTTCACCTTCATCCTCGGTAATCTATATTCTTACAAAATATCTTAATAAGTGTAATATCGGGTGTCCCACTTAAAAGTGGTACGACTCACTGACGACTGCTTTTCATACTAGTTGAATTGTTTTTTCATATGTAAATACTGCAGAGTTTCAAGACATGTGTCATCATATAATTACATTTTCACATCTTATGTTAGGTTAGGTACACTTACTGTGTAAAACTGTCTGGTTTATAACAAATCCTGAAAGTGCCATCCACCAGCATCCAGGCATCGCTGCGCTTGCAGTACAATGTTCTGAGAAACACGTCGTAATTCTTCCGGGGAGATGTTATTTATCTTGTTTGTGATGTTCTCTTTCAGTTGGTCTATCGTATTAGGGTTATTAGGGTACACTTTTCCTTTCAGAGCTCCCCATAAATAAAAATCACAAGATGTTAAGTCCGGCGATCGCGGAGGCCAAAGGTTTTTTCTGACAAGCCTGTTTTCGGGAAACACTTCACTTATACGGGCCATACTCTGGTTGGAGGTGTGGGCACCATCTTGTTGAAAGACGCCGTGTCTTTTTTCATTTTCTGTTAACTGTGCATAGAACGACTCAAATATCTGCAGATATCTTTCGCTGTTGATAGTCTCTTCAAAGAAAATTGGTCCGATAATGCGTGTTCCCGACACTGCACACCAAACGCCTATCTTCTCTGGGTGAAGAGGTTCCTCATGCACGACGCGTTGGTTATCCTGTGACCAAAATCTACAATTCTGTGAGTTGATGTAACCAGAAAGATGAAACCAAGCTTCATCTGTCATGAAGAAGAGCATAGGATCCAAGTAACCATCAGCAATCGAAGATAACATCCAGTTGCAATAAGTAACTAGTTTAGCTTTGTCTGGTTCTTTCAATTCATGCACTACGGTCACACGAAATGGTCGGAAATGGAGCTCTTTTAGTACACCATGGCATGTTGTGCGGGATACACCAACTTGTTGAGATAATCTTCGTATCGATTTCTTGGGGCTTCACAATATGTTACTGCGAATTCTGTCCATTACCACCGGGGGGTCTTCACTGTGGGACGCTTCTTCTTCAAAACATTACTAACGGATCCTGTAGTCCTCCATTTGTTATAGATCTTTTGAATTGCATTGGTTGTGGGAGGCTTCATACCGACGTATTTCGCCACAAACATTTCTTTAGTCTCTTTAATGGACCCTGTCTTTATGTAAAATTCAACAATATCTATCCGGTGTTCAATTGCAAACTGCACCATTTCTCCGCAAACTTTTGCACAACAATCTCCGCAAACAATCACTTTTAAACTGTCGAACGCAACTCAACAATTACGTGTGACTTCAAGTAATGCGATATTTCAGTGTAGGCAACTACATTAATCTGATTCCACCCATTTATTTGTGAACGCCAGAATGAATGTTAGGCGTACCACTTTTAAGTGGGACACGTATAATTCTGTAAAAGTGTAATGAAATTTGGAAACTATTTATTATGAAAGGAATAATTGTGAGTAAATATTATGTGCATACATGTATATAATACCAATTGATAAATTGTTAACTGGTGCATGGATTTTGTCCACAACCAATAAATATTTTATAAAAAAAAATATAAAAAAACATTAAAAATTTGAATTTTTCGGTGTAAAAAGCAATGGCTATTGCGAAGAAAGACCGTGCACTGCTAGTGAAGTTGTTTTACCAGAATGGGAGCAATAGCAACGCTGCACTGCAGAAATATCGCCAACAGAAAGGGCTGAGAAGAGAGCCCATGTCAATTAATGGGCTGAAGATGATGAAGGAATTCGAGGAAACAGGTGAATTGGGTGTTGCACCAGGGAGAGGAAGGCGGCTCATCCCCGTGGAAGTTGTGGACGAAGTTGCTTTAGCTGTAGCTGACCGTGCAGCACATACCTCAACTTCTGCAACCAGTGCTAGAGCTGTTGCACGTGAATTGTCACTCCCCTGGTCAACGGTTCGCAAGGTTTTGCGCTGCATTTTACACTGGTATCCCTACAAGATTCAAACTGTGCACCAATTGAAACCCCAAGATATTCCACAACGCCGTGAGTTTGCACATCGGTTTTTGGCACGCATGGAAGTGGATGACATGTGGCCGGGGAATATTCTGTGGACTGACGAGGCGCATTTTACTCTGGACGGTGCAGTGAATACTCAGAACTGTCGCATATGGGGTTCCACTCGTCCACATGTTGTGCAGGAACAACCATTGCACTCAGTTTACGTGACTGCTTGGTGTGGGTTCACTAGCTCCTTCATTCTTGGTCCGTTTTTCTTTGAGGAGATGACACCTCGAGGGCCTGTTAGGTGTACAGTGACATATGCACGTTATAGGGACCTCCTTGTGCAACACGTGATTGCAGCTTTGCAAGAACGGAACTTTGAACACACCACCATTTTCATGCAAGGTGGGCAACATCACATGTCGCTCGCACCGTGAAAGATTTGCTGCGAGAAAACTTCACTAATGACCGCATCATCTCTAGGCAGTTTCCATATGCATGGCCTTCCAGATCCCCCGACCTTAATCCATGTAACTTCTGGCTGTGGGGATATTTAAAAGATCGTGTCTATCAGGGACAAGTCCGGTCTCTACCTGATCTGAAGCATACAACGTCATGTCGCTCAGATTTCACCAGACATGCTGCGAGCAACCGTCGACCATGCCGTGTTACAAATGCAGCATGTTGCTGAATTGGAGGCCATATTGAACAGTTCTTGTAACCATGCCAGAACCATTGTTGACATGTGTTTGATCTTTTCTGCCTTTTCCCTGTAACTATACCACGTTTTGACTGCTTACAGCGCCATTTTTTACCCTAGTGGCGAGAATTGGAACTATTTTTTTCTTTGCATAATTCGCGAGCGCATTGCTTCATTAGCATATCTACGAAGTTTCAGACTGCTACTCTCATTACAGCCGTGCTGTACCACTCTGAACACCGTCACTTTAATTATAACCACCTGGTATATTCCATATTAAAAAAAAAATATATAATAATAATAAAGAAAGCATAACATTATTGTCTGTACATAACACGTTCCCATTTCATAAATAATAAAACTACATCCCATATTATACAGTCATAACTTTTTACTGGTTAAAGATACGTCGAAAAAACCTTCACCATTGCATTTCTCGTGAAATTCTAGCCCATTTTGATATGTCGCACGACCCCCTTCCCATTTAAAATTCTGAAGTTGAATTCAAGATGGCGGACATCAAGATGGCCGCCGACCGTGTGGGTGGTGTCAATGTGGTTCCCCCTTGGCCAGGCAATGATTGGTCATCGCCATTTTCACATTCCATGCCGCAGTGGCCTTGTACTGAGGGTGTTAAGTGACTTATTGAGCCACCCTGTATGTTTGGTTGGAAAGTCAAGGCATCTCCAAAGAAACATGTTGATTGTTGACTTTGTCCAAAAGGGCTATTTAACAATAAAAAGCCAATCTAATCGAGGAGTTCCAGGTTCGACACCCGGTGGAGGCCCATTAGATGGTTTGGAGTCCATTATTTTGACCTGTAGGTTCAGTCTCGATTAGCCTATTCGTGCATCAAGTAGACTTAAAACAACAATTCGAACCACAATAACACGATTACAAAAGTCTTGGTCTCTGATCTGGTCAGATATGACGACTGAGCCATGATGTTCCCCATGAAGAGTTGTGGGGGATGGCAGAGAAGAGACTGATTCAAAGCTAAACAAGTGAATTTTTGGCATGCCTACTAGTTCACAGATAAAATAGATGAGCTGCATGTCGATGTACGAAAGTCTCTTATATCAAGGGATAAGCAAAGACTTCCAGTTCTTTTGTTATTGAATGTCTCTCACCCATCATTCCTGGTTTTGATGGTATAAAGTAAATAATTACAGGATTAACAGGAAACAAGAAAACCAATCCTTTGGCTGCTCATGATGTTAGAATGTCTTCAATGTTGAGTATTTGTCAAATGTCAAGTTTGAACGAAATAAGAGAGATAATCACTCAATCAGTCACTTCTGAAGTAAAAATCAGAGATGTATTGTATCCAGTTGATCCAGAGTTTTTATTTAAAATAATATTTTACTAAAAAATCACAAGACCTATTCAGAGTACAAACTGTCCCATGCCCGTTGTAGCTGATGAGGTAGGGATGTGGAAAACCAAAAAGCCTTCTATTTATGATCCTCTTTGAACCACTCTTTGAAACTTTCACAGATGGTATCAAGAGACAAGGAAGCTGCACCACCAGAGTTTCTTCGCATTATATTCTGTGAACGCCTTCAAGGTTCCACAAGGGGCCTTGTAGCTGTAGAAAATTGGGCTAGAGCGTTCAGTGATCTGTGAACATTGTAAAAATTAACTTGTTCAAAACTTGACACTGTTCTATATTCTGTCCGGGGAATCTCTGGAGAAAGGCCGCGCATTGCAGTAGACAAGGGAAGAAAGCGAGTGGGTGGAGCGAAGTAGTACAAGGGCCTGTAAACGACTAGTAGCTACAGTAGTTTTCCCCCTACCACGCAATTTTGTTCCTTCTCATGCAGAGGTGTGTAGTTAGGGCCCCACACTTTCTTGAGCACGGCCGAAGGTGGGGGTGATGTGAGCAGCACCATGCCCCTGACCGCCTTTACCCCCAGTTTTCTCCAGGTACCCACTTTATACGACGCTGTGTGGGTGCTGGGGCCGCTTGAACAGGTGGAAAAAATCTCCGTTCTGCCCCGCCGGGGATCGAACCCAGGTCTCTCGCATGGTGGTCAGATGCCCTAACGACTCTTTTTTTTTTTTTTTAAGGAATACTCCTATGCGGTAGTATTCCCCGTCATTCACCATTTTCTCAACTTTCACACATATCACTTTTTACTAATATTCTAGGTTTTTCTCATTACGGACATACACAAACATCCATGTCCTAGCCCGGATTCGAACCCGTGACCCCTGGCATTGAAGCCTGCTGTGAAAACCACTCCACCACGGAGGTCGACAGGACTCAGTTACCGCTGCTCATACATTTAGAAGAGGTATTTTATAAGAAATAAACCCTCAAGTTACCTTGTGAGAAAGTTTCCTTGTCTTTCGCTCTTACAAAATAGAGTGGAGAGAAATAAGTGAAATTACTCGCTTCTCTAGCACCCTAACGTGCTTCTTAGAACAAAAATGCACAGAACCTTATTTTTTGTAGAGAATTGTATGTAGATTGTTTTTCATCATAACCTCTTTTACTGTAAAGTGCTTTCCAAGCGATATATTTTCAAACAAAATATTTCCATGATTTTTTTCCTTATTGGACCCCAAAATCGTCCCTTGTTGACTGGCCTATTACTCGAATTCCTAGTAGTTCGGTCCTCCCCAATGGTGTAATGGTAATGTCGTCTCTTTGTAATGAAGGGGTCCCAAGTCAGGTTCCATACTACGTGTAGGCACATAGGGGTAAGCAGCCCACAGTAAGCTATATATCCAGTCCAAATTACCCTTTCTGTGCATGAAATTACTTAAAAACAAACTCAATCCACAACTATACCCGGGCCAGGCCGAGAACCGGCCCCCATTCACTGCGTAGAACGGCTATTTTGACAAAATCATGTTTCCGTAATGGCTACTTCGGGGAGGAGGGATTTTAAAGTTGCCGCTTCTTTCTCTAAAAAGGGGAGGACAGAGGTAGGTCTAATTGGCTGTTTGACCGCAAGTTTCTTCGTAGCTAAACGCGGCAACAGAGGGCAATTGCCATAAAGGCGGGTCTCCTGCCGGGAGTTACAGCGGCGTCACTATATACCACGTGACAGCACACGTGAAATACTCCGTGAAAATGGGTGATGAAGAAGATGAGATTTTGGCATCAGCTTTTGTAATTGTTATTTCTATCAAGCATCCATTGAGATTTTGGATTCGCCCAAGACTGAAAAGTCGAAGTAAGTGTAGTGGAAGTGATTTAATCAAAGACTTGATATTAAACGACGTAGACGCTGGGTTCAAAAATGTTTCCGCTATAAAAAGTTGCGACTTTGAAACGGTACTGACTAAAATTAGAACTCAAATCATCGTCCGGCTAGTGGCGTACCCAGGATTTCCGAAACGCGAGATAGTACGTATACTTTTTTTTTTTAAAAAAAAAAAGAAATACTCAGTCGCCTCCCCGACGGTGTAGTGTTAGCGTCGTCGCCTTGTAATCAATCGATACCCGGTTGAGGCCACATGATGGTTCGGAATCCACTTTAAACTATAGGTCCAGTCCCGATTACCCTTTCTGTACATAAAGTGGACTTAAAAGAACAAATCTCTCCTTCATTTTTAGTAGTCAGTCTTCATTGTGCTATCCTTGCCTCCTTTGATAATTTTTTTTAGAAATACTGGGTCAAAAGGGGGGATTATAACTAAGCGTGGCACAGGAAGCAGGAAGAAACAAGCAGTTTCCTCCTGCCAGTGCCTTTTGCAGCGGTATAATTGCCCCCCCCCCTCACACACCACATGTGTTTAAATAGCCACTGGCTTCGGTTACCTCGCCATTTTCACGTACAATCGAAGAGTAAGCGCGATCATCAGAGGGTTTATTGATTTTGATTTATTTGGTGTTTTAAGTCCACTTTATGCACAGTAAGGCTAATCGGGACTGGACCTACAGTTTAAAGGGGGATCCGAACCACTATGTTAATCATGGGGTCCCGGGTTCGAAACCCGGTGGAGGCTCATACTGGTTCGGATCACACTTTAAACTGTAGGTCCAGTACCGATTAGCCTTACTGTGCATAAAGTGGACTTAAAACACCAAATCAACAATCAACAACGAACCACTATGTACCTCCGCCGGGTATCGAACCCGTGACCCCATGATTACAAGGCAACGACGATACCACTGCGCCATCTGGGAGGCCCTGATCATCAGAAGGGTGCAATGGAGAACGATCAGTGGCATCCTTAAACCAGTCTTTAAGTTCTTTAAATAATTTACTTAAAATCTGGTTTAGAAGGTAGTTTTAAGAGTTTGCATACGATATAATTAGTAACTAATTTCCTGTAAGTAAAGTTAAATGTAGAACATACTATATAAAAAAGTTGGTTTACTGAGTGTAAACACGGTAACACAGATAAGACACTACTGGAGTACTTGCTGTAAGGACAAGAGCGCATTTGTCTTATGGTCTCAGTCTCACGTTTCATTATATATTGAGGAGGAAAGCCGGAGCAAGTGACAAATTTTGGGCTGATTTCTTTTGAAATGTGATTATTAGATCGTCAATATAACGAAATGGTAGGTCTTTAATGTCACAGGTGGTAAAACGAAGGAAAGACACCTGAACATACTTGTATGCAGCCCGGAAATTCATATAAAGTTATGTACAGTTACAGTTATGTACACATTCGAAAATTTATAGATATTAGACTACTTACTTCTTCATGGAAACTCGTTAAAATCCTCATACACTTAGAAAATAACTTGTAAATTTCAGCGAAACATTTCCATCTCTCAAACAGATTTGCCTGTGATATGAACCAGGTTACCAAAACAACTTCAAGAAGTCATTTTCATCTGTATTGTTGATAAGGAGATGTAGATGTAATTGTTAAAATAACATAACTACTGTACTGTTGAAGATTTTGGTTGAGTAAATTGCTGTATGCGTATGGAAGGTAACGGCATAAATATTTTATTACACAAGGTACAGTCATAAAATAACAGGAATTGTATTATAACTTTTTTACAAGGATACATACAGAAATGGCTTTTGCCTTAATTTTCGACATAGTCACCCTGCTTTTCAACACACTTGGTCTACCTGTCCACAAGCTTGCGGATTCCCTAAAAAAACAAAAAAAAAAAACTTTTTAGCATGGCGTGTAACTAACCAGCTTTGCACCGCCTCGATCACCTCGTTGTCATCTGCAAACTTCTAATCCCGCAAATGTTTTTGCAAAGGTCTAAACAAGTAAAAATCCGATGACGCCAAGTCGGTACCGTATGATGGATGTTTCAACAGCTCAAATTTCAGATCACGTATTGTATCCATAGTATGCACAGCCGTATGGGGGCGGGCGTTGTCGTGGAGCAGCAATACTCATTTTGAGAGAAGTCCCCGACGTCTTGATCGTATGGCAGGCTTCAACTTGCTTACCAACATGTCACTGTATCGAGCACTATTCACAGTTTGACCCTTCTCCTGGAAGTGCACCAATATAGGACCATTGACATCCCAAAAGATCGTTAGCAGCACTTTCCCAGCAGATGCTTCTGTCTTGAATTTTTTCTTGACCGGAGCCGTTGGGTGCTTCCACTCCATCGATTGCCTCTTACTCTCTGGTTCATAATGGTGCACCCAGGACTCGTCTCTTGTCATAATTCGATTAAGAAAAGCATCTCCTTCACGAGCATACCGACCAAGTGTTTCTGAGAGATTGTCTGCTGTGCATGCTTATGAACACTCGACAGATGCTGTGGTATCCATCGGTTACACACTTTCGTATAGTCAAGGTCATAATGGATGATATTGAATGCAGATCCATAACTCATGTTGAATTCTACGGCAATTTCATCAACAGTGACTCGCTTGTTGGCACGGATTCGCTCTCGCTGGTCGATCTGCTGTTTCACTGTCTCAGTTCCCACGCAAACTGTTCTTCCACTCCGCTGTTCATCACTCACATTTTGTTATCCTTTTTTTTTTTTTTTTTTTTTTTTTATCTTTCCACCCATTCGTACACTCTCCGCTTACTTAAACACTTGCCTCCATACTGAACCTTCATTCTGCTGTAGATTTCAGAAGGTTTCACTCCCTCTGTCCACAAAAAACGAAAAACACTTCGTTGCTCTTCTTTGGCGCAGGTCGACATCGGAGCGGCCATATTGTATGTACTACTGCGCAGGCACAAACTGCTTGATCGTCCCGACACCTATGTGGCGTATTTCTAGGAAACATTTTGTGTTCAGTGATACAATTTTTCGTTGTGCATCAATCTCCCTGAAAGTTATAATAAAATTCTTGTTATTTAATGACTGTACCTAATAATTAGAGCTCTTTAGAGGAAGGAATTACAAATATAATTTCACAAACGTGTATTATGATTGTGTGAATTTGTGTGTGTGTGCGTGTGATGTATTCAGTGGCGTAGCGTTATAGTACGCCCGTACGCCCGGCGTTCCCAGATTTAAAATTTCAAAAATGCTTAAATGCTGTGATTATAAAGTAAAACGTGACTAATTTCATATATGTTTGACCTTCATGGCATTATAATGGCTATTTTTCGCGATCCGCTTGCAACGCTCCACTCTCAACACTCGTTCTAGCATCTCTTTTCAATGCCTTTCCCGGCCGGACGCCGAGCAGGTTCGGCGTACAGGACTCCTATATTCCTTGCTGCCTTTATGGAGGGAAAGCTTCCATTTCTACAGCACGCGCGTAAATGGGGTCTCTTGCGCCGGCGTACGAGAGGTCTACCGTGATTGGTTCATGTGACCCTTCCTGCCTTCTGAAGCAGACGATAGCGGCAGAATTCCTACCCGGTTCTTCGCTCTTCGCGCTCATGCAACTCGTGCTGTGTGATGCTACAATACGCAATATTGACTGACGTAACTTTACCAATTTCAAATATACTGCTTCTTAATGGCCACTGCATTGTATAATTTATCGCACGAACAGCGATGTGTATTAGAAACTAAAAGTTCAACACAGTTTTTGTCAAATAAGTTGGTGAAGTCCTCGTGGTAGAAATTCAGCCTGTGGCTGCTCTACCACTTAACCCGCAAAACTATTATTTTTTATTGTATTGTTTCGTTATTATCTAACTACTTAATATTGTGTGAATGGAAATGTTTAGAATTCATTTGAAAACTCTTAACATCGAATGGTCTCTGGAGAAAATTATTTTAAAATGTTTATCAGCATTCTCAAGATGTAATAAACAGTGGTCTGAATTACTAATCGGCACTGTTACGTCAGTAGAGTGTACGATATTTGGATCATCCACTCTGCTTTTCACAGTGCGCCAAGACGACAGAGGTCCCTGGTTCGAATCCCGGCGTGAGCACGGGTGTTCTTTGTCAGTGTCCCTTCATCAATATCATCACTCATATTCATATTCGCAATTAACCAAAAGTGGTAGAAAAGCGAAGTAAAATAAACCAAATCAATCAGTAGTTGGATCGCCCACAACAATGACGTCTACTGTTGTGCAGAGGCGCTTGTGATTCAGGTAGGTTTTTAATGACTTGCGTCATGCAGAAAGATTTAAAAAAAGGTATAGAACACCAAGTTCAAAACATCTGTGGCATAGTGAGGCATCTAATTTTCTAGCTAAAACATGCAATGATGATGTTTTATTGAAAACCCACCTTACTTCAGGCAAATAATACCTGTGGCGACTAATACCATAAGAAAGGGCCGACTCTTCCTTCGGACTTAACGTTCCCACCCGAAATGTCCATGCTACGCCACTGGATGTATTATATGTATTATGCACGTCAGGCTTGAGCAACACGCTTGCACTTGTAAATGGCAACCAGCACTCCCTGTGGTGCGAGCTTTCCGACTTCACAATACACCTAAAAGATAGTAAGCAGCAGAGCAGGAGAGAGGAAGCCGCTTGCATTGATATTTGCATATATTGGTTTTTGATTGAGTTGGTGCTTTAAGTCCACTTTATGCACAGTGAGGCTAATCGGGACTGTACCTACAGCTTAAAGTGGGATCCGAACCACTAGGTATGCGCCTCCACCGGGAATCGAACACAGGACCTCTTGATTACAAGGCGACGACGGTACCACTGTGCCATGGGGGAGGCCCTTGCATATATTGGAAATAGCAAGAAACTCAAGTAGATCAGTCCTCACAGTCTCAATTAAATAGAACAGAAAGACAAATACAAGCTCAAAAGGTGTGTTATGGGGGTTATAACACCATTTGGATTTAATTTTTTAAAGTTATTATAATTATTTTTCCCCATTTTCCTGCCAATGTTGACATTCAAAATACTTTTTCAGCAACCTGTGTCTGTTAAAATTGACATTTCCACTCTAACCTAAAATGTGATTTTAAATGTATCACTGGATGTCATTCAAAATTATATAATAACGTTGTGCAAAATAGTTTGTGTTAATTCGAAATAGTTTGCGAAAAATTGGCCTTAGAAGTTGTGCCAAATTGATGCTATACGTCACGAAAACCGAACGGCCTCTGATTGGATATTCCAGTTATGACGTTCTCGTTCGGCAGTGAACTCGGTCGTCTGCTTAGCTCTCCAGAAATCCATGCACGAAAGCGTTCGTTGCTCCTCGTGTTTGTAACGCTGAATATTGTAGAGGATTCTGTGTGATTTTCAAAATTAAAGTTTCGATTATGACATGCAAGAGATGTACTAAAGCCAATTCCGGCAATCTAACATGCAATCTAATCCGGCATTCACGGTAGCTCCATATTTTGCACAACTGATATTGGATGGATCAGAGATAAGAGGAGCGAAAGCAGCGAGTTAAGTTTTGCAAGGGAAATCTGACATGGTGTTTACTTTCATCGACAGCTAATTAAAGAACATTTAATATTATTCTGTTGAAAGATTTTTCTCAGTAGCAATCATTCCTAATTTTCAGTTATTATTAGTTTAGTAGTGCTGGTATTACTGCAGTGCAATAAGTTTACCTGCTGGAGAAAAATGCCAGTCTCTCTTTGCACCATGGTTAAATCAGTGCTTTTTTCCTTGCGTAGCTTAAAATAAATGTATGTAACGCAAATGAGCGTAGGGAAGGGTGGGGGTTCGAACCGGTCTGTTGACCAGATCCTAGAAGTTGGCATCGTTCATTTCAAGTTACAAAAACAGAAAGTATATTACTTTTATTGTAAATAATAATAATAGAAATAAATTTCAGTTAGATATTATTCCAACCATGGGCATTGCCAGAATTTTTTGCTGGAGCTCGGGAAATGATAAAACTTGAATAGTAGAAATAATAAAAATTGATAAAAATAGAATTGTTATTTTAGAGTGATAAATATTATATACTAATGAAAATAAACAGATGAGTGAATATCTAGTACAAAGTTATTTCATATATTTTTTGTTCACATTTCACTCGTGTACTGAAATTCATAGTTACTGTATTTGTTATTAACTTTTGCATACATCATTCGCGAAAAGGCTGTAAAAGGTAGGGGAAAATTTTACTCATAAGGCTTATGTTGTGACCTCTCCCATAAAACTATATTTTTTAGAATATTGAAAACTGTGGAACCATTTATTTCTTGGATTAAATGGTATACAACTTGGTTCCTATATTTTCCTTTTTTTTTTTTTTTTTGATCTAACACACTTTCTACTGTCTTTATATATTGTTCAAATACTAACTAAATGATCTTTATTTCTCCTATTAACAATAAAAATAACAAGCTTTCTTCTTTTTTGTGACTTGAAATGAACGATGCCAATTTCCAAAGGGAGGACCGACTCCCCTCCTTTCGACGCCCATGATTCCAACAGAAAAATTAAAGTAAGAAATGCGCGAGATCGAAAAAAGTTCAGTGTAAAATGCTGGAACCATATTCTTATTATTTAATCCAAGGAATAGTGCCCGGTTCGCTCAACGCGCGTTAAATTTTAAAGAAGCGTTAAATCAAGTTAACGCTACATTAGCACATTGAGGCATTTCTCCAACCTTCGTTAAGGCTAACAGACCTCTAATGTCGTCGTTAAATCTAAAGGCACTCTTTTGCTTCATTAAAGTGCTTAACAGCGCGTTGTGTTGTGTCGGAAATAAGATGGAGAAATTGCGTATGCCAGCTGTTGTGTTGAAATGTTATCCCAAACCGATTTGAACACATTATTTCCATACCATGTCTTTCTACAGCAAAAATAATTTTCCCATTTCGTATTTCATATTATAAATTCGTACTGCAAATCAGAAATCACATGTAAGTTAAATGAGAAATAATGTATCAATATACTTTTTAAAGTTTTGTCAATAATGGCATCGTGATCATCACACATTATTCAAATTTTATTAATTTTGCCTGTCGAGCCAAAAATATATGCTTATAGTTAATTATACGAACGTGGTGTTTTTAAAATGCATATTGGGCTTCCACCCTTAATGCACTGTAACCATAAACACAAAATATCGCATGACTTTTTAAAATAATGTAACCTCCTTTTGCATATTTCAATTTGTATAAGGTGAAGTTATTCACCAAAATATTCGGTGTCGTCGTCCACGCCGTTTTCCAGTGGATCACATAGAAACTGGAGAAAGTCGTGGTTTATTGTGTTTATGCTTATGTCTGCTTATAACTACCATTCAAATTTTATGTTGTTTTTTAAACTGAAAAATGTCAGAAAACGTAAGAGATAAAATTAAAATGAAGCAACTGTCCTAGAAATAGATAATACACGTCCTGTACTCTCCTTTAGTGGAAAATAAATTTGTGACATTACACAACGTAACTTGCAATCTTTCAAAGTAGTAGGGAATTGTTCTTTCGAACTTTTCAAATTATTATCCACCTACTCCAATTAACATAATGGAAAAAAATGATTTTGCAGTGACGAGAATGCTTGACACAAATGTTCATCATTCCATATTCTGAATCACAAGCGGCTAGGGACAGCTGTAGCAAACTGGAGATACTAAAAGCACCAAACCTGACCTGCCTAACCTAACCAAGTACAGAAATAAAGAAACTCTGCCTAACCTATTTACTTATTTAGCTCGTAGCTGTACGTAAGTACTGTATAATAAAACATGTTGTTTAATATAACGTGAGTCTTAATATAATCACATAATCAAAACAATTATTATGCAGTATATTGAAAATGGGCTGACATATAACGGTGCAAATGGAAATTAAATCGTATTCATAACAAACTGAAAGAGCACTTAAAAATAGAAAAAAAATCAACCGTTACATGTACAAAGTACATTTACGAACGACTACCATCTCATCGCGTAATATAGCTTACATATGTTGTTTCATTAAGAAAAAAAGCTTGAGATCCTAAGCAGTTTCCGGTATATAGTTTCGTGCATGGACATTGTGACATTTTGACATAAAACACACTACCATCCATTCGGAAATTATTCCTTGTACATACGCACGAGTGGTAATGATATTGTCTGAGTGCACTCGTTATATTTTTTACCAGTTATGATAAATTAAATGTAAAATATCATATTAATCAACCGTTCCATGTACAAGGTACATTTTCTGAATGACTACAATTTCATCACATAATGAATAACCAAACATATTGTAAAGAACCGTACTACACATATATGTTTCATTAAGGAAAAAAGCTTCAGGTCCTAAGCAGGTCAAAGGTGTTGTCGTTTCGTGCATGGAAATTGTAAGAGTATCCATATTTGTTTGAAAAACACACTACCATCCATTCGGAAATTTTTCCTTGTACATACGTACAATACAAGTGGTAATGGTACTGTCTAACAGTGCACTTGTTTTTTTTTTTTACCAGTTACGATAAATCAAATGTCAAATAAAATATCATATTAATCAACCGTTCCATGTACAAGGTACATTTTCTGAATGACTACAATTTCATCACATAATGAATAACCAAACATAATGTAAAATACCGTAGTACACATGTATGTTTCATTAAGAAAAAAGCTTAATCCTAAGCTGTTTCTGGTAATGTAGTTTCGTGCATGGACATTGTAAAAGTATGCATATTTGTAAAACACACTACCACGCATTCGGAAATTATTCTTTGCACGGTACGTTCGTACAAGTGGTGAGGATACTGTCTAACAGTGTACTTGTCCTTTTTACCATTTATGATAAATCAAATATTAAATATCGTATTGTATTATATATATTTTTTCTTTGAAAAATATTTGTACGAGACAAAAACACGATGATTCAGAAACCTCCCTTGTACATATGTATGAACGGTAATCATACTGGTTAAACATTTTACGTGCCTTCATTTTTTGTCAGTGATTATTTGGAAACAGTAGATTTCTTGTTTGCAATGCCAATAGAATTGACTTGCAATATTTACATATTATTTAATTGCCATGGCATAGTAAGTTAAGTTATGCATGGTGTACATTTCGTGAAATGTTCTCTTTTGTTGAGGAAAATTATTATAGCAAACACACGTTCATTTCCACCTTTAGGCCTCTTTTGCAATGCCATTTTAATATAATTAAATTTATAAAACTTCAAACAGATTACCCTAACCTATAACAGTAAATTTTATTTATATATTTATGATCTTGTATTGGCAGTCGGTAGGCATTTAAATCTAACTTACGAAGTTACAATGTAACTGTTAATCCTAATGCATAATATTTTCGGTGTGCGGACGTAAATACCTAACTAACATTCATTTCTTAAACATATATTTGTGTTACACATTACTTTATTTATTTTTGTTCCTGGGATTTCATACAAAAAGCCCAAATCCGCTTACGCACAGTCTACTGTCCACGGTGCAGCCAATGAAAACGTTGCATTTCTCGTATCAAAGTATGAGAATAGTAAGGCATCAAAGCAAAACGTCTCTAACATGTCGTTAGTTAACGGGCCTATAAAATCGCTTGAGCGAACATTAAAAGTTTAACAGGCTGCTAAGATTTTAGTGATGCGTTAACTATCAACTCGTTAAGAACGTTTTAAAGATGGTTGAGCGAACCGGGCATAGGTGATTCAAGTTTTCAAAATTCAAAAAATTACATTTCTTATGTGAGAGGTCGCACTATATGACCAAAATTTACTCCTAACCTTTTTTTTTCTTGGACAAGGCGTGTGAATGTAAAAGAAGTGCTCCCCTGTGCATAGCACCACGCCATGAAGGCGTATAGGGGGTGTGGAGGTAACGCCCCACACTTTCTTGATCGGGTCATGAGTGAGGGTGATGTGATCAGCATCACGCCCCTGACCGCCTTTACCCCCCAGGGTTTCCCCCAGGTACCCATGTTATTCGACGCTGGGTGGGCGCCGGGGCCGCTTCCATCGTTAGAAAAGTTCCCGGATTTGAACCGGCCGGGGATCGAACCCGGAACCTTGAGCATGGTAGACAGACGCGTTACCGACTTTTTTTTAAAAACAAAAATTTCTTTATTGAAATTAGCTACTTCTTACACAGATTTTACATTTGGACGTGAATTTCAAAGGATCACATGTAGGAAATTTGCATACAAGGCTTTACAGGTTACCTGATCATTGTGATAATATTGTTCACTGGCATAGAATTTGAATGACAGTTTTTGTACATGAGGTTGGTTGCCAAGCACATAATAGACATAATGTCCTATGAGAAATTGCACTGCACGTGTTCTTGTGAGAGGAAAATACTGAAACTCTGGAGTTAATAGTGGTTCACCGTGAAGTCATTCGGAGAGCGGCGGCATATGATTCCAAGTAACTTCTTAAGGTGTTTCCAATGTTCCACGACTGTCACACATGTCGTCAGTCGATGCACTAAGGTGTCGTCCTGTGCACATTTGGTACAATGGGAGTTGTCTGCCATAAGGTATCTCTGCAATCGTACTCTAGTGACGATAGCATCGTGTACAGTTAAGTACCATATGGAGCGCACTCGATTGGGGAGGTGGGTCGCCGATATGTTTCTCCACACGATGTTCCAGCGCACACTGGGGAATAATGGGACAATACGCGGAATATGTTTCATCCGGTTTTGCAGCATTTTTGATAGAGATTTGACTGTTATATCAGAAGGATCCACACTTGGAAGGAGCATCAACATGTAACAAATTTCCACTATGGTTGTTCGTAAATAGAGAAATTTAGTGGGTATAACACCTGGGTAAATTGGGGCACATACTTCCACTTCATCCAGCATGGAGCGTAGCACACGAGCCGTAATGCTATCTTGATGCTGGACTATCATGGTGATATGGCGGTGCAAAAATAAGGCTTGCGCTTGTCGGTCGATACTCAGCAGGTTTAGTCATCCAAGGCGAGTTGGTAGGCATAGTGTGTTATGAGCTACATGGAACAGGTGACCGTGCCAGAGAAAGCGTGTGATCATTCTCCGGATTCTCGCAGCCGTTTGGGTAGGCACGGGTAGTATTT
The DNA here is from genome assembly GCF_977018435.1 of Lepisma saccharinum. Classification (NCBI taxonomy): domain Eukaryota; kingdom Metazoa; phylum Arthropoda; class Insecta; order Zygentoma; family Lepismatidae; genus Lepisma; species Lepisma saccharinum. The sequence goes on along the minus strand of NC_139235.1, from coordinate 40,865,653 downwards.
GCGCCACATACCATAGTTTCGAGAGTGCATAAGTGTTGACATATTTGATTCTAGCGCTTAGTGACAGTTGGCGGAGTCGGTTGAAATGTAATACTGCTTGTATTTTGGGCACTATGGTTTGAAATGTGTGGTTGGAAGTCTCGATCAGGTTTCTCGAGAAATAGATCCCGAGTACTTTCAATACGTCCGTCACGTTCATTGGGACAGATTCTGTCCAGTTCCTTGCCATTCTCCCCAAGGGTAGTATTTTTGATTTTCTCAGGTTGAGACACAAACCTGTATTTACTCGCAATTGTTCCAAGATTTCCATTAGGTTAATATAATCCTGATGATCACGCACCGCCACTGTGACGTCGTCGGCGTATGCAAAAACTCGGTAGGTCATGCCATACGCTTGTATTCCTTGTAGTCGTCGATTTATTTGGTGTAGGAAGGGGCTAAGAGCTGTACAGAAGGCGAGGAGTGAAAAGGGACAACCTTGCCTAACAGAGCGCTGAAGAACAAACGGCGAGGATAATGTTCCATTTACACACAAATGTACCCGAGCCTGGGTGTATAGGCTCTTTATCGCTTCTACGAAGGATTCTCCGCATCCAACCTGAGTTAAATGCCGAAATAGATAATGATGATACAATGAGTCAAATGCTCCTTTCAAGTCCAGGGCTACTAGAGCTGCTTCCGAGTCAGGGGCTCCATTCATTACAGTAACGATGTCTCGTATGCTAGTGAGAACGGTTGTTATATTACCATTAGTTCCGTGCACAAATTGATGAGGGCCTAGTAGAGTAGCTGCATAGTGTTGTAGTCGGCGCGTTAATATTCGTGCCAATATTTTATAATCGGCACATAACAAAGTGATGGGGCGATAATGTTCAGGTGTTAAGGGATGTATCACTTTCGGGATTAAGACCATGACCCCTGTCGAGCTTGTACGACCTAACTTCTTCTGCGCAAAGCAGGCTTTGAGCCACCGCATAAGCAGGTCTGCCATGGTAGGCCAAAATGTTTGAAATAATTCAATCGGTAGTCCGTCTATGCCCGGGGTTTTTCCTTTTTGAGCTTGTTGGATGGCCGCTTCCACTTCTTCCTTAGTGAACGGTTGGTTTAAGATGGCTTCATCTTCCCCTGATAGCGTGGGGACATCGGGGTATGTCACGTGTTCTTCTTCCGCCTGGGGTGCCTTAAATTGTGCTGCATAGTGTTCATATAGGCATGCACGAATGTCTGAGGGTTGTGTGAGGCATTCGTTCCCTTGTTGCAATCTCGTTATGAGTTTCCTTTTCCCACTTCGCTGTTCTGCGCTTACATGGGCAATACTGGCTTGTTCTTGAGGGTCAATTGTTGGGAGACGACTTCTCACCACGAAACCTGCCATTCGCTCGTGGTGCATCCTCAGTAGGACCGATTGTATACGTTTCAGTTCCTGCAGGACTGGGTCGCCCCGTATGAGTTGTTTCGTCAACTCGTGGAGTACGCGATAATAGAAGTTGTATTTCTTATGGAAATCCGTGTGCATCATACGTGTGTATGCTATACAAAAATGCTTGATTGACGGCTTCAGGAATGTGTCCCACCATGTGATGATATCAGTTTGGCGCCTGCTCATATTTTCCCATTCCTTCCACTTTTGTTTGAAGGCTGTTCGAAATTGTTCATCTTGGAGAACCCGACTATTAAGTTTCCAGTATCACCGTCCCCGAACTGCAGTTTTGGCGTCCATTACCATGTCTAGTTGCACACTGAGGTGGTCGGTGAAGCAAGTGGGAAAAATCTTTATAGATGACACTTTGGGTAATAAGTTCGCACTTACATAGAAACGGTCTAATCGACTGGCCGAGTCTGGAAGTATGAAGGTGAATCCTTCCAGTTGTGGGTGCTTGGTTTCCCAGACATCTTGTAGGTCGTAGAGAAACTAAGGGATGAGTTAAACCCTGGATATTGATCTTGTCGTCGTAACACACAGTTAAAATCCCCAGCAAGGACAATATGTTGGTGGTTGCCCCCTAAAGCTGTCGCCACTTCTGTTGCATAGAAAGTGTTTCGTGCCTCGCGGGCCACTGATCTTGAAGGCGCATAGATATTTCAAAACCAGATTTTACCTATTTCGACGCACGTAATTCGCCCAGAGGGATGCAGGAAAGTTTTGTTAACAGGTATACCTTGTCGTACCAAAATAGCAGTACCTGTGGCGTTGTATGTGAAATTATTATATATAGTGTAGTCGTGGCCACATGTAAAATCGTCTGTACCGACCTCTTGAAGGAAAAGAAGATCGAGAGCACTTTGCTTTATATAATCAGTCAAGGCATGGTGTTTGACTGTAGAGGATAGTTTGTTCAGATTTAGTGTGGCAAAATGATACACGGGAGCCGTCATATAACACACTAATGATATAAACAACCAAAACATTGCATGTACTTACAGGTTTCCTGAAGAATCGGTATTTAGAGTGGTCGTCATCGTGGGGTTGGGGGGTGTTTCCAAAGGGTTGGGCACAATTGGGGTCAGGGTATACTTCACTGGCGATGGTGAACGCTGTTCGTTCGTTTTCTTCGCCGGGTGGGTGTGATTCTGGTCTGTGCTACGTTGCTTCTTCCTCTTCTTCTTTCCCAGTATGGGTGAAGCTGGGGTCGGCAATGATGGGGGTTCTAGAGTCAGGTCCATGTTTGTCGTCTGCGAAGAATCTGCATCTACTGGTGGTGAGTTCTCGATGGTTTCCTTAGGAGTCATCTGCGTAGTATGGATACTTAGCGGCATGATTGTAGTCTCGTCATTGGCAGATACTGGAACCTCCATGGAATCGACACTAGGCAGGGTGCTGTTTTCTTCGGTCGGCGTTAAAGGGACATCCTGTATTATATCGGAACTGGCATCTACAGTTGATTCAGTTTGCGTCTTGGTTATTGGAGCTGGAAGTACTGTCCGATCATTGTGTATCACTTCTTCAGCGCTGTTGAGGTTGAATGGGGCGGGTCGCACTCTCCCTGCGTACGAGTTATCACTTGTGCGTGCTGTTGGCCTCTGGCGACTAGGGCATTGGTTAAAGAAATGATCGACCGCGTCACAGTAGGAACACGTACGCTCTTGACCATTATACGTGACCCAATATCGGCCGCCACTGATCGTAACATATGAAGGTATCGCACGGGACAAGTTCATCTTTACTAATTTTCTTCCGGTTCTCACTGGGTATATGTGGTCTTTCGAATACGTTTCGTCATCAAGGAATATCACCTGTCCGTAGTTAGTTAGTACAGAATAAATTGCTTCATCTGACATTTCACTCGGCACGACGTGCAGCCGCACTATCACGTGATTTTCATCTGCCCACGTCATTATCACTTCATGTTCGCCGTCATCGTCATTATACATATACACTCCTTTCGACTCGCGTAATAACTGTTCACCCGTTACTTTAGACAATAATTTCACAAAAACACATTTTCTATAATAGTCTACTTCTATACTTACAACCTGTTCTGGTTTCAGTTTCAATTTCGTACTTATCCAGCGATGTAGTTCATTTGACGTTGGCTTATATCTCACTTCTCTAAAGTTCAATTTCAACGTGTTCACTCGCTTGATGGCCATTTTCAAGACTTCAGTTTTGTTCGACTGGACGATTGCGTAATACACGCGCGCTGTCTCAACTACACGCTACGGGAGAGAGCACCGATCCAACTTCCTCCTTCCGCGGTTCGCGTGAGACTGACTGAGCCACCGCGGCGTGTGAATGTAAATAACAAAATATAGTACTTTGCATTTCAGCACACTAACTGTATTTGAAATGTAAGAAAAAATAATAATAGATAAATAAATAAGAAAAACAGTTGCATTGCATATTCGCTCATATGGTGGACCGAATAGAACAGCCTGCCCAAGGAAGGATGTAATAAAATTATTATAGAAATAAAAACTTTTATTTTATTAGTTTATAATAGTTATTGTTGTGCAATAACAATCATAACCATTATTATTATTTTTAATGTTTCAACTTTTATCAGAGCCTGAACCCCCTCCTCCGTACAAAAATTTCTGGCTAATGCACTACAATGTAATCAAATAGAACAGTATTTTTAGTAACTTGCACTTTTACATAGCTTTCACAGACCAATTTCATTGTTCTTGTAGCTTATCATTCGTGTGGCCTCGCCATGTAAATCGCACACAAACAAGTCGTCTGCTCTTTTCATTCGTGGGTGCATTGAGAAATATCTTATTGGAGCATCTAGTACTCGTATTTGTGCATAATGGTGGAATCTTTATTTTCCACTGTGATATCCACAACACTGACCAGCTATAAAATTCGGGCTGCTCTGCTCCTGTAACTCACACGATGGAAACTTGTTTCGGCACAGTGAAACAAAAAATCTTATTTGTAATGTTAACTCAGCAGAGAAAACTGTGGCAAAGCACTGACTTAGTGCATGCTTAGTGGTAACAACCATTTCCTGTTCTAGTAGTTACGTATCTTTTCCAATCCATTATCTCATAGCCAGGCCCGTAGCTAGAACTGACCTCCAGGGGGGCTCACGGGTTATCGGGGGGGGGGGGGCTTTGTAAACCAATACCAATTCCATTTTTCAAAAGTTTAATAGTGTTAAATAAAGGTAAATTATATGTGTCAGGGTCATTAAATTAATTTAAAATATAAAATTTAGAAATTTCATACGAATACTACAGTTTATTTTTCTATATCTTCTAACACATCTCTTGAAGTGCTAATGACTGCTACTGACACCATCTCTTAATACACACTCCATACTATTTTTGATGATACAGATATTTAAGTTAAAATGTACAATATTCATTTCAATCATACTGCGTACATTCCACCCCCGGCCAAAGCAATAAAACTTAGGATATGTTGACATTGACGCAGATGCGGAAGCAATGTGGATAATTACATCAAGTCACAGATGTCTGTCAAACGAGAGGCTGCAACAGATGCAGAGAAGGTACAGATAAAGAATGCTCCCTATGAAAGAACTTTCTAAAGTCTAGAGAATCTTCTAAACACTTGCCGCTGCTTAGACTTCTGCTCATAAACAAGATGAAAGAACGAAGTTGTGAACAAATTAATATATTCTGTATACATTTTCACTCTTCACCTCAAACAAATTAGAATACAAAATAGTTTTACCTAATGTCAAGGGGGCTAGCGGCAGTGCTAGGAGGGCCGGCGACCCTGTCAGGGGGGATGAGCTCTCCCTAGCCCCTGCCTGGCTACGGGCCTGCTCATAGCAAACACAGACACGTCCTAACACCAAATGCCAAGGTAGAAAATGCAGCCAATGCGAAGTGCAGACGACAGGACGAACCGAACGACGACGTCACAACATGGCGCAGGTGTGTTTTGCGCACAACGCTCGGCTCGAAAATTAGAAACTCGATTTTTTACCTAAAAATGAACGCACATGAACGTGAGAAATTGCAGGAGTTATTTGTCGATGGTGTAGATTTTAAAAATGATTTTTAAAAAAAGTAGTGGAAATGTCTATTTTCTGGTTAGGTCGACGCATGCAATAGCGCTCTTCAAAACACGCGACACTGCAAGAAAGGTCTTGAATTCCAATTCCGTGTACAGTATGAATGTTTATATCAGGATCGTAGCTAGAAGGGGCAGGGGACAAACAAAAAACAGAAGGGACATGAGCCCCCCCTGGTTGGGGTGGTCACAGGCGCAATAAAGGGATATTATACCCTCAGATTGTGGCAACACTTCTTGTCAACCATAGCAGAAGACAGATGAGGCCACATATGAGCAATGTGATGAAGGCGGTCAAAAGTTGGAATTAAAATGTTTATGCCGTGATTTTAATATATCCGAGGAGAGTCGTCTGCTTTTGTGCGCTGTGACATGAACTACCTATTGTCTATCGTACAAATGTTGACAATTGGAGATGAACACATATTACAGTATGGTGCCCAAGTTAGTGTACGCTTTTAGAGGATGGATTGCTTTTGTAGCATTTATGGATTTTGGCACAATGATCAGGTGTTTCATCGAGAAAAGGTCACATCTTGGTGGTCATATTTACGCTGTTGATGGCGAAAGTCAATATGGTAATTATAGTTTTAGTATATTAGTTTCTGCACGTTGTATCAAGTAGACGGTGTAAACTTCCTTGGGTAATTTCATTCAAATATCGAGGATCTACATTTGACATGAAGATATAACGTATGAAATCCGCCTCGGCCCAAGTTCCTTTTGTTTTATTGCGATTTCACCATTCTACGAATGCAATTTGAACATGGATCGATTTCGATTTACTTCTGTTAACATATACTGCGGAGTTTTAGTGATTACTTAAGATTTTGTTCAATATATGCTTTCGTAGTTAGGTTAGGCATGCCAGGTTTGGTTCTCTTAGCATTAAAATAAAGTTCCTAAATACATTCTACTAAGGTTCCGATTTACTTCGAAAACAGACTAATACTAAATCCAACAAAAACTAGCAACATGATGTTCAACACGACACAACAGAAAACATAGATTGCCCAACACTCGAAATAGACTCAAAAATCATACAAAAAACCACAACAATAAGATTTCTAGGCATACATTTTGATGAAAACATGTCATCATATTGAAAATCTATGTAAACAACTAGCCACTTTACATTATGCAATTTGGAAAATTAACTTAAAAATGGTAAAAAATCTCTATTTTTCAAGCGTGGGGAACTCAACAAAACTGTCGAAGGTTTTCATTCTACAAAATAAAAATCATCAGAACTATGGTCCAAGAGCCTCCACAAACAACTTGTAACACTCTGTTCACCAAACTTGCAATACTCACAGTACCATCCCTATATATATTAGAATATCTCCTATTTATAAAGCACAACATCAAAAACTTCAATAAAAATAGTAATATACATAATCATAGCACAAAAACAAAGGCAAATATACACATAGACAACCACAGACTGAACCTATATAAAAGGAGTGCCAGTAAACTTCCATGTGAAATAAAGGAGGAAAGAAATCTTAAGCTATTCAAAAATAAAATAAAAAAACTATCTCTTAGAAACATCACCCTACAGCATAGAAGAATTTCTACAGCATATCTAAAACTACTTTCTCTGTGTCACCCATGTACATAAACAATTGGACACTATATAATCAACATGTATGAAACCTTAATTAATCTGATATGCATCCCATATATGTAATCTAGTGGATGTAATATATATTTGAAACTCAATTATGCTGATCTACATCCCAAATATGTTATCAAGGTATGTAATATATATTTGTAACCATAACTGCTATATGTTATGTATGTAATCAAACCAATATGTAATAATATATACTTGTAACTTTAATTATCCTGCATCCCAAATAAGTAATCAAGTGGATGTATTTGTACTGTAATCATGCTAATGTTTTATGTAACAAATGACATGTTCTATACTGCTGCAGATAGAAATATCTACAATGTAGTCAACAGAACAAGAATAAATTACAATTACAATACCTACTAGTCTACGATACTTACAGACGCTTGTCAATTGAAAATACATTGTCCATAGGAAACGCGCATGCTTGCGTAAGATAATTTTGAAGGTTTTTTTTCCAGCATTAATGTTTTTTTTTCGAAATCCAAACAGTGCTCATTACTTTAAAGAAGGTTCAAATTTTGTGTGAAAATTATTGCCAAAATTCTATGATAGTCTTTCTGCTAGGAGAATTTTAAAAATCATAAAACAATCTGAACCGTTACCCTTACAGAAAACAAAAATAACCTAGATTTTGAATCTCAAAGTATAGCCTGCATTAGTAAGAACCCTGCCATCTTGGAATAATTTTGCTGCTTTTTATTAGTAAAAACCAGGGTACTTGTTTACTATCCTTCGGACACATTTATTTGTTTTTACAGAAGAAACTACTTACCGTAATAAGTTCCTGTAGCATTGTCGAACATCGGGAAGGTGTTTTGTGTGATGTGGGAATGTTTCATAGCTGAAATTCATGTTGTTCGTTGAAAATTAATTTTCCGACGGAGAATAGCTAGCCCCACGAACCATTGGCACGTGGATAGGTTAGTTCTGTTAGGTTAGGAAACATAGTTAAAATTTGGTGTCGTGTTAGTATCAGGATCTAGAAATTGGAAATAATTGTGAACCATTGGCGCGTGGTTAGGTTAGGAAACATAGTTAAAATTTAGTGTCGTGTTAGTATCAACAACGTTGATACACCTTCAGGAATGTTCCGCGAAGCAGATACATAAGAACGAATGTCAAAAATTGACGAAACGAAAGAATTAGAGGTGTCCGAAGGATAGTAAATTTTTACCCTGTGTGTAGTTATTGTTTAATAAGGTCCTAAATAATTTTCATATAATATCTGAACCTTCTGAATGTTAATAAATCCTCCTCCCCCACAATGATGCTATGAGCTAATTTGTGAAACTGTTTACATTTACAATGTGTATATAAACTTGATAAGCCAATTGTATTTTATTCTTTATTATTGCAGACAATCCTACATTAGCAAGAATTGTTGGAGTTTATTCACTACTGAAAGCATTGGCATTAATTCATTGCACCCTTTACATTCATTATAAACCGTGAGTGTTATTTTATTTTACATACTAGTCATTATTAGTCTGTTTCTTGCTTTAGATTTCCAAAACTGTGTTCTGGTACTTTTTCGTTATGACTGCACAACTTGGAAACTGGCGTGAGTGTTCAGACTGCTTACTGCAACAGGCTTCGAAGTCAGGTGTTCTACGTTCGAATCATGTGCAAATAATATACTTTCTTTTGCAGGGTACGCAACCGTGGAATCTGTGTATTGTTTATTACAATTGTGATGTATTACGCTGAAACCTTTTACTTTTACACAACAACCTTAAACTTTTATATTCTTTTCCCCTGTGTTTTAAATGGTAAGTTAGTTCTTTCTTAAAATATGATGGTGTACTTAGGGTATATAGGTATTTTTCTGAACATTACTATGTTACTGAACGTTATTTACATCAAGGTCCATTGACCTACTTGCTGCCTGCTTTGGAAGGTGTTCATAATCCTGGTTTTGGCAAGTCATGGCGGTTGCAAAATTGTGATGTCACAGGAATGAAAGATTGCGAGAGAAACTACCAGAAGCCACCTTTTTTTATCAAGTGAATCCTGTTTCTTTCCTTGATATCGTGGATGTGTTTTGCTAATGTTTTCATTTTATGTGATTAACATGTTACTGTGTCCAAATGATAATGTCTCATTGTGTCAGAAGCACATGCCAAAACTACCTCTGGAAGACAAGAAATTCTGATATTGTTTATTATATGTTTCCGTTGCATCGGATGAGGAGTTCCGAAAAATTTGCGGGTAGATAAAATTCAAGTATGCCATTGTATTTTAGCGAGATCGGTTCATGTCAAGATGGAACACTAATTTCACTAGTACTCCTATATAGTGTCACCCAATTGATTTCAAAAATACATTTTGGAGTGTGAAGAACTAAACTTGTAATTTGAAGACATATATTGTACAGTCTTTGACACTTCTGGTGTGTAATGACCCTATTGAAAGGGCATTGAAGTACGCCCTCGACGTCTGATGACAAAGCAACTGGTAAACAGACAACCCAACCAGTATTGCAATTCTGCAGCTTTTATACCATTCACAGGTATACATCCAGTAGATTAAGCAGAGATGCCAAAGAGAAATGTGAGATGAACATTGTTGGATGCAAAATCTCGTAATTTTATATTTTGTTGGTTATTGGTATTGCTAAATTGTATATTGGTACTTTATCTGTACTAGCCAAAATTTCATATTGGTCCGTCCCTAATAAACAATAACAATGCATTAGTAGAACCAAAACAAAAATCATATACTCCTTATTTGTTTACTATATATTTATACTTCCTGCTGTGAAAGCTACATACATCATTTTTTGTTATTCTCTGGCTGTAATGCACTTAAAAGTACTTTTCAATTGAAATTGCAGTGGATCAATGGCTTTTCTATGTCCATAACTTATAAATTCATACTATTTATTGCTTTAGACTGTCAATACCAACCCTGCTGAAAATTCTGTCTACTGTTTTTAGTAGATCAGTAGGTGTTTTGAAATATCTACTGTGTCCAGATTTTCAGAGAGAGATAAATAAAAATTATTAAAAACGAGGAATGAAATGTAATATTAACAGCCAACATGTTAAGCTAAATATACTACGTACAATATTGCATGTAATACTTAAGAGAATATTTCATTTGTTCCTCTAACGTATGTTAGGTGTATTGAAGGTTTTCAGTAGGAAACCATTGAGTGTTAGTACATTTCCGAGAACACAGTAAAGTACAATTGATGAAATATGAGGGAACAAGCTTCACACTATCAAGTCCACCGCTGCTGCTTGGCATTCCTTGTCCCACCCCTCCCACTGAGAAGAAATCATCTTAACGTGGCTTCGAATCGGACACAGCCATCACACACATCATCATTTGCTGCAAGGGCTGGACCCTCCGCTGTGCCCTGTCTAATGTTTTGAGTATTCGGCATGTTCTTCTGAAATGTGATGATTTCAATCACCTCGGACAGGGCTCAAAGAATTGTCAGCTGTGTTGGAAGACGATGACAGTCTTTTAGCCAATGTTTATTAACTTTTTGAGAAGAACAGGTGTTTTCCACTGTTTCTGAGGTAGTTTTTGGACTATCCCTACCTTTTTTAATGTGTTGTATTTGTCCTATGCAGGTCCCTTTACAACTTGCATTTTTAATCCTTCTCAAGGGACACTCTACACGTTTTTTTTAAAAATTGAAGGTAAGAGTTTTAGGTAAGGAAATTTTCCCCCGTATACTGAAGGGTGCAAGATGGCCATATGTGCTGAGGCACGCAAAAAATTTAAATCAAGGAATCAATAACAGTAGATTCTGTCTACTGTAAACAGTAGAAATTTCCAGCAGGTACATTAATTCTTGCTTCCATGGTGTAGCAATCCCAGGTTTGAATCCTGGTCAAGGTGAAGGTATGTATGTACAGGGTGTTTCAAAAAAGTAACTGAAACTCTGCACTCAAGCCATGTTTAGTTACCTTTAAACACCCTGTGTCTTTACTTGTTTCCTTTACCAATTTCATCAGTTTATGATTCATCCTCATCATTATGATTTATCCATAAGGTAGAAGAGTGATGTAAAATAGAAAAGAAAGTAAGTCATTGACGATATTCAGAATGGCCCTGAGAGACTTTTAAAATTAGGAGTTTAATTTTTGGCTTTTCCTTATTATTTCAAAATTATTTGAGACGAGCCCAATCCTATCAAATAATTTAATACGTTTAGTTTATATGTATCTTGTTTTTCTATTGAAATATTGTGTTGTAATATGAAACGCAATTATGGGCTGAAACTGCCAATTGAGCAGTATGTGCATTTTCTTCTCTTTCATTCCTTTATAATTCTTGTTGATTTAAAAAATGAAGTTTTATATGCGTAATATTGTATAAAAGTGTAACCATGAAGCTTAAAAAAGTGTTTTGCAGTTTCTAGAAGAATTATTTTATTTAATTAAAAGATTATAATACTGAGCTAAGTGTTGGTTATAGGGCTGAATCTTCTGATCAGTTAGATATTTGAATACTAATCCTAGTATTCTGCATTAGGAGTGGAAAAAGTTTGTGTTACTAGGATAGATATTGCTACCATATTTTGTTCATTTTTATATTGCATAGTTCAGTGACTTTAGAAATATTAATTATAAATCACTTCATGAGATTTTGATATTAGTTATGTACAAGTGGTTTTATGTTTTCACTTGTGTAAATAATATATATTTCTTTTGCAGGGTACGCAGCCTTGGAATCTGTGCATTGTTCATTACAATTGTGATGTATTATGCTGAAACCTTCTACTTTTATACAACAGCCTTAAGCTTTTATATTCTTTTCCCCTGTGTTTTAAATGGTAAGTTAGTTCTTTCTTAAAATACTTTTGAAATGTAAAGTCTGTTGTGTGCAATTGGATCAATACACTTCTGTAAAACATATTTAGTGATGTTAATATAAAAAATGCTTTTGTACTTACTAATAATAATAATAATCCTGTGCGCAACAGTCCATGAAGGGCCTTGGCTTACCTACCGACTGCCGGTCTCCCTCCCACGCTTTCCCTCGTCACCTCTAAGCGTGGAGATCTGCAACCAGTATTGGAATAGTCTGGTTGTCAGCCCGACATATTTCCAGCCGTTATAGTAGGTCTCCGCGACTGGATTACACTTACTCATTCGAAGCTCCCCAATTTCCTCACGATGGTGGGTTGCCACCAGCCCTATACACAGGTCAAAATTTCCCGAAACTGGACACGGGATCGAACCCATGCCATCCCGCAATCACCGTCCAAAGCCAGGTGCCTTACTACGGTTTCCTATTTTGTCAAATGACATTTCATTTCACCCAACATGAATCCGCATCAGGTACTTGCTTCAATAGTCCATGTGAAACGGTGATGTACACACACACTAGATTGCTGCAGCAAGGGCTTTTTGCTCGAGGGTCTCATAGTTTGCACAGATGATGCAAATAACGCTCGAAGTCCAGTAGTTCACCGTATAACCATAATAATTTGTGTGTGGTAGTGGGCCTCAAATATGGATCGTGAATTGAAAGCTGAAGTGAAATTGGATAGTCATCATCTCGATGAAGTTTCGTTTCGTTGAGTTGAGTTGGTGTTTTAAGTCCACTTTATGCACAGGAAGGCTAATCGGGACTGGACCTACAGTTTAAAGTGGGATCCGAACCACTTGTGCCTCCACCGGGTATCGAACCCGGGACCCCTTGGTTACATGGCGACGACGCTACCCTCTATGAAGTTTCGTCTATCTTACCAATAGATAGCGATATATGAAAATGAAATAGATGATTATGGGCTGAAACTAGCAGGGTGGATTTTTACATATATATTTCTACAATTATTGTCACATTGAAATGATATTTGATTATATATACTCATGCGTGGGAGATTCGATTGAGTATGAGCGAGCGGAAGTGGTCCCATTCGGTACTCTACACACACACACACACATTAAACAAACAGGATATGCTTGCATTGTATGACATTTACATGTGAGTGTGCATGTGCAAATCACTGTTTTATTAGTTAGGGCATGTGTCTTAGGTTTGAATTCCAGGTTAGGAATGGATGGGCATATTTGTTTTAACTTAATTTTGCTGAGTTGGCACCACTCGTACTCTCAAGGCCAGACCAGTACGTAGAAGAGTGGTAGGGAAAATGACGTAATAGGAAGTGTTCCGCAGCGATCTGTGCATTTCGGGACCTAACTTGTCAGGCTATATAGGTTTGTAATGTTATACAGGGTGTCCAAAAAGTCTTTCCCTGATTACAAACTTTATTCATATCCGCTATATGTAAGGTAGAGATGTGAAAGTGGTGCCAAAATGTTGGAAAACTAACCAAGTTTTTTTTGTTCCAGGTTTCAGTAATGTGGCTGTAGTGTAGCAGTGTCAGTGCCCAGGAAACGGGAAATGTTCACAAATCAGGAAAAAGCTGTGTGTCCTCTGGTATCATTAGGCAACAAAGCCTGTACAATTTGCACTTTTTATGCATGAAACAATAAACTTTGTGTAAGATATCATGAAGATAACTTTTTGACTGATGTTTTACGTTGTTTGAAATTGCTGAGGTTGATGGTCGGCCACTTCTTGGTAAGTCAGCAACAGATTCTGTGGTCTTCAACTTGTCATACCACAACTTAATGCTCTCGATATCGGGCGGCATCTTTCCATATGTTGTTTGAAAGTTCCTCTGCACTGTTATTGGTGACTGGGTCTCATGATACCAGAGGACACACTGAGCTTTTTCCTGATTTGTGAACATTTCCAGTTTCCTGGGCACTGACACTGCTACACTACAGCCACGTTACTGACACCTCAAACAAAAAAAAACCTTTGTTAGTTTTCCAACATTTTGGCACCACTTTCACATCTCTACCTTACATATAGCGGATATGAATAAAGTTTGTAATCAGGGAACAGTATTTTGGAACTAGCTAAATAATCTTACTTAGTGTAACAAACACACAGATATTGGCCGTTGCCTTTAGTTACTAATTTGGGCTAATCCAGGACTTCAACTCTGTTCTCTGGCATATTGTGGGGTGATTTAACCACCAAGCTACCAAATCATTTCTGGCATTGCAACCTTTTTTTTACTACTTGTTTCAACTGTGTTGAATTTTCACAACTGTAAACATACCCTTGTAATATCAGGGTTTGTTTGGTAGCTTAGTGGTTATAGCCCAGCACACTATGCTGGAAACCTAGCTCCAAGTCCAGGTTGAGCATACATTTTCTAGATTAGAGGATTTCTTGCATGGACCAAAATTTATTGTAGTTTGTATTCTTGTTTCAACTATTGGTTTGTTTCTTGTTTCTGTATGGTTATTACAGCTTAATAAGAAGGAGTTATATAGTACTAGGGCTTAGCCAATACCTATTCCCATACTCTTACTGATTCTCATCAAGCCCAATAGGTATCAACAAGATTCGGGAAGTTGTAATCAGAAATTGTAAAAACTGAAAGCAAGTCACATTATTAATTTTAATATGTAAGTACTCCATTGGAGCTATACTGTAGCAATCTGCCATTTTTGCTTTGAAGTAGCAACGGAACAGATTAATTAGTATTTATTGGCCAATACCAATAGAGTACCAATTAATCTGTTTTATATATATACCCATCTTATAATTTATGCAATATTCTGCCATTTTGTTATAATTTTTATGAATAATCTCGATGCCCTATTTTTTTAAAAAAACTAAATGTCTAAATGTTTAGACATTCTTTTGCATTACAGTGACCTTGTAACATAAGGAGGCCGGTGAACCATTCAGATTCTTTAAGGATCATTTGAAATTTTATATCAAATCGGTAGAATATCGATTATTGGTATTGGTAAATTTTACATGGGCACTTTATCGATATCAGCTAAAATTTCATATCAGCCCATCCCTAGTTTGAAGTATTCATAAACCATTTCTCCCAACAACATTCTTTACAAAAATAGCAAAAAAACTGTCACGATTTTCAGGATATTTAGACTCCACAAAAGTATTGCAATTTTTTCCAAACGACACAATGCAGCTGGACTCCGGTAATTATCGGTCTGTGTCGGTGATTAAATTCCAACCAACCACTGGTATCAACCATTACATTGGTATCGGCTAGCCCTAAGTAATACATATATGCGAGAAGTTGTAGCACATTCTATTCTTTCCAGCTATAACTCTAGTTGGCTTGCTTCTTATACCAAAATATTTGGAACCTCCAGTTGTAGCAGAAGATGAAAACATGGAACTTTTGAAACAGGCTGCAGCATTGAGAAAGAGAAGAGCAAAGAAGAATGCTTGAACAGAGGTTTTTCTTTTTAGATACCAGCATACATATTATCAGTAAGCTATAAGTAACTTATTTATTACATGAAAATTTTATCAATATTCAGTTATTGTGTTATTTATTGTGTAAATATATATTGATATATTATAATTGAACTTCATAGATATGAATAAATCTTGTACATATGTAGCCTATATTATGCACTTTCTATAAGAGGAAAGGAACTATTGAAGTGCTATATTTTGATAAATAGTGACATATAGTCTCTTATATTGTGTGAAGTTTTTAAAGTTTAGATGATATTTTTTGGTGATGATAATTCAATTATAAGTCAATATTTATGTGAACTACAGAATAAAGGGAAAATTTTGTGCAGTTTAATTATTATTGTATTTTAAGTTACAGTTTGTCCCCCCCCCCCCAAATATACAAAGTAGTACACGCAGAGGGAAGATTTGCTCCTCAACACATGGGATTGAAGTAATATGGGTATGAGCAATTTAATCAAGGAGTCTTAGAGGTGCATTGCATAGTGGTTTTGATTTAGGTGAAGTCCCAATTAGCCTATGTAAGCTTTAAAACAAACTTCGTGAAATTTTCTGATATAGTTGAATAATATTTTTTTGCAAAAAATGCAGACTCGACCAAGACTCGGGCATACCGTGCCATTACTATACTAAGCCAACAAGAGTGGAACCTAGGGAGTAGATATTTGGGCAGTCACCTGAGGCCCCATGCCAGATAAAAATAATTGTTTGTGCATGGTTTATTATGAGTTTGTAGTACACTGGTCCATCCAATTAAGCAACTAATATAAATTTTCCTGACCTCATAGATTCTTTTGACATGCTTAAAAATATCCATATTCACTGAAATTGTATTCTAAATAAAGTATTACCGTATATCTCTGAATCCAAGACGACCCCCTATTTTTCAACAAGAGATTACTGAAAAACTATTTTCAAAACTTACAAATGGTTACATTATTACAAGTAACTGAAGGAGAGAATAAAAGTACCGGTACACAAAAAATAAAATCAGATATAGACATCCCTTAGTCAGATACAGATCCCACTAAGTCCTTCACACCGGAATGGTCCACAGAATCTGCAGTCTCACTGTCACTCTCATTGTGATCTTGCTTTTCTTCCCGTAATAGATCGTCTTCACTCCCATCTAATGATGCAAAAGCAAGACGACCCCATACTTCTGGGCACAAAATTGCTGCAAAAACCTCGTCTTGGATTCAGAAATATATGGTACATAATGATAATTTTCAAATATTTCAATCAAATATTGGTAGTTAATATGCACTGTTCATTTAGAATGCAATCATGAAATGAAAAATACGATTTCATATGAAACAATGTAAATTTGCTACAGCATGAAAATTAAATGAAAAATAAACAAAAGAGAAATATGATAGAGATTGTTATTGGATATGATTACAAATTGCCACCTTGATAAAAATAACAGTTTGATATTGAACACACCAGTTTTGTAATTAAATTCTTGGTTTTAACTTCAACATGTTCCCCTTATTGCTCTTATGTAAAAATACAAATTATGTAAATTAATTGTGTGATACTATAGGACTAAACACCTATAGAGAGGTTGTTTCCGATCTATGGTGACGATTTCAAACTGCTCCTACCTTAAGAGAAACCATGTCACCACCATCGAGAGTGCTCTATTTGGTGGCCCTGCATCTTGGCAATTGCCCGACAGCGAAGTTTCCACTGTAGGAGACTGGCACGAAGTGTAGTCATGCCCAGCCTCCGCCACTCCTCCTGACAGGCTTTCCATAACCCTTCAATGGTACGGGGTCTTCTCTGGGAGAAGGCTTGTTTCAGTAGGCCGAAGGTGCAAAAGTCCATCGGTGAGGCATCAGGTGACTTCACTGGAATGTCTGTGAAAGGAATGACACAAATTCCAGTTTCTTCTGCCATTTGTTGGAGGAAGAGGCAGGTTGAGCAAGATGTGTGACTTGACACCTTGTCTTGATGTCATGTCATGGCGATAAATTGGTGTCAGAACGTTAGCCTGATAATAATCGGAATTAACCTTCGTATTTTTGGCAACACAATGTATGGTCAGCTTGCCATTGTATGAGTATCCAGCAATGATCATGAAACCTGTGCCAAAACTTTCCTTACATTCAGTGAACCATCTTTGAAAGTCCCTGGAACCTGTCGGATCGATAAAAAAATTGCACGTGGCTTGTGACAGTCATCAAGATAAACATATGCCTCGTCCAATGTAACAAGGAACTTCCATTTTTCACCTGACATGTGCCGCTCATAAAGCTTTCGACAGTTGGTGCAACGTTCCTGGATGTGTTTTGGCAAGAGCTTATGAACACGCCCCTTGCGTCGCTTTTCCAAACCCAAATCGTGGTCAATGATGGTGTGCACTCTTCAGTGATGTTTGTAGCCGGTTTGCGATACTTCTCTGTGTGGCTGGATTCTCCCTGGTGACCAGCACCCTGACATCCTGAATTGTAGCTTGTGTGCAGGCCGGGAGTTGTCCTGTTTCTGCCCCACAGGAATCATCCCACGCCTCATCTTACCTGCCCCTTTCAATACCTGTGATATGCCATTTCTGGACAGTGAATCCACGCTCCTTGCACAGTTTTATAATGGCACTATAACTGTAGTTTACGTCGGAAAGTGCAGTTATGTAACCCTCCCAATATGCACTGATTTTCGGCAGCATTCTTCCCGATACGCAATGACCACATCTGTCACGCACAGTCAATGGTCTAACATGCCCACACGACTGGCAGCTTCGTTCTCTTCACGCTTGGTGGTGCTGCAAAAGGTGTGCAATTTCGTCACCATAGATCGGAAACAACGTCTGTACTTCAGACCAAGAAACAAAAAATCTGATTTTTTGAAACCTCGAAAAACTTTTGGTGATAGACCCTGCATATATTGTATGCCCCAGGCCCTTCACCTATTTAGAGCCAACCCTGTTGTTGCATGTTTTTTCAATTCACTAATTTACCTGTGTGATAGGTTAATGGTAAGGTAGTGATAAGGTGAATTTAATGGCTATGTTCTTCTTAAAGGTTCGCATAACCACTTCTTGTAGATGCAAAATAATCTTAACACAGTTATTTTTAGTGGTTTCTATTTTATTTTATATGCGACGTTTCATTCTGGTTTCCCAGAACTTCTTCAAGCTACACCAAGATATACATACAACAACACGAAATGTCGCAGATAAAATAAAAGAAAAAAAACTAAAAATAACAGATTATTGACTGAACCATTTTATGATTTGTTTTTCCAAACTGCTCAGCTAAATGTTTTGTAATCAAATGCCATTGTTTTGAGTCTGGACAAGAATGACGTGGACACTGTAGTTGCATATAAATTCAACAACAACAAAAATGCATACAGTTAAAGCTATTGCTAAACCACTCCACTGTAGCTCAGTTGTTAGGGTGACTTACCATGCGAGAGACCCAGACTCGATCCCTGGTGGGGGAAGAACCGGGATTTTTTTCCCACCTGTTCATGTGGCTTCAGTACCCACCAGTGGCGGAGCGTGACCTTTCCAACAGTGTAAGCCTAGCATGACGAAGGCTATTTCCCGTTGTGCTTATTTTTGGGCTGACATGGTTAGTGATTTATCCACACACATCGACCCCCGCCCCCCCCCCCCCCCAAATTTTTCAGAACACTTCCCTGGAATTTTTCACCAAATTAAAAATTCTGGATATCTGATAATTAAGTCAGTGTTATTCCTATCACAATGAGTAACGTAACGATAAAAAATATGCAAAGTTAGATAAAATTAATAATAATAATAATAAACAAACGAAAACAGAAGGAAACAGAAAAGTGCTGAATACTTTTTACAACCGCATAACCAAGTATCAGCTCCGTATCATGAACCGCAAAATCGGCGCACTTTATTTTTCGTTTCTGTTACTATGTCTGCTAGAGAAGGAAGGGGTGGGCCTACCTATATCCACAAGTTTCTTCTTGGCAGCAAAATCCTTGCTGGACAACGGCGTCTTCAACAAGTTCTCCACGCCACCGCACAATCACACTCATTTTATTCCATAATGCACTTCACTACTGTATTACACCACAGCACAGGGACGACAGTCCGCTTTTCAATAGATGGAATTCGCAAAAGCAATATCTCGAGACTTTAACAAACACACAGCAAGAAGGGGAAAACAAAAATAAACCAGATCCAAAATCGGTCACTGCTCAAAGCAGTGATCTTTCGGACTGTGAGGGGAATATCCCTTTCGGATATAAATAAATTCCCTCTCTTGCCTTAAAATTCCCTATATTTAGTAAAAAAAAAAAAATACAATATAAAAGAAATGCTCACAAATTGTAGGGATATACCCAGAAATTTCTATCAAAGGACATGTAAGTGCTTTCTTAGGATAGTGTAAAAGCAAATCTAGCACCTAAAAGATCAGAAACAGGCTTTTCGTACGTTGTTCGAAGAGTGTTTGAATCACGGACTATGTAATTAATAATATTTGGTTCACATCTGACATGAAATTTGTAAAATTGGTTCAATCTTCAGTTTTCATTAACATTTATTTATTTATTTACTTATTTATTTCACTTTTTAGCTCAATTATTACCAGCTGAGTTCATACATAAACGGAAAACAGAGTCTTAATATGTCTAATGTTTATGCTCTCCTACAAGCGAAAAACAGAAACAACAAGAATTTAGCACATCAATGTGTATCTAGTTTTTACGTATCCCGCTCATTTCTAGGTTTCTCCTTTTTCCCCTTCCTGTTAGTTTTTTGCTTCAGAATTCCCTGTTCCTGGAAAAAAAAAACCTCCTTGAAGCACCACCGGCTCAAATTTCCTTTGCAGTCAACCATTCATATTATACCCGACAACGCTGGAGCCCCTCCTCTTGCAGGACCTGTGTCTCGCTGCCGCGTATTCAGTGAAGCCAACCCAAGCATAATGGTGCTAAGTTTAAAAAGTCGTTTGTAAGTTGGAGATATAAATAAAACAAAAGGGCCACTTTTCGTTGTGGTTGAATTTTCTCAAACTTTTCACATAACGTGGAACCCATGTCGTTGGTTGAACCATTCGAATTTATATTTGTTTTTGTTATAAATTAATATTTATAATATGAAAATCCCAGAACAATTTAGTAGTATGTAGCATAATTTCGGAGTTTAAACGACACCATGGATGTCCAGAAAGGGCAAGGGGAGAAGGCACTTCCTGAAAAATGAATGTCAACCATTTTCACACATATAATTTCATTTCAGTCACATCAAATTGTTAATTATTGTAAGGGCGTTGCAGAAAAATGTTAACTTCAAATTGAATTAGTATATTTTGAGAAGGGAAATATACCAAAACAACCAGAACTGCTATTTTACACCTATACGAAATGTAATGGAAAGTGTAGTGTGTAAGAAAAATCATAGTTGTGTAATACGAATAGATGTAGTGCGCACAGCCGATGGCTCGCACATGAGATGAGCAATAAATACTTACTTACTTAGTTTACCCCAACCCCTGAAAAAAATACTTTGCTTAATCCTCCCTGGTGGAAAGAAATACTGCGGACGTCCATGAACAACACTTTTTCTAAACATGAGGTTTGCAACGCTGCTGTAAGCCTCTGCCCGTAGGTTTACACACGTAGGGTTTCGACGCGCTCTTCTCCCTATATTCCCTGTTCTTCTCCTTCCAGATACGGTGGGCGACGGTAGGCACTGCTCCTTCGCGGTCAGAAATTTGTAAGGCAACATTCAGACGGCTTACAACTTTCCCCAAGCAAAAGGCGGGAGTTCTCATGTGCCATCTGGTGTGAAGTGTTGCAATCTAACAAACAGGATCTCGAAGACTGGTATCAGGCCGAGATGAACTTTGAAGTTTTTACGAATTTTGCCATATAATTACATACATTTTACTAGAATTAATAAAGTGTAAGCCCGGCTTACACGGCTTACATGGACGCTCCGCGCCTGGTACCCACCCAGCATTGTGGGTACCTGGAGGAAACTCTGGGTGGGGTAAAGGCAGACAGGGGCATGGTGCTGATCACATCATGCCCACCTTCAGCTGTGATCAAGAAAGTGTAGAACCCTAACTCCACACCTCCTATACACCTTCATGTCATGGTGCAAGAACAGGGGAGCACTTTACTTTACTAAATAAACCACTCCATGACAGAGTGGTTGGCACACCATACTATAACACCAGGGGTCCTGGTTTGGACGTAGGTGTTCCTTTTTAGTGTCCCTTCATCAATTTTATGTATTCATCCTCGTCGTTGCAATTTGTCAAAAGTAGCAGAAAGGCCACTCTAAATAAAAATCAAATCAAAGTCATCAAGGGATAGCAAAGGATCTAGGATGTCATTCAATTCAGTAGTGCTACTTAAAACTATATTTTTCCTTATAGTGACTAAATCTTTTTAATACTTAATGGAAGTGCATTCCAAGGAGGAAGGGGTTGTGGGATTTCAAACAACCCCTCAAATATACCTTCAAAATAATGATGATAATAGTGAATCATTGAAAAATTAAGCAGTGAAAACTACAGTTATTGTTTTTTTATTGTGTGTACATATTGCTTGCATTGTAGAATTCTTCTTGAAGTTTGTGGTTGTTAAGAACCTTGGCCCCCCCTTGCCCCTCTTCCGAACACCATATAGTAATTATGACATTGTCAAAACCCCTTTCAAATATTTTTTCTTGGTGTACCCCTGACTCAGTCTTTCAACTTATTTCACACATGTGAAACACATTGAATATTAAAAATCTTTAGTCACTACATGGAAAAATGTAATATTAAAAATGTTTATTCACTACATGGAAAGGTATTGTTTTGATAAGTGTACTGTGAATACGACTACATTCAGTTGTTTTTTTAAGTACCCTTCATTTGTTGGAAATGCTACAAGGTGAACCTACCTGTTTTTACTAGATGTATCACTGAAGAATTCTACATATTCATGTTTCTTCTGTAAAAAAGAAACAGTACTACATAGACTAAATATTACCTTATGTAGTCCTAAGGTGTGAAAAGTATAATGTTCACTATAGAAATCCCATTCATGGTGCTTTTCCATCTTCATTTGTTTGGCAGGTAGGACACATTCATTGAGCCTAAGTATTTGGCAAAATTGGTATACTGGTATCTTGGATAGAGTCACTCGGTACATCGAACGCAACTGGTTTTAGATCTAGTTCAGAAATTTGTTGAGCACTGAATAATCTCGCGAGCATGCTAGTGTGCAGAGAATACTCAGGAAGTTTACCTGCTCAATTCATTAGTCATAGTCATAGCAAATGCATTTCTGCTATTAAGTAAGCATGGGTTCGTGTCTTGAAATTACTAAGATATCCCGTTATTCTGTAGTCTTCTGTAGTACTTTGTGTGGATTGTTAATGTACCAGGTGGTTATAATTAAAGTGACGGTGTTCAGAGTGGTACAGCACGGGCTGTAATGAGAGTAGCAGTCTGAAACTTCGTAGATATGCTAATGAAGCAATGCGCTCGCGAATTATGCCAAAAAAAAAAATAGTTCCAATTCTCGCCACCAGGGTAAAAAACGGCGCTGTAAGCAGTCAAAACGTGGAATTTTCCATAACTCTGACGTCAAAGTCGGTGAAATTGCCTAACCATTGTGTGAGCTCCCTGGTTGTTGTTGGTGACGCTTGTTGCTTTTCCCTTTAGTAATGTTCATGTAATTCGAATAGTGAAATTGTAGCGATATTTTATTACAAAGAGTATTGTTTTCTGCGATTTATAGTGTTTTTCCTGTAACTATACCAAGTTTTGACTGCTTACAGCGCCATTTTTTACCCTGGTGGCGAGAATTGGAACTATTTTTTTTTTTTTTCATAATTCGCGAGCGCATTGCTTCATTAGCATATCTACGAAGTTTCAGACTGCTACTCTCATTACAGCCCGTGCTGTACCACTCTGAACACCGTCACTTTAATTATAACCACCTGATATATATATATATGACCTTATACTTGTTCTCTCGTAATTTATTATTCTAAAAGATTATAAGATAAGGGTATGTAAGATAAATGCTTCGTAAGAGCATCAAAGAATTTGAATCCAGTAGAAAGGGGAATGATAGAATTGGAGTTCATTAGCAAAAATAGAATCTGATAGTGGTGAAAATATACTGAACCGACCTCTGTGATGTAGTGGTTAGTGTAATACTGTGAAGCCTGAATTCCTGGTTTCAAATTCTATGTAGGTTAAGATGTTGATATTTTCTTGAATGTGTCATCCATTTCTGTTGTGGAAAAGCTATGCAAATTACTGCAATTCAAACACATCATGCTAAATCATTACTATACTGTGCCACACATGACTCACAAGTAAGTCATGTCCTGACTTCAACCAGGAAGTTGATGAAAAATGTACATCCACACCTCTAAGCTCTATAAATAATATGTATTCATGTGTATATAGCCATAAATTGCATAACGGTTAAAACATTTAATTTTTCTTAACCTAAATCTTCAGAAATGGTCTGTGTAGCCACATTAATCTTACAAGTAATATTTTTAATAACTTTTCCCTTTAGTGGCTAAAATTTGTTCAAAATTCATGGTTAAAATTTGTAAAAAAAATTAGCAAATTAGAGAATTTATCCAGTAATGAAAGAAATGTTATTATTAATAGTGTTATTTATTTTTATTAATTTCAGTCTTGGAAAGTTACGCTCCTCAAATTTATAATTGAAAAATATACATGAAACAAGTTAAATAATGAATTTTATTATGCAAACTAGAATTCAATATTTTCAAGACGGTGACATGTTGCAACAAGATATGCACCACCAAGAAAAATTGAAGCCCTTTAGAAACATGTATATAAACTAATGCCATAATGGAAAGACATTTTAGTAGTCTAAAGAGTCTATATTTGAGAAATGTAAGTTTCCATACTTTGAGTCTAAAAATAAATTTAAATCAAACTATGTATTGCAATCTTTAAATGGAAGTTATTGAATATTGCAAATATTGTGACTTCTGGTCTACGGGTTATGTCTAAACTGTATTTACCATGTGGGAGAAGCAGGCCTAATGCAGATTTATGGAAATACTGCTCAGGCTATATTCCATTGTATATTAGTACATGGCACCCCTGAGTATATAAGCTACACATGCTCATTTGTTCTTAAAAAACATGTTCAAGTTGGTTCTTGAACATGGTACTGTTATAATCAGTAGAAAAATCTTTGTAGTCTGTAGGGTTTATTTCCACTTTGTTGTATGTTTGCATAACCACTGAACATAAATATGACAGATTATGCGAAATAAAAGAACACGAAAAACGTTGTTCTACTCACAGTCGGGTGGTTGTTCTACAATTCATCTTATCCTGTTTCCAGTTCTTTCTTAAAGGAATCCCAAGAATTAAAACATTTTAAATGTTTAAAATGAAAAGGCGAGATCATGCTGTACATATAATTAAGAAAAATTGTTATGACCTTCATGATGGATACGGTATTACCTATGTGAAATTTTGAGTTTCCGCATTGTATAATTGGATAGTTATATCCGATTTATTTCTCAGGCTCACTGCCTTCATTCCTTTTTCAACCTTTTTTTTAATGTTTTTATTCCTGGAATTGATGAACACTGGATAAGAATAATTGACACTTATTCACATAATTTTTTTTTTCATGTTTTATTGGACATATTTTGTCATATTTACATTGTTTAATTTCCATTTCTATGCATCACAAACAAGTTTTTTGTGCTTTTATACTGCACTTCCTTCAACGTTGTTCTACTAGAGATTTTTCACATATCTTAGCATAGAGTGTAATTTTAAACTTCTTTCATATTGAAAGAAGATATAAACAAAAAGTGTTGAAAATGTATTTGAAATTGTAACGAGTAACTTAACCTTCACACCTAATGGAGTGATAGTACTCTGCACTGTAAATATCGGAGGGTATTAAACATATGAGAATATAATATTGTTCTTGTATCTTAATTTATAATTTTGAGACAAGATACAATGTATATAGCGAGCATATCAAAATAATGATATTTAAGTATGAGAATTGTTATAAGTATAATCCAGTAACAGGTATGAAAATTTACATTTTAATTATGGACAGTATTTCTATAATTAAGTCTAACCCAACATAACCAAGGTCATGAAATAAAGTGACCATGAGTTTCATTCAGTGTAGTTGGGTGTGAAACAAATTAGGAGGTATTGTTATTGGTGTTTGTTCAACCATTCATTTCATCACTATCCCACCGGCGAACACTATATTGCCGTATGTCATCTGCATGACTTGCAGGAGAGCTAATTAAAGTTTGACGTATGTGGATTTTGAATACACTACAAGCTTTGCGCAAGCATTTTATTAATGTTGATAATTCACACCACTTGACAGTCAGATACGTCGCTTTGGAACATGATGCATTAACCTGTAATGAACACGATAATGTCACCAACTCCGCTCCAACAAAAACTGGAGATACGACACAATTCATTAGATAAGAAAACAATTGACCCACCTTGGTGGCTGATTGATTCATAGTCTTGTCACTGAAGGTTATAGGTACAAGTTCTGGCTTAGGCATGGCGTTTGTGAGTGTACCTTCATCAATGTCATCTGGGGGTGTGCGGGATCCCGAACAGATGGACCGGGAGCGGGGAAAAAAATTCCCGTCCCAATCCCGACTTCGGGAAATGATTTCCCGACTTTTCAGGATCCCGAGCAGTCAGGAAATACCGAATGGTCATTTTAAAAAGTCATTAATTCTTGATGTTTTTGACATTGTAAGTGTCTGAAATTTATCGGAAATTGTTAGTTTTTATTCCAGAAATGCAAAAACAATCATTTAAGGTAAAAATGACATGTAGAATTCGAGATTTTCAGAGCTTCGGGAAATTTTGAACATTTCCCATCCTGAAAATTTCCTGATGGGAAATTGTGGATATTTCCCATCCTGAATGTTTGGATTTAAAAAATTTCCCATCCCAACCTAAAAAATTCTGTCCCGCACACCCCTAATGTCATCTAATCATCATACGTTCTCATTGTCATGATTAACCAAAAGAGGCAAGCAAGCAACACTGAGAATCATACAAACACTGTTTTATTGGGAATTCATGTATGCAGTTGTTTTCATGGTGGTATAACCTGTATGACAGTACATTAAATCTGTTACAATTTTTAGCTTGTAAGTGCTATTTTCCACATAATCAGTACTCTTTTTCTTTCTTTTTTGTAAGTCAAGGGGGGGCATAGCCCTTCCAATGTCTTCCCCCCTCTGAGTGTGTCACTATGTGCACCATATGAGATCAAAGTGATAGTAATTGGAATGAAATAATGTTATTGCTGCTTAGTTATCAGTTGAATATAGTATTGCTCTTTATAATAAAATATGCTAGTCAATAAATTATAGAACTCTACTGTAATAGTTTTATATTTCTATTTATTATATTCAAGTATTGTGATTATATTTATCAACTTTTTCAGAGCACAAAACTCAGGGATTGTTGAGGTAAAATTGTATAATTTACCTCTCTTTATCTCAATGCCTTTAGTAAATGTGATTTATCTTCTAGAATTGTAGACCTGTAATAAAAAATATATATCAAATGCTTTTTGTGTTCTTATGTAAACAACACTCAAGACTGGTTACCTGTGTCTGAAACAACCCCCACAATAGAGTGATTAAGACAGCATGCTACAATGCCAGGGGCTCTGGGTTCGAATCTCAGCCTGAGCATGGGTGTTCTTCGTTGTGTCCCTTCATCAATTTCATCACTTCCCCTCGCCACTACGATTAACGAAAAGTAACACAAAATTGATGGTGAATAAAAAAAATCAAATCTGCTTTGCTGATATCGATGAACGTCCCCACAGCACTGTGGTGTGGAGATGTGCATCAGTCTGGTTCGACGTCTTGTTTGGCAGCACATGTGAAATACTCTGTGAAAATGTATGACGAGCATGGTTGGCAAAATACATGAAATTTTATGTCAGATCAGTAGCGTCGGTATCAGAAAAATTTCATAGTGGTTCAACCTTGCATGGAGTGATAATTTTTAGGTAGAAAAATATACTAAATAGGTTGAATACATTAAACTACAATGTAATAGTGCCATAATTTTAATTTAAAGAAAATGGAACAGCATTTCATAAAAGATTTAATATTATTAATTCTAAACAATATATTTATATTGTTAAGGATTGGAAAACACATCAGATCATGAGCACCTCATCATACCCCCTTTCTTCACATACACACCTATAGTTACAAAACTCAATGCAACAAAGGTACACCAGTTGTAGTATTGATAGTACCAAGCATCTTATTAGTAATTATTTATCTACACAAAAATCTACATTACAGTTTCTAAAATAGCTAAAAATTCATAGCATTCATGCAATACAAAACTATATAAATGTGTGAGAATATTTTTTCTATGCTACACTATTTACAGTAAGATATAAATAAGGCACAGTTAGTTTTAGAAAAGTTTACCATGTTCATTCAGCAAGGAGTATTGAGAAAACTTTGGCATTTTAAATAAATTGTAAACGTTCCTTAGGAGGTATATTTTTGCTCAAAATCATGCATAATTTTATAGCATTGAAAATATTGCCTGTGCTTGTGTTTAATAGGAAAGAAATTAGCTCCAGTGTAGCTGAATGGTGTGAACAGCCCTGTGTTCGATCCCTGGTGGGAGCTCCAGCATCAAGAGAAAAATTGGAGAGGAGTAGTATCAGAAAGTATCTAGAAGAGCATCTTGCACCACAGAGTTTAGTTACAATAGAAAAGAAATGGAAAAAATTACTTTATTCAAAGTAGATGCTATTATAATTGATATGTGTACAAATGTATTTATGTAGGCCCTGACCCTCAATATGCTGTTGCACCACAGGTTGTTATACACAAATGTATGAGAAAGTTCTTGGTAATAGAAATGGCTTATCTTTGCTATCAATTTAAATGAAATCCCCAAATATTGGCTGATAATTTTTTTTTTTAAATTTTGGACATGTTACGTAAAGCATGCCATTTTGGTGTGAAAAACCCCTAAGAGATGTTTAGAAAAGTTTCTAATAGAAGCAATGATGTGACAAATCACAAAATTGACCAGTTCCAATATACTGGCCTTCAATTTTTTGGACCAATTCCAATATGTGTAATTTTTAACAGAAAAAATTGTTTGTGTATCATACATGATACTGTTATAAAACAGTTTTCACATGTTTGTAAAGAGTAAATGTTAGGACTAAGACAATATCTAGATCACTGTATCCATAGTTATTGTATTTGTCACATCCCTGAAGAGAAACCACTTTACATGCAAAAGACTTATGAAAACTGGAAAGTGGGTATACTTTATATCTAGATGGTCAATAAAATACACAAATGCCATGAACTTGTGTAAATTAGGCACCACTCAATGAAAAGCCCACAGTCATAGTGAACAACTGCTATAAATGCGTTAATCTTGACTAATTATGTATGATGTAGTAATGGTAGAACTTATTAAAGCTGCAAACAGCAATTTTCATAATCATCCAAAATTTTGGTTAACCTTTTGTTTTATTGAGACTATTTTATGCTCAGATGGGTTAATCGGGACTGGACCTACAGGTAAACTTTGGTTTAAGAGCCAATGTGCTAATTTTGTATCCCAAAATCAGGGATTGTGTAGAATAGGGTGTATCGAAAAAAACTTTTTTTCGAAATGTTAAGGTGGCTAGTGCGGAAAAGTGGCCATTTGTGACCAAAAACACGTCTGATTTTTTTCAGATTTTTTGGAGGTCGCATCGACCTTGAAGTTTTGATAGTGATTTGGTTATGCAACACGCACAACAATTTCACAGAAATGTCATTATTTGGCTATTTCATGTGTTTTTTTCTGCATTATGGTCGTTTATTGTTTTGTTTATGGCAAATATGTTACATTCGAGCCTTAGGGGTGGTTTCCTATGCTGTTTACGTATGCTTTTGGTCAAAAATTGTCAATTTGAGGCTAAAAACTCCATATTTTTCTATTGATGGTTTTCAATTGGTGTCGACTGTGTTTTATTCGAAGGTTTTCCGATATAAAAGACTAAATAAAATATTTTGGCTTTCTAATTGCTATCAGTTTCTCAATTACTGTCCAGCGCTTCGCTTATTTTCATAGCTTATTATGCTTTGAAAATAACCCAGAGCTCACCACGAGGAGGTGGCTGGACTGCGAGCTCCACCCACCCAAATGATGTTGGCAAACATAATTTTACTAAGGGGCAGGCCAAGATTTTCTTCAATTTTCTCCTTGAACTTTATAGTTACTTTTTGTTCGAAATGTCGGCATATGTTCTCTAGATTCCAATTTCGCTTTCATGTAGCCATCATGTGCACTGGCGCCGAAAACTGAAGAAGCAGCCTCTGTGATAATTTTCACAAGTCGCTCCACTCCTTGTGTGTGGCAGGGGAAGTCTTGAATTTCGCTATATTTTTGTTTTTATTGTAGTCATCTACTTCTTCATTTGTAATATTATTGGCCAACGTAGGCTCGTGGAGGGAGCATGAAGCCCAATCAACCATGTGATAGTATTGGTCTGCATTAAAATTGATGGTTGGTAAAACAAAAGTGCGAATTCTTTTGCCTTTTTTTCAATCCTCTTGCTTTCTTAATTCTTTGCCAACCAAAACTTCTCATTTCTGGGTTTTGGTCGGTTATTAAAGCCAGCAGGAGATTTTCAGGATGGGCCAAGAATGCGTTTTGTTGAATAACCCTGTTAATCAGATCTCTCAAGTGGTGTGGGAGGTATCGGGACAAATTCCACATAATACATAATGAAGGTGTACGCACAGATGTGGTTTGGGATCAAGAAGGAACCATCGATAACTGACGGAGCCCGACACCTCTGAAATTTGATCCACTTGTTCCGATTTCTCCCACACCACTTGAGAGATCTGATTAACAGGGTCATTCAACAAAACGCATTCTTGGCCCATCCTGAAAATCTCCTGCTGGCTTTAATAACCGACCAAAACCCAGAAATGAGAAGTTTTGGTTGGCAAAGAATTAAGAAAGCAAGAGGATTGAAAAAAAGGCAAAAGAATTCGCACTTTTGTTTTACCAACCATCAATTTTAATGCAGACCAATACTATCACATGGTTGATTGGGCTTCATGCTCCCTCCACGAGCCTACGTTGACCAATAATATTACAAATGAAGAAGTAGATGACTACAATAAAAACAAAAATATAGCAAAATTCAAGACTTCCCCTGCCACACACAAGGAGTGGAGCGACTTGTGAAAATTATCACAGAGGCTGCTTCTTCAGTTTTCGGCGCCAGCGCACGTGATGGCTACATGAAAGCGAAATTGGAATCTAGAGAACATATGCCGACATTTCAAACAAAAAGTAACTATAAAGTTCAAGGAGAAAACTAGAAGAAAATCTTGGCCTGCCCCTTAGTAAAATTATGTTTGCCAACATCATTTGGGTGGGTGGAGCTCACAGTCCAGCCACCTCCTCGTGGTGAGCTCTGGGTTATTTTCAAAGCATAATAAGCTATGAAAATAAGCGAAGCGCTGGAGAGTAATTGAGAAACTGATAGCAATTAGAAAGCCAAAATATTTTATTTAGTCTTTTATATCGGAAAACCTTCGAATAAAACACAGTCGAAACCAATTGAAAACCATCAATAGAAAAATATGGAGTTTTTAGCCTCAAATTGACAATTTTTGACCAAAAGCATACGTAAACAACATAGGAAACCACCCCTAAGGCACGAATGTAACATATTTGCCATAAACAAAACAATAAACGACCATAATGCAGAAAAAACACATGAAATAGCCAAATAATGACATTTTTGTGAAATTGTTGTGCATGTTGCATAACCAAATCACTATCAAAACTTCAAGGTCGATGCGCGCCACCTAAACGACCTCCAAAAAATCTGAAAAAAATCAGATGTGTTTTTGGTCACAAATGGCCACTTTTCCGCACTAGCCACCTTAACATTCCGAAAAAAAGAACCTTCTACATTCCAACAACGATTTTGATTTATAACTATTGACTGGGACGTTTTTGGACTGAGGTTCCTTATTTCTTATGTCCATAAACAAACACCATATCTGCCATTTTTTTCCCAACGTCACCTCCCCTATCCTTTTGTGGGGTTTCCCTACATGTTGTTACGTACTCGTCACAATTATTTTGGCTTATAACTTCTGAATGAAGTGTTTCTGGACAAGGATTCCTTATCTCATATTAGTGCTTTTGCCCCCTACATCATCATCCCTGAAAGTTTGTAACAAGATCACAGAAAAATCGTGTATATTTTCAATAATTCAACACATTTACTACCATATTTGGTAGAATTTAACAATTAAATAATCTCCAACTCTTAACATGCACCGATTGAGTGAAACACCATGCATACTGTGTACTAAATATTTTTAATGGTAACACTGTTAAGCCTTGTTTCTGTGTTAATAAAACATTCAAATGCTCACCAAGGCAAACTTTTATAGTATATAAAATATACATAAAAACGTAATGTTTCCACCCTCTAACAGGGTCTTCTTCAGATGAATATTCACAATAAATAATGTTTATATACATAATATAAAAGTTTGCCTTGGTCAGCATTTGAATGTTTTATAAATATGTTTGTTTGCATGAAATCTGACAGATTAGACTCAAATACTTTGTTCCCTTCATATGCTATAGAGCATCCATACAAAGAAATCAAGGCAATGAAATGTGGATGCCAAAGATTTATTCAACAGACCTTGTTTGATTGTTACACTTCTAATCTTTGTCATTATCTGGTTCATATGAACTTGGTACAATTTGATTTATATTAGCAAGATTTATGTATGCTATATAATAGCCAATAAGGATCACCACAACACCCACAACTGAGAATACAATTGTACCAGTACAGGCAATTTTCAGGATTTTTTTCTGAAAAAGAGAGAATTTTCCATTAGAAGAAATACATTAACATTGTAGTCAATACAAATTTAAATAAACAGGAAAAACACTGCAGACAATATGAAACTTATTTTATTTTGCAGGATGATTGTATTTCTGATGTGTAGGGAACGATCAGAACATTCAGGCTGAATTGAAGAGTGATACATATTGTGTCATTCGAAGAGAAACTGCAGTACAATCCACGGAAGTTCAGTATAAACTGGATATAAGTTATACTAGTTTTAAGGCCAGTATGGGGACATTGTGGAGAGCACAATGCTGATTCTCTCCCCTCCTTTCCTGCCCCAGTTTGTTTAATAATGATGACGACTGTACACCACATAATAAAAGCACTGGAGATTAATCTGTCCTCTATTGGTATGGATCGACATAAGCAAATCGATTTATCAGTAACCGAATCGATACATTTACAAATAACCAGTAATTTAGTGCAAAATTCTGCTATTTTGTTTTTATGAATGAGCATATGCAGTATTTTCATGCAAGAAAACTTTAGTGAAACCAGTTTTTATTTGACTGACCTACTATAATGAACAGGGATTTTGTGATGTGGTCTCTTTAACTATTGATTTTATTTGTTTTTTTGTTGACTCTTTTAATATTACTTTTCTAACCTATGTTAATTTAGATTAAAATGTTGAAGCAAGAACTTAAGGTATGCAAATATTATTTTGTTGTCATAAAAATAATGTATTAGAAGAATCCTACTATTGTTCCAAACAAATTTAAAGAAACTTGGAACTTAGCTTCTTCACAACCTTAATGAGGCATGAAGAATCACGTGTTCACAACATGTCCACGTGGGTATCCTTACAAGAATTGACAACATTGAAGGGTCATGTGATGGCCACATGCTTTGTCAAGGTTGAGAGGAAGATAAAATCTGACACTTAAGTTTGTCCACTACCGTATATATTTCATTCATTTTCCATTTTACATGCAGACATGCTCCCAATTAGCCTAAGCATAAAGTGGACTTAAAAATACTCGCTTCTTCCATTTATATGTAATGTACATGTGGCATACATACCTCTTTTCGATAGATAACATTTTGTTTCCAATTTGCTTCCTCCTCTCGAACAATAGTGTATAAAGGCAGCATAACCACTGGTGTGTCACGTTCTTCCTTCACTTTCTTGATGATATCACTTTTAAAAGGGCACAGTTGGAGCCAGTTTGATTTTTGGGCACAGCACATATAACTCACTGCTGTCATTGTATGGGAAGAAAAAGAGTTGTTCATGGAATAATTATCTAGCACTGTCGTGCTGTCTATTGTTTTGTCAGTAACTACTGTAGAAGAATGTTCACTATTGCAAATGTCTGAATTCAATATTTTACACGGATCTTGATTCTGATTAGATTCAAGAGCGTTAGTCCTTTCAGGTTCTTGTTTGCATTTAATGTCTGATGAGCAGCAAATATCCAAAGATAATAACATATCAGTGTAGTTGAGCATAGCATAGGAAGTGAACACCGAAGATATCACCCAAAATTCGCCACTTATAGGCTCCACAAGGATCTGAAATGGTGGGAAATTTAAAATTCATGTAGTCAAGAAAATGAATCACTTAACACTGGACAAGCACAGTAAATAAGAACTAATAGAAAACAACAGTTTAGAACAATGGTTGTCAAACTTTTTTCTCATTGTACCCTTTAGTCGTAACTAAATATCTAAGGTACCCCCACCATAGGTTTTCTCCAAATAGTGGGTTTGGAAAGGGGGGGGGCTGCCTGATTGGTTTTTGATATCCCAAGTAACCACCACTATTGGGCCAACGTCAGTTTTTATGTGGGAAAGGTTGGCTTTACGTTGGTTGGCAAATCGACGTTGGGCCAACGTTTGCCCAACCATGGAAAAGTGAGTCAAAGTCAGTTTTAAAAACAACTTTTTTATCCTAAGACAACTTTCCGCATTATGCTGAAAATTCTAGAGTGTAAAATAAGTGACATGTAACAGTGTTTCTTTTCGAATATTTCAATTGCAGCATACTGGAAATATATATTTTTAATGAAAGTAGAAGCTATTTTTAACTTTCAGTATCTCACCAGTCCTTTGTCAACCGCCATGGATGAAAGATGTGTTGGGAATTCCTTATTGTTTGTCTCTTTAGCTGTAGTAGAACAAGAACATTCTTACAGGTATTATTGTGAAGGTAGTTAAACAATGTTATGTGCAGACTAAATTGCATGAAAGGTGGAAAACTAAGTAAACTCTTGAAGGTTTTTGAGTTACCACTTGAAGGTTGCCTTGAAAACAATGATACCATGTGACTGAGAAAGTGTTGTGCATTTTTTTTTATTTTCATAAATAATTTGTACTATTGTTTACATTTGGCCTCACAATAAATTATGTATATATCAGAACACAAACCTATCCATTCTTCAGTACATTGGGCCAACGTAAAACCATATGTTGCAACGTAAAAATCACACGTTGGCCCAACGTTGGAACCACGACCAAAATTACCGTTGGCTAACCATTTTCGGAACAGTTGGGCCAACAACTTTTGGTTACTAGGGATGCTTGAGGCATGTATCTATGTACAATAGAAAAAAATGGCATTCGGGCTGTATGTGGAAAGATGGTAAACAAATAAACATTAGAATCCTCGTTTATTATTTTATTCAGTGTTCCTACATTTACAATCAGTATGATTTGTCACAAAAATAAAAATGTGAAAAAAAAAGTTTTTTAAAAAAAATTAAAGAACAAAAATAAGTTTGCAAACAAACTGGCAAGCACAATTTGGGAGTTTTTATTGTAAATCCTCAGAGTTTCTAGTGACCCCTGTACCCCTGGAGGTATGCGTACCACAGTTTGAGAACCACTGGTTTAGAATATAATCGAGCACTCCATATTATAAAGAAATAAACAAATAATCTCTTTATTTGGTCAACCTGCCATATTTGTGAAAGTGTGCTCTCATGTGCATGTGTGGGCAGGAGAGAGAGCAGCGGTATTGAAGCGTTGTAGAGAGCCAGAAAGGAGGGAGGGAGCACAACAGGAAGTCTGAGAGTTTCATGCAGTGGAAAACCAATGCTGCCACATGAAGAGAAATTTCGCCAACCTTCATGGAGCAGTGGTTAGCACAGCACACTATAAAGCCGATGGCATGTGTATTCTTTGTAAGTGCCCCTTCATCAATTTCATCATATCACCACCCATCCTCATCTTCACCATTAGTCAAAAGTGGCAGAAAAGCGAAGTAAAATAAGCCAAAGCAAGTCAAACATATGAATGAAGGGAAATTTCCCTTGCTGCAGGAAAACTGGTAAAATTCTGGTGAACAGGAAAAATATAAATTAAAAAAAAAAAAAATTAGAGGGAATTTTGAAGATATTCAAACCATATATTAGATTCAAGTTCTTTGAAATGTGAAATAAATTTTCTTCTCTCTCATAGTTGTAAATTCACCATAAATGCACCATAATTAATTTGTAAACTTGTCTTGTGAATAATCAATACCTTTTCCATTATCTATTTTTATAAATATCATAATAACGCAGCTAAAGTTAACCTAATGGTATCTCTTTTCATGGAAATGTTTATATTTCATATATTTTTCACAAAGTGTAGAATTTTATATTATGTTTTGTTATTTCTTCCTTATTTTCATTAAATCAATCAATCCCAATTTGTTTTCAATGGAGCCAATGGAAATTTAATAATAATAATAATAATAATAATAATAATAATTTATGAAGTTCTGTATTTACAATTTCAATTTTCGTAAAATAAAGAGAAAATCTTTATGAAAAGAGATAATTTTTATACATAGGAAAGATATACTGTGCTCATTGATTGTGAGAAACCTCTCATCATCGTATCCGTGAGTAACAATACAGTGTGGCTTCTGCTTACTGGTCTTGAGGTGGGGATGTGCAGTCAAGGGGCTTGCACTGCATGGGTTACTCTCTGGCCTCCACAAGTGCACGTGAGTTGCTCAAGTCGGATATAGGTTCAGTCACAGGCTGATCAACTTCCCAACCCTTGTTAATAGCTACACAGATGACATGTAGAGGCAGTGTTCGAAGTGCTGGGAGAATGCTTGGTAGAATTTGATAATAGATGGGGGATGCTTGTATGAATCAACATGGAACATTGCATTAGAAAGGGGAATGCTTACACAAATTATCCTAGCTGGTGGGAAGCTTTATAAAACTTTTCATAATTGATTCATATATAATGCCCATTTTGATCATTATACCGCATGTTTCAAAATGATTTGTGAACAATTTCAACTCCTTATAATTTTTTTATTAATTGTGCAATTTACTTAAAATTTTACACATAAGTACTACAGAGGTTGTTCCGTCTATGTTTGGCCAATTTCGTTCCTCCCCCCCTGCACTCAGAATGAACTCACCCAACCTTGGTCAGGCATGTTTGTCAGTGTAGTGTGTGGGCTGTAAAAGAGTGGTTGTGTTTTCTCACTGGGCCAAAAATCCCGCCAAAACTGAGCCGCTTTTTGGGAGGAGTGCGTTGTATAACTTTCCAAGTGTTTGCATTTTCTCGCTTGGCCGAAAATGTTGCCAAAACAGTTGCTTTTGGGAAGGTTATGTTGTAGCCTTTTATGACGCAAAGTTCAGTGTGTCAATGATCAGGAAGTAGTGTAAGAGCAAGAATTGTGACGTTAGTTTGACTTTATTCAAGAATGTGATCGGCAAGTATAAGGATTGCATGGCCCCAGCGTTCGGTTCTCCAACAAAGGGGACGAGAACACGGCCGTGCACACAAGCCACCACCAGTATGCAAGTGCAAGGTGCTGTTAACAGTTTCCAAAGACATATTTAGATGATTTTCCATCTGTCTTTGGGTCGGTGGATTCTCTTGCATGCCCATTCTGCGAAGTTTCGCCTGCATACTGGTGGTTTGCTTGTGTGCACGGCCGTGTTCTCGTCCCCTTTGTTGGAGAACCGAACGCTGGGGCCATGCAATCCTTATACTTGCCGATCACATTCTTGAATAAAGTCAAACTAACGTCACAATTCTTGCTCTTACACTACTTCCTGATCATTGACACACTGAACTTTGCGTCATAAAAGACTACAACATAACCTTCCCAAAAGCAACTGTTTTGGCAACATTTTCGGCCAAGCGAGAAAATGCAAACACTTGGAAAGTTATACAACGCACTCCTCCCAAAAAGCGGCTCAGTTTTGGCGGGATTTTTGGCCCAGTGAGAAAACACAACCACTCTTTTACAGCCCACACACTACACTGACAAACATGCCTGACCAAGGTTGGGTGAGTTCATTCTGAGTGCAGGGTGGGAGGAACGAAATTGGCCAAACGTAGGCGGAACAACCTCTGTATAACTGTCCAAGTTTTAAAAATTCTAATACAGTAACTCTGAAATTCTCAATGTGAGCCCCCTTTGTTACCCTGCATAGATCAGTTCGATAGTCCAATTCTTTCCATACCCGTTTCAGCATATTTTCATCAACAGGTTGCACTGCAGCAGTAATGTGCTCTTGCAGTTCACGGATATCTTGGGGTAGAGGTGGTTTGTACACAATGTCTTGGACATGTCCCCACAAAAAAAAAAAAAAAAAAAAAAATTGTTGAAAACAAGCTCGAACTCTCTTGACATCTGCCTCAGACGTGGAAGGCCTACCAGACGATTTCCCTTTCCAAATGCATCCTGTTGTCTTGAATTGTTGATATCAATTGTGAATAAAGTTCTTTGATGGTGATTCTTTCCGAAATTTGGTACGAAACTCACATTGAACACACAACAGACTGACTAACGTGAAATTGTAGGATGCAAAATGCTTTCTCTGCACCACAGGCAGCCAACTTGCAACTTGTCACTCTGCCACCTGGTGGAAGAACTTCGAACTACTACGACCATGCCAAACAAAACTCAAGGATGTGGTTGACAGTATTTCAATACAATTTTAATCATTGTGTTAACGCTCATGGAACGATTTCTTATTGTTC
This sequence comes from Lepisma saccharinum, assembly GCF_977018435.1. Taxonomy (NCBI): domain Eukaryota; kingdom Metazoa; phylum Arthropoda; class Insecta; order Zygentoma; family Lepismatidae; genus Lepisma; species Lepisma saccharinum. The sequence goes on along the minus strand of NC_139235.1, from coordinate 40,827,359 downwards.
AAATCATTTTGAAACATGCTGTACTGTATATAGGCAATAAGGACATGAACTACAGAAAAAAGAAATAATGAAGATAAGACCAAAGAAAATGTTCACATAAAGCCTCCCTGGTAACATGGTAACCTTGTATCAAGAGCTTCAATAACTGGTTCAGGCATACAGTGGTTCCGATCCCACTTTACACTGTAGATCTAGTCCCGAGTAGCCTAACTGTGCATAAAGTAGGCCCGAAAAAGAAACTCACGATCACATAAACCTACTTTTAAGCATGCATCCATTAAAAATAGCAATAATAATATTACAAAATGTCAATAATGACATGGGAATACATAAAAAGGAATGAAGTGATAAAATTAAAATTAGGGATAGGAGTTCATTACATTTCCTCCCCACTACTTTTGATGTTTATTCGGAGGTTTAATAACTACCAGCCTCCTAAAAGTGGCAAATATGGGAAAAACTGCCCCCCCCCCCCAATCATCATCACTGAATCACTGAACACTAAGATCAAGAAAATTTATATGAAGCGAGAGTTTATTCTGGTACCAACAATATGCATATTGATAGACAAAATTGTAGCTAGCTATGAAAGCATACTAAAAACTATACATGTGTATTTATTGAATTGACTGTGTAGGCAAAACAGAGATCAGAGAATTTTTTAGGTGGGCAGTTGCCATCTCTTATAGTGCCATGTATGTCTGATCTGACCAGAAATATAATAGGAGCAGGTAGAAAATGATTGTTGATACATGTCAGACATTAAACTCAATGGTTTGAATCATGCAATGTTTTATTGTGTGCACAATGTTAAAGAACATTTTTTAACTAGAATGAACCAGGTTAAAATCATTTTCTTTATTTATAAGTAAAATTTGGCACATATCCATAAGAAATTATGATCTATTTGGTTTTTATGTCCATGTGAATCAACAACGATAACAAAATTGTACAAAGAAATATGCATTAATTATATGCATTTCTCTGTGAAAATGATGCAAAAAATGTATTCTGTAGGTAACTTTATAACTTACCTTTCATAATTCATCATAAATATGTTTCTGTCACAATTGTAAGTATTTTAAATATCCTACAGCAGCGATCGTGGGGGCAGTTACCCCCCACTTTTTGCCACTTTTGCTCCTGCACTAAACCTTATCTAACAAGGAAGAGTAAACTGTTCTTGCTCCCCGCTCCAGTGTTTTGGCACCTTTCCCCCCTAGTTTTGGATCCCAATTGCTGCCACTGCCTACAGTGTATAGCTTTTGTAATAATATAAAGAATCTTCATTATTCTTATTATTAGTATTAATGATAGCCTGAAATTGACAAATTAGTACACTTTCAATTTGTTTCCATGTTTGTTATCTATCTTTCCTATTCAACAAACACTTTTTTTTATCACACACAAACTCATTCTTAATCTCTCTCTTCTCTATTTGCTTTGCATGTACACATATTATGTGTATCACACTGTGTCACTGATTAGGAAAAGAAAACTTCTGATGAAATAATCTTGATCTTTCATAATAATAACCCGTGGCTCGACAGTCCTTAATGGGCATTGGCCTATCTCCCGACTGCCAGTCTCCCTCCCACAATCCTACCTAGAGGTGTGGAGATCTTCAACCGGTAATGGTGAGGCATGTGGTCAGCATGTCGAACCCCCAGCTGTTATAGGAGACTTTTATGACCGGGTTACGCTACTCACTCGTAGCTCCCCAATTTCCTCACGATGGTGGATTGCAACCTGCACTATACACAGGCCGAGAACCCAGAGACTTGATCCAGGTGGACTCGAACCCGTGCCGTCCCGCAGTCGGAGCTTGATCTTTGGTAGAATTAATCATATCCTTACCTTTGTTTCTGAGATATTTGTTGCATTATATTCCACACACTTTTGTTTTGGAAACCCTAGAGTTGTGTATAGTCCTGTTAGTGGATTCTGGTATACTTTTGAAGCACTACCTGAAATGAACCATTGAATAATAATATTTAACAGCATTGATATTGGAGAATGACTGCATGTATGTGCAAATACTATTTATATTTCTAGATGAAAAGTGTTTAATTTTCATTCCTTGATCCTCTCAGATCAAAGTCGTTGAATCCAATCAAGCCCCCTCCCTTATTTCTAGAGAATATTTTATCTTTATGAAAACTTGAATTTTAATTGAATTTTTGTTTAAAGTTCACTTTATGAACAGAGAGGCTAATCGGGACTGGACCTACAGTTTAAAGTGGAATCCAAACCACTGTGCAATGTGTCTCCACTGAGTATTGAATCTGGGACCCCTTGATTACGAGGGGACAAGATTACCACTATGCTATTGCGGAAGCTCAATCTTTAGGTATTGAAACCAGGATGCGACATGAAGATGTTGTTTGTTTGCTGTTATTATTGCTTATTAGAAATATTGACACAGTTTGACACATCGAGGATAAAGTGATTCATTGAAATTCAAAGTCTAACCTTTTCCAGTCTCAAACATATTATTTTGTAATTACACACCATCATTACATTAGAAATACTGATGCAGAATTACACATATTTGACACACTGACATGGGGCCTCCTGATGGTGCAGTGGTAGCATTGTCATCTTGTAATCAAGGGGTCCCAGGTTTGACACCCAGTGAAGGCACATAGTGGTTCGGATCCTACTTTAAGCTGTAGGTCCAGTCCCGATTAGCCTTACTGTGCATTAAGTGGACTTAAAAAAAACACCAATTCAACAAAATCAAAATCAAATCGACACACTGAACTGTAGGAATATTATTTTTGTTAATATTGATTTATTGACATTTCTTACATACAAATTTTTTATAGTTATTGCTATCAGTGGCACAGGAACGTTTTTCATTTGGGGGGGGGGTACAAAATTCAGCCTCCTATATATAAATATATACATACATACATACACACACGGATATATGTACTACGCATATACTACTTCAAAGGTATACTACTATAGGTATAATGTGAAGGCATCGGAAATATTTTAGAACAGCACATGAATTTCCTGCTTTTTTAAAATTAAAAATTGGCATAAATAATTTGTATTTTCCTTAGCATTTATGGTCATTTTAAGAACAGATTTTAACCAGATAACAATTCCGAAAAATATAAAGCTCTGGACCTTGTTCATGGGCTCATTTTGAATTTAACGAAACTGAATATCAGGATTTCGAAATGTAAAAATTGCGAACAAAGATACATCTATTGATTTTTAGTGCAGGGTGATATTTAAGGGGGTGAGGAGGATTTCCCCCTCTCCTCTATCTTCAGCCATCCCAACCAGGAATAATCGACTCTCGCCAACTGGATATAGAAACCATATTACTGAATATATCATACTTATAGAGTCCACATCAGTTCATTTTAATTTTAAAGTCCCATAGGTAAGCATAAAAATATCTTTAAAAAATTTATGGCAGATGTGTACCACATCGAATGCCATTTAGAAGCCATGTATTCGGTATTTCCTCAAATATCTATAGGGTGTTGTATTTTTTAAAAAAAATATTGAGTTGAGATGGTTCCCGATCAACTCGTAAGAGGTCTAATTAAGTTTGGAATATTTGTAAAACATTTGACAAAGCATTTATTTGTAACATAATTATTTTTACCTAACGACGTTCTTCAAGCACTGAAAGTAATATTATTACACATACAAAACAGAAATCCTTCAGATCTCGGAGCAAGCAAGGAAAGCCAAACGCTCGAAATTTGTTTTATTTCTCTTTTCAATCTTCGGTGCCGGGCAAGGTTTCTTTTCGTATTTAGTAGTATTAAATGCATATACATGCATGTTTTAAGGTGACTTGTCAATTCCTCGTTTACGTGAAAAGGTGAACATTAATGTAAGCAAAAGCATGTGCGCATCACAGTTAAAGATTTTCGCATCTACAAAGAAAATCCAAAACACATTCCCACCTCACCAGCCTCCATGGCGTAGGAGTTAGCATAGCATTCTACAACGCCAGAGGTCCTCTGTTTGAATCCTGGCCTGGGCATGGGTGTTATTTGTGAGTGTCAATTCATCAGTTTCATCATACCATCACTCTTCCTCATCTTCGCAATTAGCCTAAAGTGGCAGAAATGTGAAGTAAAATTAACCAAATCACTCGATCAAACATTCCCATCTTGCTCAAAGACCTTGTGAATTCAATCCAAAATCTACCAATATCTACGATACCAGCCAAATGTGAAATGATATAAACCTAACCTTAACTGATTAGAAAAATAATTTAGATTTGATTTTTGATTTGATTTAGTTTATTTTACTTCGCGTTTTGTGCCTCTTGGCTAATTTGCGAAGATGGGGATGAGTGATGAAATGATGAAATTGATGAAAGGACATTCACAAACAACCAAGCCCGACCGGGATTCGAACCCGGGACCCTTGGCGTCGCAGCGCGATGTGCTAACCACTCGGCCACAGGGTCGGGCAAAAAAAAAAAAAATTTAGAAGTTTTAAACATACTTTTACTTTCCTTATACCCCCAGTGCAGTGCTTTCATGCAGAAAAATTTGACACAAATTGAATGAAGTGTAGTTTAGATAACACAGTGGCCTTGACAAGCCAACTGGCAAACCATAGGACCTGCAGTGAGTCTCATTTATCCCGTGCATTCATTTGACTAATGTAATTTTCTTCCAGTTTGACTTTAGGGTTTAACTTCGAATTGTGTTGTGTTTGTGTTGCATTCAATATCAAAATTAGATTTTAAGCGAATAATGTCCAATTCTAAGTACTAAATCTAATACTTAGGTAAAAGTAAGTTGTCGTCCTCTGATAAGGGCCTCCCGATGGCGCCATGGTAGCGTTGTTGCCTTGTAATCAAGGGGTCCCGGGTTCAATACCCGGTGGAGGCACAAGTGGTTCGGATCCCACTTTAAACTGTAGGTCCAGTCCCGATTAGCCTTACTGTGCATAAAGTGGATTTGAAACAACAAATCAATCAATCAATCGTCCTCTGATAAAAATCACAAATTGCACCCTGTTCTAATGTCTAGGAAAGGAGAACCTTTCATTTGACCTAGGAATGACATCGAGTTGAGACGAGTCGAGAATTGTCACAGTCTCATCTCGTCTCCTGTGTGGTGAGTTTCAGTTTGATTGAGTTGGTGTGCCATCGGGAGGCCCTCCTGTGTGGTGAGGTCCTTCTCGTTCTTGTTTGCGGTTTTCTTTTGTTTCGGTGTCCACTCAGAAGTTGTTAAAACTTATTCTATGTATATTCACTTCATGGGCTAATTGGGACTGAATCTGCAGTTTAAAGTGGAATCCAAAGCTCTGTGCATGTTGGACCCTTCAATTACAAGGCGAGATATTTCGTCCTGACCCACGAAATGTTTAGTATAAGCAACATGTACATTGTGTCACCACTCAAAGTTTCACAACGTATTATATGTCATTAAAGCAAAACTTTTCTTAATAACGTTTTTCGGCTTTATATCTTGTTTCAATGCTGTGAACCGTTGAAATTCGGAATTATATTATAAATAGATTATACCGGGCAGCACATGCTCGCAATTGTTACTAATGCATTAACTTTGCAATTACAGTAAACAAAATACACGACACTTTGAAAAAAGAAGTCAATACATTATACGCTTTGTATGTCTGATAAGAGACACAATAATTTAAAATTATTTTACCAATTTCTTCAAATATGATATCAGAGTTTCGAACGAGATCATCTCGGACATCAAGTATCACCTCGCTTTGATTTTGCGGTGATTTATTTCAGTCTTGTTTCGAAATTTGAGAGGAAACGCATATTTTTCTTGTCTCGGTGTATCTCTATGTTCAAAAATCTCTTAATATATGGGTTTAAGTATAGTTTTCCCTCTTACAAAGTTATGAAGTACAGGACTACATTGTACCACCCCCCTCCCCCCAATGTCTCGTCTCATTTGTCTAAGTATTTCGTTTCGGAAAATTCCATTTGAAAAATTTAAAAGAAGAGCTCAGTCATATACTCTTCTGATGAAGATTTATATATTATCTTTGAATCGACGTTACCACTTCTTTAGAAAAGTGTACCTCCCTTACGCAAAGGAGCATTCATCTGGAGCGTGATTTTCTGAGAGTAAACTTTATCTGATTCCATCGTTTCACAGAAATGTTACACAATTTTCATCTCCTTAAAGAGGTTTCCAAAAACACAGGTCAATGAACTAACTACATAGTAGCAAGCACAATGTAGTAGAATAAGTTTACAATGGTTTGAAGTTTTGTGGTACTAAGTAAGATAAATTAGATAATGCTTGTAAGCAGTGGCGGCTGCTTAATACGTGCTACCGTGCTATAGCACGTTATTCAATTTACTAAAATGAAAAGAAAGAAAGGGACACATTTCATAGATTGAAGAAGTTTAATAAAACACTGCAGTGAAATGAAACTTCTTACGTTAAGAGGCTCAAAAATTTGCAGCGTGCTATAATATTTTCCGCACGCTGTTAAGCTACAACGAATACCGTGCTATTGGCTTCATAGCACGTTTTCACCACCTCGCGGCACGCCGAATCTGGCCGAATGCCCCTCGGTTCTACGGGGGAGATATGGTCGGAGCCAATCAGCTCGCGAAATCCGTCTGCTAGCGTGCTACACAGATCCACAGCACGGTAAGTGTTGTCATCTCAGTATAAGAAGAAAGTTTGCGGATAGCTTTACAGAATCAGACACGATTTTTTTTCGCGCGGTTCATGGACATGCGCGTGGCATGGAGCAGTCATTGTAAAGGACAGTTGTGCTCTGTTGTTCCAAGCAGTGGCGTTCGAGAGGTTGCGGCTAGGAAATTGATGGGGGCTACATCCCATCTCCAAATTTTGAGTTTTGGATGAAAGCAGCAAAGAACTCGGAAACAAAAAAAACAGTGTTAAATGCAAACACCCCTTAAAATGATCTCCGATTACCATTTTTGTCTTTGAATAACTTAAGATGATTGTTTAAATCGGTGATTGCAAAATATTTTATACTTTATTCCGGCCGTACGTAGAAAGCAGCTATGTAATACAGACATTTACAATTCCAGACCCCTCGGAAAAAAAACCCTGCGTACGCTAGCAGCTCCAAGTGAGTGTGTAAATTTGTATGTGTTGGGGGGGGGGGGGGTTAATTGTAAATGCAAGAAACAACATCTACCTGTATCACGCATCTGTGAAAAGTCACGAGCCGCCGCTGCTTGTAAGTTATAAACAATATACCTAAACCTTTTTTATTGAGCAAATTGAAAATATGTTCCTTTAACAGTAGCACCTTGCGTCTGTCAAATTATCTAAGGGTACAACAGGATTTATGGATTTAGGGGGTACAGTACCCCCTTCAAAACTTTGAGGAGTTACAATGTACCCCTGTACCCCCCTCCCCCGTTCCTGCACCACTGATTGCTATCTCAGAGTTTCTGTTGCAACCCATAGATGGCGGATCAAAAGCTCTGTGCATTGACCTTCTACATAACGTCAAGACTTCTGAATTTTCATTGTTGTCCATTGTTGACATGCACAGGCTGGAAAATAAGGAAATAATCATATCTGTACTGCTGTAGTAAAACCCTTCTGATTATACTGTACGTGTATGGCCACGGGAACTCACTGCAATATAGCGACAATTGTACAGGTGTGTTCTCAATATAAGTTTTTACCACCCTGATACTCACTTTCGGAAGGCTGGAAGACTTGTAGGGAAACACCACTAAGTTTCATTGTTGTCCCTGTTTGAAAATCAATGGAAGCTCCCATTTCAGGAAGAAAAACAGTTATATTGGTCTCGCTTGCATAAGCAGAGCGGCAAGTAGACAAGCTGCTCACAGGTGGAATTTTTATGCTGTATCCATGCACAGATCTTGCTGTCTCTTCTCCTGATAAGTGAACACCTGAAACACGATTAACCACTGTTAACATTTACAAATACTTTAATTTCAGATCACTAGAATTGAATTAAATAATGAAAAGATGTATGTGCAAAAGAATTGCATTGGCTTGTTGTCCACGGCAAAATATGAAGGTTTTGCATTACAAAAGTCCTTTAAATAATGATATACTAACCTTCTGTCTCTACTAATGGCTACAAAACTACCTACAACAATCTTCTTTCTAAGATAAATTTTGTTATTCAAAGTAATAAGTGCCAGCCTCCGTGGCAGAGTGTGCATTTAAAGCCATGCGTTAAAAAGTTGTGATTTGATGTATTGGATTTGCTTATGGTTAAATTAGTAGAAAATCACCTTAATGAAAATAATTTCACTACTTACATAACCATCCTATTTTTTTAAAAAAGTTTTCTTTTGGAACATATGTCATTATATTCTTTCCTTCACAATGTTTGGCATACTTAAATAATGTGCAGAAAAAAGTATAGAATGTGTCAAAAGTATTGAGTAGTTATTTTTCACAGAAATGAGAATGAATGTTGAACTTATGAATTAGATGATGCAACGAACTCACATTCATGATTTACGAGCATTCGAACTTGGGACCCCTGGTTTTTATCACAATATGCTAGCCACTATAACATAGAAATTGGTCACAACATTGTTATGTTACTTAACATGAAGTGCAGAATATTCTATTGAAGTCTACAGAAAAAAGCTGAAAAGAAGGTTTACCCCAACAAGAAAAGAGAACAGAATGACAGGTAATTCATGGAGTTAAGGGCAAATGATCCAAGGAAGATTTAAAGAAAGGGTTGATGTATGTAAAAAAAAAGATGGGTTTATTATCAATGGCCATTGTATTATTATTTTATATTGAACAGTACACACTGATTAACTCTTAAATAAAAATGAGTTCATTAGGGTGACCATACATGTCAATTTTGCCAGGACAGTCTCAGTTTTCACCTAGAGGTTCCAATGCTTTAAGAAATATATTCAAGACACGTAACTGTCCCAGCTATTAACCCAGAAGCAAAAATCGTAATATTTTCTAAGCACTTAATTTTATCATTCTCATCATCTTACAAATATAATAAATTGTATGGTGAAATTGCTTTACATGAAAAATTAGGATTCAGTAGCAACTTCTACCTATTATCATAGTTTCAGATGCACACCTGAATAAATCTGTAGCACAATTAATTTTTATAATACTTATTCATTGTATGCTATCTGCAAAACATTAAATGTTCCCATGCCACTTCACCTTCCATTTGCTTTCGAACTTCAGCATTTCTACCTGTAGTCGGTCTCTCATGTCAGCTGCAATTCTCACTTCTGCTTTTCAAAATGAACTACCTCTATTGTAGCAAGGGAGTTGACAAAACAGAAATGCTCTTCATAGTAGAAAATTTAGTTGCATGTGCAATCTCATTTTATTGAATTTGTTGAGTGTACATGAATTAGTACTTTGTGAATGTGATCACCAGTGGTATTTCCATTTTGTGAGTGGTTTTGTCAGGTCATTGAATGCTGAGTTCTCTGCAGGTGACGAAAGAGACCAACTAACATTGCTTCTCTCATAATACTAACTGACAGGAGGATAAAGTTCAAGAGGATGATCTACACTACATTGAGAAGATACAATTGAACAGGATGCTGCAAGGACTAGATACAAAAAAGGAAGAGAGTCACCTGCAGTCAAGACTCTCGAGGAGTTGTTGTTTCAAGTGCATTTCATGGCCGTAGGCAGGAAAAAATTTCGGGGGGGGGGTTCATTCATAATTATTCCCATGGGCGTCGCCAGAAATTTGAATAATAGAAATAATAACAATAATTGTACAATAATAATAATTAAAATTTCATAATAATAAAACAATTTTATTCCATACTAATAATAATTATTATTATATTATTGTTATATCCTTGAGGGGGCTTACTCAATCCAGCAGTTGAGTGAATATCCAGCACAAGTTTATTTATTTTTTTTATTTTTTTTTACATTTCATATAGTGTGTACTGAAATCCACAGTTATTATACTTCGTCATTAAACTTTAGATACCTTCAAGAGAAAAGCTTTAAAAGTTAGATGGAAATTTTAGTCATAAAGCTTTTGTTCTTTGACTTTAAAATTAAATTTTTGGAATTTTGAAAAGTGTGGAACCAGTTATTCTTTTTAAAAACTTAGCCTGGTGCATGGATTGTAACCTCAATCGCGAACGTAATGCGCTACAAAACTGGAGATCCTAGGTTTGAACTCCTATCAAAGGGGATTTTCGACTTTATCGAACGTGGAATTTAAAAGCTGGAAAGGGAATTTTGGGACAATCTTAAGGGAATCTTCAGTCTATATTCCTTGTGACGCGGGAGCAACACTCGAAAGATGACAGCAGAAGTGATAATGGAGGGGTCGCTGGTGGGCTACGATTCTGATAATAAATCCTGTTTCACTCAAGTTTCAGAATTCCAAATGTATGAAAATTCTAGCTCGATCGTTTCAACATTGTCTCCATGTATTTTTGTGATGCTTCGAAAAAAAAATGAAAATTTGTTTCAGATTTTGGTTTCTGAACTTCCATTAATCCAACATGTCAGAAGTTTCGGGGGGGGGGGGGGGGGTTGAACCCTAGAAACCCCCCCTCTAAATACGGCCATGGTGCATTTCATGCACAGATAGGTTAATCAGGACTGGACCTACAGTCTGAAGTGGGATTGATTGATTGATTTGGTGTTTTAAGTCCACTTTATGCACAGTAAGGCTAATCGGGACTGGACCTACAGTTTCTAGTGTGATCCGAATCCAGGACCCCTTGATTACAAGGCAATGACACTACCACTGTACCATCAGGGAGGCCTGAAGTGGGATCCAAACCACTATAAGTCTCCATTGAGTATCGAACCCAGGACCCTTTGGTTACAAGATGACAACATTACCGCAAAGTTTAAACATTCTGTAAGTGTAACTTCTTGTACAAATAAGTAAATGTGGTGTAAATTATTTTCAATATTCTCAAAAAAAAAAAATAATAATCTGTCTACAGATAAGATCATCTCTCCCCCTGTTTCATCCTTCATCTGGCCATGCTTTGGTAAAAGTACCAATAAAGTGGTATTTGCTCAATCTTACAATTATGGTTTATTAAGAAGTTAAGAATTACATCCAATTAACCCCCATAACCTGTGGCTCTACAGCCCTGGAAAAGCCTTGGCCTTTCTCCCTAAGACAGCAAAATACTTTGAGATAATGAACCATGTAAAGCAATTAGATTTTATCTTGTTCTTGGGCATAAAACATCTCTCTAAAACTTCTTGACACATCCTGCATAAGCTCAACCAGAAATTACATGCTTTGCTCAAGCGTGCTTTCTCTTTCTTTCGCATGCTAATCGTGTACGTGCATTTTGCATGACTTGTAAAAGCACACTTACTCTTCCAGTAGAGGTTACTCCTCAGTGAGCGATCCAGGACACACGTTTTTAACGTAAATATTGGAGCATAATTTTCTGTCCTTTCATACGGAAGAGCTCCCTGAAAATGCCGATCAAGATAATCTTGACCAAAACTTAGCACCTTTTGGGAAAACTTGTCAACAGGGGGAACATTGAGCAACGTACAGGCGGCAGGAACAAGTTCTCGATTTAGAAAATTAGCAATAGCATACAGATAAGCTCTTTGAACACGTGGTTTGCGTTGATTTACATACCATGTTTCATTACCGCGTGGCTTAGGATTAAAATATTTTTCCAGCATCCAGCCTGCTATTCGAGTTTCATTAGATGTTTGTTCACCATTCAAAAATCTGTTCAAGGTCCACGCTACCCCACAACGTGGTGGGTTTGCAGGAAACACATCTTCAGTAACCGCCAAGTTGTACATGTCTTCGCACCCTGATTGCACATCATTACGTATGAACACACCAGCACCTAAAGATCTTTCAGAAGTCAGCACCACACTCAGACTAAGCAGTTCATCTAATGGCAACTTTTCATGTTCGTATTCATCAAAATCTTCATGTTCATAATCCGTTAGTATAATATCTTTATAAGATTCCTCCTCTGAATCCAACCAGGATTCAAAGGTTCTTGGTTTGGGGACAGAACAGTTTCCTTTGAATGAACTTAGCTCTTTGTGGTATCTTATAAGCAATGGCACAAGAGCCATACATGCAATTTCTCGGGAACCATATCTGTTCACTAGCTGTAAATAGTTTGGGTTCACCGCAATGACCTGAAATGAAATAAAAGGATCATAAATATCGCAACAGAAATTTGCTTGTAATTACGTATCTCAGTTAAGTATCTCACATGAGATCATGAGCGTTGCCAAAAAATTTTGCAGAGGGGTCGGGCAAATGATAAAAGTTGATTAGCAGAAAAAATAACAATGAGTATTATTACCACAGCTATAAATGTCATTATACAATAATAAATATTATAAACTAATAAAAACAAAATTTATTTGAAATAATAATAATTATTATTATTAATAATAATAATAATAATCCTTTGCGCAACAGCCCATGAAGGGCCTGGGCATACCTACCGACTGCCGGTCTCCCTCCCACACTTTCTCTCATCACCTCTAAGCGTGGAGATCTTCAACCAGTATTATTATTATTATTATTATTATATAAATGTGGAGACACGATCCACCAAACAAGTGAATACCAGCACAACTATTTTCCATTATTTCTTTTGCATTTTATGCAGTTAGTATCTGAAATGCATTTTGACATTAACCTTTGCACGTCTCATTCAAGAAAAGGCTTTAAATGTTAGAGGGATTTTTTTTTCATGAAGTGTGTTGTGTGACCTCTCACCTACAACTGAAATTATTAGAATTTTGAAAACTGTGGAACCATTTTTTCTTTCGATGAAATGGTAGAATATAACCTTGTTCCTGTTTTTTTCACTCAATGTTTTCGATCCAAATGCATTTTTACTTTGATTATTCTGTTCGAATACTAACTTAACAATAAGAGTAACAAACTTTCGGCTTTCTTGTATCCTTAAATAAAGGATGTCAATTTCCAGGGGGCTCCACCGGCCCATTCGACCCCCCCCCCTCCCAACGCCCATGCATGAGATCTAAGTAGATTGTATTGCTTTTCCTCTTTGTTTCAACACAGTACATACTCCTTCTTCAGCCAATCTGAAATGGTGGTTGTAAGCTGTCAAAGTGGAAGTTATGTGTAAAGCATAGACACACATAGGTAAAGAAGGCATTTCAGTTGCATTATCATAGTTACTACCAAGTGTGAATGTAAAAACTGCAGTCATGAGTTGGGCTCCAATGGTCTGAATATTATCTTCAATCCAATAGTGTGGAATGCAGTAGTGTGGAATAACCCATCAGTTGAACAACTATTTCCACCTGATGAATGAAGTTTCTGATGAATAAACTCATAAAACTTGGAAAAGTTAAGAGGAAAAACATCAATTAGCACTGAATTAACTTCAGTATAATATATGTATTCAGCATCAACTTATTTTTTTGGGGTGGGGGAAGGGACAGGTGCCTCCCATGCCCTCCCGTTGTATTCACATTTGTCTTCAGACCATATGCCCAACTCGATGTCAGAGTAGTTGGCACATTGCATTACAATGCCGGGGATACCAGGTTGTGAGTGTGTCTTCATCAATTTCATCATATAATCAGTCAGCCTCATCTTTGCAATAGGCCAAAAGTGACAGAAAAGTGAAGCAAAATAAACCCAACCAACCACACCCACTTTAAATGTATACAGCAAACCTTGACACTTCCTCCCTCTATGGTAGATGCAGTATTTGCTTACAAAACTACATTATGCTTACATCTCCCAAACAATTACAACTAGACACAAGCCTTTTAGTATATCTGGACCTTGTGATTGTACAGCAGCAGATTAAGAGTATTCTCTCTTGAGTTGTGAATTATTATTTTTTTAGATGTACCTACTTAATTCATTATTTGTTTTTAGATGTATTCATATGGTGTCACAATTTGCCAAGGAAGAGTGACAATTGTCTGATTGCCTTACATTAAATGAGTATGAGGATTTATTGTTAGTTTTATGTCACCCAGGAAGTGCAGCTACTTAATTTGGGGGCAATCCATTTTTTAGATGTCCAAGATGGAAGGGTAATCACCATTTTTCAGTCTTATTCTTGGCTGAAACGACCCCTGCACCTCTGTTATGCACACATCTTACCTGATGAAGAGACATTATCACCAAACATGCTAGGTACTCTCCCTTTTTTGTTTCTTTCAATTTTCATCCTGCAGTAACCATCAGAGATAGAAGCATGAAACTTTGTCATATCAAGCTGATAGATCAGGAAAGTTCCCCATCCCCTCTTTCCAGAGGTAAAACTAAAATCTTCTCACTTGTGGTGATACCCCCTTCACAAGATAAATTACTTGGCAGGAGTAAAAAATTCATTAAAATCTCTTCTACCGTGTTGTATGCAAACACAGATTCAGTAGCGTATTCTCCAATGTTATCTAGTTTACCACCAGTAAACTAACCTTTTTCATATATGTAGGAATTGCCAAAAAAATTCAAGTTTTCAGACTTCTGTTCTTGTTTTACTTACAGGGGTTGTACAAAAATTTGAAAACACCTGCGAAAAGATGGAATGCTGTAGCTAATAAGATGTACGACTGCTTTTAGCATCCAAAACGGCCTAGACAAATACAAGTCCTAGACCATTCTTCATACAAAACATGTTCCAGTTCTTATTCCTGGTCACAATCCTCCTCAATGTCCTGTCTCTGTCACTCAGTGTAGATTTTCATTCACTCAGGTGTTTATCTGACGATGTCTTTCTGGACACACTATATGCCGTCATGACCTTGGATACAGTCCCTCTTGATACGCCAAATAACATGGTTACTTTGGTCACAGAGGCATCTGCAAGGCGGGCACCAACAATATGCCCTCTTTTAAACACTGTCAGCTCGGTTTGATTTTGGTTTGGTTTGAGTTGGTGTTTTAAGTCCACTTTATGCACAGTAAGGCTAATCGGGACTGGACTTATGGTTTAAAGTGGGATCTGAACCACTGTGCCATGTACCTCCACTGGGTATCAAACTCGGGACCCCTTGATTACAAGGCAGCAACGCTACCACTGCACCATCGGGGACTTGCAGCTCGGACATGATTCAGTATCAACTGCACTGCATGCTGTCTACAGTGCAACTGTCGACTCCTACCGGTCCGACAGGGTCCTATCTCATGGCACAAAACAAACGAATGTCGCACCGCATCCGATTTCAAGTGGAAAAATTGTGTCAATTTCACCCGTTCCGATGACGTAGTGTTTCCATATTTTTGTCCATTCCCTGTATATGCCTGCATTAGTGTTTTGTTTTTATTATGTCTAATTAATATATGATAAATACATACAATAAATGAGAATTGTTGTGGTAAACCAGGTCAAATTTTCAGAATATACCAGTGTCAGATTCTACAGTAGCTCAGTCGTTAGGGCATCTGACTACCATGCGAGAGACCAGGGTTAGATCCCCGGCAGGGGAGAACCAGGACTTTTTCAACCTGTTCAAGCTGCTCCGGCACCCACCCAGCATCATATAAAGAGGTTACCTGGAGGAAACTCTGGGGGGTCAAGGTGGCCTGGGGCATGGTGCTGATCACATCACTCTCAGTTCAGCCGAGATCAAGAAAGTGTGTGGCCCTAACCCCACACCCCCTATATGCCTTCATGGCATGGTGCAAAGCATAGGGGAGCACTTTACTTTTTACTTTTTTACAGATTCTACAGTGCTATGCTATATTTAGCATATACTCAGACCAGAAACAGAATGAAGCAACAATGATGACAAAATTCGAGAACAATTAAATCTCAAATAACAATATACAAGTAACCAGGGAAACAATGCATTAAATACCAAAAAAACGTTCATTGTGCTTCACTTTATCTTGAAGGTCTAAGTAAGAATATTTAGTGACATATGTTACAGAAAAAAATTATGTGAACATTCAAATGGTTATATACTGAGTTTGTTCAAGTCAAATGCAATGCAAAAATCTCATAGATTGTAGTGAATATTACTGGTAAGTTTGAATTTAGACTTCATAATGGCTTCACAGTGTATTTTTTGTGTTGTTTGCATTTTGAGTTGTCCATGAAAGTAGAGTAAGTTATTTTATCCTTCCTAGTACCTACCCAATTAATTGTTTTTTGAAGCATGTCAATTGATTGATTGATTAATTAGTTTTATTTTACTTGGCTTTTCTGCCAGGGTTGGCTAATTGCAAAGATGATGATGAATGGTGATCAGATGGTATTGATGAGGGTCAATACAGGCTATAAATCCAGACTCTAGAGCCTCATTAGTCAACTCAACTCAACAAAGATTTATTGGACTTACAGCTTTACAGATGGCTGTTTATGCCCAGCATACATTATAAGTACATAATAAACATTTTTAATATAAATTTTACACACAAAGTTCATAAACGCTCTTAAATACAATTTTATGTAACTACATTAAGTCAGTCAGTAACAGAAGTATATTATAATTTTATATCAGCTTTTCTCAAAAAAGCAAGTATAACATATCCAATTCTAATATCTGGAGCATACAACATTGAAGTCATATTAATAGGGAAAGGAACATTAATTTTTGACAATGTTTTGTATAAAGTCTTTCTTCTCTCTGAGTGAATTAGACATTCCAAAATAATATGATGAGCATCACCCCTTAAATCACCACAATCACAATTCGGAGATTTTAAAATGTGTATTTTAAATAAATGATGATATGTTCTCGCGTGACCACTTCTTAGTCTATTTATTAAAACAATTGCATTTCTTGATCCTTTACAATTATAAAACCAAGGTTTTTTTCTATTGTAATCAACATAAGGACGATAACTTTCACCAACGCTTTTTAATGCATTATTACACCATAAGTTCCATTCTTCAAAAATTTTCTTCTTAACCCTCGGAAGAAGATCTGTGTAATGCAATGGTAACTGGATTGTTTCATTCATTTGAGCAGCTTCTTTTGCATATCTGTCTGCTTGTTCATTTCCGTAAATATTAATGTGTGATTTTACCCACACATAATGAACTACCTTTCCATTGCTAATTAAGCTATTAGTTGCACGAATACAATTGATGACATATGGTGATATTTTAAATAAATTTTTATAATTAGATTGTATTGCTTGTAAAACACTTCGCGAATCAACCAGTATTAGAAATTTCTGTTCAGGAACTGTACCAATATAAATCAAAGCTTGATATACCGCATACATTTCTGCTGTAAATATGGATGCCTCCACTGGTAACCTAAACATTTTTGATATATTTCTTTCAGTATCATAAAGAGCTGCTCCAACTCCACTTTCAGTTTTAGACCCATCTGTATATATATGATAAAAGTCTTCCCAAGATTCTCTAAACTCAGCTGAATGATTATATTTCGGGATATATATATTTTGAATTGGTTGTGTGGGAAATTCTAACGAGTATACTGGCAATGTTCTTGCTATGAGTACTTGACTACATTCATGGTGATATTTACTAAATAGTTGTACCCAAAGGGTAGCTGATTTATCATTGGTTATTCCTGAATCATGCAGCTCTAAAATATTTAATAAAACATCATTGAATGGATGCCATGGTGAATGTTGTATTTTAAATAACATTTTTATTGCAATTAACTTTATCCTCACAGAAACCGAACATTCTACTGACTCCATATATACCACTACATTAGGAGTACTGTTCATTAATCCCAAACATCTTTTTAGAATTTTTCGTTGCTGGACTTCTAGTGGAGAAAGTTTTGTTACTGGAAGATTACACAAGACCATTAATCCATAATCTAATACTGCTCGATAATAATTCTTATAAAACATAAGCATGCTGGTAGGATGTGCTCCCCATTTGGTATTCGCCATAGCTTTAAATAAATGAAATATTTTATCGGATCTATTTTTCATCATATTTATTTGATACTGCCATGATAATGATGCATCAAAGTATACACCTAGATATTTTACTTGTGAAACAATTGGAATTTGTAATCTCCTATGATTAATGTTGAAAATATTTTGAAGACCCTTATGTTTAAATACTACTATTTTGGACTTTTCTAAAGATATTGATAATTTTTTCTGCTTTAACCATTGGTTAAATTCTATTAATTTATCTTCAAACATTGAAAAATCTTTCAAGTGATTGTTTGAGTCTAAATATATACATACATCATCAGCATATTGTAGAAACTGAAATGGGGAATCTATTATTGTTTTAATATCTGATAAATAAACATTAAATAATAATGGGCTAAGAGGACTTCCCTGTGGTAGTCCTTGTCCAATATATATTGGACCTACCATTTCTGAACCAAAATGAAAATAAAGTTGTCTTTTAGATAACAATTTCCATGTCAATATTAGTATACAATGAGGCACTTTTAGTAATTGTAGTTGTCTCAATAGAACATTAATATCTACGTTGTCATATGCACTTTGAATATCAATAAAGGCTGAAAGTACTGATTGTTTATTTTTAATAACGCTATAAATATGAGAAGATAATGTTACTAATGCATCCTGGGTTCCATAACCTTTACGAAATCCCATTTGTCTGGGAGAAAATATCTTTTGACCTTCCATAAACCACTCTAATCTCTTTAATAAAAGCTTCTCAAAAATTTTTGCCAATACGGAACTAAGAGCTATTGGGCGATATGACTGACCCAACGAAGGGTTTTTTCCTGGTTTTAGAATTGGCATAATAATTTGAGAGGTCCATGCAACAGGAATTTTACCCGATAGGAATATTTGATTGTAAATTTTACATAAAATGCTTAGTGCATTCTGTGGAAGATTTCGTACCATAGAATACGTAATTCCATCAATGCCAGGAGCAGAATCTTTAGACCCTTGAAGAATTTCATGAATTTCATTTACAGTGATAGAGGATGTGAACCCCTTTGAGTATTTTGATGTAGATGAGAACGTGTAGAATATATTAGGAGGTTCGCAGGCTGATGTAAAGGGTGTAGGAATTACTTTATTAATAAAATCAGTTTTCCATTCAGTGGACAAAGGTAAAGTCCGACTTACATGTGCTTTTCTAAGTGATCTGAACTTGCGCCATATAACGTCTAATTTTGTTTTAGGGTTTATTTCTTCGCAATATTTTTGCCATGAAAATCTCTTAGCCTTTATATATACTTTTCTAGATTTTGCAGTAGCTCGTTTTAAATTTATCAAAGTTGCAGGTGAAGGAGCACTTACAAATTGTTTCAATGCTTGTATTCGCTTCCTTTTTGCTTGAAAACATTCTTCATTCCACCAATCTATTTTAGGAAAATTTCGATCATATTGCGGTTTCAGTCGCGGACAGGCATAATCCATAACTTGAGTTATTATATCCACAAATTTTTCATATTGTACAGTATATTGGTTTTGATATTCTTTAGCTGAAAATTTTAAGTCTAAAACTGAATTATATTTCATCCAATCTGCCCTCTTTACGCTCCACTTACGAATTGTTTTTTGTTTTATTAATTTTGGAAATTTTTGAGATGATGTTAGCGTGATGAAACATGGAAAATGATCACTAGTTCGTAAATCAAAGTCTATTTCCCATACAAATTCAAAACACTGATTATCAGATATTAAAGTTAGATCAATTGAGGAGATATTGTTTCCATTTGGTGGTACATGTGTTGGAGATCCATCATTTATAACTGTCAAGTTATTATAATCCATCCAATCTTCAACTGTCTTTCCCAAAGTATCAATTCTATGATCACCCCACAATGTATTATGACAATTAAAATCTCCTGTTATGATGAAGGGATGTTGAAAGCCAGACAAAAGAGAATTTAGATGAGAGCTCTGTATTTGTTGAGAAGTATAATGAGATGGAATATACAAACTAATAATATTATAAAGTAAGTTGTTTAACTGCATTTTTATACCGACCACTTCTACATTATATTTGGAAAATAAATCATGTGTTGAATTAAACTGAATTTGTTGAAATGGTACACTTTCATGAACAAAAATTCCCACACCCTTATTTCCCACATTATAATCATTTAATATAGTATGATAGTGAGCAATATGAATATTTTCTGATTTTAAACCCCATACCTCACTAACACAAATAATTAACGGGTGACACTCATCTATTAATTTAATTAATTGAAGTTTCCTCGCAGAAAAGGATCTTAAATTCCATTGTATTATTAATGGCAAGATTTTTCTTTGCTGGCAACACATTTTTGTTTTAAATTAGGGGGTGTCCCCGAAATCTTGTAAGTCTTGAATTAGTTTTAAAATTTGTACAGAAATTTCGTTACATTTTAATATTATTTTCCTAATATATAATAAATCATCACTCACTGAAATTGTTGTGGTTAGTTCTGCTATTAGATGTAGCAGATTTACTAGCGATTCTTTCTGAGAAGGACTCTCTGCTGTTGTCCTGCGTCCAATCGAATCTGATTTTCTCTCCTGTTCCTTAGAGGAACACGTCGTGCTCACAGGTTCACTTGAATTACCCACTGCTGATGATGTTGACGCAATTTGTGGATCCTTGTGTTTATTTTTGTCCTTTATCAAAACAGGTTTAATTGTTTTCCTCAATTGTGAAGCAGAATGCAGTCTAAAATTTTCCCCGTGTTGTTTTTTAAAACTTTCATAAGACCGGTCAGATTCTGGTGGCACTTTCTTCCAACAGAGGTTACTTAGATATGTGTCATTTCTTCTATTTTCCCAATCTGTAACAGAATTAAATCTGTTTGTAGTATAATTTTCTGATGTGCAAGGGCTTTCCTTGTTTATTGATTCCTTTCTTATCTCCAGCAATTTAGGAAAGTCTTTAGCAGAGGTCGCATATGTTCGCCGTTCATTTCGTGGATCAATTCCAAAAAGTACTTGTTTCTTTGCATCTTGATAGGAGATGTTGTTATAAGCAATCAGCCTTTGTATTTCTCTCTCTTGCTCCCATCTTACACAAGACTTATTGGTAGATAAGTGGTTTCCCTTGCAATTAATACATTTAGGACTGGCATTGCAGATTCCATGTTCCGCTTGACCGCATCTATAACACACGGGAGAGGATTTACACTGTGTTTGTGAGTGTGAGAAACGGAAACATTTCTTGCATAAAATCACAGATCTTACTTTTGGCTTCACTTCAAATATTTGTCTCCACAACTTCACTTCTTTTGGTAACTGTTGAGATTGGAATGTTACACTAATGAGTTTAGTAGGTTCTTGTCTTACTTCCCCATCCTCATTGAAAAAAGTTTTCTTCATCCTTATTACATCTATTATTGGAACTTCAGCTCTAATGTCTTCGATTATCTCGTCTACTGGGATGTCGGTAGGTACACCATATATTAATCCTTCTCTTACTAATAGACCTTTAGGAATTCTGGCTTCTAAATGGTATTTTTCCTTGATGAATTCATTTTTAGCAAATTTATTTGCATCATATGCTGTGCGAAATGACAATTTTGCCTGCTTCAAACCACTTTGTTTAACGAATTCAACATCAACCTTCTCCTTACACAAATTATAACCTAATTTTACCGTATTCAGGCTCTGTGATCCAGGTAATGTACTGTCCACCAACACGATATATGGGCCTTGATGTCCCTCATAATATAAAGACATATCATATGCCTCATTTTTATATTTAGCAACACCAACCTTTGTACTTGCACTTACTTTCGGATTTTTGGGGTTTTTCTCCACTTCAGGTTCCGTGCATTCTTCATTAGATCGACCTCTTTTGAAAGAAGTCTTATCACTAACTTCCATTTCCGCTAACTGTTCAGGTACAATCACATTCATATCACTCTGGATTGCTTGCATTAAATTTTCTTCATTAATCTTCACATCCTGAGCCATCTTGGGAAATCACAAGCGTTTTTATTTCGCTTTTCTCTTTCACATATCAAATGTAAAATGTATAGAGAGATTTAATCTTGTAACTCTAGAACTATTATTCTCAAATCAAACTTCAATTAATTAGATCTCAAACTAGAAAAACAAACAATTCAACACGCTATTCACACAGAATCCAAACGATACCACCATGAAAACTCCTCATCCATCGATTTTCTCGAGCCTCATTAGGCTGCAACAATGCATTCCAGGGTGTGTGAACATGAGGTTGACATTTAATATCATCAGGTTGTCTGTTTGTCAAGTCCATTGGAGCAAGAGATTGTTTAAGTAGATTCAACTCCTTCATCAAATATGTTCTTATTCTATTTTTGAACCCCACCTCCCCTGCCTGTACATATGGATTACTCTGAGAATAATCCAGTACCCAAAATCATATATCTGTTGTAGAGAGCAATCTTCAGTACAGTCTGAACAGAACCAGTTTCTCAATCTCAGGATGAAAATTCATGAGAAACTTCTTGTGAAAATTCGGGAAACTGCCCCTCTTTCACCAACCCTCTCATTTTGCACTCACATTGTCCTACAATATCTCAGTCATCAGCATTCCAAAATGTTGATCTAATCAGTGCAACAGTTGCCTGCCTTCCTCTCAAAACTACCCTCTCAATATGCAACTATCTACACATCTGTCCAATTTCAAAGTATATCTATATTGGTTAGGTTATAGAAGGTTATGCTGCTTTGAAAGGATCATATGCATTTGCTTTTTGAAGCCTTTTTTTTTCATCATCATCATTGTCATCATCATCGCATTTTCCCGGATATTTTCATGGGAGAGAAGCAATGCGTTTCAGTTTGAAGCGATCACGTTACTGCAATTGTACTTGTAATTATCAGTCCCTTACAATAATGAACACAAATTGTTGTGATTGAAACGGATTATATAACCTTAAATATACAGGGTGTCATTTTAATGGCGCCCACGGACCACAGATTCGTATAGAGGACATTAAAACAAACAACTTTTCCCAGTAACATTTTTCTCGTTGGTGCGTCGATTCGACGCTACAGCCGATCAAAAAAGACCGTTTTGCCGCCTGGATGCTGGCAACCCAACACAACATTTGATCGTACCTGTGACGTCATATCCTCCGGCGAAACAGCGCACGGCAGGGTTGCAAAGAACACACAAATGTTGTAAAAAATGACAAACTACCAACCACATTATTAGCTGTAAAACGAAGCGAGAAACGCGTCCAGTAGACCGTATATCATAGCCTACCAGCCAGAAGATCAGCAGTCATCTTAGGGGAAGGGGAAATGAAACCAACGATATGAGAAATGGTAAAAAACGTATTCAAAATGAAATGTCAATGTCGGATTTTGTCTCAGCCTACATCTAAAATATCAAGAACTATAAATTTTATTAGACTTACAGCTTACACGTGGCTGTTTACGCCCAACTACATGTCAAATATTTGCAAATCTCGTTGCAAGGTTGATATCTACAGGTTTGTGTCCAGATGCCATGCGGTACTTTTGTGCTGATAACGGAAGTATCCGAGGTTCACGTTGTTACATTACGACTAAAACACGTACAACCACAGTAACAATCTAATGATGAATCAGTACCGAATATACTGCCCTGTTCACAGATGCAAACTATATTACATGTGTATCCGGGGCATAGATAATAATAATAATAATAATAATATATCTTTATTGAGCGGGCGAGGTTCAGCGTACGCTGTTCTCCCACCTAACCCTTGTCAGAATACAGTCTACAGTTACAAACGGTATATATATCCAATAAGAAAAAAAGAAAGAAAAACAATAATAATAATAATAATAATGATACAAATAATAGTAAATAAGTAAGAAAGATGAAAAAAAAAATGCAAATCAAATAAGAACTGTAAAGATACAATTAATGAGTATATGTATACACAAAAAGAAAAAAATACATAAAACTAAATTCTAAATACAATTTTAAGTATATATATATATATATAGGCACACACACATGTACACATAAATGCATATTTGGTAATGTTTGATGGTGCAAGAATAGAAATATTTGACATGAAGTAATATCAAATTCTTACATTGACATTAATACATTGTGGGATGTATTTTTATTCGTGTGTGCTTCTAGATTCAAACTGTTTACATAGTAGATAGTCCTTTGCTGTGGATTTAAGAGCATGCAGTGTTGATTGGTTAGTTATTGTTATGGGCAATTTATTCCAGGTTGAAACTGCATTTACCGAGAATGATGATTTGAAGGAGGCGGTACTGTGATGATATGTAAAAAGTTTGTTATGCCCTCGCGTGAAGTGTGAGTGTATTTGAGTGCCTACTTTAACTTTTCTAAATAGATAATCTGGTTTACTTACTTTCAAAATTTTGTTTATGAAGGTGATATAGTGCAGATGCCTTCTTCTGTCCATTGTTAATATTTTCTTTGTGTTCAAATGAGGCAGGATATGTTCATATTTCCTTATGTTCAATGCAAATCGTATACAAGAATTTTGCATCACCTGAATTTTCCTTTTATCTCTGACTGAGACCCCAGGACCATAAACTACATCACAGTAATCAAAGAGTGACCACAATAAGAGCTCAACTAGCTTCAGTTTAACTTTTTCCGTTAGATAATTTTGAGACCTATATAAATTTCTGAGAATGTAGAATGATTTTCTACACAGTCCATTGATGTGTTCTGTCCAAGTGAGAGAACTATCAATCACCAAACCCAGGTTTTTAGATGTTGTTTTATGCGGTATGCACGTCCCACGTATCTTCAAGACTATGTCGTTATACTTGTCGTTTGTAATTGTTTGTCTGTTCCCCAGTAACATGTATGTGGATTTTTTGGGATTTAATATCAGTGCATTGGAGTCACACCAGGTGGAAATTCTTTTTAGTTCATTGTTGAGGACCATAACATCACGTCTAACTGTAATTGGCGTGGTAGGTAGGTATATCTGTGTGTCATCAGCATAGAAATGGTATGTACATGTTTGTATTGCTCTCGATAGGTCTGCTGTGTATAAAGTAAACAGTAGTGGCCCCAATATTGATCCCTGAGGCACCCCAGTTTTTATTGGCACAGATTTTGAAAATGATAGTGGAGTGCCAGGCATTTGTACTTTCTGGTGTCTGTCTGTAAGATAAGAGTTGAACCACTTGATTGCTAATGGGCTGAAGTTATAATATCTGAGTTTAGCTAAAAGTAGATCATGCCGTACACTATCGAAGGCTTTGCTGAGGTCTAAGAGGACTAGTATAACTGCACACCGTTCATCCATGAAATGAAGGAAGTCATCTACTACTTTTGTGAGTGCAGTGGCTGTACTATGTTTACTGCGAAAACCTGACTGTAATTTTGGTAAAATATTGTTCGCATCAACAAATTTGGTGAGTTGCTGACACACTACTTTTTCAATAATTTTGGAGACAACAGGCAACAAGCTTATTGGTCTGAGGTCATCAAGACTTTGAATATTCTTCTTCTTTGCTAGTGGGATTACATGAGCTTCCTTCCATATGGAGGGAAATTCTCCAGTGCAAATAGAGAAATTGATGATTTGTGTTAGTGCAGGTAGTACAAAGGGAAGCGATAACTTTAACATTTTAACTGTGATTTTATCAGCTCCAGCTGCATTTGAGTGTATACTATGTATTGCCTTATATATGTCAAGTTCTGTTATTGTTTTAATTGCGAAACATAAATCTGTGGTATTCTCATTCCTGTTTGTCATGAAGTAATTGTACTGTTCTTGGATAAGTGTTTCAGAAAAATTCAGATTCTGTGTTACACTAACAAAATGGTTGTTTATAACATCTGCATCCCTAAGATTAGATGGAAGGGCATCAATATTATTTGTAGTTTTATCAACAATACCTAAATCTTTTAATTTTTGCCAGGTACCACGTGTGTTCATATTTCTGCTGTTTATATGGGATGTGAAATATGCTTTCTTTTCCTGCCTTGTAATTGACGTTGTGAAGTTACGCAGGTCCTTGTATTGTAGCCAGTCGTGTGGGTTATTTGTTCGTTTAAATTTACGTAAGGCATTATCCCTGAGTTTCATTACTAGTTTTACATTATCTGTGATCCATGGAGTATATTTTTTACCTACCCTTGCCGTTTTAGTAGGTGCATGAATTTCAAAGACGCTGATGATTTTTGAATTAAAATAGTTTATTTTGTCTTCAATATCATGGATAGGTTTCAGCAATTCCCAATCTACGGCTTTCATATCATTTTCGAATTTATCACTATCAAAATTAGAAAAGTCACGATATGTAATGTATTTCACCTGCTTTATGGGCTTCTCACAAACCAACGATACATATGTGAGACAGTGATCAGAGGTGCCTATAGGGTTTTCAACATTCGACCTGTGAACAAGTTCAGTATTATCTATTGCTATGAAG
Source organism: Lepisma saccharinum (assembly GCF_977018435.1). Lineage (NCBI taxonomy): Eukaryota > Metazoa > Arthropoda > Insecta > Zygentoma > Lepismatidae > Lepisma > Lepisma saccharinum. The sequence goes on along the minus strand of NC_139235.1, from coordinate 40,801,145 downwards.
TCTAAGAGTGTCCTACTATTTGCTGTGATTCGAGTGGGTTTGTCGATTATTTGAGTCAGGCCAAATGTGTTAAAAATTGCTTTTAAATACATGGTGTCTGATTCGCGTTTTAAGAAGTCACAGTTTGCGTCACCCATCAGCAAGAGGGTGTCTACACAAGGGTATAGCTCAGAGAGTAGATTTTCTACAATGGAGAGTTTTGTGTACGCTATGTTTGGTGCTCTATATATAATACACACACCTATTCTTTTACTATTATTATTTACAATAATACTGATATATTCAACATCACTGCCATTGTCCAAGTCATTATAACCTACAATGCGAAAGTTCAGTTCTGTTTTCATGTAAATGGCAATGCCCCCTCCGGTTTTATGCATCCGATCAATTTTCACGATCTGATACCCTGGTAGGTTGATAGATGCCATTGGCGTGTAGGCATCAGTCCAGGTTTCAGAGATTGCGACAATATCAAAATCATGCAGTAATGTAACACACTGTAGTTCATCAATTTTTGGTATAAGAGACCGCACATTACAATGAGCGACGCTAAAATTGCCACTTGGCTGCGTTAGACACTCTGGATTTGTCGTTTTACCTTTTAGTTTGAAGAAGCATTTGCTTTCTTTAGTAGTTTTTCTTTCATTTTTGTTACGACTTACCATAAAAAATCTTCATTCCATTTTTGGGGCACACGCTTTACCCTTTCTGAGGATCTTAATGCACCATTTCCTTTTATTGTGGTTACATTGCCTACACTGACACTAATTTTTTCTTCACCTTTTACCGTATCATCATTTTTGGTTGGAGTTACGAGGTTAGTATCACACTGCACTTCACACACTTCACTTTCTGGTTTTTCCTTAAGAGGGTACACTGATTTCTGCGAGGGTTGTGTATTAGTAAATAGTGCATAGAGATTATCACACAGAAGCGTTTTCCCTTTTCCGTTCAGATGTTGGCCATGGTTTGTGTGGCCATCTCTTCCAATTTCACTAACGCTTAGCATTTTTGCTGTGGGAGAGGATTTACACACTTTGTATATTTTAGAGTTCACACTGTTAATTTCTAAATTTACACAGGAAGTTGGTATTAGGTCGTATCTGTGAGGAATGGCAGTAATGACGACGTTGGTATGTTTTGTTGTTTCAAGGCAGTTTTTAATTACTGAGATTACCAATTTTCCTTCATTTCTTGATATATCATTGGATAAACACATAGTCGTCTTAGAGCTTGTAGTATTACTACTACTTATATCCCTGTATTTTCAATCATTTTTGCCACTTGCCTCATAATGCTCTGAATATACATTATATTATCTTTTGCTTACGTTTGGAATTTTGAGTTCTTTCATTTATATTTTGTCATCTGTTCAGTGTGTCACAGACAACTAGTATCAGAAGGTCGAAGTGGATAGACTAAATTGTAGATACCAACTTGGTAACTAGATTTGCAAATATTTGACATGTAAGCTGAGACAAAATTCGATATGACAACTTCCACTTGAATTATATTTTCTTTCTACCATTTTTCGTATCGTTTGTTTACTTCCTGTTAGGTTACAGAATGTGTTTTCTCGTTTTGTGTTACGGTACATAATGTGGCTGATTGTAGCCATGTCATTTTTCACAGAGTATGTGTGTTCCTGGCAACCCTGGAACGCATCGCTTCACGACGGGATATGACGTCACAAATGCAATCAAATGTTGTGTGTGGTTGCCAGCATTCAGGCGGCAAAACGGGCTTTTTTGAACGACTGTAGCGCCGAAATGACGCACCAACGAGAAAAATGTTACTGAGAAAAGTTGTTTGTTTTGATGTCCTCTATACGTTTCCGTGGTCCGTGGGCGCCATTAAAGTGACACCCTGTATATTAAATTTAGGGTTGACATTCATTTTCCAGGGTAGAATCAATAGCCCCTTCTTTCCTCACTCCCTCCACGGTGTCACTCCTGTCACAGGGCTGGAGGCTTCAAAATTATAATTTAACACAAATAGGTAGCATTGATACTTGCAATCTGCATCCTCACAACTTCCACTAAGGCACCTACAGAACTCAGTCAAGGACTGTTTGCAGGTTGATATATGATGCATGCCTTTTGCTGAAACGAATTAAAAGCAAAGGCATCAGACTTTGCAGTGAAGTCTGAGCCTAAAATTTAAATTGGTGTAGAGTACTGGCAGTAGCTTTTGCACTGAGACAACTGATGTATAGGGTGCAGCAGCTGCACTTACTTGCCCACTACATTATTTCATCTGCTGAAACAGTATAGATTTATAATTGCATTCTTGCACTAACATAGTTCAAAGTACATCCATTAACATCGATCTCAACTGGAAAAGTAACAAGATCAGTCGAGCTGTATCTGTGAGATACAAGTATGGTTTTACCAACACATTCATGATTACTTTTAATTCTCACCTTATTTTATTTTTGAACTACATGTAATGATTCTTAGGCACCTTTAAAACATTTGTTTAGCAGTACGTATGCTATTTCTTGTCACCTTACAACAAATTTATTTACCATGGAACAAATGAATTCAGCATTTTTCTTCTGGATTATAACGGTAAATTCTACAAGCAGAATGTGCTACTATTAACCCGAATGAGATTGATCACCCTGTATCTTATAGATACAAACAGCCTCCTACTAAGCCCAAACAAGAAGGGGCACCAGGCGGATACTGTGCTCATCTTTATTTAGATAAAGAGTGAAGAAACTATTTAGAAAATAAACAATTTTAGTCGCATGTTAGTTGCAGGGTTAATGGCAACCTTTGCCATGCCTGTTTCCATTTAGCGAAATAGGGCAAAGAAGTCAGTAATACCCCAACATGTTATATAAGAAACAATGCAAGAAAACTGAAGCACCCCATTCAACACCATCAATTCGACTAAAGATTTTTACAAATTTTTGTCTATGCTCATTCAAGAACCCACTGCCCAACAAAAGAGGCTCATTGTGCTTCAAATGTATGCAATTTTGGTGATTTTAGAGTTACTGAAAATTTGCAGTAACAAAAAGTATTTTGTTATACATGCTACAAAATTAAATTTTTCATACGAGTAATTCTTCCATTGTAACTTACTTCTTCATCTTCTTGACACTCCTTGCATTCTCGGTTCATAACTTCCGATGCCAGATTTTGTATACTCGATTTCCAATAGTGCAAGTATCCATTGTGGAAAACAACACCTTTTCTGTGCTCCTTTTCTTCATATGCATATGGACCTTTCATGGACAGCTAGAAAGGGAAAAAAATACACTTATTGCACTGATACTTAGTTTCTTCTCATTATACATCCAAAAAAAAAAAAATCATCCAGAGGCAAAGTTTCCAATCAGTTATATTAATTGGCAAACATTCCATATACTTGCTCATAGCATACGCTAACCCTGTATGGGGATGGGTGTGTGGTCATCTGGTTTTCAACATTTTTGTCACATATTGAGTGTAAAAAGAAATAAAGTTTCATCCATTCATCCATACATATATACTTGAAATATGAAGGGTGCATGTTTAGTAGCTCCTGCTAACCTTCTTTCGAAAGGAGTGTTCGCCACTCGTATTATATGAAAAGAAAGCTGGACATATATTCCCAATATAATGCAATAAGGACAAAAGCAAACAAGGTTATTATTGTCTTTACTTAAAAAAGTACTAGTAGCTGAGGAAAAAACAAAGAAATTTATTTCATACTCTTTTACATACATTCTTATTTTGACCTAATCATCTAAACTTTCCTTTAAATAGTAATATTTCAGACGAAGATCATATAATTTTTGTTAAGACAAAAATTTTGAGAGACATTTGCTTGCCTATCATCAGTCTTTTTTTTCTCTGTCGCTCACATCATCTTGAGGAGAGGTGTTTATTATCCAGAGGTCAAGGTTGAGCTCCAGCTTAGGCCTGAGTCCCAGAGAAATTTGTCAGGCCAGAGCCAAGTACCAACTGGAGCTCAGATGCTAAGGGCTTTGGAGACCAAGTCAAAGCAGGAACTTGGAGAATCATAAACCAGGTTGTGGTTGAATCGTGGAGACTGAGAATATTCTAGATTGGAGATTGAGGGTGTCTCAGAGGCAGATCTCAAATGAGGATTAGATGGTGAGGACATTGGAGATTGAGTTTGGAAGCTTCAAAGGCAGAGTCGGTTGTAGGTCAAGTATCAGATGGAACATGTAGACTGAGAATGTCAAAGACAGAGTCCCAAATAAAGCTCACAGCCTTAAGACATTGGAGACCATAATCCAAAATGGATCACGGACAGTGCAGACATCAAAGATCGTCTCTGAATTGGAATTTGTAGCCTGAGATTGTTGAAGGCTAGTTCCAACTGAAGACCAGATGCAGAGAGCTTCATACATCGAGTCTGAAGTAGAGTTTGGAGACAGAACTTTGAAGGGCAAGTTCTAAATGGAACTCAGAAGCGAGTCCAAACTGCATTTTGGAGGATAAGAATGTGAAACCTAGTAGATGAAGTTTAGAGACTAAGAATATGGAATGTAATGTTACAAATGAAGATTGACTGAAAAGGACATCTGACGACGATTCCCAAATGGAACTATGTGCCTGATGATATTGAAAGCCAGGTACACACTTTATCTTGGAGACTGAGGACATCAGGTCAAGTCCAAAATTTACTTGAGTCCAATTTGGATCATGGGGACTTAGGATACCAATGGCTGAATCCTAAAAGAAGTTTAGGAGGAGGTTGTTTGAAGCTGAGGACGAATGTGGCCATGTCCTAACTGCCTCTCAAAGGCTGATTTGCCGGAGGATGCGTTTCAAGTGGTGGCTGACATTATAGGACAAATCATCACTGGATCTTGGAGTCTGAGGAAGAAGGCCCATTCTCAAATAAAACCTGGAGAATGTAGAGGGCGGATCTTGGATGAAACTCGACTCCGTATATTCGAAGCTGTGTCCCAACTGAAGGGTTCCAAGGGGGTCGGATGTAGAATAAAACTGATCTCTGAGGCTGAAGACGTCGAAGGCAGAGTTATGAACTGGCTTCTGAATCTGAGGAATTTGGAGTGAAGTTTGGCTGCTGAGTATGTCGAAAACCTAGTCTCAAATACAGCACTGAAGAATCCAGGTTCAGAATTAAGTTGGTGATTTGAGGACGTCGGATGCTTAGTCTCAACTGGAGATCGGAGACTGAAGACATTGGGGCAAGAGTCCTAACTGTAATTAGGAGGCAGAGAGTGTCGGATGTCGAGCTCTGAAGTTCAGGTTACTTGAAAAAGGTTCCCAACTGGAGCTCTGAGGCAGAGCGTCGGAGGCCGAGTCGAGTTTGGATGCTAAGGATGTCAAAGGACGAGTTCCAACTAGATCTTGAAGCTTGAGAACGTCGTATTCCATATCCCAACTGAAGATCAGAGGCTGGAGGCGCTAGAGGCCGACCCACAACTGGACATCAGGAAAGTGAGGGCATCGGATACCAAAACCTAACAGGAGCTCGAAGGCTTAGGGTATTGAACTCCGAGTCTCAACTGTATCTAGGAGCTTAAGGACATCGGATGCCGAGTCCCAGGTGGAGCTCGGAGGTTGATGACATTGGAAGTGGATCTTCAACTAGACACCGAGAGTTGAGGACATCAGAGGCCGAGATCCAACTAGAACAAGGTCTCAGGAAGTCTCTAGTCCCAACTGGAACACAATGGCTGAGAACATCGAAGGTCAATTCCCAAATTAAGCTCTGATGCTGAGAACGACGAGTCTAAATCCTAACTTGAGTTGGAAGATTCATGATTTCGGACGCCACTTGTCAATTGGACCTCGGAACCTGGTCAGTCGGAGGCAAAAGTTAAAGGTCTGTTCCATAAAGAAACTCGGAGACTTAGGAGGTCGGAGGGCGAGTATCAACTAGAGCTCGGAGGCTGGGGGTTCCAGAAGGGGCCTCCCAACTGCTTCTAGGAGACTGAAGGCGTCAAAGGAGTTCGTCAGAGTAGATTCCGTAGATTGAAGAAACTAGAGCTCAGAAGCTGAGGGCGGCAGCCGCCGAGTTTCATCTGAAATTGAAAGGTTAGGATATCAGAGGTCGAGTCCAATCTGAAGCTTACAGACTGAAGGCTTTGGAGTAAGAGCCTAACTGGACGTCCGAGGTAGGAAGTTGGATCCGAAATTCAGATCGGAGGCTGACAGTGATCTATGCCGAGCCCCCAATTGGAGCGGGAAGGCAAAGAGCATTGGAGGACGAGAATCTACTGACTTCAAAGATTGAGGCAAAACTATAGTTCAACAGGTGACGACATCGGAAAACCCAGTCCCAATGGTGTTTAGATAATTATTGTGGCATATGATGGTCCAATTGGATTTCGAATACTTGGTAAAAAAATAATAATAATAATAACGAGTCAACTGGATCCCGAAGACTGAGAGGTCAAATTACAGATCAAAACTGAAACTGAACAACTGAGGAGTTTGCATGTTTAGTATATCAAACGATCACTCTTAATTGGTGCGCGGAGGCTGATAATATTGGAGGGAGTGCTCTAAATTGTAAGCTTGGAGAGACAGAACGTAAACCGTGAATCCAAATTTCCCCAGGTGTAACAACAAGGAATATAGACGGACAAAGGAGGCCGAGAACCAACTTAAGCTGGAAAGCTCTGGACATCGAAAGTCGAATCCCAGCCGGATCTCGAGGGTAGAGTCAAAACTGGAGCTCGGAGGCTGATGAAGTTTAAGGCCGAGCTTCAGAGGCTGAGGACATCGGAGGCTGAAATCCAAATAGAGCTCGAAGGCTTATGACGGTATTGGAGGCGGAGGCACAACGGAACCTCGCATATTGAGGACATGGGAGGCCGAGAACCAATTTGAGCTAGGAGGCTCCGTAAGTCGAAAGTCGAATCCCAACCGGGTCTCGAGGGTAGAGTCAAAACTGGACCTCGAAGGCTAATTGGGTTGGAGGCCGAGTTTCAGAGGCTGAAGACATCGGAGACCTAAATTGAACTAGAACTCAGAAACTCAGGACGAAATTGGAGGTGGAGGCACAACTGAATCTCGCATATTGAGGACATCGGTGGCGAAGAACCATCTTGAACTAGGAGGCTCCAGACGTCAAAACTCGAATCCCAACCGAACTCGAAGGTAAAGTCAAAAATGGAACTCGGAGGATGATGGAGTTGTAGGCCGAGCTTCAGAGACTCAGGACATGGGAGGCCGAAATCCAAATAGAGCTCGAAGGGTTATGACGGAATTGAAGGCGGAAGCACAACTGAACCTCGAATATTGAGGACATGGGAGGACGAAAACCAACTTGAGCTAGCAGACTCCGGACGTCAAAAGTCAAATGCCAACCGGATTTCGAAGGTAGAGTCAAAACTAAAGCTCGGCAGCTGATTTAGTTGGAGGCCGAGAACAAATTTGAGCTAGGAAGATCTGGACGATGAAAATCCAATCCCAATCGTATCTCGATGGTAGAGTCAAAACTGGAGCTTGAAGGATTATTGATTTGGAAGCCGAGCTTCAGATGCTGAAGACTTAGGAGACCGAAATCCAACTAGACCTCAGAGGCTCAGGAAGGAATTGGAGGCGGAGGCACAACTGAACCTCGAATATTGAGGACATCAGAGGCCGAGAACCGGCTTCAGCTAGGAGGCACCGGACGTCGAAATTAGATTTTCGCCAGGATTTCGAAGGTAGAGTCAAAACTTGAGCTCGGAGGCTGATGGAGTTAGAAGCCGAGCTTGAGAGGCTGTGGACATCGGAGGCCGAAATCCTAATACAGCTCGGAGGCTTATGACGGAATTGGAGGTGTTGGCACAAGTGAACCTCGAATATTGAGGGCATCGGAAGCGAAGAACCATCTTGAACTAGGAGGCTCCGGACGTCAAACTCGAATCCCAACCGGTTTCAAGAAGGTAGAGTAAAAACTGGAGCTCGGAGGCTGATGGAGTTGGAGTCCGAGCTTCAGAGGCTGAGGATATCGGAGGCCGAAATCCAAATAGAGCTTGGAGGCTTATGACGGAATTGGAGGTGGAGGCAAGACTGAACCTCGAATATTGAGAACATCAGAGGTGAAGAACCAAGTTGAACTACGAGGCTCCGGACGTCGAAAGTCGAATGCCAACCGGATCTTGAAGGTAGAGTCAAAAGTGTAGCTCGGAGGCTGATGTAGTTACAGACGGAAAACCAAGTTGAGTTAGATGGCTCCGGACGTTGAAAATCAAATCCCAACCGGATCTTGAGGGTAGAGTCAAAACTGGAGCTCGGAGACTGATTTAGTTGGCAGGCCGAGAACCAGTATGAGATAGGAAGCTTCGGACGTCGAAAGTCGAATTCCAACCGGATCTCGAAAGTAGAGTCAAAACTGGAGCTCGGAGGCTGATTGGGTTCTAGGCTGAGCTTGAAGACTGATGACAGCGAATACCGAAATCAGAACCAGCTTGAGATAGGAGGCTCCGGACGTTGAATGTTGAATCCTAATCGGATATCAAGTAGAGTCAAATCTGGAGCTCGGAGACTGGTGTAGCTTGAGGCCGACATTCAGAGGCTAAGGATATCGGAGGGCGAAATCCAAATAGAGCTCCGAGGCTTATGACAGAATTGGAGGCGGAGGCGCAACTGAATCTTGAATATTGAGGACATCGGAGGCCTAGAACGAACTTGAGCAAGGAAGCTTCTTGCGTCGAAAGTCGAATCCCAACCGAATTTCGAAAGTACAGTCATGGTTGATGCTCGGAGGCTCGTGGAGTTACAGGCCGAGAACCAGCTTGATCTAGTAAGCTCTTGACGTCGAAAGTCGAATCTCAACCGGATCTCGAAAGTAGAACCAAAACTGGAGCTCGGAGGCTGAGGGAGTTGGAGGTCGAGCTTGAGAAGCTGAAGACATCGAAGACCGAAATCGAACTAGAGCTCAGAGACTCGGGACGGAATTGGTGGCGGAGGCACAACTGAACCTCGAATATTGAGGACATCGGAGGCTGAGAACGAACTTGAGCTAGGAGGCTCCGGACGTCGAAAGTCGAATCCCAACCGGATCCTGAAGGTAAGAGTCAGAAGTGGACCTCTGAGGCTGAAGGAGTTGGAGGCCGAGCTTCAGGGGCTGAGGACAAGGAAGACCGAAATCCAAAGAGAGCTCGGAGGCTTATTACGGAATTGTAGGCGAAGACACAACTGAACCTCGCATATTGAAGACAACGCCATTCTTAATGATTTCTTGCGTACTTTCAAATGAGCTGAAAATAAAATGGGGTTCCCATTAAAAAAAAAACTAAGTTTGTTGAAAATCGTAGTTCCTTACATAGTTGAACGTGTTGTGTTTACTAATTTCATGAGCTTCTCTCATACCTTTATATTTGCGTAAGCAGTTTTCAATATTTATTGTTGTTCACGGAATATTTTCGGTGGTACTTTTAGGTGCCCCACCCGGTATACAAAATCCTCATGTACATTAAGAAAACCTGATTTAAATCAATCCGCCTTGCCCGTGGGTGAGTTGCCCTCTGAGCAACCGATGTATGAAATCCCGGATGGAATTATGAATCACCCTGCACTATTGTGGCCGTCCGATATCTCGGCCGAACTCCACTCCGTAAAATTCACGAGCAGCTAAGAGGGCAATAATAGGGGCTGTTTCGTCTCCTAGAGATAGTTCTTTGTGGCATATATGTGAATGTGTTGCGTTCCCCGTGCATGTATATTTTTTGTGTGTGGCATAGACAGATTTGTAAATAATGTCAGACTGTGATCTCTTCAAAATGTAATAAGGCATGTTTGTATGAAAATTTCACATAATTTTCTCTACGTAGAGATAGCGGGCTTCATCCTTGGATTGCAACACCAGTTAGCCTATTTCTGATGTACAGTCACCGACAATAATAATGGGACCTAGATCCTGAAATGTTCGCTTTCCTGCAAAGCGTTATGTGTATTGCCTAACTCTACGGCGGTGGTAGAAGTTGTCACTGAAAATTTGCTATTAAAATCCACTTATCGCCGTAACGTGTTGCAGGGAAGTGAGTATTTCAGGATCTAGGTGACCCATTTTTATTGCTGGTAACTATACACATAGACGTACAGAAGGTCCACCTAAAAAGTATATAATTCGCAAATAATCATTTCAGTCACTGTAATTTATGTTAATTATTATAATGGTGTTGAAGGAACATGATATTTTCAGACTGAAGCAGTGTTTCTTGAAGGGGCATCACTATTATAATTGAAAATATGCCTCCTTTGCCCCTCCCTGGAAAGAAATTACCCTGTTTGCTCCTCCCTGGAAAATTCCTGCTGACGTCCATGACTGTACACGGACGTTATAGCCAAAATGCTTACCTTTGTAATACCGTAATGTACCTTACATTCTAGAGCTCCCCTGGCCTTCGCAGAAGGCAGGATGTACAAAGAATGCGTTTATGCCAGCAGTTTACACTTCCAGTATCATGAGGTAGAAAGGAAGTAGGGGAGAAAAAGAGAGGGGAGAGAGCGAAGGTAGGAGATTGGAGGTGATAAATATGAATAGTCTGTGTTTGGCTTGGAAACTAGGAGGAAGAAAAAAGGGAAAGACGAGAGAAAGAGAGAAGGGAGTACAGTGTTAGAAGTTCAGGAGATATAAGATAGACTGTGTGTGAGTGAACGTTGGAGGACCTATTGAATAGACCTTCTCTTCAAATACGAGACAGGTAATTCCTTTTACTAATAACAATCATGCCGATTCAGTCTTAACGTTCATTAAACCCAATTTGTGTGTCGCCATTCATTTAAGAGTTGTATAGATTAACATTTATCTAGGTACCTCTCCAAATGAAGTTTTAGCATAAGCGCGTGGCTATGACCTAACGCCACCCCTATGGTTCGATCCCGACACCGAGTGGTGTTTTACGTGGTGGGGGTATAAAATCAATGTGTATTTTAAAAATTTTCAGTGAAGGCGAAATTTCAGTAACTTCTTTCTTAGTATCAGAATATTATGTGTGGTCCTCTAAGGTTAAAAATATGAAACCGAAAAGAGGGCGCAGTATCTAGAGGGGAATTCCTCTTCATCTCCCCCTTCAATTTAATTTATATTATAATTGAGTGCAGAACCACTAAATATTTTCATTACAAGGCGTTACTGTAGACAATGTATGTTACGTCGCATTACTCACGCTGTAACATTACATATTAATAATGTTAGTGAGTGAGTAACAGTAAACAATAACGAACTATCGTGTGGTTAAATATATTTGAGCTTCTTTGAATAATCCTCACTGATATCTGAAAATAAAGAAAGGCAGGAGCAAACCAAATAGGATCGACCACCAAGATATCAATCGAAACACGATTGTAAACAAGGCCAGCTTATATCATCCACTTTTTTTCCATGGGAGAACCTCATTTACCTAATTGCCACTTACGAGCAAGCTACGAATCTATTTGCGTGACTTCTCCAAGCCAAGTAGAATCGGTCATTCGATTGCTTGCTTTTATCATGAGCGGGAAATTGCATGCCGGGAAGTTAGTTGTCGTGACGTTACTGTACTCTGTTTATTGTTCCGTTGGAAGCCAGAAAGACGAAGCAAAATTGCAAGGCTCTTCAATTAAGCATTTTTAAACTGCGTAACGAGTTATCGCTAATGGGTACGGAAAATGTACTAAGCGTAGTTTTCATGACTGTTTCCCTGCTCTGATTTAATTAAAGCCACGAATATGAAACTTTTGCGAAGGCGTTTGAATCTCAAGTTTGGCATCAGAAGCAGGGTGACGCTAGGGCTACCCACTGGCATAGCCAGGCATAGGCTCACCGGCCGGGCCCCTCTCGAAATTTTGCCACATAATCTATTCTCTGTTAGGTGTAAGAACGAAGTCAATGTAAACACACACACGTGACTTTTAAGAAATTCTATTGGTAGCTGTGAAGGAATCTTGCGCGTAGGAATATAGTGTGTGTGAAAAAGCCATTCCACTCAGCGTAGCTGCAATACTGAAGTCGTTGGGCTTTAAATTAAAAGCTTGAAAGCTACGACCAATGTATTCATGGACAAAATAACGCCAGAACTAACAAATAGGAAAGGAACTATTTTTTTAGAGGTCACATGCTTTTGCTTGCAATAACTTCGTTCTTGCAGTGGATGGAGAATAGAATAATTAAGCAATAAATTGAGAAAGAACACTCACAAGAAACACCCATGCCCAGCCCAGATCGTGTAAGATCGTTAGTCGACCAGACTGTTAGATTAAATCTACAATATTTTATCGTTAAAATTTCACGGTTTGCCTGTTAATTTGCAAAAATAAAACGCAACAGTTTCTTTCATTTAAATACAAATAGCTTATATTGCATAATGATTATAAATTTCGGCCGCGTGCACCATGATTTTTTAAATAACTGAATCATTAAAAGTATATTAATCTGGGTAATTATACTGTATTAGACCGGCATTTGAACAGAACTTTTTTTACAGTTTATGCAGATTACCGTTAGGAGGACCCACATTGAAAATTGAATTAATTGTTTCCTAGTTGATTAAGTTTTAGCCTTTACTTGAACGTTCCTTAATTTTCAATCTGAGGGTGTGACTTTTCTAATAGGGTGTAAAGGTTAATTTAGCTTGAAACGATAAAAATAAGCTTCTTTGTAAAATTTTAAGGGTTTGAAAGAAAAAAGAAAGAAAGAGAGAGAGGGAGTATGTGTCTGTGTGTGTGGTATAGATTAGAGCTCTGTTTCTCAGGTGCTAAGAATGTGAACGACATTTATTTTTTATGTGCTGAAAATATGTAAAATATGCAGAATAAAAAATTGTTGGCAACGTTTTAAAATCATCTTACACTTGTGGAGATACTCGTATATCACACGTAACAGTCAAGCTTCATCTACATTTACTGATTTTTTCAACATATGAAATGTATTTTCTAGGAGAGTTCATTAATAAACTTCAGAAGATTCCGAGTATCTTAACTGTAATTGGTTCACTTATGCTAAATGCTAATGTTGAATTAAGAGTAGCAGGCAAACTGGATCATATCTATGCATTGTTTCCAGAATTGTAATATTTTCTTTTCGATTGTAGTAAATAATGATAAAATTAAGAAAAATGTGCTAACGACTCCGCCACGCAGATCGACTCCATGAACGGAAATGCTGGCTAACCAATCTTGGCGTTTGTAATGGGTTATTTCCCATGGCCGGATGCCGGATGCTGTGCTGTGCTGTGCTGTGCTGTGCTGACCATTCGTAATGTGTTTCCTGCCTTACAACATTCTAATGGTATGTGAATATTTGCTGTCCTCATTGCCTTGCGAAGAGTGATTTCAAATGCCCTACCTTCTATATTAACTCAAACAAGGAATATCAAGCATTGCTAGAATAATTAAACCGTGGACCTACCTCAGGTGTTTTGCTAAATAAATCTGTCAAATTTCGAGGAGCCCAGTAAAATATCCTGTTCACTTTCTTACGGTCATAGTCGGCTTCCTGGAAGAGAAGAAAAGAAAGACGTTGATCAACAATGGACATTTCCACTAAATTTTACTTACAACAATTTGAAATTTAAATGTATAGTTTATAGTTAATGCATGCAACACCATCTACGAGTTATATATCTTATAGTGTAACCGTATAAATAACATACGGTTAGAAAGTAACTGCAACCATAGGTGGATCCAGAATTGTTATTTAGGAGGGGCACAGAATATGTATAAGTTCATAATAAGTCCAGTGGGGTACATTCCGGTGTCCAGCAAATCTAGTTTCGAATAGCATATTTGTGCAAAACCTCATCTTATTCTTTAGCTGGAAAAGGATATAAATAACTGAAGGAGGTTATTGAAGGATGCTATCATATGTCGTTGGAACATTTTTTTGTTTGTTGGGATGTAATGATATCATTACTTTCAATAACAATTAGTCTTTTCTTATGGGAGGGTCTGAAGTACAGATCTGAGATCAAGGTCAGATCATGTCTCGCTCTCGGTCCCTTCTCGTCTCGGTAAGTGTCGAAGGGGCTGGTTTTTTCTCGTCTTGATTTTTACATGCTCAATCTGGTACCATCTATCCGTAGTTTGTTCTCTATTTCAGTGAGGTGCCCAAGAATTTCGTAATTTAGTGACCAATTTTGCAATTTGATTACTTCTATATATTATTTTCTTTCGGAAACCTGGACCAAAAAGGAGAGGGTTCTCTGGACGGGGCAGTGGTGGGCTGATGACTTTTTCTCGTGCGCTGGATGACTTTTTTGTTTGTTTGTTTTGGCTTACTAAGTTCGCTGAAGGTTTTACGTGATATCTATGGATGTGATTGCTTACGATATGAAGGGAAGGCGACCACTTCTGTTAATTGTCAAAGAGAAGACGACTTATCTCTTTAAGGGGTGATCGCTTGATTATAGATAATAGCCATTTAGACGTCCCAGTGTGGGTGTTAACTCTCTGACCTCCAATGAAGTCCGTCTATGGAGCAGGTGGGCGGGTGTGAAAAGAGATATTTGAGACATTATGAGAATATAATACAACAAGAATCAACATAGAAAAGCAGAGATGTAGAAAGGCTGAGACTAAAATTGATAAACGTTGTACGAAGATATGGAGAAACAGAGAAAAGATAGTGAAACTGAGGACGAAATAAAAAACAACAGAGAAAGAGACGAACAGAAAAGAAAAGAGGGAAAAGTTGACGATAGAAAGAGAGAATGAGAGTGAAGCGGGAGATGAATGAGAGATAAACAGGAAGAAAATAGAAAGAAATATAAGGGAAGCATTAAGTAGATATAGAATGAAAGATATAAACAAAAAGGAAGATAGGGAGAGAAGCAGGAAGAAGTAGAGAGGAAACAGGAAGAAAAATAGAAAGGTAAAGATTGAAAGAGACAAAAAAGTCAGATAAAATGATATAAACAAAATTGTGGTAGATGGATAGAGAGGGAGAGAGAGAGAGAAAACATGGGGAAGAAGGGAAGAGAGAGATAGAGAATGAAAAATAGAAAGAAAGATGTTGAGAAACATTAAGACAGAAAGACATAAACAGAGGACAGAAAGAGACATAATGAATAAGGGGAAAATTGAAGAGGATAGAAAATGACAGAAAATAGAAAGAAAGAAACGTGAAGTAAAGGATAGAAAGAGAGTACAAGAAGAGACAGAAAGAGGGAGAGAGACGCATGAAAGAAGTAAAAAAAAAATTGAGGAAGAAAGTGAAACAGAAAAATAGAAAAATGCAGAGAAACAGAGGGCAAAAGGAAATAAAGAGTGAGATAAATAAAATTAACGAAGAGAGAAACAAATATATAGAGAAACCGAGAAGAAAGAGAGGAAAGTGGAAGAAAAGAGAATATTAAATGAACGACCAGCGTCGCAAATCCCACCTGAAAATATTTTCTTGAGAGAATCGGGTGCCTCAAAAAGGAAATGGTGCCGACGAATCGTTGCCAGGCCAAGAGGGAACGACATTGAAGCCACCGGCGCGGTCGGCGGCCATCTTGATGTTCGCCATCTTGAAATCAACGTGAAAATTTTAAATGAAAAAGGGGTCGTGCGACATATCAGTGTGGGCTAGAATTTCACCAGGAAACCAACTGTGTGTGGCATTTGTTTGCACCTAACTTTAATTGTTGCAGAGATAATGGTACCACAAAACATGACCTTGGCCTGGCAACGATTGGTCGTCACCACTTCCACGTTGCGCACTGCAGTGGCCTTGTACCGGGTGTGTTAAGGGACTTATTGAGCCACCCTGTATATAAAGGCCAGTCCTCGCGAGAGTAAAACCCATGTCAGTATAAACGATTGACCTCCAGTAAGTTTCAAAGTCATTCAGCTCTTGCAACAAAATCGAAAGAAGTTTCTTTTTAAAAAATAAAAGAAAGAAAGTTCCGTATCCTCCATGGCGAGAAGTTAATATCCCGTTCAAGGTTCCCTCTCACCCTTTCGAGAAGTGCGTTCTGAATGATAGCCATTTCCCGTCGCATGATCTGTCAAACGTTTCAAGGCGAATATCATGCACCCGGTCTCAGAAATAGCTACGGGAGCCTTTTACATGAGATTTCGTAACCCAGTAAGTGAAATATCACGTGAGTGAATAATCAATTCCGAAATTCCTTTTTTTCGGTCGTAAGTTGGTTCAGGGACGGCACGGGGGCGTGCCCAGAGATACACGGGTCTCAAAATTCGCTGTGTCCATCGAACTACTCCTAGGTAAACATAGTTTCTTTAGCATTATCAGTAAATTATTATTGCCAAATAGAGTTTATTCTAACTGACAACCTAGGATCCAAACATCAACCATTCCATTGTTATTATTATTAGTTCCAAAACTTGTATTGAGACATTTACTTCAATAGAATCAGCTTCTCGAATCAAATTAAATGGATAGTGTTAGTGTTACATATATTTTGTTACATTTTCATTAGTTTCACAAGTACGATATGATTCCAAACGAAATGTTGTTATTTTATGTCATATTATTTATGTATATCGTTATGTTTGTCGGACAATGGGAAGAATGATGGAAGAAAATTATAAATATCCATTACCTTGGATTTCAACCCTGATCCCTGTTTTTGTAATGTGTTACGCTAATCAACAGATCAGCCTGGCTAGCTAGGTTCCTATTTGTGCCTCATTAAACTGTTTACATAAATAGTACGCTAATCCCAAGTGCCATTCTTGGATCCGTTATTGATTAGAAACCCCTTCTCTCCCTTTACAAATATGTGCTCCTCTGACAAGAGCTTTTCTGCAGAGGTTCATAGTTCCTAATAGTTACAGTAATATCTTAGAGCTTAAAAAGCAACTCCATTCAACTTCCCAGACCTTACATAAACAATAATTCAACATCCCATATGAGATTAGTGTATGATTTCATAGCTTGGGGAAGAAGCAATTCAACATGGCCTACCTCTTTTTGTTTGTAGTTTGGCAATTAGTTATTTCTAATTTCCTAATAACTTCAGTTTGATCCATCATTTGATACCCCTTTCTTATTGCGTTTGTTTTAGTCGAGAAAAGGACGGAAAAGTAGGAAATAAAACTGAAATTTTAAGAATAAAGATTAAAAAAATATATATTTCCTGCACGATAAGGTCCATTAATCACTTTCACGCCAGATGTCGTTGCGAACTGAAACCATTGATGTTCAGTTGTTCACTGGGACGAAGGAAGAGGGGGAGCACCGGAATGTGTTTTGCGCCGCTTCTCTTTTCACGAAACACCTTGAACTGGTTGCATGAGACTGTAGCAAATCGATAAGCTTAACTTTAAATCCTTCCTCATGCCCCATCCACCTGCCCCTACTAACCTTCGCAAGATATCCTGTGGCCTTAAGATTTATGAACGCATTCTGACATGGGATATATGAGGTTAGGGAGAAAAGGAAGGGTTTGAGCGGGTGTTTGAAATACATATTTGTTTAAGGTGACCATACTTCCATATTTAGCTGTGGCAGTCCTTTTAAAATATGTCTCGGCTTTTTTCCGGATGATCAACAGAGACCTGAAAAGTTTCAATTTATCATCTAGATACAGTCAGGGGAATTTTTGGATTGCAACTACCCCATTGACTTTCCATCGAATCGTTATAAAGCCAGAAGTGTTCACGACTGTGCAAGCTTCCGTCTCCCTAGTGGTAAAAGCAAATTACAAGTTCTGGTGTTCAAATCTAGAACGTTCGGGGAAAACCACTAAAGTGAAAAACTGCGATTTTTCTGTTGTTTTCATTAATTCAAGTCACACTGAATCAGTTAAAGAAAATATTATTAGGGTCAAATGGAAGTAGGTACTATGAACCCACCGAACCCCACTGAGCCCACTTCTGTATACAATCCCATATTTTGTCAAGAGCAAGGCCAAGAAATACAGCAGACAGAAAACAACATCCGTTAGCCACCACCGTCGGGGATATAAGCAAAGACCTAGTGTTGTCAATCGAATGTATGACTGTCCACAATAGAAAAATTCCTCTTGAGAATGGTGTTAGCGACGTTCTCAGTTTTTCACCACCATTTACTTTGATTAAAGTGCAGGGTGCAGTGAATGTTAAAACTAATACCACCAAGCAGTAACATTTAGAGTTACTATTTTTTGTTGGTGCTATTAGGTTAGGTAAAATATAATGCAAAAAATAGACCTAATTAATGAAAATTTTGCACATTAATGTAATTTTTTTACATATAAAAATTAGACTCTGTGGTGCAACAACACTTTAAGGGTCGAGGCTTGCCAAATGCTTTTTCTTTGGGTGACAGTTAGTCAGAGTTCGAGTTACATCGTTGCTGTTTTTTCACTTTCCACACTGCTTTATTTCCTTAAAGTGACTTGTCATATATCCTCGTCGACATAAATTTCTGGATCCAACACTGTGAATCGAACCTAAAACCTATCTCAGCAAAGGGACAGCCCTAAAAATTGGACAAGGCAGAAGTCTTGCTTTTTTTAATAATATAGGAATATTTTATTGTAGCATACATTTCTTTATTTGTGTTTCTTGCAATCCACAGATTATAATCGGTGCATGGAACACTGAAATCTACGTGAATTTTGAAAACGGTGGAACAATTTATTCCTTAGACCAGAGGTTCCCAAACTTTTTCGTTTCACGTCGCTCCTTAGTGTTTCAAGATTTTCCGTGGCGCCCAAGTCGGAATGTAGACCTATCTAATACTTACTGTGGTTAGGTTGCTTGCCTTAAGTTAAAAAATAAACACATATTTCAAATTCAGAAACATTTTATGTGTAAAAAGTACTAAATATATTTGGAATAAGTGACATTTCAGTGAAAATACCTTAACTTTTCACGGAATCCCTGTAAGCCAGCTACGGTGCCCCAGGGAGCCGCGGCGCACACTTTGGGAACCACTGCCTTAGACTGAACGGTAGACTATGGAAGCAAATTGGCCCTGAATTATACACTAAAGTTTTTGGATCTAAGACAATTTTTTACGTTGCTTATGCACAGTGATGTGCGTCTACGCGTAAACAACGATTGTCTACATTCTGCGTGTAGACAATGTACACTATGTAAACTATGTAATCTACGTAATCAACGTAGACAACATGGCGCTCGTCGTTCTCCGTGCAAGGCACGCGCATCGTTCTAGAAGCAGCAACCAGCATCAGCAGGTGGGCATAGAGAGCGTGAAGTAGCTATTACACTGTTCAGAAACAAGTGTTTTAAATATTTATTTGCGTTCAACTAATTCACTACGTATTAATTGAACTGCAAAAAAAACTTGTCGCGAGATACCCAAAAAAATACGATGTCCGTAGAATGACAAGATTCGTTTTACTTCTATTCCCACCATTTCACTCGTGGAAAAATCTGCTTTAAAGACACATGCACTTTCCTATGCAGTAATAAGACAAAACTTATTTTTAGCCTTCCCTTTTGTCAGTGTAAAAAATAATGTCAGTTTTCAATATGGCTGTCATTTGTTTTTCTTCCGGTAGTCCCTTTTCCCCTCTTTAGTGAAAATTCTATAACTTTGATTACGTCGGATGGTCTTAAGTTGGTTATAGACCCAGATTATCGACATGTTTAAAAAAAAAAAACTTTCTCTTTCAAAGACCTCTGGGATTTCTTTCTTCCCTTTTGTTTGCATTGTCTACGGTAGACAATGTAAACTATACGCCAATGTAATCTTCGTGTAACGCGTAGACAACGCATGTAGACGTAAACTTATAGTCTACGGCACATCACTGTGTTATGCATCAGTGTTAGTGTTGCCCACGGGACGAGACGGGACAGGCTTTTAAAAATTCGAAACGTGACGAGATTGACCATGTGTCATGAGACAAACGAATATTTTTGAGACGAGACAGCATTTCCACGAGACGAGACAGGCCAAAGTCTCGTCTCGTGGACAACACTAATCAGTGTGCGATTTAAGATTTTTGCTTTGGGGGGGGGGGGTGCCCACTCAGTGTCGTATTTGTGATTTAATTTATGGGAGGGGTTGGTAGGTTTCTTTAGATATGCAAATTTGAATATGTTACCAGTTAGTAAACTCAACTATTGTCTTCCAGTTCTAAGTAGCTACCTAGGACATTAAATCTTAAGATAACATTTAGACGTAATTTAGAAAAAGGTATGTTTACAATCTAAGAAAACCAAAAATAAAGCTCACGAAATCAGCTCTTCTTGTCATGGCGGTTGCGTTACTATGGGAGCTTTTTGTAAAACCTCTGCACCCGACAACAATTACAGCGATTTAAAAATGGAACTTCGCACGGGAAGTAGGATGCAATTGTTTTAAAGGTTAATTTACTATGGAACAAACCCCGGTATTGGTGTAGTATGTCTCCACATTGGAAGAATGTAGGTGTGATATGTATGCAGTAGCGGCTTCTGCCTATTCGCACATTCGCACCCAAATAAATCTGTAATGCAAATCATTATTATTATACTTATTCATTGAACTCTATCTCCTTCGAAACATCAAGTGTTCCCATGCCGCTCCACCAAGAGAGATGGTGGAGAAGTCTGCAATCCGTGATAGCAACCCGCGTGGACCAGACCGCGATCGGGGATGGAACACAATGGTAATTTCTCTCGCTATGAAGCTGTTGCAGCAGTCGCGTACAGGACGCTGATTGGATGTTTTGGCTTGAGCGCCGTGTGAGGGGAGATTGCATCATGTAGGAAGGCTGTGAACGCAGCGATCTGTGTGCTAGCAAATGTAGTGTTGCAAACCCATTCCATTGGAGATCGTGTGACGCAGTCGATGCAACCCATACATCATCGCAAATTGAGGGATTTTTTTATGTAAGGAAAATTTCGATGGTATATTGTCCCGAGCATAACAGGGGAAGAAAAGGATTAGAGGGTGGAGGGCAACTGAAACCAAAACGGGTGTTTTAAGAATGCCTTTGCTTCGTGCATCTTGGTCAAAATGAACGCCCTCTGTGGCGCAGTAGCCGAATTATCAACCCGCGGGGAGGGAGCGTGCATCAAATAGTCAGCTGTTTTGCATTGTGTGCCTGTTACTGCGTTACATACTTATTTAACGCTGTCAAAAGGTCGTTCCTGTTTCAGGGCAAAGTGTTTGATTTCATGATGAATAGGGAAACTGCACATAGCGAAAGCAGACTTAACGTTATTGATTTTTTGAAGGGTAGTTAGCTACAAAGCCTGTAGTAACTGCAGTAATATATGGATACGGCGGAAGAGAAGGAAAATTCTGAAGTACGATTACGATGCAGGGCAGTGTGAACTTAGTGAGTACTGTTATTTGCTTTAACATGTATTATTCTCTTGATTTCGCTTGATTGCTTGGTTGATCAGTCTGTCACTGATTTCCTCCATGTGGTAGTTGGATCGGCTTCTTTGGTGTACGCCAATGTTATTAATCTCCTTGTTCATTAATATCAGCAGAGCGGGGAAGAAAGTTTTTACGAAATATTTTGCAAATCGACAATAGTATTGATATTGTAGATCGGTATTTCTATGTTTTGAGTGATTTTGTCAGGTTATCGAATGCTGAATTACATAACACAATAACATCGCTTTTCTCGTGATTGGCTAGGTAATTTCAGAAATATTTGAAATTTGTAAAAAAAATTCGTGTTAAAAAAATCATGAAATACCAGTGAAAGGTGATCAAAACTTGGGTTGCCAATATATTAAGCTTCATTATCTACGCAAGAAAGGGTGGTATAACACTTCTGAACGATAGACTGAAGTGCACACCCATAGAGCCAGACCACGAGCCGTCACTGTATGTATCAAGCTCTTTATTTGTGTATGTTTTCTTCACTTTACTCTTCTTAACCACGTTAGGTAAGGTTAGGTTAGGTTAAGTTAGGTTAGGTAAGATAAGGTTAGGTAAAGAAAACATACAAAAAACAAGATGTGTATGTTTTATATACCTAACCTAACCTAACCTACCGTGGTTCACAATGACGTATCAAGAAAAAATGTGGAGACATACTACAAATATATATATTTATACAATAAAAACAATTGTCCCGAATGATTTTTCAGTTGTGTTTGTTCCACATTAAAGAAATGGTGTACTTTATGCTTTTAATTCCATTTCCTTGCAGGAACTAATTTTTATTTTTATTTGTTGTAAAAATACTTTGTACGTATTGTGGCTTTCTATCAACTTGGAAATATTTGACGCCTATACCAGCCTGTGTGCACAAGGCACTAATTCAAGAACGAGCAGTTATTGAGGCAGCCCTCATTCTACGTGTTGGGCAAATGAGTGAGGAGGCACAAGAGGCCAGAAACAACACATTGAAATGTATCTCAAATGCACTCCGGGAGAGTATGTAGGGAAGCAATAATTGCTGACACATTCAATAGAATTCCCGAGTTTTGAGATTTTATTTTAAGTTGGCTTTATAGGCTACTGGACCTACAGTTTAAAGTTGGATCTGAAACACTATGCAATACGTCTCCACCGGGTATCGAATCCGGGACCTCTTGAGCTCAAGGCAACGACGTCACCACTACGCCATCGGGGAGGCCAATTGGATTCTTGAAACCTCAAATCTCACGATAGCAAGTCAATGTCTATCGCGAAACAGAGAGCATGGCTGTCAACAGAGGTGGTGGCCCTTTTAAGCGCAGAGGAGGAGGAACTTGAATATTAGACTGCTAGGATAGAAATAGTGATTCCGATTTCGATGACTGAAGATAAATTGTTGAATTTTGATGCAAACTCCACATTTTTCATTTTATTGCATGTTACTAGGACTTCTAGATAATAATAACACAAACGAGGGGGTATCGTAAAGTTTTGACAATCACCATGAAGTTTTTTAGCTATAAGCGTGATTTTTTGTCAGTAAACTTATTAAACCCTATGTAGCTAATGGTGCAAAAACCAAGTGATTGTGTTTATTTGTTTTTTTTTTTTTTCAGAAATCGCGAGAGTTAAGAGGAAAGTGTGAGATGGATAAAATTGAAGCCCGAAGTGTGAACTTTCGAAGCGGATGTTGACCCTTTTGGAGCAGGATAAAGATGATTTCTTTGGCCGTCTGGTAATCATGGACGAATGTTGGGTCTACCAGTACGATCCAGAAACCAAAACCATGAGCAAGGAGTGGAAGCACTCCCATTCCGCCCACCCAAGAAGGCAAAGGTGCAGAAGTCGGCAGGGAAGGTCATGCTGTCAGTTTTCTGGGATTGTCGCGGGGTCGTATTCACAGACTACCTTGCGAAGGGTCAGACCGTCACTGGCGACTACTACTGCACACTTCTGGACAAGTTGCGAGGTGCTCTGAAATAAAAACGGCGCGGCATGCTCACGAAATGCGTTCGTCTCCTGGCCGATAATGCACCCGCTCACTCTTCGCAAGTTGCGATCGAGAAAGCAAGGCAACGTGGCTATGAAATCTTGTCGCATCCACCCTATGCTCCCGATCTCGCACCAAGTGACTTTTTCTTATTCCCTGAAATGAAAAGACCGTTGCGGGGTCGGCGATTTGACACCACAGATGACGTCATTATGGAGGTTGAGCAATGGTTTTCGTCTCAATCCAGCGAGTTCTACAACGAGGGCCTTCGGAAGGTCAAGAAACGATGGGAGAAATGTGTGGCTATGGATGGTTACTATGTAGAGAAGTCCAAAGTCCCTCAATATAAAACACCAATTCTAGCTCGTTTAGAACAGGGTGATTATCAAAACTTTACGATATCCCCTCGTATGTGTGACACGGTAAAGAATTTTTCTATTTTTGTCCAGATTTTGAGTCATTTTTGGACTTTCGTGTAATGGGTGAATCAGACCACCAGAACGGATTTGCCTAATAATGTTATCGTTAGTCTTATCACGAGCCACGCCTAAATTCGATCTTATAAAAACCAAGTTACCCCAGCGTAGTGAACTGGGCCATTGTTTATCTAATGACCTCAAGATCCCTTCTCTTGAAGTGGCTATCGTGTCTGCTGGGATTTTAATATTCATATGGAGAAATACGTAGCCTCAGATACAATCACAGTTTCGTGGTGACACACAAGGTCGAAAAGCGTGCAGCAAACTATTGTAATCGTCGTGTTTTGCATGAACAACGTTCCGAATCCACCAGTTCTTTAGTACACGCATGGCTGAAATAGAAGCAGAGGAAACGTACACTTATTTACGGGCACAACTCACGCAGACACGCACTTGCGTAACACTTTTTCTCCATCTTCCATCAGCTGTGTTATGCTTTAGTGGTAATTCCCCCACAGCATTATATTATCAGTACTATAGTGAACGCATTTTCAACTGGCGGCTAACCTTGGGAGTTATTTGTATCTGCCAATGGTCGTCGAGGGTGTGTGTGTGTATTGGAGCGGGTGGTAATCTCAGTTGTGGACATCTTGGAAAAACTTTGCCAAGTGTAATCCTGTCTTTGTTGCATTAGCTTTTAGCTGTGTCCTTCAATCACTACACTATCTCCCCCCCACCACCACCTCCACAACCGCCTTTATAAGGGTCAACTCATAACAAGACTCTTTAGCAACCCTCTCGTTACAACCACATGAGAGATGAACCCACGCACTTAGAATATGTTTGACAACACGGAATGTCTTCAGATTCTAGTTTGTTTGGTGCGGAACGATGTAAGTTAAAGGCAAAACCAACAACTGATTGGTTGCTAAGATAATGATGATTGGTGATATGATGAATTTGATGAATGGACATTCACAAAGATAATCCATGCCCAGGCCGGGATTCGAACCCGGGACCCCTGGTGTCGTTGCGCGACGGAGCTCGGCGCTTTTCTTTAGTTCTATATGTAGGTGCGAAGAGTGTAACAAGTGAATGCATATAGCTTTCTATTTCGGTTGTTTTACCGAATTTGGTAGAATGAGGATGAAGGATGAAGGGACAAACACAATGATACAGCTATGCCTTAACGAGGGGTTCAATCTGAGACCTCTGGCCACTTGCGTCTTGGTTATGTTCGTTTATTGTACTTGTTTTGAATTTATCATGTTAGCAGATTTTTGGTACACAATACTAAACTTACTAAACTAATACCTAAATGAGCATGTTAATATAAATATTGGGCACTACAAACCAGTTTGTAATTTTGTACTATTTTTTTTAATTACATGGGATGCTTTCTAAGTTTCCAACGATAATTATAATCGCGAAATAACTTTCAGCATAATGGGCCAAAAATGCGAGGTGTCGCGACGAAACTCTCTGCATAATAGGACAAAAAAAGAAAGGTGTCACAGACGATTTCTGCTTAGGACAACACTTATTAATTTTGTCCCATTATGCTGAAAGTTTCGATGCAACAACTCTACATGTTTCCCATTATGGTAAAACCTTCATCGGGATTATCATTTGAATTTTCACAAGTTTGCCATGTTAATATATTTATATTCATTTCTAAGTGAATATAAGTTGATGTACGTATAATATGAAAAAAAATTAAAACGAATTTTTCTTGAAGAAAAATTAATATATTAATATACCGTGAATAATATTTACATACCACAAGATAAATGAACAAAGGAAATTGGAGACTATAAAATGACATAATTCTTAAAGAAGTAATTCAATTAGCTATTTTGCAAAAATAGGCAAACAGCCTATAGGACAGCCATGTCAAACTCAATTCGTAAGTATGACGATAATGTCAAAACTGTCTGGGCCGCACACCTCGAACCCCAACCCTTTGAAGCCTAAAACTAAGGGCTTCGCCCTAGACGGGGAGGGGAAATTTTCAATTGATTCTCTTGCAGCGTAGGTATATTATATAAACTATATATAGAGCCTCCCCCACCTCAAATGCCAAAAATTAGGAACCGGTGAGATGCAAGAAACCAGAGAGGGAATTCCTCCTCATCCCCTTTTACATAACGCCCTGCTTAGAATTGAACGATTGTATTATTACGTGTGTGTAAACAGAACTAAAATTCCAGCAGCAAAATGGCTTATTCCAGAATACTGCTCTGAGAGATATAGGAAAAATCTAGGACCACCTCATGATAATTCTCTTTCAATACTGAGTCGCATTGTAATTCAATAAGTTCCATTTGAAGGTCGGGACTTGCACACGCAGTTTCAAAAGAAAAGGGAGCAGTGGACAAGAAAGTTTCCCTTCCCACTCTTTGAAGTCTTAAAACTGTTTTCAAATTCATCAAGTAGTATTTTTATAGAAAAATTCAATATGCTGACCAAGGCAAAATTTATTTTATTTTAAAACATAAACTAAACGTTACGTTTCAACTTTCTAGCAAGGTCTTCTTCAGACTCTGTACCAAGTACAAATGAAATAAGGTACAAAATAGGAAGATATATATATACACAAAAAAACACTCCCCTCCAGACACAAGATTATTAGAAAGTTATTTATCTGGAACATTCACTTTCCAGGTGTTCCAGCAGGTTGTCTTCTCCTGTCAACGGCTCTTATTCCTTATGCTTTCTTTATTCATTCCTCTTCCATCTTCTCTCCTCTTTCGCACTTGTCCTTTCCACTCTTTCTAACACCATCTTCCATTCTTGGTTTATCTTCAGTCCCCCATTCCAGTTCATTGTTTTTCTTCCCTTTTCTTCTATATTTCCTTGGCCTCCTTCCATTTTCTCACTAGTACTCTCTTCTCCCTTCCTTTCTGCTTAGCCTCATCCCACTCTATGTTATGTCCTGTTTCTCTCGTGTGTCTAAATATCGCATTTCTGTCTCTCTTAAGTCGTACATCATCCCTATGTTCTTTCAACCTGTCTTTCAGCCTCTTTTTCGTTTCTCCTATGTACACACTTTGACATTCTCTACACTTCACTTTGTAGATAATCCCTTCCTCTTCCTCTTCTCAGTTTTCCTTTTTCTTGTTTTCATTCTTCGCTATTCTTAAGATGCTTCGTCCTCCCTTCCTGTAAGTTTTAATTCCCACTTTTCTAAGCACTATGCATATCTTTTCTGTGGTCTTCCCCATACTCCTTATGCCAAACCACTTCTCTTTTCCTTTCTCTTCCTCTTTTTCTTTCTCTTCCTCTTCTCCCTTGCCACTTTCCTTCCTTCTTCTGTTTATGTCCCGTGTATCCTCCTTCTCATAGCCATTCTTTTCCAGCTGTTTCCATAGGCTATTTATTTTGCCTTCTTTCACATTCTTTCGTGCATATTTTCTTGATTCTGTCCTCCATATTCTTTATAAAATTTATTTTTGTCACCTCACTTACATCATTTCTCTTGTGACAAAAAACCCCTGCTGCACACTTCTTCCTTCTCCAGTTTATTTCTCTCTACCAAGTGGGTTATTCCCACATTGGAAATAGAAATTATAATTTTGTTATTGTTGAAGATTGTAAATAGTATTGCCTTCCGCTCGTCATTTGTTTTTATTTTACTCCCGCTGGGAGCTTCTTGCAAGAACGCGGAATTCCGGGAGCGTGATATTCTAACACAGCGGCATGGTGCGTGTCGGCTCGCG
Source organism: Lepisma saccharinum (assembly GCF_977018435.1). Taxonomy (NCBI): domain Eukaryota; kingdom Metazoa; phylum Arthropoda; class Insecta; order Zygentoma; family Lepismatidae; genus Lepisma; species Lepisma saccharinum. Next base: position 40,773,846 of record NC_139235.1, on the reverse strand, counting down.
GCAGCGAGAAACATTTTTCAGCTAACCTATCGGACGTGGGCTTTTGCGTATCTTATTCAGTGTGCAAACGTATTTAATTACTGTATAATGCTAAGTGAATTAAAGAACTTGTATGATATGCAAATTTGTTGCTGTATCCGTTGTTCCAGCCCTATGGTAAGGTATTCAATATGGCGTCATCCCCAGAGATGCTAGTTTCTTTCATGGTGTTACCTGGAAGGAATCTACAGACAGTTATCTACGAAATATTCTTAGTTGTATAATAATTTCAAACTCAAATTTACCTTATCAACTTCAAGATACCTTCATGGTGGGTGAGTAGCCACTCTGGCATTGTGCAGTAAATTATACAAACATAAATCATTCTTCATATCAACACGTATCTTTTGCAAACAGTAGTTACAATAATTTGTGGATAATTTTGAAAATACTGTATAGAAATGAAAATTTGGATTGAAAATTAATATTTGGTTGTTAAATATACATATTAAAATTTTATACTGTTCTTTTGTAATTTTTTTAAACAATTGTACCCAATGAGAATTTTTCAGTAATTTTGCACCATTTTAAGTTTTCCTACTTCAAGTTTTTTCGAGCCTGCTTTATGATTTTTAAAACCTATTTTAGTTACCTAGAAGCACACGTTTTAGAACCTAAAAATCATAGGTTTAATTATCACCACACCTATCTGTTAATGGAATGCAAGAATGTACGCGTTATAGAAAATAGGTGAATCTGGAGAAGTTCCGATGAGTCGAAGCTTTTTCAAGAGAAAAGGAAAAGCGGGACAAATATGTGTAGATAGTCCTGCATGCATGAAATGCACGTAGGGCCAAGGCGGGCCGCGAGTTTGACATGGCTGCTCTAGGATATAAGTAGACGCTGGGCTGACATTAATATAGCCATCAATATGTTAACAAGTCCTGTATGACCATAAAAACTTGTATTTACGAGTTTCTAAACTACTCTGTAAAAATAATCAATGGCTGACACACACTAACGTGGCATAATCCATAAAATATCCAGGAGCATGCACATCCATATCGTACATTATAAATTATGTGTGTATTAAAAACACAAACGTTTTTATCGATATCATGCTACCACTATAACAAGTGATAGATTGTAACACTGGCTTCCTCGTCATTCATACAGAATTGTGAGTTTTTCATAACAATAGCAATTAATAGGCTGTTCCTAGCACGAAATTGTTCGTATTTAGGCGTGAATCAAATGACGAGCGGTTAGGGACAGTATTAGCACCTTGGGAAATATAGGATCCCACTTTAAACTGTAGGTCCAGTCCCGATTAGCCTTACTGTGCATAAAGTGGACTTAAAACACCAAATCAATCCAAATACAAATCCAATCCACGGTGCTAATGCTGTCCCTAGCCGCTCGGAATCAAATGTATTATACTTCTTATATTCGACACCAGAGTGCATCATAGGCGAGGGTGGTCTTCTGTAATGGAACTGCAAGGGAACAAGGTATTTGAGTTTTTGTCAGATTAATTCATTTGATTTATTTCACTTTGCTCTTCTTCCGCTTTTAGCAAATAGTGAAGATGAGATTGAGTGAAGATGAAGTCGATGAAGGAACAAACACACATTGATAAGACACAACACAGGGCCTACAGAGGATTATACTGGCTGTGAGCCCAGATGGCAGGGTCTCGTTAGTCTAGAAGAGACAGTCCGATGTGTTCCACTATGCGTGGAAGAGAGATTGACATTTTGGTGCAAACAGGAAAGTCAGTCCCAAAGATATTTTGGAAACGGTTCATATAACATATCGTTTTCCGTAACACAAAAAAAAAAATTACAACATATTGCTTTGGGACAAACTCAATACTTTCGTGCTTTACCCAGGGTTCGAATCTGGGATATCTGCCTTCGTAGTGCTTTACACTGACATCTCTAACAGGGAGGAAGATCATTATTTACAAACTCTGTATCAGTTACAAGCAGAGGCTGGATTTTTATGTAACATAATCTCGTAAAATATGTACTTAAAAATGTTGCAAAATGTGGTGAAATATGCAACGTGTTGCAAATCTGTAAGGCTAAACTTCCGATCTGAAATTCTGATATCAGCATGATACAAATACGTTTCCTACAAGATTCGAATTCTACACATGACTATAAGTAGTACGTACTGAACAGTTATTCTAATTACGTACTGCGTTTCTTGGTGGAGAAAGAGTTTTCCATCCTCAATGTTTACTACGTGAGTAGCTTAGGTAAGTCAGGTTCGCTGCTCTGAGCTTTATAATTACACTAGCTTATTACTCGGCGTTGCCCGGGTATTTATTTATCCCAATCTTGTATTAAACAGGAAAATAATGAATTCATGTAACTAATTTTAAATGTGATCGTGAATGTCACCAATTATCTTAGCGACTCCGAAAACTATGGATTCGACACTAATCTAGGTCATTTGTGGCATTTTATTTTTCACCCCTCTCACCCCCCATGCTGATAGGTGATGAAGTTGAACCGCATTGGGAGTGTCACGAAAACTATGGATTCCATTCGCAACACAGCCTGAATGTTAGACAACCCGAGAAACACAATCGTTGTGCGGGATTGCATAGAGTCACAAATGCTGTTTGCGGAATTTAGTATCGGTCGTTCGCGATTATTTTTACAAGTTACCCCTTCCCACCCCACCCCTAGGTGTGCCAGGGGTGTCTTACACCAAAAATATTATTTCCAGATTGCAAGTGATACGTGCAGGTTGAAATTGCTCCAGGCGTTCGAGAGTTATGCCGGAACAAACATATATACACCGACACCCACACCCACACCCACCTACACACACACACACACACACACACAAACACATACATTCATTTTTATATATATAGATTCCTACATGCTTACAGAGTTAATATTTACACGTTTTGAGTAGGTAAGGATTGTTAGGTTTGATTGCTTTCGTATTTCAGCACTCTCCCTTCATCTCCTACACGTGTGTCCGATTTCCATGCGAAAAGAACGCTTCGGACAGCAGTGACATTCGACCGCTGTCACTTGCAAAACACCTACTATTCACGATTTAATTCCTCAACTTAAAAACATTTTGCCTTCAAAGTGTACAAATTAGTTTATCCGAGCTTCAAAGTTACATCTACAATAATTTACAGTATTCTAAACTCATTCCTCATCCCCCCGTATATCTTGCAAAAATCATGATCTGCATGATCATCGCCAGAAATTTGTTTAGGGCAGGGGGAGGGGGTGCTAAAGTCCTTAATACAAAGATTGAATAGTACAAAAGTAATAATAACAAAAACAAGTAGCTATTATTTTAAACTCATAATAATGAAGCATTAATTATTGCCAATTTATTGTATTATTACTACTATATCCTTGGCAATATTGTTTATTCCCAGTTACATGCTACATTTTTGAAACATCTATGGGTATTTAAAAAGTACTAAATGAATACAATGAATACGAAGTGGAGATTAATATCCTTTATATTTTACAAAAATCTCATCCTACATTTTTATGACAACCACATTGGAATCCTACACAGTCTTTATAGTGAAGTGGTTGCCTAGCTGCTAGGGATTCTAGGTTAGAATCGTAGGTAAGGCATGAACATTTCACGGTTTATTTACGCATATATATATATATATATATATATATATATATATATATATATATATATATATATATATATATTGTTATACTGAACTCCGTTGGCAATGTACTAGTTTCTATGAGTCTCTGATGATAATACTGATTTACTCCCGTTCCATCGCTTCCCGAAATGTGGGCGTGGTTTGTCCCGATCCATCGCTCCTGATAACGAAAGTGTTTTTTTCGTGTCAGGTGTTCCCGATCCATCACTTCCGAAAATAAGGAAATTGACACTCTCAGAATGTATATAAAAATCTGTGCCACACGCACAAACAAAACTAACAAACGTTGTTACACACATAAATATGTAAAAGGAAGTAAGTAAACAACTCAGCATTTCATAAATAAATAATAAACAAATAATAAGTAAATAAATAAATAAATGAACAGTAGATGAACAGAATAAATGTAAAAATGTTTTTGCTATCAGGAAAGTAATCTCGACCCTACTGTACGATGAGTGGAAATTGAAAACAGAAGTTGCAATGCAACCTAACCTAACCTAACCTAAAATGAAGTTCCTCCATTTTCCAGTCAGAGAACATGGAAAGGAAACATACTCATAGTGGTCATATTGCTATTGTTATTACCGGAAAGAATCTCACACACATATACATACGCGCGCGATTCTGGTTCGATGGATCGGGAATACCTAACCCCGAAAAACCACTTTCGTTATCAGGAGCGATGGATCGGGACAAACCACGCCCACTTTTCGAGATGCGATGGATCGAGAAGCGATGGAACGGGAAGACACCATAATATGATGGATCTTGATCATATCTGATAAAGTTATGAAAAAAAATATATGTAACTTTAATTGGGAAAACTCCCAAATATTTATTTTTATGTAAAATCACTACACATACATAGAATCGATTGAAATATATAACACGTAATAATTGTAATTGTAATTTATTCTTGTTCTGTTGACTACATTGTAGATATTTCTATCTGCAGCAGTATAGAACACGTCATTTGTTACATATAACATTAGGGGCGGACCCTGTGGCGGAGTGGTTAGCAGAGCGCGCTACAACGCCAGGGGTTCTGGGTTCGAGTCCCGGGTAAGGCATGGGTATTTGTGTTCGTCCAGTTGATAAGAAACAAAGAAAATGTAAGAATTGAAAAGTGTAAAAGTGAGAAAAAGAGTGAATGGTGGGGAATACCTCCGTGTAGGGGGTATTTCCTTTAAAAAAAAGAAGAAGAAGAAGAAGTGGTTAGCACATCGCGCTGTGACGCCAAGGGTCCCGGGTTCGAATCCCGCTCGGGCTTGGTTGTTTGTGAATGTCCATTGATCAATTTCATCATTTCATCCCTCATACCCATCTTCGCAAATTAGTCAAGAGGCACAAAACGCGAAGTAAAATAAACTAAATCAATCAATCATTCAACATATAACATTAGCATGATTACAGTACAAATACATCCACTTGATTACTTATTTGGGATGCAGATCAATATAAGTAGATTAATATGAGTGTTCTACTAGTACAATTCGTCAATATTTTAGGTTTCATGCGCCTAAATGTGCTGTCGTAGATCTAGTTATGTCACAAGACACGATCGAAAGAAATAGTAAACCCTTGTGAGAGATATTTAACACCTGGTAACTTACAAATAAATACAAATAGATGGAAAATACTTCACAATTGGATGTTTGATGTGTGATTTCTACATTACTTTTTCCATTTTATTTTCAAATGTTTAGTTACTCGCGCCCATGATGATGAACGATGTTTAGGCACTCACAAAGAAAAATCCAGACTGAGGCTCGAACTCGGAACCTGACCGTGAGTCGACCACTCAAATGCTCAAACACCGAAGCAGCTGGAGTTGTAGGGACGAACGTAACGGAAGTGTCATGTTAATTGGCAAACCGATAACTCTTTGCTCCTACGTCAGAACAAAATCTGATACCTTAGAAGTGGAGAAAGTAGGTTCTACTTTTCTTATGACACTAAATTATGACTAACAGAGTTGGAAATATTCAGAGTATATACAGAGGGGAAGGGCGACTCATGCACTCGCACAGATAAAAATAATTGTTGTCTTCGATTTATTACGAGTTTATAGGAAACTGACGTTTCCAATTAATCAACTAATATGAGTTTTCCTAACTTCATGGATTGTTTTGACATGCTTAAAAATATCCAAAATTACTGAAATTTGTTTCTAAACAAAGTACTACATAAAAACCTTGTTGAAATATTTGAGTGAAATGCACTATTCGTTTAATTATAGAATATTATCATGAAATGAAAATATTATTTTGTATGAAACAATGAATAAATAATGACTACAGATCGTCAAAATTCAATGAAAGTAAACAAAAAAGAATTATGATAGAGAATGGTATTGGATATTACTAAAGTTCCCACTTTGATATGTAAAATAAAAAAAAAATGATATTGAAAACGCCCAGTTTCGTAATTAAATATAATTAACATCACACCAGAAATACTAACTTAGAAACTTTTATTAGCCTCCCATAATTCTTGGTTTTAACCAGCATGTCCTGTTTATTGATCGTAGGTCATAGTACGAAATACTAATTGTTTATTAATTGTACTAATGTTTATTTTGTGTTTAGATAATAGGACTTCAGACTAAGGAAGAAAATTTTGATATTTTTTTCTTTTCAGATCTCAGAAACATTTTGCTTATAGGCGTATATTGTATGCCGCAGGCCCCGCACCCACCTAGGGGCGATCCTGAGTACATGTATGGTGTTGAAGATGTAAAGTTCAGCTATAATTTATCTCTAAATCTCCCTATCTCTCTCTTGCTCTCTCGTTATCTCCCTTTCTACCTCGTTCTCTCTGTGAACGTGTGTGTGTGTGTGTGTGTGTGTCTATTTCTTCCGCCCCCCCCTCTCTCTCTCTATCTCACTCTCTCCCTCTGTGTCTGTCTCTCGTTCTCTTATATTTCTCTTTCTTTCATTATCTTTCTCTGTTTCCTTCTCTCTGTATATCTCTCTGTTTCCTCCTTGCTCCGCCACTCTCTTTCTATTTCATGTTGTATCTTCCTTCCTTCCTTTCTTTCTTTCTATCTTTCTTTCTTTCTTTCTCTGTCTGTCTTTCTCTGTATTTCTTTCTCTCTTCCTCCTTTCTTATTTCTATCTCTCATCCTCCCTTTGTATTTCCCTGTCTTCCTCCCGTTGTATTTCTTTCTCTCTTCCTCCTTTCTTATTTCTATCTCTCATCCTCCCTTTGTATTTCCCTGTCTTCCTCCCGTTGTATTTCTTTACCTCTTCCTCCTTTGTATTTCATTCTCTCTTCCTCCTTTTGTATCTCTTTATCTCTTCCTCCCTTTATATTTTTTTCTCTCTTCCTCCCTTTGTATTTCTTTCTCTCTTCCTCCCTTTGTATTTATTTCTCTCTTCCTCCCTTTGTATTTATTTCTCTCTTCCTCCCTTTGTATTTATTTCTCTCTTCCATCCTTTGTATATCTTTCTCTCTTCCCCCCTCTGTATTTCTTTCTCTCTTCCTCCCTTTGTATTTATTTCTCTCTTCCTCCCTTTGTATTTATTTCTCTCTTCCTCCCTTTGTATTTATTTCTCTCTTCCATCCTTTGTATATCTTTCTCTCTTCCCCCCTCTGTATTTCTTTCTCTCTTCCTCCCTTTGTATTTATTTATCTCTTCCTCCCTCTGTATTTCATTATCTCTCTATCCCTCCTGTGTGTGTGCGCGCACCTGCACGCGAGCGTATCTTCCTTTCTCTGTCTTCTGTCTATCTCCCCACCCCCTTCTTCCTCTCTGTCCCGTTGCGTGCGAAGAAATGTCAGACAACCTAAAAGCGCCGAGGCCAAAATAGTGAAATAACTTCTTGGGGGTAATGACATTCCACGAAGACTCGAGAACGCTTCCCATTGCAATTCGCTAACGTTTCTATAAATCTAGCAAAGCGCTGCGAGTGTGCACCTCGCGCTATGAATAGAAGAAAGTTCAACGCGGCCACTGTTCTAGTTCGCCACATGTAATAATAGGCTTGAGGGATGCAGCTAAACGGCGTTTTTAAGTCTACATTTGGGCAGCAGCAGTAGGCATGCGCCTTGGGTGCAGAGCTGCCAACTGTAGTAAATGTCACTAGATGCAGGGATTTTGACCATATTTGGCCAAGTGGGTTAAATTGATTGATTGATTGATTTAGTTTATTTTACTTCGCGTTTTGTGCCTCTTGGCTAATTTGCGAAGATGGAGATGAGTGATGAAATGATGAAATTGATGAATGGACATTCAGAAACAACCAAGCCCGAGCGGGATTCGAACCCGGGACCCTTGGCGTCGCAGCGCGATGTGCTAACCACTCGGCCACAGGGTCGGGCAAGTGGGTTAAAGTTCTGGTTTATTTTATCTATTCAGCTTTTGGAAGTAACAGTTACTTTTTCGAATAACGTTAGCTGTTAACTAGTTACTTTCTGTAATGAGCGAATGTTAGAGATAAGATAAATACAATTTTGATCTTCATAATCTTCACAAAATAAAAAAAAGAGTGTTATCAGGGGTGCCCACAAAATGGGGGGGGTGGATTAGGGCGCAGACTGCGCCAGTGAGATTTTTAGGGGGATTTTTTCCCTTCAAATAATATAAAATTCAACATTTATATATTTTTCCGAAATATATGTAAAAATTAGATGAATAAAATAAAGTGTTTAAGGGTATTATCGAAAATGGCGGGGGGGGAGAAATATCCAACTCTTACATTTTAGGCCTTAAATGACACGTGAGTTCTGGAGGGAGGTATTCTGAATTAAACGTTGGGGGGACAGTATCCTAATCTAGGTCTTAGATTATAGCGGGTATTTTAGTTAGAGGAGAGGTGAGCATTAAATGGAGGGGAATGTCCAATTATTGTGTATTACTATTGAAATTATGGTGTGAAGACTAAATGCTACTGAATACACTCTTCAATATCAACAGCAAGTCTAAAATTGGCATGAACATTTTGGTAGTAAGATTTAGTATTAAATTTAAAGACGGAGATAGGAAGCTCTTGATAAAGTGTTAAATCTTAGATTGTCAAGGGATTTCTGTGGTGAAGAGAGAGTTCGAATATTAAATTTTGGAGACTGTATCTCGCGATATGGTATCCACACATTTTCGACCCCGAATGTGCCAAAAGAGAAGCTGGAAAATACAAAATATCTCGGGATCCTAAGAAAGTATTGACATCACACTAAATTAATATTTTTGAAAGCCTGCAAAAAAATGGGTGTAAAAATTTTCTTGCTCGCTTCGCTCGCATTCTTGTGTTACTAGAATGCGTGTTTGGCGCTTTCCTCAGGCGTATATGAAGTTTTATACTATAGCAGCATTACAAGACATAAGTGATATTCTCGATATTCATTAATAACATCACTTCTTAAAATATAATGCTTAGTGAATTAGTTACTTTTGAGCAAAGTAACTGTAACCGTAAACTTCAAAGAAGTTTCAATAAATGCCGCTCATTCATACTGCTAACTTTCGTATGTTTGAATAGTTGTTTTAAGTCCACTTTATGCACAGATAGGCTAATCGAGACTGGATCTACAGCTCAAAGTGGGATCCGCACCACTGTGCAATGTACCTCCACCGGATATCGAACCCGGGACCCCTTGGTTACAAGGCGACGAAGTTACCGCTATTTGAAAAAAAAGAAAAAAAGGAAACCAATAAGCGGCAATCTTCCCCGCACATCAAAGTCATGTCAATTGATCTCAATTATCTTTCTCATTCAGGACAGACGAGCACAACCATCCATGACCGAACCGGGATTCGAACCCGGGACCCGTGTCGTAGCGCGCTGCGCTCACAACTCCGCCACGGAGGCCGACCACTACACCATCGGGGAGGCCATGCCGCTTGGCTAAGTGCGACGGGGAAGTAAGAGGATAATGTCTAAACAGCTCACAAATATTCGATAATCACAATTATGTATGTAATATATCTGGCACCAGGGATGTATTGTATACCAGGGGTTAACACCCCCTACCTACTATATCAACCCAAGTATCGGTGCCAACAAAGGTAAGTTCCCATCCTTACCAGAGATTGATTATATCACCCCCTATAAAAATGTTATAGTCACGTACATTTTGAACACTGATATTTCCATTTGAGTTTCAAGTGCCAACTTGTTCCTGAAACAATTATAGTTTCTTGGTTTATACGTAGTCAGCAGCGGCGCTGGCTTAATATGACTATTGGTAGCCAAGATTCACAAACTGTATAATTATATACAAGGTGATTGAAAAGTCTCTTGACATTTTTCTTATATCGCTAATGAGTGGTTTTCAGGATGGGATAGCCGACCCCTGTGGCGGAGTTGTTAGCACATCGCGCTACGACGCTAGGGGTTCCGGGTTCGAATCCCGGTTCAGTCATGGATGGTTGTGTTCGTCTGTCCTGAATGAGAAAGATAATTGAGATCAATTGATATGAATTTTATGTGCGGAGAAGACTGCCGCTTATTGGTTTCCTTTTTTTCTTTTTTTCAAATAGCGGTAACTTCGTCGCCTTTTAAGCAAGGGGTCCCGGGTTCGATATCCGGTGGAGGTACATTGCACAGTGGTGCGGATCCCACTTTGAGCTGTAGATCCAGTCTCGATTAGCCTATCTGTGCATAAAGTGGACTTAAAACAAACTTGGCCTGGAATAGATGGTTTCTGAGTTGCCATTGAGCAATTTCATAATATCATCCCTCATTCCCATCTTCGCAAATTATCCAAAAGTGGCACACAAAGCGAAGTAAAATAAAGCAAATCAAATCAAATTCAGGATGGGATAAAAGACACTGTTGTTTTCCAGCAAGATGGTGCACCACCCCCATTTCGCCAGAATCGTTCGGGACTACTCCCATAGACTCTTTTGTCTGGGGTTTCATTAAGTCTAGGCTGTACCAAGCAAACTCAACACTATAGAGCAAATGACACAGCGAATAACTCCAGCAACAGCGGAGATCACGCCAGGTATGTTGGAGCATGTGTTCCGGTCTACGCAAGAGAGGTGGTTGCTATGCCTAGACTTACAGGGGCACCACATTGAAATGTACTGAGTTTGTTTTCTATTCTAGAGTAATTTTCAGCAGTTCTGTCAATTGTTTTCAATAAAATGACTTTTGATTAAAATATCAAGAGACCTTTGAAACAGCCTGTATAAGGGTTATTGTGTGTATTATGGCAGACAAACAAAAAAAACGAAAAACATTGCTCTGCATTAAAAAATATCCAAATACTAAGCGTATAAAAGCAGGTGCAGCGTCATAAATTAACTTTTCTTGGAAAACCTTCGCTTTGTGTACTCATTTTTTAGTCCGCATATTGCAATATGCCTTGAAGGCTTATGGAGGAGGGTGGAGGTAGGGCTACACACTTACACGATCACGGCTATATTTTTTAGATGTTGTGATGATCACCACGCTCCGATCGCTCTGCCCATTTATTAGAGTCTGGGTGAACCCCAGAGACACTTTAGACAGGCACAAGGTCAGAAAAATTCCCCACCAGACATCACCAGATCAGAAAGTCCCTCCCTCCCCAGCCACCCATTCCTTGAAGCAGGGTTATACTACCTAAGCTTCCACATTTGTTTTAATATGTGCTACCACGAATATATATCAGCTTTTTAGAGTGTAATGCCAAGATTTGTCCAACATAAGTATTTATCCTAATAATGAAACAGCCGCCTCGGTTGAGTGATGTGCTCTTTATTTCACCATCGTCTACGAGTTCGGGTCATCATGCATACTCATTGTCGCGACTAACCAAAAGTGTTAGATAACAAAAACAACAAATACAAATAATAAAACTATTACAAACTGCGATTATGGAATGTGAAACGAATGTTATACAGATCGCTTTAAAACAAATTGTTTTGGCTGTTGAATAACACTACTTTCATTACATGATTCATAATAATAATAATAATTATTATAATTCCTGTTACCATGGACAAAATCTGGGGGCGCCTTATGAAGTATTGGGTTCGCAATTATGATCTGGCACCCCCTGCAACCCCCCTCCCCACACACACACTACCACCACCAATCCATGGGTGCTAGGGGCTATAAATTGTGAAGAATTGTCCGTGGACCTTGGTTAAAGGACTAGGATTCGACTGTTGTGACTGGTAAGAAGCACGGAATTTGAAGCTATGATCTCCGGAATACGAATTTGTCACATCAATGGACTCTTATTAAGGAATTTTTAAGGGAGAATGCAACTTGTGGGGGGAGAGAGAATTCATCACTTCCAGTCAAAAGATGAAAACTTGCTTGGTAAAGGCACTAATGATCATTAGAGGATATTGTTGATAAATAGTTGGAAACACTTTGTGCAAGCTGAGGCAGTATTCTATCAGCATAACGATCAAAAGGGTTATTTGGAGATGTCGAGTGGCATGCAACGTGTAATTCCATGCTATCAGCCCCGCAGGTGACCTAATTCCTCGCCATTGTCAGATCCTCGGTTTGTCCTCGGTAGAAAAAAAAATTGCGTGAGGCGAGAAACATTACATTCTCTCCCCCCACCGTTTCCCTCTCTCTCCCTCTCTCTCAGATCTTATCTGGGAATGCAAATCTATCGACACTTTCTTGGCAGGGTGTGCAACCTTTCAAAGTGAAAAGCACATTTCCATAACAGGATTAACGAAAGCCACAAAGTCTTAAAAGACTTTTAGGAGAGGTGACATTTTCAGTATGTACTCAAGTTTCGACCTCTAAGCACTACATTATGGACTAAGTTACAAAGTTTTTATGAAAATCTTAAGAGTTCAAATTATGGTCTAAACCATTTGAGATTTTCATTTCTTACTCTCTAAACTGTAACTCTTCTAGACAAATATTTGAAAATATCAGCGAAATTTTGTTCTAACTCAGGCAGCAAAAGAAGAGTAAAAAGATTTTTCTTCCACCGTCTTGAAACTCTTTGGTCGATTTTGGTCAAATGCAATAATACTACGTCTATTATCGGACATATCTACTACTAGATTCATGAATTTCTAAATTTGATGTACGTATCGTGGTCACAATATTAGACTCGCTCCTATTTCGACCCCGCCCCCGCCTCTTTTAAACTATTACTTTATTGTTTGGATATGCATAGTTTTTACTAGAAAATATAAGTCAAGTCATGTCCTAAAAGTGCTAAGATTTTCCTTCCTTAATGGATCCTAAACTAATAAAATCGAATTTGAAGTTCTCGCAAGACAAAACATTTAAGTTGCTGCCCACTATCTTGAAATGTCTTGAGCAATTTCCCTCAAATGTAATAACAATCTTCTGCGACAGATCCAACTCAAGAGCTTTAAACTTTCCCAGTTCTTGTATACAAAATGTATGTGAATTTGCCCCCAATTAGCGCCTGTTCTAAAACTTTTATAGCAAATTTGTGGCAAAATAAATGCCCTGTAACTACAGCGAGTTTCGTTCCTTACATTCCGAAAAAATACTCCTCACAGAATTTGAGGGGAAAATGTACAGCACGGCTACGGTACAGTAAAATTAGTTTTTTCGTCTGCATCTTGAAAAGCGTCGTCTAAATTGTGCCCGAAGACAATGTTGTTCAAGCATTTTGACGTATCCATCGTAGTAAGAATTTCAGCTCAGTCGCTTTGCATTTGCTGGATTTACCGTGGTCGCAAAATTCATGAATTAGCTTTCTTTTCCTAAACCGCATTTTATTTCAATGATTGTATTGCCAAGTGATAGAAATAATCATGGCATAACATTCGTGGGAGTTTCATTTAGTAAGTGCAAAAAAATGTAACCTACACCAAGTTTTGAAAATGTGAACAATGGCGAATGTATGATAATTCTGAACGTAATATTAATGTTACACGTCGAGATCAATGCTTAAGGTGTGGTCCCCATTCAGATTCCATAATAAGGTCCTCTGCAAAAGTGTAAATTCAGATCGATCGATTGATTTAAAAGTGTTGGGTGAGTCGGCACATATGGCCATTTTGCACCCTTCAATGTAGTAACCCCATATCTAAAATTCTTACTTAAAATGTTAAAACAAGGGGCGTAAAAAGCCCCTTAAGAAAAGTTAAAAATGTAAGGTTGTAAGGGGACGTGCACAAGACAAACAGAACACATTAAAAAATAAGAAAAACAAAAAGCTTCCTCACAGACAGTGGAAGGAAAAGAAGAGACAGTTCTTCTCAAAAATGTGAAAACATTTGATAAAACACTGTCGTCATCTCCCAACAGGGATGACAAACAGCTGGGAAGATTAAAAGTCAGTCTGAGGGAAGCATAATCGTCACAATCGACAAGAATATGTCGAAAACTTAAAACGACATTACAAACACGACACATTGGAGGGTCCAGCCCTTGCAGGAAGTGAGCATGGTTTAGACGGCGGTGTCCAATACGAAGTCGAGTGAGAAGAATTCGGCGAGAGCGACGGACGAGAAACGCCACGCATCTATGGTGGATTTAATAGCGTGAAGGTTGTTCCCCGTTACCGCATCCCATTCGGCCTGCCAAGTGTCAAGAAGGCAACAACGAAACACATCCTGCAGGTCGCTAGCTGGCAGAAGATGGACGAGAACGTCGCATATGCTTCAGTAGACTTGGTGGCAGCGTCGGCTACTTCGTTCCCCTGTATGACCACGTGACTAGGGACCCAGGGGAAGCGGACATCAGCACCGGCACGTGTCGTCGAAGATTTGTAAATTTGTAAATTCAAAAAAATACATTCCAATTGATGCAAAGCGATGTGATCATTTTTTTTAAATGATGATTGTTTTTTTTAACATAAACAGCTTCACTTAAACATTTTTCCTACTAATGTTTATTATTTACTGTGAATGTGGGTGTGTTCTTTATTTGGGACACTGTGTCCTACTTTCTGCTAATGTTCTGGTAGCCCGCAGAATGATAACGAGAGGGGAAATCTATCTACTATCTATAATAATATTTGCTCGGAGAACTTGATTTTTACCCCATTTTTCTAAACCCCTCCCCTTCCCACGATGCAGTTTGACTGAAATATTTGCCTGTTTCTCGACGTCACCGACAGGCACGTATCTGAAAACAATTTCAGCGGGTCCAAATAATAATAATAATAATAATAATAATTTTATTATTATTAATTTCGTATAATAATTATATGAAAATAGCCAGTGGAAAAAATTACAAATATAACAACATGTTTTGATATATTTAGCTCATTTCTAGTGAATCCTACTGTACATTGTTTTTAAGAGATGTTCTAAAAATTAATACTGATTGATAATATAAAAATGCCAGGTTTGTTATAAACGATTGTCCATTCAGGATGGCAATGCTTTACTTGAATATGTAATAATTCTCTCACTTTCAGACTTAACAATAGAAAAGAAAACTCTTCGTCCGGCATTATATTTTTATTATATATTTATTTATTATTTTATATTTATTATTTTACATATATCTATATTATTATAATGACCAGTTTTCTGACCGGATATACTAAAATATAAAAGTTCATCAACACAGATACCAATACTACTCATTAAATAACTCAATTTCACACGAATTGAACCCAGTACAACGTTTTTAATCGTATTGCAAGTATGGCAAAAATATACCTCGTGTTGAAGAACAAACCGAATTTATATTTTTGTCTGTTTAATTTTGAAGTGTCGCAAACTTATCGGGGTCCGGACCCAAATAAATCCCCTAAATACATGCTTGGTGACCGGCCGCAGGACGTTATCTCCCAGCTAGAATACATTTTGCAAAGTACCCCCTGCACACTCTAGCTGTCATTATTACCATGTTAAAACATAGGGGCAGCCTCTACATAACAAATTCCACTTCAAGCTCTGATGTTTTCCCGCTTAGCAGCTAGTTTACATGTATTACTTCAGACCCATGGGTGTCGGAAGAGCTTCGAACCTATCTCTTGACCCCCTGGAAATTGGCATAGTTCGTTTAAAGTTACAAAAAAGCAGAAAGTTAGTTTTTTTACATACTTCAGTTAGTTTTCGAACAGAATAATGAAAGTAAAAATGCATTAGATCGAAAGAAATGAGTGACAAATTCAGAAACCAGTTTGTGTGTTTTTTTTTAATATTGGACCGTTTAATCCAAAAGAATAGCTATATGATTCCATATTTCACAAATGCAAAAATGGAATCTTTATGCGAGAGGTGACAGAACATAAACTTTATATTTAAAATGTATTTTTTTAAATTCCCCCTAACTTTTTGAATTTTTTTCTTGAACTGGATACATATGCACTTCAATACAACAACTGTATGTATGTATGTAAAAATAATAATGAAAAATAGTTGTACTCCATATTCATTCATTTGGTGGATCTAATTATCGAAAATTTATAATAATTATTAGCAAATTTTTTGGGGGGAGGCCTATGTTCATACCAGACACTTTTCTACTAGATATAGATCAACAAACGGCAAGCGATCGGCAATATACAATAGTTACTAATATAGAGTGAACTAAATAAACAAATCAAATATCACTTATCGGAGATGTACTAAGGTAAGGTAAGAATGGAAAACTCTATTATAATGGTCGACCCACGGACTGCGCATGCAAAGGTTCTGGTTTCGATGTCGGGCAAGTGCATCGCTGTGGCCATTACTTCACTTACTTCCAATCATCGTTCATTCATTCTCGTCGTCGCGATTAACTTAAAGAGGTAGAAAAGTGGAGTTAATATAAAAACAATACAAAAACATGACCATCACATATACTGTATGTCCTGAAGGTATATACATACAATTTCTTTAATACCCTGTGATGGTTTCCATGCATAGCCACATCCAAATTCGCATTTCTCGACATGAAATACAACTATTAGAGACATAAATCAGGCTATACGTAGACCCGAAATGTAGTGGCTGCATTATAACTGTTTCCTATCGCAGCGAAGATTTTCTCTATTTCAGTTCCCTTTATCGAACGTACCTCGTGTTTCCCTATCATTTCGTGCAAGATATCTGGCTTAAATCAACTTGATAGTAGACGTAAGTGCTCTATTCCTACACTTCCAGTTTCCTTTGTAGATAGATATCTTCAGCAGATAACTTTCAAAATGTGATAAAATTCCGTTAAGAAAATTGTAAAATTTATGGTCGTGTAATATACCAATTGACACTCCTGTTCACATCAAGGTTTTATATATAGATATATATATATATATATAAAGTTGGACAGCTGAAGTATATGCCACTTTATCTGAACAGAAGTGTACATGAAGAAGATTACATATAGATTGGCACTCAAGAGCAAAACTGAAATTACTGCACAACTCTCGTGGCAATAAGAACAATTAGCTTGATAAGTCTCAATTCGTTCAAAATAGGAGTTAACATCGGATCCAGTATCTGCAGAACAGTGAACCAAGTTGCTTCAGTAGTCAGCACTTAGCAGAAACATTATTTTCGTAACATATCTGCTGTCATACATTTACAGTCTTGGAGCGAGTCGTAAATCCTGCAGCAACCAATCAGCAAGCGAGCCGCTGACGTCATCTCAGCCCAGCACATATCGCTAACCCTCTTACTCAAACTCTAGACTGTTGGTAGGCTCGCTAACTACGCAAGCACAGTCAGTTGAAGATGTTCCGTGCCACAACGCGATAGACAATTCTAAGCTGTTCGGTAAACAATTCAATTTTACGGTAGACAGTTATCTATGTTTATTCTTTTAATAGCAAACATTGTAGACATGCTAAAATTGTTGGATCGTCACTGTTTTGAATCTTTACACATGCCAAATATAAAATTATACTTATAATATTTTATTTTATTGATTCAGTGCAACTTAAATGAAAGCAACAAAAAATTGCAGTTTGTGACTTACAATATACACTGGCTGACAAAAAAAGTTAAGCACCCAGAAGGAGTGGTTGGACGTGAATGAAACTACATATGCTGAAAGTCCATGTACCTTTATTGAACTGATTACAATATAGGATGCAAGAGTCAAGGTCGTTGGCATTTACAGGTGGAATGGTGGCGTCAGGTCAGTAGGGTGTCGCACCCCCTCTGGTCGCAATGCATGCCCTTATGCGGTTCGGAATAGTGTCAAACAGCCTTTGGATCCTCTCCTGAGGCACGTTCGTCCACAGGTGTTGCAGCTTTCCCTCCAGATCCCGCAGGTTGGCACTAGGACGGAATCCCCGTCCAATGTCATCCCACACATGTTCAATGATGGAGAGGTCTGGGGATCGTGCTGGCCACGGGAGGACCTCAACATGCTCTAGACAGTCCATAGACACATGGGCTGTGTGTGGGCGTGCATTATCTTGTTGGAACACTGCTCCAGGGTGCTGTGCCATAAAAGGTAGGACGTGTGGACGCAGAATGTCTGTGACGTATCGCTGTGCTGTCAAAGTCTGCCGAAGCACTATTAGAGGTGACCTGAACGCATATCCAATGGCTCCTTACACCATGATGCCAGGGGTCACACCTGTGTGTCTCTCCACAATATAGGCAGGATGTGCCTTCTGCCCTCGACACCGCCACACCCGCACACGATGGTCATCGGAGGTCATGGAGAAGCGGGACTCATCACTGAACATGATGCGACGCCATTCGTCCTCTGTCCATGCCTCCTGAGCACGGCACCACACCAACCGCAGGCGTCGGTGTTGTGGTGTCAACGGCAACCGGCGCATGGGGCGGTAGGACCCGAATCCGGCGGATGTGAGTCGTCGAGACACTGTGCGGGAACTCACTGGATGTTGTAGAGTGTCCAGTACATGTTCTCGGATGACGGGTGCCGAAGTTGTGGGATCCCGCACTGCTTGGAGCACCATACGACTGTCCTCCCTCGGGGTGGTGTTTCTTGGTCGACCTGAACCTGCACGACGTGCATGGGTGCCCTCATGTACCCATTGATTCCAACATCGAGCCACTGTGACATCTGAATGGCCCACATGCTTGGCAATTGCCCGATACGACCAACCCGCCTCATGCAGTCCCACAATGCGGCCTCTGTCAAATGCTGTCAATTGCTGGATCGGCTGTCTAACGCGTCTGCGAGGCATCGCCGGTGCTTCGTTTTCCTCTCTGAACTTCGTACTGCACTGTCTGACTCACAGCAGGTGACTGGTCCCACCTTATCAGCAACAGGAGGTGACGTCACAAATGCCCTCTGGTGGGCGTTCTACACATTACAGATCCTTGTACATCTAATCATTTACTCACACATCAATGGTATGCATGTATACCGAAACGGGGTAATCTTCGACCATTCCTTCTGGGTGCTTCACTTTTTTTGTCAGCCAGTGTATGTCTCTCCTGAACACCCTAGAATGTTTACTTGTATTTTACTCCGATTCATACTTTCTTGGGTTATGAAGCAAGTTTCAAGATTCACTGAAACAGTTTCGTTATAAGCAGAACAATTTATTGGAAGGGAAGAAAAAACTGCAGAGAAATCGTAATCTGCCAGGGAAGGTTTGCCACAGCTAGAAGCAGTGGCGTTTAAATACTTTCTCTCGGAGGGGGCCGAGACCCATTTCGGCGCCCACATTTCCCTTACAAACTAAGGTCCTATCAAATATGTCATAAAATAACTGGCGTAACTAAAACGTTGGAGGCACAGTCGTGTGTCATGACCCCCTCCCCCCCCCCCAGCCCGTCATAGTATTTCTTGTGCTATGAGTTCGGTTGAATTGCATGCTTGTAATGTTTTTAAGTCAGAAAATTAACATAGTGTGACTGATGTTTATTGAAAGAAATTTGCATTTTGCAGCAAAACAAGTAATGAATGTGTATTTAACGCACATCGAATAATCAAGATGTAAGAAATAAGTAACGATATTAAATTCAGCGTAAAATAATTATTTGAAAAACTAAAACATTTGGCATGAGCAAAGTGTTTCACAGCGTGTTCAACGTTTAGCGTTCCGTTTGCCTGTGCTCATCGTTCAAAACTGATATGTTTGTTTATCTTTGCTGAGGAGCACTATTTTGCAGATAATATTTTATTGGCTGAAGTTTAGAAAACGCACGTTCAGAGGCCACAGTTATGGGTAAAGTGAGGAAAATCTAACAAGCCGTAAGTAAATCCGGAAGAGTAGTGTAAGAGTCGTGTTTCAGGATTAAAGTAATAGTGACGTCGCGAATGGTCCCAGTTTTGTAATCAGAGGAGTGTCAAAGGCGTGTTGATGGGAGTCATAACCCCCTTTGTCCCAGTATTTCTAAAGAAGAACGTACACCCCTTTCGCAAATCCTGGGCTCGTCAGTGTTTGTGATATCTTCCATTGCATAGTGTCTGATTGTATTGGGTGTACGAGTTTAGAACTAACGTCGCTGGTAATGGCGGCGATTGGCTTCCAAAACTAGGGGGACAAGGTGCCGGGAAGGACAGTTTACTTTCCATTGGTAGATAAGGTTTAGCATAGTACTGGGGCTGAAGTGGCAAAAAGTGGGAGGCAACTGCGTCTCAAGCCGCCTCCAAACGCCGCCAATGGTCGCTGATACACTTTTGAAGTTTTTTTTTGATAAATCAAGGAGCACCGCACGAAAGTTTAGTACAAGCCCGTGTTCTTTAATAAGTGATATATTATGGTTTTCTCCAATTTCATCTTTGTTTAAACTGTAGAACATAAAAAAAGGAATATTCATTATAATTTTTTTAAAAGAAAGAGCTCGTCGCTCCAAAGCTTTAAGCACCGCTTGCACCACAAAATGCTGCAATGTTTCCTGAGCACATCAATCATTCTAAATTGTTTAACTTCAACAAAATAAAGACTGTAATAGATTTCTATAGAAAATCACAATAAATTGATTTTTGATTGGAATAGGTGTGACTGGTTTGAACAGTGATGATGTCAAAAAGGAGCAGCTTAACCTATGTCTCGTCCCAACAGGCAAGAAAAGCACTGCAGTGTCTTTGTGTCTCGTGGATGCTAATTTTTAGCTCTTGGATATGTAATAAATGCCACAATGTTTGAAGTATTTCATTCCAACTTTGCAAATTTATCAATAACTAAAAAAAAAAAAAAAAAAAAATTCTTATGAGAAGCACAGAAGAATGATTACCCCCTCAAGCCTTTAATTTGCCCTTGTAGCAAGGTACTAAGATTGTAGTTCGCCAAAAAAAAAAAAAAATCATCATCGTCCTAGTGGTGCTGAGGTTAATGTCAGCTGCTCTTTCTCCCTGGCTACGGCCTTTCCACAGTGAAAAAAATGAGTCAGGAGGTAGAGGTGGCGGGAATATTTTCTAGAACCTCTATGAAGTCACCTTAGGACTAATTTGATCCACCCTATTAACATTACACTATTCCTTCACCAAAAGTTAATTTCGTGTTTATCTTTCGTCGACCCTTCCTTCGTCATCCTTACCTTTGTTCGCCCCCTGTCTCTCATCTCCCTCTAATCTTTCGTCAGCTCCTATCTTTCATCACACCCATTTTATTTGTTCGCCCCTGTCTCTCGTCGCCTCCTATCTTTCGCCATTCTTATGTTTGTTCGCCCCTTATCATTATTCATCGCGTCCTATCTTTCACCGTCCCCATCCTTCGTTATTCTTATCTTTGTGCGCCCCCTTATCACTTGTCGCCCCTATCATTCGTCATTCTTATTTTTGTTCGCCACCTTATCATTCGTCGCCTCTATCTTTCGTCATTCTTATCTTTGTACGCCTTCTTATCATTCGTCGTCCCATCCTTCGTCATTCTTATCTTTGTTTGCCGCCCTGTCTTCCGTCGCCTCCCTTATCATTCGTCGCTCGTTGCACCCGCCGTTAAGATTCCTGCTACCCCATGATGATAATTTTTCGTAAACACCACAATATTTGTTTTATTGCATTTCAACCGTTCATATTGTTGAACAAATAAAATAAGGCCATATTAAGGGTCTGTCGCCCCTCGTGTAGTGGGGCACTCTCTCCACCCCCCTTCATTCCGCTCTTGGATGTTTCTTAATTGACACTATATGTGTTATATTTAATTCGAACTGTGTAAATTATTTACCAATATATGAAAAAATAAAATATGTCCTCGGTGGAAGTCTCCCACGACGCCCCCTCCGTCCCCCTTTAATCCGCCCTTGGCAAGAAGTGATGAATGTTATCATGTCTATAGCTGAATAGCCAGACCCTATGGCCGAGTGGTTAGCTCATTGCGCTGCGATGCCAAGGGTCCCGGGTTCAATTCCCGCTCGGGCTTGGTTGTTTGTGAATGTCCATTCATCAATTTCATCATTTAATCACTCATCCCCATGTTTGCAAATTAGCCAAGAGGCACAAAACGCGAAGTAAAATATACTAAATCAATCAATCAATCAATCTATAGCTGAATGATAAAGAATTGGCCCGATGTGAATGAAAAACTAAGAGATAAGTAATAGAATAGAGTGAGTGCCTTCGAACTCGTATCATGACCAATATAGCCAATATTTGAGCTTTCCATCGCCATAAAACTGGTTGGCAATCTCCATAGTCCGATGATGCTCGCTGGTTATAGAGAAGTTTCCAATGGGTCCTCAGATCTAAGCCAACATGACACTTTACTTTTAGTGTTTTTCAATTTGAAGTATGAATAAATAAATAAATGAATTTTGAAATTTTGGGTGAGTCAGCACTTAGGCTATTTTACACCCGTCACATGATACGGTATCCAGCCCCTTACCACAGGGGTGCCCACAGGGGGTGATTATGGCGCAGGTTGCGCCATCGAGATTTTTGGGGAGGGATATTTTCCCTTCAAATAATATAAAATTCAACATTTATATTTTTTTCCAAAATACATGTAAAGATTTTACACCTTAAATGCACCATATTTATATCCATTAGATGAAGAAAACAAAGTATTTAAGGGTATTATCGAAGGGGGCAGGAGGAGAAATATCCAACTCTTACATATTAGGCCTTAAGGGGGTTCCAATGCCATGATAAAGCATAGACCCAAATTTCTAAATTTCTAATATAGATTCGGTAGGGAAGAAATTTTCCGATATAAAAGATTGTTTTATTCACTAGAACATGTGAACTTTATAACTTTGTTACGATTGAAGGCATTTGAGTAAATAACAGAAAATATAAGGTCTGCGTCATGTTCAAACTGCTGCGTACATATGGCGCTGAAGTGGTAGTTTTGTTAATACCGGTGCATTTTCTTTCTTTTATGACTAGTATGGAAGATTTCGTGGTGAAACAAGGATCACATGTTCTTCCCGCAAGCATCTGAAATACTCTGTGAAAAAATGAAAACATTTCGTTCCTTCAGAAAGTAATGGGTATCACTAAAATTTTTGAAGTGGCGTTTCGTCGCAATATACTCCGTGGTGCAGATTTTAGCATACACTGTTGCCAAGATTTCATTCCGTGTTCTCTAACGATATGATCAATGCAAGTTCTTGAAAGAGTGAAAATCAAATCAAGCTTATCGAATCCCGTACAGATACGAGAACAAGGGACCAAATATTCCACGGAGGATGTTAAAAAACTGGACAAGCTCGAAGGTAAGTATGAAATATTTAATTGCTTGTTGATTAATATTATCCATCAAAAGCAAAATGTTTGAAATATAGGCAAAATGTATAATTTATTTACATGTTGAAGAAATATCTTCTGATGTAATTTCTGTGAGAATATCGCTTGAACCTATCAATTTCTTAAACACTGCATGACTTTTTTACTTCCAAACGAAGTTGATAATTCTTTGTAAATGTAAAATCAGAATAGAATGTTATATTTTACGTTAAGCATAATCCTAATAACTACCGTTTTGAGATCATTACTATAGCATAAAATATACGTAGCTTAATATAGATTATATCTGATATCATTAGATCAATATTGCATAAAATGCTCTATTTTCATTCCTGTAAGTTAATTTCCAAACCTAGGAAACTCGTGCTATTCACATGTACACTTCGCAACATCTTATTTGACCGCCTCGAAAGAATTCTAAGTCCCGAAATCGTAAACTTAGCAACATTGCACTTCAGCTCCAGGTGAGAGTAGCCAACTTTGAGTAGGTCCTTCCACTAGACTAAAAACGCTGCGGTGATAGGTTTTCAATTTAACACTTTCCATGAACTTAGAAACTATAAACAGCTATTATAATACACAATCAAACAGAAATAATAAATTGGAAAAAGAACCTTGAAGGATATTTACGATTCTGCTTGCTCGACTGAAATTTGGGGGGTTTGAAACACTGAATAGAGTTTTTCTCCACCTGGAGGAAATTGCCATCAAGTTTGTACAGAAAGAAGCAAATTTGTGAGGAGTTTATGCAACATTTTATTTACAATACCTTGCATAATATCGAACAGTTCTCAAAAACATATATTTTACATGACTTGTCGAGAAAATGTGCTTGAAACACAGGAAGGTGGGAGTCTTCATAAACGTCAACATGTTTTTAAAGGAATAACGTCAGTAAGTTAACGTAGAGCAGTTGATTAGGCGCTGCTATCCTTGTTTTTCATCAAGCTTGAAACGTCTCGGGTTCGAATCAGACCCTCTCCTTTTTTTTTGTTTGCTGAATAGATACCGTTGATATTAGAATACTTAAAAAATGAATCCGATGCACACTTGAGGGACGTCCCCTTAGAAGTTGGAGATTTCCAGGATTTAAAGTTAAAACTTTTCTTTTTAGTTATTGTTCATATGTTGTGTTAACACACACATCATGATTAATTCACAAATCACATATATGTATTCAGGATGCAAAATGTAATGTTATTTAAGTTATGTATTGTTTGTTCTTCACTGACACCTAAAATATTGATTATTTGATTTCGATATAGGCTACTAAAAAAAAGATATACAGTTATGTTAAGTAGTGATGTAGTGCAGTACTGTAACGAAGGAGAGCGTTTAATGAGTTCAAATTGCTAAGATTGGTAATTTTATGTCCGTTCCTTCGTAATGACTGTTGTCAATCCCCTCACCACCATCTTACCATGCGTCTAAAACTAATAGTAAATTGCTAATTAACATAAATAAATTGTTATTGCTACGAAGGCCGATTCGATAAGAAACTACTAATAAGTATTTATATAGTGAGTGACAAACAAAAAATTCAAAACCTCATAATGATCGTTAATTCCTCACTGCTTTATATCTAAAATGTTTGTTTTCTTTGAACAGAAAGTACGAGTATCAGATATAACAAACTTTCCGCACTAATTTTGCAATATTCGAAACCACCATTACAGACTTAGCTCTATGTAACTTGATTCTGCGCATTCCACGTGGCATGTGACTTCCTCCTATCATCGAAATAACTTTCTCTTACTATTTCCTTTCCTCTCGTGAAATACAGAGACCAATGTTAACTTCTTAGCATGGTGGATAAACTTTACACCCAACGATATACTCCTGAAAAAAAATCCTGCCTATATGGAGAATCGAACCAACGACCTCCCTCGTAAGAATCAAGCACGCTACCTCTTCTCCAGGTAGCTCATGTTAAAATTTGCTACCAGTTTGAAGAAACCAATTCACACATAATGTCATATCTATAATTTCCTCATGGCAATTTTCATGAGGAAACGAATTCATATAAAATCGAGAAACGCTGAAAGGGAAAAATGATGAACATGTCTATTGGCGTTTTGTCATATTTTGTAAATTGTGTAAAAATTCCGTGTTTTGAACAAGCAATCGTTTAGTTACGAAGTATTTTGTTGTTTGTTTAAAGTAGGAACAGGAGAGCGAAAAGGAGTCATTTGAACCAGACCATGTTTGACAAGAAACTTTTTTTTACAGCTTTTTTCCAAAGACTGTATGAAAAGAGAGAGGAACGTATGAAATATGAAATATGTGTGAAATTAAAACAATGGAAACCTTGAAAGATAATACTAACGAACTTCATACTATGAAAAACATATTTTCGTGGTGGAAAACTCCAAGTCATTTTCGAAATATGAACTTGATGTTTTTCTTTATTATGAAGTGGAGATATGGGACAATACGATCCCTCAGCAAGAAAATTTTAAGTAAGCTACCTCCAACTTTTTCAATGATCATAATTACTAATCAGTAGAGCCTGGAAGTTTGGCAAAATGCCTCTTTTTATCTACTGCATATATTGATAAAATTTTTCCGGATATACGTTTCTCATGTCTGCGGGACGGCATAGGTTCGAATCCGGCTCTGGTCGGAATTTATTCGGCCTACGTATATGGCCGGTGGCAACGCACCATCGTGAGGAAATTGGGAAGCTCCGAGTGAGTGAGCGTAACCCGGTCAAGAAGACCTACCATAACGGCTGGGGTTTCGTCGGGCTGATCACCCGTCACTCCAATACTGGTCTAAGACCTCCACGCTATAAACAGGTGACGGAGGAACAGTGTGGGAGGGAGACCAGCAGTCGGTAGGTAAGCCAAGGCCCTACAAAGAGCTGTAGCGCTGTGGGTTTAGTTTAGTTTTAGTGTATATAAATTATTTTTCTCCCAAAAAACGTTGTTGGCATTTATTTTTCTTCCGTTTATTATGTGAATAATTTTCGCCTTATTTAAGTAATATTGAACTCACGCATGTTTCAACTTTGCTGAAGGAGAAAAGTGTGAGAAAAAAGTATTTCATGCTGAGTCAGGATATTGCCTTTCGGTTAACATTTCTTGTGCATGATTGACTGCTGAAGTGGACAGGTTGATTTCGAACACAAAGAAAATATTTCTGAAATCTCCCTCTCGAACCCGAAAATTTCAGGAAGTTGCGATTGAGCTTAGTTTACCTCAGCAACCAGTCTTGACGAGATAGGGAACCTGGATATCAGCAGCTATATATTATGCTAACAACCTTCAAAAAATCAGTGAGGTGATCGATGCTCTTCCAGAAAATGAAGCGGCTTCAATTCGTGAAGTGAAAAAACTCCTGTGCTATTCAAGTTTACTTTTGCACATTATGGTGCATTGCCAAAGACAATTACAATTATAGCATCCATGAAAATCTTCGAGGAATCTATGCAGCAGATGGTGGAAGTGCCAGGAGAAAAGGGGTGAGCTGTTGCGGAAAAGTGCTAACGGGTAGTGAGTGCAAATGATGACTTGAAACAATTGAAAACAATTTGTGATATTCTAAAAGGTGAAAATGCTGTTACCAAAATGAGTCCAGCTACATTAGCTTGTTATATGTATGCTCCAATAACTTCTGTCGAAGTAGAAAGATCATTTTCTATTATGAAAAACATTCTCTCTGACAGACGACTATCAATGAATGTTTAGAACTTAAAAAGCACCTTGTAGTTATGTGCAATCAAGACGGAGAAAATTGAAATGCTCTTCCCAATTTAGATTTTAACATTTTGCCAGAATTATAGATAAAAGTAAGTGACTTCTAAATGTGCCTTTTTCGGTTTATTTTGTTTTGTTTTTTTCATTTTTAGTGCCTATTTACCACATTATAAATGCCTTCTTGCCTGCCTATTTTAACGAAAATAAATGCCTGAACTTCCGGGCTCTAAATCAGGGTCCGGAAGTTGATGAAAAATCAACTTTTTTTCTGACCCTTAAAAACAATGCTAAACCTGATATCATGTCCGTTTCCCTTCAGTTAGAGCCGGAAAACACTTTCTATTTTACATTTTGTTTATGCATTTTTCGCCCTTTTTTGGCTTTTAGTTTATTTGTCAGTATTTTTAACAGTTTTTGTTGCATTTTTACTTATTTTTGAGGTTTATTTTTCTCCTCCCCTGTTGTTTCGTGCATTTTAAATGCATTTACTAGTAAAACTTACATATTTAGATTTCTTGACATGGTCCTTTTAGCAAATTCACCATGAATCGAAAATACGATCAATGGAAAAGCATAATGTTATTCTTAACTGAAATGTTTGGCAATGGATTAAAATACTTTGTGTGAAGATCAACTTTGGGGTTCTTTTTCTGGACACTATTATCTCTTTAATCTGTTGTTTTAAAGTAAAATTAGTCACAATATTAAATGCAATTTCACTCTGGTATACGCGAAGCAGAACTGTATTTTCGCATGCTGGCCGACTACAGTATCATAGAAGGCCCACTCTGAAAGGAGATGAATTGGTTGATTTGGTGTTTTAAGTCAACTTTATGCATAGTAAGGCTAATCGGGACTAGACCTACAGTTTAAAGTGGGATCCAAACCGAGTGCATAAAATATCGTGAACCGTGTGGTGTAGGGGGATCGTCTGCTTATGGAATGGAAGGTCATAGGTTCAAACCTACTTCTTTGCAAAATTTTTTTCGGGAAGTAAACGGCTTTGGACGAGAATGCTTATCTACGTTTCTCGGATATTTCCGTTGATATTTATGCGATTTATGTCCAGCATTTCCGGATGCAGAAAGTTGACATGTAAGTTCTTAATATGTGTTAACTTATAACAGCTGAATGAAAGGAAAAGTATTTCCTAAAATCCTGCCAATCACTGAAAGATTAAAAACATTAGTAGAAGCATTACTTGAGGCATGCACAGTGGCGACGATTATGGAGTGTGGAGGGGCAGATGACCCCGCACTATGCTAAACATTATCTACCAAGGGAAATAAACTGTCCTTGCCCTCCCCCTCCCCCCACCTTGCCCCATTAGTTTTGAAACCCAATCGCCGGCACTGAGCATGCATCGCATAAATATTTACAGTAATATCACATAATATTATATTACGTTATTAGAACACTTCGTACTCGGTAAATTAAAAGGAAAAAATAATAAGGAAAGCGTGGGATTTGAACCTACGATGTTTCTATCTTGACGAAAACAGTAAAAAAAAAAAAGAAGAAGTGCTGTCATCTAACCAACTACTCCAGGAGCTTGCCAACAGAAAGCTCAGTAAAACACGTTAATCTCAGTTGAAGCAACATTGTGCCGGAGTTTCGAACCATTTTTCGCCAAGAACCAAGGAAAAGAGACACTTTCCAGAATCGTTTGGTGTTGTGCAAGGTATCTTTACTAAACATTTCGCATAAAATCATCATAAAATTGCCTTCTTGCATTCAAATGTGACCGCAATTCTTTCCAGGTGGATGAGAACCTGTTCAGTGTTTCACAATGCACATTCATTTTCCTATTTTCAAATTCAGAACGAAGAATCTTGAAATATTTTCAACATTCGTATTTCTACTTAACATTTTTTTTTGTCTACTCATATATTTTATTACTGCTTTAGGGTATCTTTACTTTATGGAATGTGAAAGAATGAAAAAAAAGTTACGAGCGTTTTCATTCAGGAAGAAGAAATGTTGCAAAGTTGGCTACTCTTAGTTGGCTCTGAAGCGCTATGCTGCCAAATTTACGAATTCCGGACTTTGAAATTTTTCAGGGCGGTCAAATAAGATGTTGCGAAGTGTACAACATCGGAATGTTTATTACAAATCAGTAGTTTGTTTAAATGTTTTTTACTTTGCCCTTGTACATGGTTGAAACGAGTACTTTCTGACCTATTTCCTACAAGGTTTTTCCTCTTTTTATTTTTGAAGCAGTTCGCAAATATTCATATGTATTAAGTAGGTCAGGCTAAGTTAAGTTGG
Organism: Lepisma saccharinum; assembly: GCF_977018435.1. Classification (NCBI taxonomy): domain Eukaryota; kingdom Metazoa; phylum Arthropoda; class Insecta; order Zygentoma; family Lepismatidae; genus Lepisma; species Lepisma saccharinum. The sequence goes on along the minus strand of NC_139235.1, from coordinate 40,744,783 downwards.
ATTCGAATAGATGTAATGTGATATCCCTGAATGTTTGCAAGTTTCGGACACAGTTCTGTTATCTTCCCTTACTGAAAATACGTCAGAAAACCGGTTCTGTAAACTGTATGAAGCTCTTCTGTTTTCTTGTCCTTTTATAATTTAGGACGGCACATAATGAGAGTGCATTTCGTCCAATAACTTGATGCTGCATATATCTAAAGTATAAAAGTACACCCTAACAGTTATGAGACTAAAGTCTTACCGTCTATCGAAAACAACTCTGTATGTTTACTGAGAATTTCCAAATGAGTACCGGTATACATAAATGAAGATACTAGTTCCCATACTTGCAAGTACAAGGGCAATAATTTAATTGTGGATGACACAGAACTTCATAGAAATCATAATTTGTCCTGATTATGCTACGTATATTTGGCCCAATATCAGATTTAATTTCAGTAGCCGTTTGTACTAAATAGTTTACTTTGAATACCAGAGAGTATGAAGCTTGACTAGTTTTTCTCTCAGACCTATGACTGATTGATTTTGCATGGATGTCTGATATTATCATTACATACAGTTAAATTCTTTAAAATGCTTTTTTTGCTTCTTGGATGGTCCACTATGTAGGACTCCCGTGTATACAAATTTAGCCTGATTAACTTTACCCCACAAGACTACTTCTGACATCGATATTCTGACCTAAAAGTATCACGAAACAGTCTGTCTCGTCCATACCTTTCATTTGATATATTACATGAACATATTTGGATGAGTTTGAAATTTGACCTTTTATGGGAATATGACCTTGAAATGACCTATAAGGTCGAAATTTTTGGTGGCATCCACCCTAGTTTTTCTGTCAGACCCATGACTGATTCATTTAGCATGGATGTCTATTACACTGATGAACAAATTTAAACTTTTTTTTTGCTCCTTTGAACGAAAATAGGTGATTATTTATAATTTGACCCCGCTGAATCCAAATATGAAAGTAGAAATGCTGTATCACCTATCGTTTTCTCTGGATTTTCGTATTTTGTTTTTAATAAAAATTTAATTCCCTTTGTAATAATACATCGAAATTTGAAATTATTTTTGTTTGTTTGCTCATGAAATAAGATTTAAATATTGAAGTGAATAACTATGAAATATAAAAAAATTAAATATATATATAGGACCGATTTTGACTGTTCAATTAAGAAATTTCATGCACAAAAAGGGGAAAAAAACACATTTTTACTCACATTTTCAAAATTTCTTTCTTGGACTCTGGCGTTTGAAACTGCCACCAGAAACCTCTTCCTTGAGGTTCCAACAGTAGTCTGCTAACATGTTCTGTACCGATTTTCCTGCATATCGTTTCTCCATGACAGAAATATCCTGGTGAAATCTCTCGCCGCATTCGTCACTAACCGCGCCCAAGTTAGGAGGGAAAAAGTCCAAATGCGAATGTAAAAAGTGAATTTTCAAGGACATATTGCACCCCATGCGCTGATAAAACTTCAACAAGTTCTTAAAAAGTTCCTTGTAGTTGTCAGATTGCACACTTCCAAGAAAATTACAGCATACTTGTCTGAAAGCTGTTTATCTTTTGTCCGGCTGTCCCATTCGCAAAGAAAGCAACAACATTTTGTAAAACCAGACTGCATGCCTAACAGTATACCAATCATTTTGAGGTCTCCGCATATCTGCCAACCATATTTTTCATAATTTATCACTTTTAATATTGTATCCATATATTCATATGTTTCCTTCATGGTGGAAGAATAGGCAAGGGGTACTGATGGGTATATATTCCCATTATGCAACAATACTACTTTTAAACTATTCTTAGATTAATCTAAAAATAGTCTCCACTCCGTTTGGGTTGTGACTCCTTCTAAGTTCTTGCAGAAGGCCTTCTACATCATTGCAGTAAGTTAACTCATTACTAACAGAAAAAATGTGTCAGTGATTGTTGGCGTTTCCGTTATGACACCTTAACACCATCTTGTAATAAATTCCACCCTCGGAGATGAGAACCTAATAATTCCGCTTGAACTTTAGAAAGGTTGAGGTCTCTGACTAGATCATTTAGTTCGGATTGGGAAATAAAGTGAGGTATATTTGGATCAGGAAAATTTGGATCGGTGTTTGAATATGAGGGTCCAGGTTCGTCATCTGGAGAAGCACTGCTTGGTTCTGTTTCATCCACTGTCCATTCTTTAGGAAGCTTAGGAATTGGTATAAAATCATGACTCATAGGTTTCTTGGCTGAAGGAACATCAGGATAAAATATAGAATGTTTTGATTTTGAACTATATCCCACTATGTTTGTTAAACAGAAGTAACAATCCGTAGTATGATCTTTCTGTTCTGTCCATATTACAGGGTTTCCGAAGGGCTTTGATTTGTGAGTGCCATTAAGCCAACCACGTAAAGTTCGCGAACAATTACAACAAATTTTACCTGGTGCCCAGCTTTTTCCCTCGTCTACTTTACTTCCAAAATACAACTCGTATGCTTTTTTCACTATAGGAGTGATAGTATTTCTCTGTGACTTCGGAGTAAATTCCCCGCAAACATAACAAAACAAGTTCTGGTTATTCACACATTTGCGTGACATGGCGAACTCATTAATTGAGTTATAGTAATATATTTCTTTAAAAAACAACTTTGAATGCTCTGATCGTTTTGTTAAAATACAACTTACACTTCACTTTACTATACACAATATTACACTAACAATTTCACGAACATACACAAACATAAAATACGGCTACTCGCGAAGTTATTGCAAAGGAAGTTAAGACTCGACTAACCCACAAAAGAACAAATTTTAACAGAGAAACAGGAAATTACTCTACTACCAGATGTTTTCTCCACGAAATATTAAGTGCCAGTCATAAACACACAAGGTCGCTAAAAGGTTCTTATCCATTTGCTAGGAACCAAACGTTAAGCCGTATGCGGAGCAGGGTGCGGAGACCTGAAACCATAAAACTATAAAATGTGGGTTTTCTGCAAAAACTTTAGGTGATACAGGAAAACGGATGCGATATTCGTTATCAGCACATCTGAATACATAAAGATAACTTAGTTTTATTTAAAGGAGTATTTCATTGTTTATCAGTGTTATTAACATTCCATGCAGATAAAAGTTTTTTTTTTTTTTTGCTTCTTGGCGGGTCTACTATAATAATTCAAATAAAAATATAGTAGAACTGAATTTCCATTTCATAATGTATTTCTGTTATTTTACCTCCAACTTCTGCTCCTTGGGACAATGGTGATGAATAATGATTTGATAAAATGGATGATTGGAACAAAGATAATGATATAAATACATACATGAAACCAAGATTCAAACCTGGAGGAACCTCACTCCATATAGCGTTGCAATCATCACTCTACTATGAAAATATTTCTAACAATTATTTTGCAAATTTCTGTTTTAGGCTCATCATATTTAACATTCATTATAAAGTTAGATCACTGAAGTGAGCTCATATCGTAAACCAAGCAGCCCTTTTATGACAGGACGATATCGTTAAGCATTATAGTGCCGATTAGATCCATTATTTTCAAATCCATTTATACAACATCTGTAAGTTCCATTATTAACTCAACTTGTATAAGGTTGTAACAATTTAATATCAATAGTTTTTGAACATGTTTTGTAAGTTCATAGTCTCATATATGATGTTAAAACTATTTTTATTTGTTCCTTTGCAGATGAGCATTTGAGAATCTAATCGAAGTGTCTTTTACCAATAGTAAAGAGCACTCTTGAAATTTGTACAATAGGACAATAGGTTTGACCGACAATGGCAGTTGCGTACCATGGCAGTTGGTGTATAAGCTTCTACGGAATATAAATCAACAAAGTGGACTGTTTGAACTTTACATGGAAGAGTACATACATTTTTGCTTGCTAGCGTAGACACTTGATTGAATGGTGATGATTTCCTAGAAATCAAGAGTCCAAAATATGCTCAAGAAATGATGTTTCAAGCCTTAATAATATCTGATAGCAAGTGGTCCTTAATTGTAAATTGTATATTAGGGGAAACAGGAGAAAAAAACAGTGCGAAAGAGATGTGACTTACTTGTCTTGTCTGTCAAGCATTGGCACGCATTCATTGATATTCTTGCAAGTTGAAATTTTGAGAGGTATTTTCAAAAATCCTAAGAAAATAAATTTCTTCCTGAATGCGATGATGATTTGCAAAAAGCATATCTCTCAGACAGTGGTGGCAATTAGGGGGAGGTGCAGATGGCCCCCACTTTTACCCAATACTATACAAAATCTTATGTACCAATTCAAATTAAAGTGTCCTTGCCCTCTCCAAGTTTTGGAACCCAATCGCCAACACTGCTCTCAGAGAACGCAATAATGTTTTGCAGGGTACGATAAAGAAAAATAATAAATATGCATTGAAACAACAACGTAAATATGATTTAATATATCCCGAAAATCTAGTTTTAGTAGTCCCTGTAAACCAGCGGTGTAGTGCCCACGTAAGGCTTGTAAGTCCACCTTACAAGTTGAAATTATTGAAGAAAACGTATGTCATTCAGTATTTATCGCTTGAACACACATAGCAATATCAGACTGCAAGTAGAACTTCTAACGAAACTTTTGAGGACTTGTTTTGATTCGAGTTGTTTCTCTGTAAGGCTTCTTGAGAGGACTTACGTGCGGGTGAATGGAAGAAATGATTTGGACTCGCCCATGGCGGGTGTGTTTGCTTACGTAGTATCTTCTCAACCAATGACAGGGCGCCCCGATTCTCACGTACTGTAATGCGCATTACGAGTGGGTGCTATCTGGCGAGATTTCTGTCCCCGCTGCGTCTGTTTGCACGGTCAGAAGAGAACCAAGAAAATCGACTCCCGTGCTGTTTCAACAATGCTTGACGGGAGGTGTAGCTAACAAAACGGGTGGTCATTTTAAATGTGTAAACTAACTATTAAGTTCACAAAGAGATGGTTTAATGTTGGACATTACCTTCATTAGAAGCAGCGAATTAAAGATAAAAGAGGAATGTCTGGTAATCCTAGGTCCGGCAGCGCCCGGAAAGTTAGGAGATGCATCCCAGTTGCCCGTAATGTTAAAAGCATACGCGTAATACTTAGCGTTATATTTACAGATTTTTTTTTACCTTTTCCTTTCACTAAGTTGCTTGATATGCTTTTCAAAATGTGCGCAAATATCGTAACCATGATAATGAGTTATATTCTCGAATGCATTTGCATTTGCAACTTGTATCCTACGAATTTCCCACAAATGTTTTTTTAGTGAAAGAAGAAATAATAATAAGAATAAAAATATGACATGACCTTTCCAGAAGAAGAGTTTGTGTCCTTAACTAAGCTGTATGCGAAATTTGTCAATTGCTACCAGTTGAAAGTTGAGCTACAGGCAATTTATTCTGAAGCCGAATATCGAGTAAAGAGTGTGTTTGAACTTCATGAGTACTTGCGTACTACCCATTTGAATGAAGCTGTTGAACAAGTGTACAAACTAACAGAATTGTTCCTCACTGTTCCTGCCTCAAGTTCGTCGGTGGAAAGGTCGTTTTCTGCACTGAAGAGGATTCATACATTTCAACGCAGCACACAGACTGAGACAAGAAAATCTGACTTAGGAAAAGGAGCTGCCAAAGACATTGACCAGCAACTCCCGATTCTACGACGACGTTATTGAGGAGATACAGTATAAATGAGAATTTTCAATAAGTAATACATATGCTATTATCGTTAACATAGATTGTGTGCATTTTGTGTTTGAAATTGAGTATGCCCATACATGACTTAGATTCAAATAGATACTATTTAGTTAAAATATCTTTGGGTTTCTTTATCCAATTTTCAGGTCAGGTTTATCTAAGGAAGTCTTACACCTTTCATACAATCACGCTACGCCACTGCTGTAAACAATGATTTGTAAGCTATTGGACTTCTATTCTAATGGTATTTCAGGGTGGCTACTCTAGGACCATGATAAAATTCAAGTATAATTCCCAGTTTTCAAGGCAAACTTTCCAAAAATTCAAGCAGATGTATTCTCTATTTCAACCTTACGTATTACTGCCTCTCAACATCCACACACAAATATCTTCATAATGTAAAGGGTCTATGTGATTCCAACATACAAAAATTATAATTCAATGAAAGGGTATACGTAATATAATTAAAATATTTAATTTAAGGTGCTGAGTTTCTATTTACAATCAGAGGCGCAACCTCGAATATTTGTCTGAGCGGGCGGGGAGAAGGTGCCAGGATCAACGTACTAATACTAATACTAATAATAATAATAATGTTAATAATAATATTATTATAACATTATTATTGTTATTATTGATTTGCTTTATTTTACTTCGCTTCTTGTGCGACGTTTGGCTAATTTGCGAAGATGGGGATGAGTGATATGATGAAATTGATAAATGGACAGTCACAAACATCCATGCCCAAGCCAGGATTCGAACCCGCCGGGACCAACGTTGTTGTTGTTATTTTTATTATTATTATTATTAGTAGTAGTAGTAATAGTAGTAGTAGTAGTATCAAAGACGTTATTATCCTCGTAAATTATGCAAAAAGGAGGTAGAAGTTGGTGCTAAAGCATTTGTGTTCGAACAAACGATTTCAATTATTTTTTCTCCACACGGCACAGTAATTTGGATCACACTTCAAACTGTAGGTTCAGTCCCGGTTAGTCTTTCTGTGCATAAAGTGGACTTAAAACCACAAATCAATCAATCAATTTTACAACAGTTTTCATTTAGATAGTTAGGCGCCCAGGGCCGACTCCCGCAGCATCCTAGCTATGGTTATAAACTTGATAAGACTAAGAAAATTTTACGAAAATAATTTTTATTTGCATAAAATGTGAATAGGATTTGGATTAGAAGAAGTTGTAATTTTTCACGTCTACGGAGAAAAATTGAAGTAGAATTCACGCATAATTCCCGGAATTCCCTGAGTAGCAACCCTGTATTTATCACTGTATTGTATCTTCCCTCGAAATACGTTTTTTACGTCTACTTTATACACAGAAAGGCAAATTGGGACTGGACCTACAGTTTAAAGTGGAATCCAAACCACTATATACAGTCACCGGCAATAAAAATGGGATACCTATATTCTGAAATACCCGCATCCCTGCAATGCGTTATGTGTGTTGGCTAACTCAACGGCAGTGACAGAACTTGCCATTAAAAATTTGCTATTACAATTCACTCATCGCCGTAGATATAGACAACACACAAGACGCATTGCAGAGAAGGGAGACTTTCAGGATCTAGTTGTCCCATTTTTATTGACGATCACTGTACACTCACCGTCTATCGAACCTGGGACTCCTGTATTACAAGGCGATTACGTTACCACTTTGCCAAGGGAGAGGCTCAACTTCCCTCGCAATTAATACCAATATGTTGCTGAAATCGATGATATATCAGCAGTGTTTGAATAGCTAACTAACTAACTAACTCCCTAGCCTTCTTAAACCCGAAGGTTCATGGCTGCAGCAACACAGGCCTTCCATCTTTCCCTATCTTGAGCAAGTTCTATATACTCTTTTCCATCCCTACCAATTTCCCTTAGGTCCATCTCAACGTTGTCCCTCCATCTTCGTCTTGGCCTTCCTACAGGTCTCTTACCATCAGGTTTCCCAACAAGAATCCTGTAAACTTCTCTTTCCTCTCCCATTCGTGCCACATGGCCTGCCCACCTAAGTCTTCTTGATTTAATTATTCTAATAATATCTGGACATGAATACAAATTATGTAGTTCTAAATTATGTAACCTTATCCGCTCACCTGTCTCCTCATCCAAATATTTTCCTAAGGATCTTATTTTCAAATACTCTCAATTTATGTTCCTGTTTCAATGTAAGGGACCAAGTTTCACATCCATATAATAGTACAGGCAAAATTACGTTTTTGTATATTTTAACTTTTAGTTTCTTAGATATTAAACGAGAAGACAATAGTTTATGAAGAGAGAAGTAACATGCATTTCCTGAATTAAGCCTGCTTTTTATTTCCTCTTTAATATAATTTTCATTTGTTAATATTACTCCTAAGTATTTGAATTTGGAAACTGGTTCAAACTAGTTGTTATCAATAATTAGATTTTGATTATTACCTAACACTTGGTTTCGGCCTGTAAGCATATATTTAGTTTTCTCTTTGTTAACTTCCAAACCTATCTCTTTAGCTGTTTTGAAAAATATTTTAGCATTATTCTTAATTGTATTCACATCATCCCCCAGAAAGTCTACATCATCTGCATATGCTAACAACTGAGTCACACCATTTAATTTTAGTCCTTCGTTAGTTTCTTTTACCTTCCTAACAGCATACCCTAAGGCAAAATTAAAGAGCAATGGAGATAATGCATCTCCTTGTTTTAACCCATCATGAATTGTAAATTTGTCAGACATATTAATACCCACACGAATTTTACTTTCTGTTTCACTAGTGCATATTTTTATCATACTAACAAGCTTCTTAGGTATTCCAAAGTCTACTAATATATTATATAATTTATTTCTTTTGACCGAATTATATGCTTTTTTGAAATCAATGAATAGCTGATGGACATTTTGATTATATTCCCACTTTTTTTTCAAGTGTCTGTCTGATGTGAAAAATTTGATCTGTAGTTGATCTGTTACGTTTAAATCCACATTGATAATCACCTATAATTTCATTAGTATATGGGGTTAGTCTTGTTAAAAGAATGTTAGACAATATTTTATATGTTGTTGAGAGTAGAGAAATTCCACGGTAATTATTGCAGTTCATTTTATCACCTTTTTTAAACACAGGAACAATTATAGATTCTTTCCACTCCATATTAAACAAATTAATTTATGAATTTGACATATTAACGAATTTCCACCATATTTAATTAACTCTGCTGATATTAAATCAATGTCAGGTGCTTTGTTATTCTTTAGCCTTTTAATATCATCTTTAATTTCAGTCAAGTTAGGTTCTGGAACTAAAGGTTCTGCTGTGTGCACTTCATTTACTTCTGATTTATCTCCTACATGAACATTTAAAAGGTCATTAAAATAGTTCTTCCATCTATTTAGAATATCGCTTGGGTCAGCAAGAAAATCACCGTCTTTATCTTTTATCAAGTTTACTTTAGGTTGCCACCCCTTTCTAAACTCATTTACACCTTTATATAAATCTCTGATATTTTTATTTTTGCTGTTTGTTTCAATTTCGTTAATTTTGCTTTTCAAGTAATCTCTTTTCTTACTTCTAAACGTGCGGTTAACTTCTCGCTTTATTCTATTATAATTGTTTAGATTTGTATCATCAGAGTTATTTAACCACCTAAGTCTAGCCTGATTTCTTATTTCTATTAGATTATGACATTCATTATCAAACCATGGCTTACTTTTTCTCGGTTTATGGTATCCTATACTTTCTTTAGCTGCTGATACTATTGCATTACGTATGTGCTCCCAATTCTTTTTTACGTCTGTTTCATTTATATTTTCATCATCATTTAAATCCTGCAAAACATCAAATCTATTTGACAGTTTAATTTGGTAATCTTTCTTAATTCTTTCATCAGTAAACTTTCCTGTATCAAATTTTATAACTTTTAGATTTTGTTGCTTATGATTTATCACTGAGAGTCTTTCTCTTAATTTAGCAATTACTAAATAATAGTCACTGGCACAGTCAGCACTTCTATGTGTACGAATGTCAATTATACTAGTATGCCTTCTCTTATGAAAATATGATCTATCTGATTATGAGTTTTACCATCTGGAGAAGACTAGGTATATTTATGGATATCTTTATGTTTAAAAGTGGTACTTTTCACAATTAAATTCTTTGAGGATGCAAAAGTAATCAATCTTATACCATTATCTTTACTTAATTCATGAAGACTTTCTTTACCAATCGTGGGTTTAAATGTATCTTCTTTGCCAATCTGTGCATTACAGTCACCTAACAGAATTTTCATATCATACTGAGAAAATTTATCGAAGACCTGTTCTAACTATGTATAAAAATCATCTTTAGTATTATCATCTTTATCTTCCGTTGGTGCATGTATGTTTATTAAAATAATTTTACACCACCTACCCTGTAAAACTGCATATTATATCCTATCATTAACAAATTCTACTGTTTTAAGAGCCGAGATAATTCTATTATTTATGAAAAAGCCTGTTCCAAAATTATGATTTTCAGTACCACCATAGAAAAAAGTATAATTTTTAGTTTTACACAATTCTCTTCTCCTGGCCACCTAACTTCCTGGACAGCTACTACATCTAATTTATACTTAACTATCTCATTAACAGTACACTGAAATGCCCCAGGGCGGTAAAGGCTCAGAACATTCCAGGTGCCTAATTTAATATCCTTATTCCTATGTAGATCTTATCCTTAGTCCAGGGACCTCCCAAAGTAGTCCCCACCCGGAGATCCGAACGGGGGACTATTTTACCTCCGGAATATTTTACCTTGGGAACATCCATGGCCTTATATTGCTGTTTCTTGACATTTTTTTTACAGTGCAGAGTTGTCAGCTCTACGCCTAACCCCCAATATGAATGGAATGTTTGAATAGTTACTCCTTAAAAGTAACTCCGAGTTAATCACTTGAGAAAGTAATTCGCATATAATTACTGTTATTACTGTTCTTTAGAAAGTACCTAACATAGTTATGATTACAGTTACTTTATTCTAGATTTGTTTCATCTCGTAAGACGTTGTTCGGAACATGAGTGCAAGCGCGATGTCCTTTTCACCACCGATGACCAGCAAATCCTTAGCATTAAGTTTCATGAAATTATAACTTATTTCTTACATTTCATGTACAAACATTGAGGCAATAAAATTCACAGTAAAATTCTGTTACAAAGCAATGACGATTAACATTTCATTTGATTTTGTTGAGCAAACCAAATATTTTTTTAGAATTTTTGTTGAACTATAAAATTACTGTGTCCATGAGGTATGTTGGAGATTATGTATGTAGTCTTATGTGGTAAGTGTTCTAATACAAATACACTTAGGATACATCCTGGCTCTTGACGAAAAAATACAAAATTGTTCTCATGATATCAAGATTTTAGTAATCAACAATTGATTGATTGATTTGCTTTATTTTTACTTCGCTTTTTGTGCCACTTTTGGCTAATTTACACAGATGGGGATGAGTGATAATGTGATGAAATTTATGAATGAACAGTGACAAACATCCATCCCCAGGCCGGGATTCGAACCCACGACCACTGGCATCGTAGCGCGATGCGCTAACCTTTCCGCCATGGGGGCCAGCTTTAATAATCGTTAATTTACCCATTCTTTGAGGAGAACATTTAGTTCAAGATAATATTTCTTTCCATGCAGTAAAGTAATTGTACAACTTACTACAGTTAGGTGGAAAAATATATGAGTTACAATTACTAATTTCATAACCTAAGTAGTTTACAGTTACTGTTACTTGAAAATGTTACTGATACCTCCAAAAATTCTACATCAGCTGCAGAACTGAAAACCAGAATAGACCAAATCCGTAAAGAACTATGAAACAGGACATTGTGTGGTGACAAGACATGCAAATAACTTAGATGCGCTAGCAAAACTGTTTTTAATATTTAACTATTATAAAAATAATCTTCTATTGTGTATCCAGAATTCTTCTGACATTTTTCCTTCAAAATCGCGATATTAAAACTCAGTAAAAAATAAGGGTGCAGAATTCCATGTTTATTCACTTCAAGGATAAAAGATTGAGGATCGTTAGAGAGCGCTAATATTTATAAATATTTACAAAATGTTCACTTAAATTCTGCAAATTTATGAAGAAAATCTGGTAACGTCACCGATAAAAGATATAAATGTGTTCAAGTACTGTCATGTAAAGTGAATTTTACAGTCAACGCAGCATTGGCTTCAAACGTAATTGCAAAATGTTTTCAATTATTTCAATTACTCTCCTTACTTTATGCATTTCGTGTTTGAATTAACTACAGTTATCTTTGTATGTTCTCTTCTGTTTTCGAAATATTAAAAGAAATACATAATACAATACAAGGGATTTTATATTACTATTACGACTATTACTATCTTCCATTGCTGATAAATTGTTGTATTTTATTCAATAAGAACATACAACTAAAATCTCATGATAAACAATTACGTTGCTCCACATCTACTTAGATTTTTCAATAAAATCTGCTAACCAACGTGATGTCATATCTCATCAAGGAGTACCCTAATCGACCAACCTGTATGTATCTACCTTGATTACGCGGAGATCTGGCAACATGGCCCTCGGTTGCCATGGCAAACGGTGCTTCCATCTGTTATCGAAATATTACCACAAAATTGCCTTTAGTACGGCCTTAATTGACACGTGGGTTCTGAATTAAACTTTGGGGGTGGGACAGTATCCAACTCTAGGTCTTAGATTATGGCGGGTAGTTTAGTTAGAGAGGGATTGAGCATTAAATTGAGGGTATCCACACGTTTTCGACCCTGAACGTGCCAAAAGAGAAGATGGAAAGGATTAAATATCTATGGATCTTAAGAATGTATTGACATCCTATTAAATTAATATTCTTGAAAGCCTGCAAAGAAATCGATGTAAAAATTTTCTTGCTCGCTTCGCTCGCAATTATGTGTTATTTGGCGCTTTAATGAAGTGAATGTGAAGTTTTTATACTATAGCTGCATTACAAGACAGGCGATATTCTCGATTATGATGAACGATTCTAGGGGTGGTCTTGAGTGATGGTCGGGTCACCCCTGTTTAGGGACGAGTGACAGATGAAGCTAACAAATAGAGTATCTTTCGATATGGTTTGAGGGTGCGAATGATATGGTTTTGGGGGGGACACATGACGTGATATTGGAGGGATGCGCCATTGACCTTGGGGAGGATGGCCCCTTTGCCTTACCATAACTATAATATAACTAATATAACATAACTGTAATGTCGGACTAAAATATTCTTACTTAGTTTAAAAGCTGAGGCTGTAAAGGCGCACTCAGCACATATAAGGACAAAACACAGGAAAACACACACACACAGTCCTACAGAGATTATACCTATAGGTATACTGACGAGAATTAGAACCATTTAGGTCTTTCTACGATATCGTCCAGCCCCTTTTGAGAAGGGTTGCAAGCACAAGTAAGCAATCCACTTACGGATATGTAATAGAATCTAGCAATGAGGGAATTACAGTAGTGTTGTATTTTGGTAAGCTGTCAAGTACTGCAAACTCAAATTATATGCCCAGACGCCAAAACTTGTTTAGTCTGCAAATTGCAGTCCAGGATGTATAGTACGTGAATGTGAGGTTGACAATTGGGTGTACTACGTGGAGGGGTCACCCCTTGCACCCCAATTTGAAGTATGGTTGGATGTGTATTAATGAAGGGCTAGCTGTAGAAAGGGTATAACTCAGAAAACATAGTTTGGAGATAATGGACGAAACACATTACATCTCTCGCTAGAATATTACAATATTCCTGTATATTTGTCTATACAATCTGAATGAATATTTTTTCTAGAAAGAGATGCTTAATGCAGATAGTTTTCGTTAATTATTTCCAAACTATGTTCTCTGAGTTACACCCTTCTTCCAGCTAGCCTTTCAATTACTGTTTTCAAAACATCAGGAAAATACTCAAAGTGGGAAGGGGGACGAGGGTGTATTTCCTACCCCGGTCAAGACAATTTGCATACAACAGCCCTCTTACCAGCTATGAGAATTTGTGTTAGCATTTCCCCACTTATAAATTTCTACTTCAAGCACTGGATCACACTAAATCATGCTGGATGGATCAAGTGAAAAGCCCCTTCGACTAAACATTGGAATGACTAAAATTGTGACTAGATTGTGACTAGAAATGTTTAAGATTAGAATGCAAAAAAAAAAGAAAATAATCTCAATACGAAATAAATACGAAATACAATATAAACATGAAGTAAATAGGCGCGAAGCAGCAAGATACATTTCACCCCGGCGAGGTACATTTTTTGGGGCCCCAGCCCTTACTGTCCACCTTCCCGTCCTGCAACGCTATCCTGGTCCCCCTACTTCCTCCAATAAAAACATGGCCAAAATAGCAGGCTTGTTTTTTTTAAATACTTAAGTGTTACTGTTAGAGAACACGTTTATTTTAGATATGTGTTATTTAATACATAATTTTAATGGCATCAAATTAACAGCAATTTCTCAGCTTAAATTGCTACATGAATTCACAATATACTTATTATGTTATTCATTAGTAATTTCAATTAAGTATTGCCTATACAAATCATACTTTTTTTTTTAGAACAAATAGCCACGCTCATGTGATCAGTAATAAGGTTTTGGCGCTACTCGGGGGGAGGGCTAATTTGGAGATGGAAATGGGCGAGAACGGAGTCCAATGCCAACCCACTGACTGCAAGGTGCTGATACAATACAACCTTTACTAATCAACGGAAAACGAATAAAGAATGAGAAAAATTAAATCATTGTACTTTAAAATCAAGTAGGGCGTCGTTATGTAGGCTATTTGCACATTGCTTGATCACAGTCTAATGTCAATTAGCACGACTCAATGGGATCCCATCATGTCGAGTACATGAGTTGTGATGGACAATGGAAGTGGTGCAGGTGACTGAAAATCCCGCCAAGTGTGAGATACGACTAGTGATCAGGTTTTTGACCGCGAAAAATGTGAAAGCGGCAGACATTTATCGCCAGTTACGTGAGATGTATTGTGAGAAGCATGGGCGTCCGGAAGAGGGGGCAAGGGGGGCCGTGGACCCCCTGGAAAATGGAAGTCAACCAAAAAATATGTATTTCACACATATAATTTCATTTTAGCCACAATAATATGTGTTAATTATTGCATGGACACCATAAATTCAAATTTAAGCAATGTTTATTAGGGAACAACACTATGTTTGGGAAAAATTTGTCTTCGTTTGCCCCCCCTGGAAAAAAATACCTTCCTTGCTCCTCCCTGGAAAAAATCCTGCGGACGTCCATGGTGAGAAGGGAATGTGCGTAAGGACGGTCGCACGAATGTTCATGACGCACCACGAGCAGGACGCTCCTCAATCATAACGGACCCATTGGTGCATGATGTTGAGAACGCGATACGAGCCAAACGCCGTTTGACAGCATCAACGCTGTCCGATTTGTTTCCACAAGCTTCACATTCTGTACTGTACACGATTTTAGTGGAGAATTTGAAGTACAGAAAGCTGTGTGCTCGGTGGGTGCCCAAAATGCTCACAGAGGAACACAAGAGTAAGCGAATGGAAAGTGCATTGTGCAAGTGCACGGTACCAAAGTGAAGGTGACGAACTGTTGAGCCATATCGTCACTGGGGACGAGTCATTTGTGTCCCTCTACACCCCCGAAACAAAACAACAATCCAAGGAATGGCGTCACACATCATCCCCCACAAAGGTGAACACACGGCCACACACTGCAGCTGCCACACAGTCGCTCATTGACTCATTTGGCTGGGAGCGGATGGACCACCCTGGATAATCAACCTTTTCGAGCAAGGCCTCATCTCCAGGAAGCTATCAACTCGCGGCAAGCCACGGCACCTAGCGACCTGTTGAATGTTGATGGATAATAAACCTTTTCCTGCTCCCACAAAAATAGGCAATAATTAGGCTGGAGAGTTCAATGAACTAACCGATCTCTAATTACGCACTGCTAATGATTATTCAATAATCAAGATTTCCGTACAGTCCACGGAGCGGATGGACCACCCTCGCCCCTAGCGATTATCACCTAATCCTCCACTTGAAGACTTTCCTCGCTGGGAAGCGATTCAATAGCGCCGATGAAGCCAAACAGACCGTGACGGATTGGATGACTGACCTGGCGGCAGATTTCTTTGATGAGGGTCTACAAAAGCCCCATCTACCGCTACGACAAGAGTCTCAACAACTATTGGGACTACGTTGAGAAGTAGCTGAATGTATATATGAACAGCCACAGAGGTAATTAAATTTCTTCCTTTGCATGTTTTCGTTTATTTCAAAACGGCCCCTAATTAAAAAATAAACCAGATACATCAAAATTGTTACACTTTATTGTCAAACATGTAAAACATAAACCTACAATAAAATAATTTACCGAGAGTTATTTAAGATTTGTTTGAATTATACGAGTACATAGTTTATCACTGGTATGTTCTGAGATATTAGCATAACACTTTTTCATTAAAAGTTACAAAGAATACTGGATAAATTGGGGAGAAAAAACACATATATAACATATGTTGAGAGTGTCGGTAGTTGTGTTACACCCACACACAGAGACACAGCTGAAGACGAAATCTTTCACCCACATTATTCCAAGTAACTTCCTAACCATTACCACACTATTAAGATGGTCAAAGAAATAAAAATCGAACGGACTGACATCAGAACTCCTTGTAGGCCATTCTAATTGTCCTCCCAGTACAAATCAATTTTGGGAAACTGTGTTAAGGTAGGAAGCGATAATATGAAAAACTCTGTAGGCTTCCGTCAAACGGATATATCGTAGTGCCCAAAAAATCACTAATCACTAATACGGCGTCAAACGATGTTCTAATGTGCACTTGGGCGCCTTTTCTCGTGGCCCGACGTTAAACGATGTTCTAATGTCACCTGGGCGCCTTGTCTCGGGGCCCTATGTCAAACGATGTTATAATGTTCTCTTGGGCGCCTTGTCTCGTGGCCCGACGTCAACCGATTTTCCAATGTGCATCTGTGCGCCTTGTCTCTTGGGCCGGCGTCAAACGATGTTCCAATGTGCAACTGTGCGCTTTGTCTCGTGGCCCGGCGTCAAACGACGTTCTAATGTCACCTGGGCGCCTTGTCTCGGGGCCCGATGTCAAACGATGTTATAATGTGCACTTGGGCGCCTTGTCTCGTGGCCCGACGTCAAACGATGTTCTAATGTCACCTGGGCGCCTTGTCTCGGGGCCATATGTCAAACGATGTTATAATGTTCTCTTGGGCGCCTTGTCTCGTGGCCCGACGTCAACCAATTTTATAATGTGCATCTGTGCGCCTTGTCTCTTGGGCCGGCGTCAAACGATGTTCCAATGTGCAACTGTGCGCTTTGTCTCGTGGCCCGGCGTCAAACGATGTTCTAACGTCACCTGGGTGCCTTGTCTCGGGGCCCTATGTCAAACGATGTTATAATGTGCACTTGGGCGCCTTTTCTCGTGGCCCGACGTCAAACGATGTTCTAATGTCACCTGGGCGCCTTGTCTCGGGGCCATATGTCAAACGATGTTATAATGTTCTCTTGGGCGCCTTGTCTCGTGGCCCGACGTCAACCAATTTTATAATGTGCATCTGTGCGCCTTGTCTCTTGGGCCGGCGTCAAACGATGTTCCAATGTGCAACTGTGCGCTTTGTCTCGTGGCCCGGCGTCAAACGATGTTCTAATGTCACCTGGGCGCCTTGTTTCGGGGCCCGATGTCAAACGATGTTATATTGTGCACTTGGGCGCCTTGTCTCGCGGCCCGACGTCAAACGATGTTCTAATGTCACCTGGGCGCCTTGTTTCGGGGCCCGATGTCAAACGATGTTATAATGTGCACTTGGGCGCCTTGTCTCGTGGCCCGACGTCAAACAATTTTCCAATGTGCATCTGTGCGCCTTGTCTCTTGGGCCGGCGTCAAACGATGTTCCAATGTGCAACTGTGCGCTTTGTCTCGTGGCCCGGCGTCAAACTATGTTCTAATGTCACCTGGGCGCCTTGTTTCGGGGCCCGATGTCAAACGATGTTATAATGTGCACTTGGGCGCCTTGTCTCGTGGCCCGACGTCAAACGATGTTCTAATGTCACCTGGGCGCCTTGTTTCGGGGCCCGATGTCAAACGATGTTATAATGTGCACTTGGGCGCCTTGTCTCGTGGCCCGACGTCAAACAATGTAATAATGTCACCTGGGCACCTTGTATCGGGGTCCGACGTCCAACGATGTAATAATGTGCACCTAGGTGCTTTGTCTCGTGGCCCGACGTCAAAAGATGTTCCAATGTACATCTGGGTGCCTTGTTTTGTGCCCCGACGTCAAACGATGTTGTAATGTGCACCTGGGTGCCTTGTCTTGTGGCCCGACGTCAACCGATTTTCCAATGTGCATCTGCGCGCCTTGTCTCGTGGCCCGACGTCAAACGATGTTCTAATGTTACCTGGGCGCCTTGTTTCGGGGCCCGATGTCAAACGATGTTATAATGTGCACTTGGGCGCCTTGTCTCGTGGCCCGACGTCAAACGATGTAATAATGTCACCTGGGCACCTTGTCTCGGGGTCCGACGTCAAACGATGTTATAATGTGCACTTGGGCGCCTTGTCTCGCGGCCCGACGTCAAACGATGTTCTAATGTCACCTGGGCGCCTTGTTTCGGGGCCCGATGTCAAACGATGTTATAATGTGCACTTGGGCGCCTTGTCTCGTGGCCCGACGTCAAACGATGTAATAATGTCACCTGGGCACCTTGTCTCGGGGCCCGATGTCAAACGATGTTATAATGTGCACTTGGGCGCCTTGTCTCGTGGCCCGACGTCAAACGATGTTCTAATGTCACCTGGGCGCCTTGTTTCGGGGCCCGATGTCAAACGATGTTATAATGTGCACTTGGGCGCCTTGTCTCGTGGCCCGACGTCAAACGATGTAATAATGTCACCTGGGCACCTTGTCTCGGGGCCCGATGTCAAACGATGTTATAATGTGCACTTGGGCGCCTTGTCTCACGGCCCGACGTCAAACGATGTTCTAATGTCACCTGGGCGCCTTGTTTCGGGGCCCGATGTCAAACGATGTTATAATGTGCACTTGGGCGCCTTGTCTCGTGGCCCGACGTCAAACGATGTTCTAATGTCACCTGGGCGCCTTGTTTCGGGGCCCGATGTCAAACGATGTTATAATGTGCACTTGGGCGCCTTGTCTCGTGGCCCGACGTCAAACAATGTAATAATGTCACCTGGGCACCTTGTATCGGGGTCCGACGTCCAACGATGTAATAATGTGCACCTAGGTGCTTTGTCTCGTGGCCCGACGTCAAAAGATGTTCCAATGTACATCTGGGTGCCTTGTTTTGTGCCCCGACGTCAAACGATGTTGTAATGTGCACCTGGGTGCCTTGTCTTGTGGCCCGACGTCAACCGATTTTCCAATGTGCATCTGCGCGCCTTGTCTCGTGGCCCGACGTCAAACGATGTTCTAATGTCACCTGGGCGCCTTGTTTCGGGGCCCGATGTCAAACGATGTTATAATGTGCACTTGGGCGCCTTGTCTCGGGGTCTGACGTCAAACGATGTTCTAACGTCACCTGGGTGCCTTGTCTCGGGGCCCTATGTCAAACGATGTTATAATGTGCACTTGGGCGCCTTTTCTCGTGGCCCGACG
This sequence comes from Lepisma saccharinum, assembly GCF_977018435.1. Taxonomy (NCBI): domain Eukaryota; kingdom Metazoa; phylum Arthropoda; class Insecta; order Zygentoma; family Lepismatidae; genus Lepisma; species Lepisma saccharinum. The sequence goes on along the minus strand of NC_139235.1, from coordinate 40,725,388 downwards.
TTAAACGATGTTCTAATGTCACCTGGGCGCCTTGTCTCGGGGCCCTATGTCAAACGATGTTATAATGTTCTCTTGGGCGCCTTGTCTCGTGGCCCGACGTCAACCAATTTTCCAATGTGCATCTGTGCGCCTTGTCTCTTGGGCCGGCGTCAAACGATGTTCTAATGTCACCTGGGCGCCTTGTCTCGTGGCCCGATGTCAAATGATGTTATAATGTGCACTTGGGCGCCTTGTCTCGTGGCCCGACGTCAAACGATGTAATAATGTCACCTGGGCACCTTGTCTCGGGGTCCGACGTCAAACGATGTTATAATGTGCACTTGGGCGCCTTGTCTCGCGGCCCGACGTCAAACGATGTTCTAATGTCACCTGGGCGCCTTGTTTCGGGGCCCGATGTCAAACGATGTTATAATGTGCACTTGGGCGCCTTGTCTCGTGGCCCGACGTCAAACGATGTAATAATGTCACCTGGGCACCTTGTCTCGGGGCCCGATGTCAAACGATGTTATAATGTGCACTTGGGCGCCTTGTCTCGTGGCCCGACGTCAAACGATGTTCTAATGTCACCTGGGCGCCTTGTTTCGGGGCCCGATGTCAAACGATGTTATAATGTGCACTTGGGCGCCTTGTCTCGTGGCCCGACGTCAAACGATGTAATAATGTCACCTGGGCACCTTGTCTCGGGGCCCGATGTCAAACGATGTTATAATCTGCACTTGGGCGCCTTGTCTCGCGGCCCGACGTCAAACGATGTTCTAATGTCACCTGGGCGCCTTGTTTCGGGGCCCGATGTCAAACGATGTTATAATGTGCACTTGGGCGCCTTGTCTCGTGGCCCGACGTCAAACGATGTTCTAATGTCACCTGGGCGCCTTGTTTCGGGGCCCGATGTCAAACGATGTTATAATGTGCACTTGGGCGCCTTGTCTCGTGGCCCGACGTCAAACAATGTAATAATGTCACCTGGGCACCTTGTATCGGGGTCCGACGTCCAACGATGTCATAATGTGCACCTAGGTGCTTTGTCTCGTGGCCCGACGTCAAAAGATGTTCCAATGTACATCTGGGTGCCTTGTTTTGTGCCCCGACGTCAAACGATGTTGTAATGTGCACCTGGGTGCCTTGTCTTGTGGCCCGACGTCAACCGATTTTCCAATGTGCATCTGCGCGCCTTGTCTCGTGGCCCGACGTCAAACGATGTTCTAATGTCACCTGGGCGCCTTGTTTCGGGGCCCGATGTCAAACGATGTTATAATGTGCACTTGGGCGCCTTGTCTCGGGGTCTGACGTCAAACGATGTTCTAACGTCACCTGGGTGCCTTGTCTCGGGGCCCTATGTCAAACGATGTTATAATGTGCACTTGGGCGCCTTTTCTCGTGGCCCGACGTTAAACGATGTTCTAATGTCACCTGGGCGCCTTGTCTCGGGGCCCTATGTCAAACGATGTTATAATGTTCTCTTGGGCGCCTTGTCTCGTGGCCCGACGTCAACCAATTTTCCAATGTGCATCTGTGCGCCTTGTCTCTTGGGCCGGCGTCAAACGATGTTCTAATGTCACCTGGGCGCCTTGTCTCGTGGCCCGATGTCAAATGATGTTATAATGTGCACTTGGGCGCCTTGTCTCGTGGCCCGACGTCAAACGATGTTCTAATGTCACCTGGGCGCCTTGTTTCGGGGCCCGATGTCAAACGATGTTATAATGTGCACTTGGGCGCCTTGTCTCGTGGCCCGACGTCAAACAATTTTCCAATGTGCATCTGTGCGCCTTGTCTCTTGGGCCGGCGTCAAACGATGTTCCAATGTGCAACTGTGCGCTTTGTCTCGTGGCCCGGCGTCAAACGATGTTCTAATGTCACCTGGGCGCCTTGTTTCGGGGCCCGATGTCAAACGATGTTATATTGTGCACTTGGGCGCCTTGTCTCGCGGCCCGACGTCAAACGATGTTCTAATGTCACCTGGGCGCCTTGTTTCGGGGCCCGATGTCAAACGATGTTATATTGTGCACTTGGGCGCCTTGTCTCGCGGCCCGACGTCAAACGATGTTCTAATGTCACCTGGGCGCCTTGTTTCGGGGCCCGATGTCAAACGATGTTATAATGTGCACTTGGGCGCCTTGTCTCGTGGCCCGACGTCAAACAATTTTCCAATGTGCATCTGTGCGCCTTGTCTCTTGGGCCGGCGTCAAACGATGTTCCAATGTGCAACTGTGCGCTTTGTCTCGTGGCCCGGCGTCAAACTATGTTCTAATGTCACCTGGGCGCCTTGTTTCGGGGCCCGATGTCAAACGATGTTATAATGTGCACTTGGGCGCCTTGTCTCGCGGCCCGACGTCAAACGATGTTCTAATGTCACCTGGGCGCCTTGTTTCGGGGCCCGATGTCAAACGATGTTATAATGTGCACTTGGGCGCCTTGTCTCGTGGCCCGACGTCAAACAATGTAATAATGTCACCTGGGCACCTTGTATCGGGGTCCGACGTCCAACGATGTAATAATGTGCACCTAGGTGCTTTGTCTCGTGGCCCGACGTCAAAAGATGTTCCAATGTACATCTGGGTGCCTTGTTTTGTGCCCCGACGTCAAACGATGTTGTAATGTGCACCTGGGTGCCTTGTCTTGTGGCCCGACGTCAACCGATTTTCCAATGTGCATCTGCGCGCCTTGTCTCGTGGCCCGACGTCAAACGATGTTCTAATGTTACCTGGGCGCCTTGTTTCGGGGCCCGATGTCAAACGATGTTATAATGTGCACTTGGGCGCCTTGTCTCGTGGCCCGACGTCAAACGATGTAATAATGTCACCTGGGCACCTTGTCTCGGGGTCCGACGTCAAACGATGTTATAATGTGCACTTGGGCGCCTTGTCTCGCGGCCCGACGTCAAACGATGTTCTAATGTCACCTGGGCGCCTTGTTTCGGGGCCCGATGTCAAACGATGTTATAATGTGCACTTGGGCGCCTTGTCTCGTGGCCCGACGTCAAACGATGTAATAATGTCACCTGGGCACCTTGTCTCGGGGCCCGATGTCAAACGATGTTATAATGTGCACTTGGGCGCCTTGTCTCGTGGCCCGACGTCAAACGATGTTCTAATGTCACCTGGGCGCCTTGTTTCGGGGCCCGATGTCAAACGATGTTATAATGTGCACTTGGGCGCCTTGTCTCGTGGCCCGACGTCAAACGATGTAATAATGTCACTTGGGCACCTTGTCTCGGGGCCCGATGTCAAACGATGTTATAATGTGCACTTGGGCGCCTTGTCTCGCGGCCCGACGTCAAACGATGTTCTAATGTCACCTGGGCGCCTTGTTTCGGGGCCCGATGTCAAACGATGTTATAATGTGCACTTGGGCGCCTTGTCTCGTGGCCCGACGTCAAACGATGTTCTAATGTCACCTGGGCGCCTTGTTTCGGGGCCCGATGTCAAACGATGTTATAATGTGCACTTGGGCGCCTTGTCTCGTGGCCCGACGTCAAACAATGTAATAATGTCACCTGCGCACCTTGTATCGGGGTCCGACGTCCAACGATGTAATAATGTGCACCTAGGTGCTTTGTCTCGTGGCCCGACGTCAAAAGATGTTCCAATGTACATCTGGGTGCCTTGTTTTGTGCCCCGACGTCAAACGATGTTGTAATGTGCACCTGGGTGCCTTGTCTTGTGCCCCACGTCAACCGATTTTCCAATGTGCATCTGCGCGCCTTGTCTCGTGGCCCGACGTCAAACGATGTTCTAATGTCACCTGGGCGCCTTGTTTCGGGGCCCGATGTCAAACGATGTTATAATGTGCACTTGGGCGCCTTGTCTCGGGGTCTGACGTCAAACGATGTTCTAACGTCACCTGGGTGCCTTGTCTCGGGGCCCTATGTCAAACGATGTTATAATGTGCACTTGGGCGCCTTTTCTCGTGGCCCGACGTTAAACGATGTTCTAATGTCACCTGGGCGCCTTGTCTCGGGGCCCTATGTCAAACGATGTTATAATGTTCTCTTGGGCGCCTTGTCTCGTGGCCCGACGTCAACCAATTTTCCAATGTGCATCTGTGCGCCTTGTCTCTTGGGCCGGCGTCAAACGATGTTCTAATGTCACCTGGGCGCCTTGTCTCGTGGCCCGATGTCAAATGATGTTATAATGTGCGCTTGGGCGCCTTGTCTCGTGGCCCGACGTCAAACGATGTAATAATGTCACCTGGGCACCTTGTCTCGGGGTCCGACGTCAAACGATGTTATAATGTGCACTTGGGCGCCTTGTCTCGCGGCCCGACGTCAAACGATGTTCTAATGTCACCTGGGCGCCTTGTTTCGGGGCCCGATGTCAAACGATGTTATAATGTGCACTTGGGCGCCTTGTCTCGTGGCCCGACGTCAAACGATGTAATAATGTCACCTGGGCACCTTGTCTCGGGGCCCGATGTCAAACGATGTTATAATGTGCACTTGGGCGCCTTGTCTCGTGGCCCGACGTCAAACGATGTTCTAATGTCACCTGGGCGCCTTGTTTCGGGGCCCGATGTCAAACGATGTTATAATGTGCACTTGGGCGCCTTGTCTCGTGGCCCGACGTCAAACGATGTAATAATGTCACCTGGGCACCTTGTCTCGGGGCCCGATGTCAAACGATGTTATAATGTGCACTTGGGCGCCTTGTCTCGCGGCCCGACGTCAAACGATGTTCTAATGTCACCTGGGCGCCTTGTTTCGGGGCCCGATGTCAAACGATGTTATAATGTGCACTTGGGCGCCTTGTCTCGTGGCCCGACGTCAAACGATGTTCTAATGTCACCTGGGCGCCTTGTTTCGGGGCCCGATGTCAAACGATGTTATAATGTGCACTTGGGCGCCTTGTCTCGTGGCCCGACGTCAAACAATGTAATAATGTCACCTGGGCACCTTGTATCGGGGTCCGACGTCCAACGATGTAATAATGTGCACCTAGGTGCTTTGTCTCGTGGCCCGACGTCAAAAGATGTTCCAATGTACATCTGGGTGCCTTGTTTTGTGCCCCGACGTCAAACGATGTTGTAATGTGCACCTGGGTGCCTTGTTTTGTGGCCCGACGTCAACCGATTTTCCAATGTGCATCTGCGCGCCTTGTCTCGTGGCCCGACGTCAAACGATGTTCTAATGTCACCTGGGCGCCTTGTTTCGGGGCCCGATGTCAAACGATGTTATAATGTACACTTGGGCGCCTTGTCTCGGGGTCTGACGTCAAACGATGTTCTAATGTCACCTGGGTGCCTTGTCTCGGGGCCCTATGTCAAACGATGTTATAATGTGCACTTGGGCGCCTTTTCTCGTGGCCCGACGTTAAACGATGTTCTAATGTCACCTGGGCGCCTTGTCTCGGGGCCCTATGTCAAACGATGTTATAATGTTCTCTTGGGCGCCTTGTCTCGTGGCCCGACGTCAACCAATTTTCCAATGTGCATCTGTGCGCCTTGTCTCTTGGGCCGGCGTCAAACGATGTTCTAATGTCACCTGGGCGCCTTGTCTCGTGGCCCGATGTCAAATGATGTTATAATGTGCACTTGGGCGCCTTGTCTCGTGGCCCGACGTCAAACGATGTAATAATGTCACCTGGGCACCTTGTCTCGGGGTCCGACGTCAAACGATGTAATAATGTGCACCTAGGTGCTTTGTCTCGTGGCCCGACGTCAAAAGATGTTCCAATGTACATCTGGGTGCCTTGTTTTGTGTCCCGACGTCAAACGATGTTGTAATGTGCACCTGGGTACCTTGTCTTGTGGCTCGACGTCAACCGATTTTCCAATGTGCATCTGTGCGCCTTGTCTCGTGGCCCGACGTCAAACTTTGTTCTAATGTCACCTGGGCGCCTTGTTTCCGGGCCCGATGTCAAATGATGTTATAATGTGCACTTGGGCGCCTTGTCTCGTGGCCCGACGTCAAACGATGTAATAATGTCACCTGGGCACCTTGTCTCGGGGTCCGACGTCAAACGATGTAATAATGTGCACCTAGGTGCTTTGTCTCGTGGCCCGACGTCAAAAGATGTTCCAATGTACATCTGGGTGCCTTGTTTTGTGTCCCGACGTCAAACGATGTTGTAATGTGCACCTGGGTACCTTGTCTTGTGGCTCGACGTCAACCGATTTTCCAATGTGCATCTGTGCGCCTTGTCTCGTGGCCCGACGTCAAACTTTGTTCTAATGTCACCTGGGCGCCTTGTTTCCGGGCCCGATGTCAAACGATGTTATAATGTTCTCTTGGGCGCCTTGTCTCGTGGCCCGACGTCAACCGATTTTCCAATGTGCATCTGTGCGCCTTGTCTCTTGGGCCGGCGTCAAACGATGTTCCAATGTGCAACTGTGCGCTTTGTCTCGTGGCCCGATTTCAAACGATGTTCTAATGTCACCTTGGCGCCTTGTCTTGGGGGCCGATGTCAATCGATGTTATAATGTGCACTTGGGCGCCCTGTCTCGTGGCCCGATGTCAAACGAAGTTATAATGTGCACCTTGTCTTGTGGCCCGGCGTCAAACGATGTTCCAATGTGCACCTGGGCGCCTTGTCTCGTGGCCCGGCGTTAAACCATGTTGCAATGTGCCCCTTATCTTCATGGTCCGCGTCAAAAGTTTTTATTTTAGATGTGCATCTTGAAACCGTCTCTTGTCACCCTACATGCAAACATTCTCGTATTAATCTTAATAAATGTTCAACTTCGTGTTGTGTGGACAAGGCGGTAGGCATGAGCATTCCATGTCAAAGTACCCATGAATTTCAATTTTTAAAAATTAAATGCAATGCTGTAACTACTTTATCCTTTCTTTTGAGTGAACATATAAAATTGTAATTTGCATAAAACTTCAAGTATTTTACGTAATTAACTTAGAAGGTATTTTATATATTGTTTGTTTATTTTAACTTCTTTATTTACTTTTGTTTTCTATTGTGTCTTACCAGTGACACCAAAAAACAATTAATTTGTCCAATAATTGTGACATTCCCTCTTCAACTCCACTACAATATCCAAAGGTCAATTACTAACTTTCTTTTCCTCAAATAATTTATTTTTCATAGTTTGAAAATTATCATAAATTAAAATAAATTTCTTATTTATCAAAGAGGCAGCGTTTCGTCTGCCCCCTCTGTCACACAACTGTTAGCTTATAGCTATAAAGTAGAGCGTTTTTGAAGACCATAACTTGAAATCTTAATATTGCTCTGCTTCTCGCATATTTTATCCCTCTAATTTTGTGATTTTTATGTGGTTTAGTGCTGTATTAGGTTGTATACTGTTCTCAGCGCTTAAAATAAACTTTTATTATTATTATCATCAACATCATCATCATCATATACATACAATATTTTGTACTAACTTTCGGATTCCTGAAAATTTTTGTGTACCTTCCCATCTCTCACCCTGGCGCTCTCTTGACCCCCATCTTAATTTTTTTCTGACGACGTTAATGCCTACGAGCGGGACAATGAAGGACAATGAAATAAAGAAAAGAGCAGCTATGGCTCTTAATGAAGATGAATATCTCGCTATAAACCTGCAGTGGCCTTGGCATTTTTTCTTAACATTGATGTTCGTGATTTTGCATCAATAATTTAAGATTCTCATGTGCGAAATACGGATCTTATCAATACGCTATCACTAAATCACTCGATCAGCCCTTCCACCGAAGAGCAAGGGGTCATTTCGTCCCCCAGTATGAGATCTGAATCTTTAACAAACTTGACACACTTACATATATTATAAGTGTGATGAGACAGATTTAAAAGTTGGCCAATAAAATATGGTAAGCAAAGAAAAGCATGCCGATGCAACATGGTCTTGCATAGTTGCGTGCAAACTGGAAGTGCCCGTTTGCGTGCATTGCGCTTTTCAAGTACAGGGCTAAAGTGAATAAAAAAATGAGATTGTATCATTCACGGATATATTACGCTCAGCATGACTATGCTACACGATTACAGGTAAGGTCGACCGTGCGAAGAACACTCCACAGCCAATTAACACCAAGAGTTTATATTTAAAAAGTACCACGCATGAGATATCATTAAAATGTATTTATAAGTCCCTATTTTTGTACCGTACTGTACCAACATTTGTCGAATTTAGGTTTCACTATATGCTTGCTAGCCATCTGGTCCAAAAATTTAAAATGTAAAAATTTCATAAGACGAACAGATTCTTAGTGGGGAGTATGTGATATATTAGCTTCACATATGAATTAGTAGTATCAATACAGTTTGCAGTATATTTAGTCAAATATGTGATACGTTTTAATTTTCTACGCAAGTCCGTAGCGATGGGGTAGGCTAGGGGGCTGAAGCCTATAGCGCCATGCACAGGGGGCGCCATTCAAAGCCCCCCTTTTACAAAAAAAGATAACAAAGAATATTCGACGGAGAAATTTACGCCTGGCAGAGGTAAGGGGAGAAGGAAAACATACAAGGTGTTAGAAATAGAAAAACAGTAATCTGTGTATTTGCTTGATATGAGTATTCTGTGCATGTTTTTTGATGTGAATATTCTGTGTTTTATTTTGCGGGATTATTATTCTGTGACCAGCAAGAGAAATGTCATGTACTGGTTGACTGTGTGTGAGATTAAACCTTAATTTACTTATATTGGTGTTTCGTTTTTAACACAAGGTGTTACTCGACCCTTGTTCGAAATGAACATTTTCAAGTAATAAAGTGACCCCTAGATACTTCCTGTGGGGCTCACCACGTGAAAAGGAATATCACCATTCAACTCGGTGCCGTTATTATTCTTAACCTTCCCTTCTTCTTTTACTTGTACTCTTTTGGCCTACAGTGGAACAACAGGCAAAAGGATCTGCGCAGAACCGCGAGTCGTGTGCATCGTACTTGCGCAGGGAAGGGTAGAGTGGAGTGGGCTTCATTATGGCCAGAGTTGAATGGATGAAGGGGAAGATGCGCGAAGGCTTTTGGCCGAAGGTTCTTTTGTTTGTGGCCATTTTATACAAACCTTCTTTGCATGGTATTCTGTTAACACACTGTTGGAACGATCTGCTTCCCAAAGTAGTAGCAATAGTACGTTTTTAAGGATGTTCTTCTGACTATAAGACGTAACTGAAATATTGCTAAATATCCTAATTTTCTTTTTATGCAAACTACGAATCTTTAAATATAACCTATATCAGATGTTTTCAAACTTTTTGCTGTAGTGACTTCCCACGGCTGGCATAATCTGCACGCGCCTCCTCTCACTAACAATAGATAAATGCATGTGACCATGCATGAAACACCATTATAACACCATTAAGCTTGTTTCCATGATATGAAAAACTCAATATGCTGACCAAGGCAGAAATTTATTTTATTATAAAACATAAACTAAACGTAACGTTTCAACCTTCTAGCAAGGTCTTCTTCAGACTATGTACCAAGTACAAATGTAACAAGGTACAAGAACAGGACGATATATATATACACAAAAATACTCCCCTCCAGACTATTAGAAAGTTGTTCTGGAACATTCTAGCAGGTGGCTTTCCCTTGTCAACTTTACTTTCACCTGAAAGTGAATGTGGTTGGACTCTTTATCTCACGCTCTATTTCCTCCATTCTTCTACCTTCTTCTCTCCTCCTTCTCTCTTGTCCTTTCCACTCTTTCTAACACCTTCTTCAATTCTTTGTTTATCATCAGTCCCCCATTCCAGTTCATTGTGTCTTCTTCACCTTTCTTCTCTATTTCCTTGGCCTCTTTCCATTTTCTCACTAGCATTCTCTTCTTCCTTCCTATCTGCTTAGCCTCATCCCACTCTATGTCATGTCCTGTCACATGAGTCCAACTCATTCAGGTGAAAGTAAAGTTGACAAGTGAAAGCCACCTGCTAGAATGTTCCAGAACAACTTTCTAATAGTCTGGAGGGGAGTATTTTTGTGTATATATATCGTCCTGTTCTTGTACCTTGTTACATTTGTACTTGGTACATAGTCTGAAGAAGACCTTGCTAGAAGGTTGAAACGTTTAGTTTATGTTTTATAATAAAATAAATTTCTGCCTTAGTCAGCATATTGAGTTTTTCACACCATGCATGTGTTTATTTACACATTTATTTACACATTCAAGTACTGAACATTAATGTGTAATCAATAAAGATTATGTACAATTTTCGTGTTTATAATTGGGTGTCAATTCACTCAGCGATGAGGAAAAAAAGGACACATAAAGGCAGTAAGAAAACATGGAAGATAGATGCTAATAAGAAGCATGTATTGCAATGTTTCAGGGGGGTGTATGAGCTTGCTTAGCGTCACACAGTTTATCGAATCTGGATAAATATTTCGAATTGCAAAGCGCATCTCATTGTGGACATTTACTCACCCCTTCTGCTGTGGTAAAATTTAGTGGAGGGTTCTGCGTTGAATGTATATCGGATCCGGTTGTACTGCCTGTCCCTGTGGAAAGTACTTTACGAAGTGGAGATGAAGTTGTGACAAGTGCTCCACAAACACAAATTTGATTTCTCCATTTAATTGTAATCCTCTTCTTTAAAAAATTCTCAACGTAAAAAAAGCAATTACGAATGTTTTCATATTTTTCTTCCAAAGCAGCAACTTCCATTGGAAGGTTGACACCTTCACTAATAGAGGTGCAGAATGTGGCTATCATTCCCTTGTAGAGACACATTTAGAACATTCAGTTTTTTTATAAAATGTCAAGAAGGTTAACTTCTGGACAAAGACGCTATTCATGAAGCTTTCATCATTGTCAAGGTTTTCTTCTACAAAGTGTGGGTGCAGTTCTTGTCTCAGTTCAAGAACACGGGAGATGACATTGCCGAGAAACAACCAACGTGAGTTGCAACAATACAGAAGATATTGATATATATTTTTATTATTACATTTTAAACTTCAGAAAGAGTGTAAATTCAGAAACCAGACCAGAACTTCCCTGTTAGATGTTACCGTAAAATATACAATATTCTACCGTACCGTTAAAATTTAACTGACTGTTCATTTACAAAAACGGAAAGCAGCTGTTTCTTTTCTCACGAGTAAGCATGGCTTGGAATTTTAAACATCGACATATTGTGATATAGAAAGATAAAAATTTAAATTTTACCTTACATAAATATAAATTGCAGCTATATACACAATAAATATATTTCTAAATATTAAATAAAAAAAACTATATTCATTACAGTTACGGTAATTGGATGGTAGCAGAAATTGACGTCAGGTCTCCAGTCAACTTTTTAGTGTTGAAGTTTTCGTACCCAGTCACGTAATCCAAAGAATTAAAAGTTTCGTAAGAGTTCACCAAATTACATAAAATTCACGAATAAAGTGGTCTTCCTGAAATACTCGAAGATTGCCCTTGATTGAGGTGAGGTAAAAGTATGTATTGATGTATTGATTTCAATGTATTGATGATCTTTAAACAAAATATTTAAATATTTTTAAAATATGAAAAAAACAATGGTGCCAGATCGCTCATCTGGTGTATCGAGTAGAAACATATACACAAGAATAATGATGTATAAAATAATTGTTATTAATGATTATATTATTATTATTAAAATTATTGTTACTATCACTACTTCATCAATTTTAAAGTCCATTGCACTATTAATAAAAGGTTTCGAAAAATATACATTTACAGAAGGAAGATGTAAAATTCTGCTTTTGTGTAAGAGAAATTTAAGTCTTTGTGAATAAGGTTTCTGTCATGTTAATGGTATAATTATGGCATGTTCCACACGGAAACTTTTGAAATTAGGTTTATTTTTCAGGAGTCGAAATTTAATGTGAGGAACCTGGTTCCAACAGTATTTCAAGGAGGTGTGAGAGTGAATTAGTAGGTCTAATTTCTTCGGGTCAGTCAACTCCAATTAAAGTCTATCTCGATAAATCTAACCAAGTTGGTAGAGACTACGTTTCCATGGTGACAGACTTTCAAACTGTACGTCTAGTCCCGATTAGACTCTCTGTGCATATAGTTGACTTAAAAACAAAGTCAAACTCAACACTTATGACCAGACTATATTAATAAGCAAGCGGACTATTGTCTTAATTGGCAACGGTTTCTAAAGAAAGAAAGAAAGAAAGGACAACGATATCAAGAAGATTGATTCCAGACACATTGGTAGTGGTTGTAGGCAAGTGGGTGGTTCTTCAAACCAACTGAGCTGTGGTTGGAATCAAGTAGAAGGTGTTTCCAACCAAGTGGGTGGACTGTGGGAGATCACTTCAACAAAGAGTGATAGTTTCAAATGAAAGGTACGTAGTACTAAGAACTAAGAAGTAAATCGTTGGTGATTTACCGAACAATAGTGGAACAAGTAGGAATATATTGAGTGTTCATTATGAAACAAAAATTTCACTTTCCCTTAAAAACACGATACGCGGTTGTGTTACTTTACCGTTTATTAGTATTACAATAAGGTACTGAACAGAAATAAAGTGAAAGGGGGTGAGAATATTTTGCAGAAGTAGTCACACTGAATACAATATAATATGATATGTGTTGGGAACAGTATAGCTGGAAAAGTTGACAACTGGGCGGTGTCCATCTACCCACTGCTCTCTGGCATCTTCACTGGTATTGTATAATCAAAGAAACTTTCCGGGACAGGAGCTCGAGGCCACAAACGATCTTGCTCCAATCCGAACGCAAATCCACCATCCCTCTCATCTTCTTAAGCTATTAAAAGGCTATTAATACAGTGCGTTCGTTTTGGCTCTGGCCCGAAATAACGTGTGAACAACTTTGAACAACTCTTACAACACAGGTTAGTACTCGTTAAGCAATATAAATATAATTGTCTACATGCTAAAGATACGTGCGTAAATAAGCGAGACGTTACGGGACGAAAATGCCGGCATCTGCGCCATGTCACGCGCTCTCTGGGCCCAGAGACAAAACGAACACACTATACGTTGCTGAAATGATTTTGTCAAAGCCGAATGAAAATTAATAATTTTTGACTCAACCTACTGAAGATTGACAACCAGGGTTTAATAAATAACCAGGACCTGGATTTTGATGACCTTTCATCTTTTAACTGGTGTAACATAGACATTGCTAACTAGTACAGAAATCCTGAACATCCTCCTCAGATAAATTTTATTTTTGTGGTCATTTTTTACCATTTTTTTTTATTTTTCGGTCATTTTTTTTAAATTTTGCGTCATTTTTAGGTCATTTTTTAAAATTTTGCGTCATTTTTAGGTCATTTTTTAAAAGTTTTGTGTCATTTCATGCTGAAACATAAGAAGTTCAACAATTTCTGTTTTGTCTGAATGTTATCTTGCGGTACTTACTCTGTGTTTAACTACCAACGCAACAAAACCTGTCTGAAAATCGCGAAATGCAACATTGTCGAGTTTCTTATTCATAGTCCGTACAACACACCAAGGTGAAGAAGCAATTGTTAAATTGTTTGTCTTGGAATATATATACTATTTTCAATAAGCAGATTGAGTTTTGTACTAATTTTTGGGTCATTTTTCAAGATTTTAGGTCATTTTACAGGATTTTTGTTGTCATTTTAAAGGCCATTTTTAGGTCATCAAATCCAGGCCCTGGTAATAACACTAAAGTTCTTTTACATGCATCGTCTGGATCCTCTCCTGCCATCTCGGAATTGTGAAAATTAAAAGAGATTAACGTAACACAGGATTTAAGCGGAATAACACCAAAAGGAACAACTGCAAATGTTGTTGAGTTGGTGTTTTAAGTCCACTTTATGCACAGCAAGGCTAATCGGGACTAGACCTACAGTTTAAAGTAGGATCCGAACCACTGTGTCATGTGCCTCCACCGGGTATCGAACCCAGGACCCCTTAATTACAAGGCAACGACGCTAACACTGCGCCATCGGGGATGCCCTATAACTGCAAATGTGAATTAGCGCGAAAGGAAAAACTGTTTCGTTATATTGCTTAATCCCCTTTTCACTGTTGTTCCGACTGCACATAATCTTTACATATTCGTTTCACAATAGGTTACTGCAGTGGCGACCGGCGGCAACTATGATGGGTAGTGCCAACGTGATCAAGAAATCGAAAAAAAGGAAAAAAAACTCCGCAATGCCTACTCCCGCCCCTCCTTCAGGTTGCGCCACTGACCAAGATGTTTATCCTCGTTTGGTAACGTGGAAAACAGTGTGTGTTTAAATAATAACGCAATCAACATCATCTTCACTCATTAACCTATCTTTATACACTTCCCTAAAAACACAACTGCAAGAGGAAGGGCAAAACAAGTCCTCTCACCTTCTCCTCCCCCTGCACACGTATTCCAACTGGATGTCAAAAATATGCTAGAAATTTGTTGTAAAAAGAAATTGTCGAAATGCGAAAGGAAACTCGCATCACCATAGGATTTTTTACTTTTATATATTTTTTTTAAAAAATCTGGATGGCCCTCTAAGCGCATCTATCTATTATCAAAATGTTCATTTAACTTCGGAAAAAGTACTACGTTCGTTTATCCAAAAAGTAGGCAGAAAAGTAGATAGTACCTCTCCCCCTTGAGCCGCCGCTGGGCTATTGTAATTAAAAAGAAATGATGTATCGAAATTGTTTAACCGCAAGAATGCCTAAATAATTGGTACTGTCAAGCGAGTCTTCGAATCTGATTACGATAAGTGAATATATCAGTCTGGTCACTTCTGGCTAATTCATTTCTACCAGTACAAGGTCTGCCGTTCAAAAATCGAGTTGTGACCGAGACTATCTCCGAGAGTCTGGTCTTGTTGCAGATTTTAGTAACTTAGAACGTCGAGTAAATGAAATTTTCGCCTAAATCAAAATTCCACTTTTTCAATCAAGATGTTGGCCACATGGTTGTTGTTTATAAATAGTGCTCGGAAGTTGACCTAAAAATCCCAAGAAATGGCCTATAAAATGACCTTAAAATTATTAAAAATGTTGTAAAAATTATATTTTGCTCCTAAAATGAAACGACTTTTTTCAATAATTCCTCGAAATCTGTTGTAGCAAAGGAAGCAAAGGGGAAAAAATCAATTGTGCTAATGTAGTTTTCTTTATTCTTACTTCAAGGTCACATAAAATACACCGCAAAGATTTTCTGTGAAAGCCATTCATCTCCTTTGAGAGTGGACTTTGCACAGTATTATTTTTTTTTTATTTTGTGACTAATTTCACTTTAAAACCACAGATCAAAGCGATAATAGAGGCCAGAAAGGGAACGTCAAAGTATGCTTCACCTAAAGTATTTTAGGTTAGCTGGAAGAAAAATAAATTTACCACAATTAATTATTTAATCCATTGCTATTAAACAGTCGTTAAGGCGTATGACTACCATGCGAGAGACCCGAGTTCGATCCCCGGCGGGGGAGAACCGGGATCTTTTCCATCTGTTCAAGCGGATCCGGCGCTCACCCAGCGTCGTATAAAGTGGATACCTGGAGGAAACTCTGGGGGGTAAAGGCGGCCAGGGGCGTGGGGCTTATCACATCACCCCCACCTTCGCCCGTGATCAAGAAAGTGTTGGGCCTAACTCCACACCTTCTATACCCCTTCATGGCGTGGTGCAAAGCATAGGATAGCCCTTTACTTTATAACTATAAATTTCATGTTAGGAAAGAAATACGTATGTAACTTATGCCAGTAAATGCATTTAAAATTTACAAGACAATAGGAAATTCCAAAAATAAACTTTAAAAAATTATCAAAATGGAACAAAAATGACCTAATAGCCAAGAAAGATCAGAAAATGCAAAATAAAATCAATGTTTTTTTGGTTCTAACTGAAGGGGAACAGATTACTACCAGGTTTAGCATCGTCTTCAAGGTTTAGAAAAAAATATATATTTTCATCGATTTCCGAGCCCTATTTATAAAAGTTACATTGTTGCCTAATGTGCCAGAAATACGTGTTTTTAGTTACTTCGCGACTCGAAATTTGCCTTTCGGTAACGAGAATATCGAGACAAGACAGGCTTCATCATTCACGAGAGGAGAGACTGTGAAGTTGCAGCTGATTTCTACCTTATTCTTCAAAAGTGATAATGTACACAACAAAGAGTTCCTTATTTATGTCTATATCTATCTGCTTAACCACAAAGGCTGACTCACCCACTCCGGAAAGTGCTTGCTGTGACGTCCTGAGATGCAGACATGCTCGTGTACCCTGTGAGTGACGTACTTCGGGAACTGCACTCCAAGAATGATTCCTGAAATGATAGACATGCCAAAGAACGTTTATTATCTTAACAAACTACCAAGGCAGGAAACCTATTATAGGATTCGGCACGGCACAGCCGAGGTATATGTCATATACAGACGTATTCTCCGAAATCTCATCTTTACATTGATGCACGATGCACATCACAATTTTGTTTCTTAACTGCTGTCACAATAATCAAAGCTACACCCCTTCCGAACGAAAATAGCATTGAATTGAATACGAAGAAAACACTTTCTCTCGTTGTGAAGACTCAGTCCCAGTGCGTGGTCTGCTGTGACGTCACACTATTGGACTCCATTTTGGAGGTAACACGGGCGACAGTCAGAAGCTTATATAATAGTTAGTGTCTGTCGGTGTTTAATATTCATAATTCATTTGTATGTATTTAGAATTAATATGCATGTATTTAGAATTCATTTGCATAATTTAGAATACATTTGCATTTCATTAGAATAATTTACATTTATGTATTTGCATATTTATAACTTTTATAGATTTTTAATTATTTATTTTATGAAAAATATGTAAATAAAAGGTAATTAGAGGTACTAAATGTTATGCATATGATTTTATGTTCATTACTGAAAAGTATGTAATGTATGAATCTAAAATATTTATGTTTATTGTATTGAAAATAAGTTTTTCCGGTTTATTAACGGGTATGAATGTTGGTAATGGTAAAGATCTCTTTACGATTTGGGACGGTCCCGGTACTCGAACCAACGATATGTAGTGGTAATAATTATAGTGTACTATGTAATAATGTTATTTCGTTGAAAGAAGTTGATCCGAGACATTAGACGGAAGACGGTGATCTCCGCGCAGGTAGATGACAAAGGAATTTGGGGGATGTGCGGTCAAGGTCAAATGACGTCAGAACGCCAGAACAGAGAAAGAACTCGATTCACCAATGAGAAAACGGGTCGGATGATTTTGAGAACCGGTTTTTCCAAGGTCATCTAGAACGCAAGAATATGGGAAAGATATTCAACACCGTAGCACAAGGAAGAGACTGAACCAGACAACAAAGGATGTCTGGGAATGCGTGGTCAAGGTCAAATTTTTGGAACTCTGCATTGCTTTCCAGAACCGGTTTCCGCCGCCAATTAATATTCCGCTCAGGGCTGCCCCCAGGGCACGGGATGCTGTAGCATGTTAGGACATGTTTTTGTCAAAGTAGCCCAAGGTTACCCGGAACACAAGAACAAAGCGAAGCGTCTGTTTATATTTCAACCAATCAGAAATCGCGTCGGTTTTATTTCAACCAATCAGAGAAAGCGTCGGTTTTGCTTCCGAGGTATAAAAAGCGCGTAAAAGCGAGAAGAAGTTAGTTTGAGAAGTATTTCTGAAGCATTGTGTCAGAGAAGACATCAAGTTGTTATCATTGTCTGAGAGTTGCAGACAAAGAACTCAAGAGAAGCTATAATTAAGGTAAGTGACTTTTTATATGTATCTAGTGTGTTTTTAAATAATGCGTAAATTCAAATAATGCAACGAACCAAAAAAAACAAATATGCGTAATGTGACCAAGTACTACAATTATTTTTCTATTTTTTACAGGTGATTCTATCTGGAAGGGAATTTTAGTGAAAGATGGCGTCTGCAAGCTCTACCAACGAGGCTAACCACACTGCGATGAGTACTTCGGACGAGATTATGCTCAATTTTACCTCTGGAATGTATATTTCCCCACTAGAACAGGTTAATGCACATTAGGATATGTGTGACAGGATGGTGTTCTATGACGATATCCCTACAAGTGATCCGTCCTTTTTCTGTGAGACAGTGCAAACAGCAATGTGTCAATTAGGGGTGGGAGCAAGTCAATTTCCAATTGTGGATGAAAGAGAAAGGTATTTTAGACGATTTGGAATGTTAGGGCGAGAGGTAACAATTGAAATACCTAATCAGGTTGTGGGGGACCCTGAATGCTTGGTCTATATTCCAATATTTGATGAGAATAGTTTATTATGATGTTTCTTCGGACAGTCAGGTGGGATTGGTTATTTTCGGCAATGAAACCAATAAGGATATTTATATCCCTTGGCGCCATCTTTCGGCATTAAATCCTAAGATTATTCAACACTTTGTGACAAAAGTGCTGAATAGCAATGAATCCTTCTTTGTGGATAACACTATGAAATATATGGCGCACATTGTCGAACCCAAGCGCGGTAGATGGAAGAACAAATACCCTCTGTACAGAAAATATGCCCCCTTACTAACAATAAACAATGCGAATCAGAGACAAAGGTCTATTACTGTTCTGACAAACAATGACAATTTGTGCTTACCACGCGCTATTGTATTTGCACAAGCCAAAGTTGACAAAAACACAAGCAAAATCCAATCTTTTCGAAGATATGATAATAAACTGAAAGAAGCAGCTATGCATTGATGCCATGAAGTAGGCGTTAATCCAACCAATGGTTGCACTGTTGAAGATATCATTAAATTTCAGAATCAATTAGGACCAGAGTACCAAATTGTTGTGTTTTCGATGAAAGAAGGTGAAAGCGAGTATGAAGTTATTCGATGCACTCCGTATGCCCCTAATCATATAAATTTATTGTATCACAATGAACATTTTGATATAATTAATTGTGTACGCAGACTTATTGTGAAAAATTATTACTGCCCCAAATTCCAGGTAGGATTCAATAATAAACCTGATCATACTGAATGCACTAGATATTGCTCATTGTGTGAAAACACACATGGCAATGAAATCACTAACACTATCCCGAGAAAATGCACTACATGTAACAGGAAATTTCTGTCCCCGAAATGCTATGAAAATAATTTGCGCACAGAAGGGCGGAAATCCAGTGCTTGTCAATCTATTTACCAATTTAATGTGTGTTACAAAGTAGTGAACAAGAAAATGCGCAAAACACCACACAAATGCGATGAATTCTTTTGCAAGAGCTGTAATGCTCTTGTTGAGCCAGCACACAAATGCTATATTCAACCTATCAACCCTGAACCAACTGCAAAGTTTCTCTACATTTTATATGATTTCGAGTCTATGCTGGTAGAGGGCGAGGAAAGTCAGAAACACGAAGTCAATCTGGCTGTTGCCAAGCAGATGTGTTACATATGTAAAGACTCTGATGGAGATTTCTGCGAGACGTGCGGTCCCCGTGTCCATATTTTCCCCAATATTTAAGAATTTATGCACTATATACAAACACCAAGGGAAGGGTTTGATAAAATTGTGTGTATAGCACATAATGCAGGGCGATATGATTCCCATTTTGTTTTAAATTACCTGATTACTAAAGAGAATATTACCCCATCAGTACTTATGCAGGGTAGGAAAGTAATAGAGATGTCACTTACAAAGAAAATAGTGTTCAGGGACTCGTTAAATTTCATGCTCATTAAACTGCAAGATCTGCCAGCAAGTCTGGGACTAGCAGATGATTTGCAGAAAGGCGATTTTCCATATTTGTTTTCTACCCCAGAAAATCAGAGTTATGTAGGTCCCTTCCCAGATATTAAGTACTATCATATAGATTCCAAGTCCCCCAAAGAAAGAGAAGATATGCTAAATTGGCATGAGGAAACAGTCAAAGCTGAGAATTTTTTTTTATTTTCAAAAAGAGTTGCGCGAATACTGCATTAAAGATGTGGAAATTATTGCTGCATGTATTAAATTCTCTAATCTGATCGAAGATCTCGCTGGAATACAGTGCTTTTTTCGCTGCTTGACTCTTCCCTCCTTAGCTTCCTTGATATTTAGAAGTAAATATCTGAAAGAAAACAACCTTATTAAAGTTCCACCATTTGGATTTCGTGAACAAGACCAACAGTCTCTAATCGCGTTAAAGTGAGTCGAAAGTACTGAAAAAATCAATCTGAGACACGCAGGAAATCTGGGGTAGGCTAAAATAGGACGTTATAAGTTGGACGGGCTCCATGAAGAAAGCTAAAAATGTGTATACTTTCCATGGGTGTTATTTTCATGCGTGTAAGAAATGCCTTCCTGGAAACAGGGATAAGCCTCTTAACGAGACTGGCGAGGCCTTAGACCATAGATACGAACGTACCGTTACCCGGAAAGAGATATTAGAACCAATGGGGTACACGGTTGTAGAAAAATGGGAATGTGAATTCAATGATGAAATTAAAAGAGATGCAGAATTACGCAAGTTCATTGCTGAGAATTGCTATTCCCTGAATAACCCACTTATCCCAAAAGAAGCTTTTAATGGGGGACGCACTGAACTTCTCAGGGCAGTTTTTGAACGACAAAAAAATGAAAATACGTGCATGAAACTGCTAGATGTAGTTTCCCTGTACCCTGCAATGATGAAGCAAAGAAAAATGCCTACAGTGAAACCAGTGATTTACACGTCAGAGTTTCCTACTCTGGATAATGTGTTTGGGGTCGTAAAATGTGATATTCTCCCCCCTAAAGATTTATATTTACCAGTACTGGGCATGTCCTGCAACACCAAATTAATGTTTGCTTTATGCAGAACTTGTGCTCAAAGCGAGAATCAAGAACAATGTTCACACACAGATAAACAACAATACTTACATGGCACCTACGTATCGGAATAACTGAAACTGGCTGTAAAAAAAGGATACAAAATTCTCAAAATATATGAAAATTGGGATTTTTCTTCGGCTGACCAGAACGATAATGTGTTCAAGGACTATGTAGACACATTTTTTAGACTAAAACAACAGTCCTCAGAATATCCTTCCGGCTGCAGTTCAGAACATGACAAAGACAAATACATTCAAGATTATTTAGATCATGAGGGAATTCAACTTGTAAAAGATGAAATTGCACCCAACCCGGGGCTTCGTTTTATTTTCAAAATTCTGCTGAATTCATTGTACGGAAAATTTTCAGAAAATACTTTAAAAACTAAGTCTATTTTTGTAAACACAGAACAGAAATTCCATGATATAGTGTTTAATCCACAGTATGAAATCAGTAATGTCCCTATTTCTGAATCTTGTTTATTAGTGAATTATATTTATCTGGAAAGCAAAAATGAACCGTTAGTACTCTCAAATGTGCTTGTTTGTTTTTATTACTGCTTATGGAAGGATGCATTTATATTCTTTTATGGACAAAGTCAAGGAAAGTATTAACTACGTGGGTACGGACTCTGTGTTCTATGTAGAAAGAGAAACTGAAAATCTTATTATTACAGGCTGATTTCTTGGTCAAATGACGGATAAGATTAAAGAGCCATACCAAATTACATGCTTTTTGGGTGGTGGTCCCAAAAACTATGCATATGAAATGGTGAACAAACATGATCCTCAGGATGACAAACGTGTTATTAAAGTAAGAGGCATTACCATGAATTATAGAACACGACTCCAAATTAATTTTGATTATTTCAAGCAACTGGTCAAAGGGGAAATTGAAAAGCGAGTTGTTGAGAATCCACGTAAAAACAAACGAAAAGCCAATTTTGAAATTGTTTCTGCATCAGAGCAGAAAACACACACCAAGCAGTCAACACAAAGCGTAGAAAAATTGAAAAACTTGACACGGGTCCATACGGAATATAAACACAAAACACCTTTTCTGGAATGATCTAGTGGGGAAATTTATTATTCCAAATTTTCTTCCAACCTTTCCCAGTACACCGAAAGAGCCTCAGTTATTTATTCATTTGTAGCTGACAAATGCAAGTTTCTGATTACAGTACATCTCGAGGAGCTAGGATGTCCTAAAGCGTAGCTGTTAGCCTTCCCTGCACAAAATTGCTATCGCAATTATCACAGACTAAGGACCATCAAATGTGCACTAAGAGACGCACATTTATACTCCTCTTATCTCCGTAGCTTCATGCTCCAACAGCATATTATAGGAGAAAGCACAAGGACTTCACCTAAACAGGACACCTCAACATTGGACAGTGGATATTCACCATTAGCATCGTTTTACAACGATGCAGCAAGAGTGTATTACATATTGGAGAAAGGCTTCTGTTCCAAGGATAGTGCATTTACTGATAGTGAACAATGAATAACATTGAAATTGAAAAAAACCTGTTCAATCGGACAGATGCTTCTCTTTGAATTTTCGAGGTGTTTTTGCTAATGATACATTGCCGAAGAATGTGCAATTGCCTGCTGCATTGATTATTAACACGGACAGTGAATCTGGTCCAGCCATACACTGGAAGAACTTTGTGTATCATCAATAATACGGAGGACATGTACTTTGATAGTTTTGGTCTTCCTCCTAGTGCAAATATACTGAAATTTATATATAAAAAATGTATTTCATGGTGCATCAGTGAAACAGTCGTTCAATTCCTAACTCATCAAACCTAAAAGGGAAATGACAGAATTTTACGGACAAAATTTTCAAGTGCATTTCCATAATTTACAATGAAAATACTGCCAGTGAATGTGTGGAGCAGACAATACTGGAATAGTATTCTGATCCTACATCTTCAGAATATAAAGTTGGTGTGAGGAAAATGAAAAACTTGTGGCGTGTCAGGCTTGACACGCCCGAGAAAAAACTTTGTATCAAACTAACACTGTCATTTGAATATGGTGTATAAATATAACATCGTAGGTTCAAACGATGTTCCAATGTGCACCTGGGCACTATGTCTCGTGGCCCGGGCTGAAACGATGTTCCAGTGTGCACCTGGGTGCCTCTCTTGTGGCCCGGCGTGAAACGTCGTTCAAATGTGCACATGGGTGAATTGTCTCCTGACCCGACGTCAAACGATGTTCTAATGTGCACCTGGGCGCCTTTTCTCGTGTCCCGGAGTCAAACGATGTTCCAATGTGCACCTGGGTCCCTTGTCTCGTGACCCGACGTCAAACAATGTTCTAATGTGCACCTGGGCGCCTTGTCTTGCGATCCGACGTCAAACGATGTTCTAATGTGAACCTAGGTGCCTTGCTTCGTAGTCCGACGTCAAACGATGTTCCAATGTGCGCCTGAGTGCCTTGTCTCCTGAGCCGACGTCAAACGATGTTAAAATGTGCACCTGGGTGCCTTGTCTCGAAGCTCGGCGTCAAAGGATGTTCTAAAGTGCACGTGGGTCCTTGTCTCGTAACCCGGCGTCTAAGATTGTTTTCATGTTCACCTGGGTGCCTTGCATCGTAGCCCGGCGTCAAACGATGTTCCAATGTGCACCTGGGTGCCTTGTCTCTTGACCCGACGTCAAACGATGTTACAATGTGCACCTTGGTGCCTTGTCTCTTGACCCGACGTCAAACAATGTTCTAATGTGCACATGGGTGCCTTGTCTTGCGGTCCGATGTCAAACAATGTTCTAATGTGTACTTGGGTGCCTTGCTTCGTAGCTCGGCGTCAAACGATGTTCCAATGTGCACCTGTTCGCCTTGTCTTGTGGCCCGGCATCAAACGATCTTCCAATGTGCACTTTGGCGTCTTTTCTCCTGCTCCGGCGTCAAATGATGTTTCAAGGCGTACCTGTCGCCTTGCCTTGTGGCCCAGCGTCAAACGATGTTTCAATGTACACCTGGACGCTTTGTCTCGTGGCCCGGCATAAAACGATATTAAAATGTGCACCTGGGCGGCTTGTCTTGTGGCCCGGCGTCAAACGATGTTCCAATGTGCACCTGTGCGCCTTGTCTTGTGGCCCGGCATCAAACGATCTTCCAATGTGCACTTTGGCGTCTTTTCTCCTGCTCCGGCGTAAAATGATGTTTCAAGGCGTACCTGGCGCCTTGCCATGTGGCCCAGCGTCAAACGATGTTTCAATGTACACCTGGGCGCTTTGTCTCGTGGCCCAGCATAAAACGATGTTAAAATCCTGGGCGGCTTGTCTTGTGGCCCGGCGTCAAACGATGTTCCAATGTGCACGTGGGCGCCTTGAATCGTGGCCCGGAGTCAAACGATGTTTCAATGTGCACCTGGGTGCATTGTCTTGTGGCCCGGCGTCAAACTATGTTCCAATGTGCACCTGTGCACCTTGTCGTGTGGCCCGGCGTCAAACGATGTTCCAATGTACACTTGGCCGCCTTTTCTCCTGCTCCGGCGTCAAACGATGTTCCAAGGTGTACCTGGCGCCTTGCCTTGTGGCCCGGCGTCAAATGATGTTACAATGTGCTCCTGGGCGCCTTGTCTTGTTGCCCGGCGTCAAACGATGTTCCAATGTGCATCTGGGCGCCTTGTCTCGAGGCCCGGCGTCAAACGATGTTCCAGTGTGGACCTGGCGCCTTGCCTTGTGGTCCGGCGTTAAACGATGTTCCAATGTGACCTAGGGCATTGCCCTGTGGCCCGGCGTCAAATGATGTTTCAGTGTACACCTTGTCCCGTTGCCCAAACGATGTTAAAATGTGTACCTGGGCGGATTGTCTTGTGGCCCCGGCGTCAAACGATGTTCCAATGTGCACTTGGGCGCCTTGTCTCGTGACCTGGCGTCAAACGACGTTTCAATGTGCACCTGGGTGCATTGTCTTGTGGCGCGGAGTCAAACGATGTTTCAATGTACAACTGGGCGCCGTGTCTCGTTGCCCGGCGTCAAAGGATGTTACAATGTGCATCTGGGTCCGACGCCAAACGATGTTCTAATGTACACCTGGTTGCCTTGCTTCGTAGATCGGCGTTAAACGATATTCCAATGTGCACCTGGGTGCTTTGTCTCGTGACCCGACGTCAAACGATATTTTAATGTGTACCTGGGTGCCTTGTCTCGTAACCCGACGTCAAACAATGTTCTAATGTGCACATGGGTGCCTTGTCTTGCGGTCCGACGTCAAACGATTTTCTAATGTGCACCTGGGTGCCTTAATTTGTAGCCCGGCGACAAGCTATGTTCCAATGTGCACCTTGTCTTGTGGCCCGGCGTCAAACGATGATCCAATGTGCACTTTGGCGCCTTTTCTCCTGCTCCGGTGTCAAACGATGTTCCAGGGTGTACCTGGCGCCGTGCCTTGTGGTCCGGCGTCATTCGATGTTCCAATGTGACCTGGGGCCTTGTCTTTTTGGCCCGACGTCAAACGATGTTCTAATGTGCACCTAGATGCATTGTCTAATGGTCTGGCGACAAGCTATGTTCCAATGTGCACCTGTGCACCTTGCCTTGTGGCCCGGCGTAAAATGATGTTTCAATGTACACCTGGGTGCCTTGTCTCGTGGCCCGGCGTCAAACAATGTTACAATGTGCACCTGGGCGCCTTGTCTTGTGGCCAGGCGTCAAACGATGTTCCAATGTACATCTGGGCGCCTTGTCTCGGGGCCCGGCGTCAAACGATGTTCCAGTGTGGACCTGGCGCCGTGCCTTGTGGTCCGGCGTCATTCGATGTTCCAATGTGACCTGGGGCCTTGTCTTTTTGGCCCGACGTCAAACGATGTTCTAATGTGCACCTAGATGCATTGTCTAATGGTCTGGCGTCAAACGATGTTCCAATGTGCATTTCTGTGCCTTTTCTCGTGGCCCGGCGTCAAACGATGTTACAATGTGCACCTGGGCACCTTGTCTCGTGGCCCGAGGTCAAACGATGTTCCAATGTGCACCTGTGCGCCTTGTCTCGTGACCCGGCGTCAAACGATGTTTCATTGTGCACCTGGGTGCCTTGTTTTGTGGCCCTGCGTCAAACCATGTTCCGATGTGACCTGGGGCCTTGTCTTGTGACCCGACGTCAAATGATGTTCTAATGTGCACCTAGCTGCCTTGTCTACTGGTCCGGCGTCAAACGATGTCTCAATGTGCTTCTGGACGCCTTGTCTCGAGGCCTGACGTCATACGATTATCCAACGTACACCTGGGCGCCTTGTCTCCTGGCCCGGCTGCACCTAGGCGCCTTTTTTCGTGGCCCGGCGTCAAACGATGTTCCAATGTGCATCTGGGTGCCTTGTCTCGTGGCCCGGCGTTAAACCATGTTGCAATGTGCCCCTTATCTTCTTGGTCCGCGTCAAAAGTTTTTATTTTAGATACCGTCTCTTGTCAACCTGTATGCAAACATTCTCGTATTAATCTTAATAAGTGTTCAACTTCGTGTTGTCTGGACAAGGCGGTAGTCATGGGCATTCCATGTCAAAGTACCCATCAATTTTTAAAAATTAAATGCAATGTTGTAACTACTTTATCCTTTATTTTGAGTGAACAATATAAAATTGTCGTTTGCATAAAAATTCAAGTATTTTACGTAATTAACTTAGAAGGTAGAAGGTATTTTACATATTGTTCGTTTGTTTGAACTTCTTTATTTACTTTTGTTTTCTATTGTGTCTTACCAGTGACACCAAAAAACAATTAATTTGTCCAATAATTGTGACATTCACTCTTCAACTCCACTACAATATCCAAAGGTCAATTACTAACTTTCTTTCCCTCAAATAATTTATTTTTCATAGTTTGAAAATTATCATAAATTAAAATAAATTTCTTATTTATCAAAGAGGCAGCGTTTCGTCTGCCCCCCTCTGTCACACAACTGTTCGCTTATAGCTATAAAGTAGAGCGTTTTTGAAGACCATAACTTGGAATGTGAATATTGCTCTGCTTCTCGCATATTTTATCCCTCTAATTTTGTGATTTTTATGTGGCTTAGTGCTGTATTAGGTTGTATACTGTTCTCAGCGCTTAAAATAAACTTTTATTATTATTATCAACATCATCATCATATACATACAATATTCTGTACTAACTTTCGAATTCCTGAAAATTTTTGTGTACCTTCCCATGTCTCACCCTGGCGCTCTCTTGACCCCCATCTTAATTTTTTTCTGACGACGTTAATGCCTACGAGCGGGACAATGAAGGACAATGAAATAAAGAAAAGAGCAGTTATGGCTCTTAATGAAGATGAATATCTCGCTATAAACCTGCAGTGGCCTTGCTGTCTCGTGGAAGCATGTACGTCATTATCGTTTGGATGTTTACCGCATTACACCTGGTTCCCATGTTGAATCCTTGTAATGGGAGTCATGTGAGTAAAACTACCACAGGTTCTCTTCATGTTGATGCCTTGTCTGATTTTCTATCATAAATATTAACGTCATAATAAGTGTGTAAAGTTGCGCCATTCATTTTGAATTTCCCTGTATATTTCGTAATTTCCATGTCTAACTTTCGTTTTAAAAGTTGTTCTGAAACAAAAATGGTTATCGGGGGTCATTTTAAGGGGAGTTGGCATTTACCACTTTCGGTTTCCTGAGTTCCTTTCTGCTTTCATTTGAAAATGTTGATTTTCTCAAAATTTCGGGAAGGGCTATAGCCCCCCTGCGTGCGCCAATGCCATGAGCTCTCCATTGCAACATCTGTCTGGTCCGGTGAGCATGTCTCTTTGTTTGCGTTTATAAACGGAATATTTTTGTTGAATTCTTTTTAAATTATTTTTTATTTATTTTATACTATATTTGTAAACAGATGGTTAAGTGTAAGAAAAGGCATTAATTATAGCCTTAACTTCGCCATCTACACGAAGCTGATATAAATAAATAAAATAAATAAGACCTAGCATTAAGAGGCCATAGTGCGGGGCAAAAGGTAGGAAAAATGGGGGGCAAACTCCCCCCGCCCTCAAATCGGCACCACTGCACCCAAACCTTTGATATTCCTCCAATGGTCCACCACACCGGAAAGTTTGGTGTTGTGAGAGAACGAGAAAAATCAAGAATCGAAAGAATCGAAGAAGGAAAATTACTTTGAAAGAAACAAAATCTACAATAGAGGGTGAAAGAGAAAGTGTGCTGTCATCTGTTATCGAAAATATACTGGGAAATTGCCTTTAGTTCCCCCTTAATAAAACGGAAGAGATAGAGAGAATGAAGGAGAAACAAAGAGAGAGAGAGAGACACGAACAGAAAAAGAAACAGAAATAATGATAAATGAATGAAAGAATTGATGTAGAAAGAGAGGAAGAAACGAAGAGGAAAAGTAAGAGCGACAGAAAAGGAAGATGTGAAAGACATGAGAGAACAAAAAAAAAGAGAATATAAATAAATCAGTGTAGAAGAAATGAAAGGGAAACGAAAAGTTGAAAGAGTGTGTGAGAAACGAAAAGTAAAAAATTAAAAGGCACAAAAGCGTGTGAAGAGAAAGATAAGGAAGGTGCATTGGGAGTGAGAAATGCTAAAATCCAAGAATAAGTTGAAGAAGATAATATCGAGGAAAACAGAAATGGAGAAGTAAAGGTAAGGAAATAAAAATCAAATAAAGTAAGTGGTGATAGAAGGAAAGACAACTGTAAAATACATCAAGTTCAATTTAACAAGTCGTAACACTTGAATGTATGTTTCGAGTAAGAATGCCTAATAAGAACAGTTGCTGATTTCCTTCTACTTTGTAAGACGAATAAAATTTCGACCTTGAGGAGAATATAAATTGATGTGCATCAATCTTGCACTCACGTGCTCAAATTGACTCCTCAAAATGACGTTGTTCCTTGACGGAAGAAATTGAAAGCTGAAAGTGATTTATGGTGAATGCAAGTAGACTGCTTTCCTCCCTTTCAAATTCCGTTCTGACCTTGAGCGCGAAAAAATCACGAACGATTCTCATTGGATTTCGCCTCTGTGTCGAATAATTTGTCCATGGGTGCTGGCTGCACTTGGGTGAGTCCACGGCCAGCTTAAGGAGAGCAGGGACAATCACGCAATAGTTGTGCATTTATTTCAATATCGTCGGATTGGGCACTGCTATTTAAAAAAGGGATTAGTTTGCGAGAGAGTATACTTTCTCTCCATGTTGCAAGTGGAAACTGTTTTTCTAGTTGATTAGTAAGCTAGACACGATGTTTGAAACATATGATTAATAAGTATTTACAGAATCCCATGTATTCCTTATGGCAAATCAACTTCAACTTCAAGTTACGGCCAGAGACCTGCACAAGACCCGGAGAAAACCCGTCTGCGAGGAGGCGCGCCTACAATAATATGCAACACGCACATCAAGCCCAGGTGTTCGACATCGCGCAAGCGAGCTTCACGTCACAGTGTTGCACAGGCTTCGATGCCTGCCAGGCTTTTCTATTACCCGGGTCTTAAGAAGACCCGTGAGACTCGATGTAGTTCTTGCAGGTAGACGGCGAGCACTACTGTCAGTGTTGCCAGCGGCCATTATATTTCACTACGCATGGAAATATTTGAATTTCTGCTAGGCGCAGGTGCCTTGAGGTTGTAGAATCATTGGCGTAGCAAGGGGTGAGCAAAGTGGGCGACCACCCTGGGCCTCGCGCATATAGGGGCCTCGCGTCCTATGAGGTTGATACGAAAAACGTAATAAATGGAAGTGAGAAAGATAGAAAAGGCTATTTTTTGTGGGCAATAAAATTAAGACCTTTTTAACTGGCTTTATATTCTAGTTTAACGTTATAATTTGAATGAATACGTCAAATCAGAGGCGGGCGGGAGCTCTAAGCCTAAGGGGCCCCGAAAAAGTCAAAATAATTCTCATTTCTCACGTGAAACATCAACGCAAAAATTGCTTGGACAATTTTATCCATTTTTCTTCTGTGTCGTGACCTTGCATAGCCTACCCGATTTTAATATGTTAATGGTAAAGCACCTCAAACTGCCACGGAGCAAAGTATGGGGCATTTAAATGCTTCTGGTATTTTAAACTCAAGAAAGGTATGGATAATATTAGCAGTTCTTCCTTCGTTCCTACAACTTCAGACGCAGCTATTGCCCTCTGTAAAGGGCACGAAGATGATTTATCTTCCGAATTTCCTGATCAAGTTCTATGTTTCAGGAATGTGCTTAAATCTGAAATCAAGTGCTTTAGGAAAGTTTCTTCTCCTTGATAGCTCTACACTAACTTCCAGTGTTCTCTGTATCCTGTACTGCCTTCTGTTTGGGGGAAGGGATAAGTAAGTATTTGTATTTTCTTCTTTTGAATACATAAATGTCAAAGAAAGATATGTTGTAATATGTGAAAATTCAGAGTTAGAGCATCGATTTGTATAGTTATTAATGTAAGTGCAGCCACAACCAGCCATTCTAAGTAATTACGTAAATTTCCTGGAAGAAGCTGACTGTACTTGAGGGACCCAAGTTTATTTCTTGCGGACGCGTACTTTACGATTTTGTTACGCCACTGCGTCAAATATTTAATATTACAAGAACATTAAGACGTAACAACAAAATGAGATTCACAGTTATTATTATCATCTAAGTCCTAAAATTCAAAGTTAACTGGTACAATTTATGTGCAACAAAGTCAAAATTGCTAATTAAAAAAAAGTCAAAATTGCTAATTTAAAAAAAAAGTCAAATTAGCTGTATCAGTTGATTACACCAAACATTTCACATTTATTGTGCAAATGACTATCGTTTTAAGATTTGCTGATGTTGAAACCGATTGTGTAGAAGAGCTTGTAGGTAGATACATTGGGCCCCTAGACAGGATTGTGATTTAGCGCACTCCCTTCCCCCCGCTCTATCAAGCACTGACATTTTATGTGCATCCTTCCATATTTTCTACTTAAGCCATGGTTTGTGACATTTACATCCTACAAACTTCGAAATGAGGAAACAAAGAACGACTCATTAAATAATATATAGGTTATATTTCAAGATTCTTACTTTGTATTTCTGATTTTTTTAAAAAAAAGTTTAGCACACTTAAGGATATTTCAGTTATCTTACTGCCTAAAGAACATCTTAAAAAACGTACTATTACTACTACTTTGGTTAATGAAAATTCCAGCAGCGTGTTACTATAGCTCTGCCAAGTGTAAATTTCTCTGTCGCGTACTATTAAATATAATTTTCGTCAGAAATTAATTATTATTGTAGGCTATTATATAAATATGATAATTTGCTGACGTTTCCTTGATGACTGTGTATCGATTTACATTGATATTTCAAACTTAAAGAATGATGGGGCCTTGCATTCAAATCTCGCCCAGGACCTCGCGATATGTTGCTAAGCCACTGCACCTAAGATTTTGTAACTTCTCAAATTAGTGTCATTATTATGTCAAACCAACTACCACATATTTTCTAAATTTGTTTCGATGGTCTTGAAATGGGTTTGTGTGTCTTGTTCATTTTATGTCACGTTTCTGGTCTTGAAATCGTAAATCTTCTGTCGGTTTCATTTTTACGTTGTTTGTTTGTTGAAATGTGTAAATAGCATTGCCTGTTATTTGCACCCGTGTGAAAATACAAGCTAACAATTATATTTTGTATCGTATTACTATCAATGCGGTCTGAGAACAAGATAACTAGCAACAACACTAGCGAACGACGATTTGTTGAAAGAGATGACAATATTCAAAAACCTTTTATAATGCAAATTCTGATTTCATGTTCCATTTTATGGACCATCGTGCCTTAGTGTTCAAGGGGGGGGGGGGGGTCTTGAGCAACTAATTCGGATATTGAATTGTCAAAATTACACCAGAGAGAAAATCTGTTTGATTGATTGATTCATTTATTTGGTCAATTTATGCACAATAAGGCTAATCGGGACTGGACCTATAGTTTAAAGTGGGATCTGAACCATCATGTGCTTCCACCGGGTATCGAACCTGGTACCCTATGATTACAAGGCGACGACACTACCACTGCGTCATAGGGGAGCACCCCCAAAAAAGTATAATGTAGAACAACCACCAGTCACACAAAGTTCCAAAGTATTTACGATGGCACTTTTTGCGAAACTTGGTTCGTACTCCTGTACAGGTGTCAGCAGTGGCAGCAATTAGGGGCGGGGCCGAGAGAGTGCAGTTGCCCCCCCCCCCCACTTTTTGCTACTTTTGCACCACGCTAACCTCATGTACCAAGGGAAATTAAATTATCCTTGCCCCCCCCACTTTTTGCTACTTTTGCACCACGCTAACCCCATGTACCAAGGGAAATTAAATTATCCTTGCCCCCCACCCCGTACATTTGCACTTTGGCCCTCTAGTTTTGGAACCCAATCGCCGCCACTGGGTGTGAGCGATACAAATGTTTTCTAGCAAGGAATAAATGTCTGCAATTTCAAATTGATAAAAGTGATGAACATTTTAAGTGCTCCTAGAACAGTTTATAATCTAAAAGTTGGCAACGGTGACTGCGTGACTCATGTATCTGGAGACGGTGCAAAACCGGAATGAGCGTTCGCTGAAGACAAGCAAGCTTCGTCTTGCAAGGCCTTCCAGTTACCCGTGGGCTTTCGATGCTTGATGGGTCAAAAAACAGGTATATAGTTTTACTCGCCCGCCCGACCAACCAGGCGGGCCTAGTAAGCGATTCTGGCCGTTGTGCAGCCCTACGGCTAATCAAATGGGAGTTTCGAATCTTCCTACTACTATGACATAGTTCAACGTGTCCTTTTTCCGTCCATGTACTTTTTTACGTCATTGGATGTTTGATATTCGCGAGAGAACGAATAAAATAATGGTCCCATAAACCAAATGTATTTCTCCTTGCCTCATACGGCCATCCTGGCAGTGTTTCCAAACCTGATGTGCATAAAAGAGCTACATTTCACCATTAATAGAGCTAAAGATGACTTTCAAGGTGCTAGATTAACGAAGGCGCATAAAGTGCCTCCTAGGGTAATTTCAGGTGTCAGAGGAGTGAGGGACCTGTATTTACCGTTAGCTTTAAAGTGATGGCAAATTATTCTTAGTTTTCACCGCCTAGATTGATTGATTTGATATATTTTACTTCGCCTTTTGTGCCACTTTTGGCTAATTTGCGAAGATGGGGATGAGTGATGATGTGATGAAATTGATAAATGGACACTCACAAACATCCATGCCCAGGCCAGGATCCGAACCCGGGACATCAGGCGTCGTAACGCGATGTGCTAACTACTTTGCCACGGGGGCCGGCTTCACCGCCTAGATTTGGCGGCATCGCCCATCTCAATAACCCAATGATAAAGGATTCTGGGATAATAATATTGTCATCTTCACCTTAGCCACAGCGCTATATATAAAAATACCTGGGGAGTAAAGAGGGGGTGGGTGACGCAGCCTATATATGAATATCCCGTCACGGCAAAATATACATTCATGGCAAAAGTTGGTCTTTATGGGCCGGAGCCAGTGGTGGCGGCATGGTGGGGCAGAGGGCGAGTGCCACAGTTCACAGTCAAACGAGTGCACGAAAGAGCCAGATCTGGCTCCAAAAGAGCGAAGTCGGCAACAGTGATCGGCAGCTGCTCCAGCGAGAAAGAACTAGGCTATGGGAAAATTGTCCCTCCTCGCCTTAAATCCAAGGAATAAAGCTGGCCGTGGCGAGTCTCATGGAGTTGTGATGCCCTTACTTTTCTTACTGTATGACAGAGGGCACAATGATTCAGTGGTCACATTGCACAGTGGTTAAGATTTCACTTTAAACTCTTAGATCAAGTTCCGATTAGCCTATCTGAGCATAAACTGAAACATGTCATGTCTGTACATGGGGGGAGAGTTTAAACCTCGTGTACTAATTTAATAAACATATTACATTCAAGGGCTCCCGCAGGATTTTTTCTCAGGTGGGGCAGAGTCACAGAAAGGTTATTATTATTATTATTATTATTATTATTATTACTATTATGATAAATATTATTATTGCTATTATTACTACTTTTATTAATGGTTTTATTTTTGTTATTTTCATTATTATTATTATTATTGCATTACTATTTTTAATTACATGCATTTGTAATATCCATATTCTGTATATCTATATACAATTTGCATAACTGCATACTTAACATTAATTCATGTAAGACAAAAATCTGTTTTTTATAGTTAGATCTGGTCAACAGCCAAAATGCGACATGAGTGATATATTCAATTTCTAGTCAATATTGGTCCCCTAAATCCGAAACTGTCGTTAAAAATCGCAATTGACTAATTATAATTGAGTTACATTGTTGATTTGGAGAAGTTCCCTATATAGTATATGGTATTGCATAGCTGTAAGAAGTAAATGTTGAGTTTTTTTTCTTTTCTTATCTTATCTTTATTTGTTGTAAGGAAAAGGGTAACTGTTCAAGACCACCCACAAAACCTCTTTATTCATTGATTTGTGAGGTGTTCATTTGTGCAGATGTGATTGTGGCTTTATAAAACTAGGTTGGGTGTGTGCATTTATCGAAGATCATGTCTGCGTATTACGTGGTCCGTTTATGGTAAGGTTGGCATTTAATTAAATTCCTGAGTGATTTGGTAAAAAATACCACGTAAATGCATTCACAATGCTAGCAATTTCTGTTGTTTGTGGTCAAATTGTGTTTTCTGGACAGCGGAGAAATATTATCCCTGCTGTAAGAACAGCCTACAATCTGTATTTCGGTAAATACTGCAAATTCGGAGATGAAGATAAGACTTGGGCTCCACATTGCTGCTACACGAATCTGTTGGACTGGTTGAATCACAGAAGACCATTGATGCCATTTGCTATTCCCTTGATTTGGTTAGAACCCACTAATCATACAGACGATTTTTTTTGTATGGTCCCACCAATACAACTTATGTCCAATACTAAAAAGAAGACAATTGTATTTCCAAATAATCGTTCTGTTACTGGTCCTGTAGCGCATAGTAATGAACTACCTGTTCCAACACCCAGTGAATCCTATTCCGTAGACTCACAAGACGAACCGTACGATCCACAACCTTCCACATCTACAGATCCGGATTTTGCAGGTGATGTTAAACTTACAGAACAGCACAAGGTTAGCCAGAGTGAAATGAATGATTTAGTGAGAGATCTTGAACTTTCAAAAGCAAAGGCAGAGCTATTAGCCTCCAGACTTCAACAATGGAATTTTCTGGCTAGTAATGTGAAGGTGTCATTCTATCGTGACCGTCAGAAAAAGTTGGAAGAATACTTTTCTACCGAAGGAGATCTAATATACTGCAGTGATATTAATGGTTTATTGGGGGCTATGGGCATTAAGCACACCTGTGATGAGTGGCAGTTGTTCATAGATGCATCGGTATTAAGTCTAAAAGCTGTACTGCTTCATAACAGCAATCAATTGCCGTCAATCCCTAATGGTTATTCTGTGCAAAAGAAAGAATCCCCTGATAGCCTAAAATTCCTCCTTCAATCAATTAATACAACAACTACAAATGGAAAATATGTGCAGATTTGAAAGTCATTGCTATTGGACTCCAACAAGGCTAGATACCAAATATTGCTGTTTCCTCTGCAGAGACAGAGCTTCTCATTTCATTAAAAAGGATTGACCATTACGTCAAAGTATGGAAACTGGAAATATGAATGTACAATATGAACCTCTCGTTGAATTTTAAAATATTATACTTCCTGCACTTCATATAAAGCTTGGACTCATCAAAAACTTTGTCAAAAAGTTGGATCGAAACTCTTTGGCATTCTAATATCTACTTAACAAATTTCCAAAAACCAGTGAACAGAACATCAAGGAAGGAATTTTTGTGGGCCCTCAAATTCTCAACTTTACCAGGACGAGATCTTCAAACACCTGCTAAGTGATGTTGAGAAAGGTGCATGGAGTTCTTTCAGAGAAGTCTCAAACAATTTATTTGGAAACAAATGTGCTGAAGACTATGAAAAACTTGTAAATAATTTGGTTTCATCGTATTAAAAAATGGGTTGCAATATGTTTCTTAAATTGCATTTTCTACAGTCTCATTTCAATTTCTTCCCGAGAAGTTGTGGGGAGGTAAGTGATGAACACGGTGAGCGTTTCCACCAACAAATATCTATAATGGAGAAAAGATACCAAGGGAAATGGAGTACATGAATGCTTGCCGACTATTGCTGGGCAGTAACCAGGGATGATTCTGAGCTTCATTACAAGAGGGAAGCAAAGAGGAAGCGGATTTAATCCCACATAAGTAGTAAAGAACAAACTATAAAGTAGTATAGTAGAAAATATTTATTTTGTGATTAATGTAAAAACTTTGATTCATGAATACTTGGAAAAGGCAAATGGAAATGTCCTCACGTTGTGTACTCTTCATATAATACAGTTAAAGCGTAAAAGTCACATGCACACCAAGCATACGTCATTCCACTACGTTAAAACATTGGGAAACCCGACTTTTCGACAATACCTCGTATAATTCTTAAACCGGAAGTCGAGTGGCATTTTCATTGTCAGTTTCGTGTTCAGCATCATGGGTTGATAAAGAAAAGTGAATTTTCATCCATGGCGCAACAAAAAAATAAAAATTTGTTGACCAGTGTAATCAGTGTAAAATAGACTGTAAAAGCTTAAATATAAAATAATAATAATAATAATAATAGTCGCTTTAACTTACGGCCTATAAGTCATAGAAAACAATATTTTTTGTTATAAAATATCTCTAGAATTTCACCATTCGATTTACATTAACTCTTTTCAGAAATCTCAGGAGGGCAAGTGCCTCCCCTGGCCCCCTCCTGCGGGCGAGCATGATTACATTAATTTTATAATCAAATAAACAAGATTCTGTAATTGGTAAAAACACTGCACTATACCAAAGGGTTTGAAAAGTATTGATTGTCTCTTTTGTTATCTTATTTGCTTCACAATATCAGCAAAATTCTCATGTAAATTATTGATGCTGACATTGTAAATAATCGACAGAGTTCTAAATAAATAATAACAAGTAGTTAATGTCATATGTTAATCGGAATTTGTAAAATTTAAAAAAGTCTAATTATACCAAAATTAAAAGAAAACTAATACTGTTGTGGGGAATAATGAATATCAACACAATATTATATCCACATTGTTTACAAATAATAATATTTCCGTTGTTAATTGCATCCTGCTTAATGATAATAATTATTTTTAATACACTATAACTATTGAAATGTTAGTATCATTGGGCTGCCGAAAGAACCATGTGGGTCTCCTCGACGGCGTAAACTTGTAATCAAGGAGTCTGGAGTTCGATCATAGATGGAAGCTCATAGCGGTTTGGATCCCGCTTTAAACTTTAGACCCATTTCCGATTAGCCTATCCGAGTATACAGTGAACTTAAATAAACTGCAACAGAACTTGGGAGAAAAGATAAATCTTGCGTGGTGTCTTGATAGTATTCTTCAACATTGAATATATTGGATAGAAAACAATGGTGGACTGGCTCGGTTTCTGAAGTAATCTTGAAAAGATAATTTTGCCTATCAACTGTCGTCATTGCAGTAAATCTGCATTTAGTGTTTCCATTATATTTCACTAGTTGGCGAATTAACGGGGGGACCCCTCCCCCCACATAAAAAGATTTATCCCCCTCAAAGAAAATGGATTTGAAAGCATATAGTCTATTTTGTAACTATGTAACAAACAAACACAAATGAAAAAATCATTCGCTTCCATTATTGGTCCAAAAAGTATGAAGCCTTGTGCAGTGGCGACTCGTGGCTTTTTTGGGGTGTATGAAGAAGTTATAGAAAACCGAGGAAGGTTTGAAAAATTGTGTA
This sequence comes from Lepisma saccharinum, assembly GCF_977018435.1. Classification (NCBI taxonomy): domain Eukaryota; kingdom Metazoa; phylum Arthropoda; class Insecta; order Zygentoma; family Lepismatidae; genus Lepisma; species Lepisma saccharinum. Next base: position 40,687,934 of record NC_139235.1, on the reverse strand, counting down.
CAATGGCTCAACAAACGAAATAGGTTCAGCACAGAACTTGAAACGGTTTTTGAATATTATTTGTTTACCTCCAACCTTCTACCAATTTCCTGCCATAAAATTTCATCACGAACAAAATCTGGCAGGATAAAGAAAAGATCATAGAGGTTTGTCGCAGTACATGTTTGCTGGCAACATGCGTATACGTGCAAGGGTTTTGTGTGTTCGTTTAAGTGATGTTTCATACTCACTCTTCTAAACATAATAAAGACAAATGGAACTTATAATTAAGAAAATATGTGGCATATTTTACTCACCCACTGCTAAGATAAGAGCTCCTGCCATGCATATTCCACAACCCAAGACTCTTCGTGTTTTTCTGTTCTCCATCTTGACATTCTAATGGAACTTACGCTGCGGCAGTAACGTTACCATGTTAACTTTAAACTAACAATGCTGTCTTCTATTCTGTTGGAATTCAGCACTCACAACTTTCGAACAGTGTTGTTTAACAAATATGTTCATCTACCACAATGATTATCAACACTCGCGATTATGGTTATGCTTAGAAAGATGTGCAAGGGCTGTCATGTTCACGGTTCATTGACTTTGCGACGAATGTTCATAATTCTCTCTCCTTATCGCTTCTGTGCTGTACTCGCTCGACTTCCACCACACAAATGCTATTCCATAACGAAACGCACGCTTAAAAAGCAACTGGTGATGGCCACGCTAGGCTCATCGATTTTTAAGTTGCCTTGGAAACAGCGTTATACCCGCTCACGTAATACAAGCGTGGCAACTAACAGCTCTTTTCATTACAATCATCGAGGTCAACAAATCTCAGGGGTAAAACTGAAGCGTTCACTTAATCTCATGCATGTACAACATAAATCGTAGCGTGTCACGTGGCAGATTTGTATCGCATTCTGGAGATTGTTGATTAGATCCTCAGTGGCAGGTTTTATTGCTGGTAAGCACTGAAACGACAACCATAGCTGTATCTCTCGCCAGACAAGAAAGACAATACTTTCCAAATTGATACAAAACAGCATGTAATTTGACAGTAATCATAGTATTGAGCATACGTTACGTGTGTTGCATATTATCAGCCAAATTATCCATCCCGATGTTCATTCATTTCATTTTGCTTAATGGAAGGTTGAAGAAATTTTAAAGAAACAGCTATGAAGAAGTTGACAACTTCTGCACCACCACCAGCGTGGACGTCTGGAAAGGGGGGAGAGGGACTCTCCCTGGAAAATGAATGTCAACCTAAAAGTGTATATTTCAAACATAAAATTTCATTTCGTTCACAGTACATTATGTTACATATTGCCAGGGCGTTTCAGAAACATGATAACCCTAAACCGAAGGAGCGTTTCGTGAGGGAACACCACTATTATTGATGAAATATAGTTAGGCCTCCCTGGGAAAAAAATTCTCGCTTGCCCCTCCATGGAAAAAAAATCCTGCGGACACCCATGAGCATCAGTACAATATTCCATTCCTTAAGAAATGCAGAATGTAAAAGAAGAATGAAAATGTGATGTGCATGTGCCTGATGTATTGCATATATACATATGCATATGTACGCCATGGTGCAACATCGTTTGCAGACCTGCCAAGGGGTTTTCATTGGGTAACACGTGATCAGAATATCAAATCCCCTCGCATTCCAAGCCTCCAAAATAGACCGCAATCTTGAGGACCCTACCGTTGAATGTTTAATTGTTAAAGTTAAAATGGATGACGAAACTAACTTGAATATGTGTGTAGTATATGTCCCGCCTGATTTCCCATCTAAAATATACGATACACTGTTTGATCACATAACCTCGCAATATCCGACTCGGTGTCGATTACTTCTGACAGGCGACTTTAATATTCCAGAAATCGTAGGCTCACATTCAGATTTACTAAATTCAGGAAACACGTGTCTACATTTGCAAAATTTCCTCGAATTCCATTCATTAAAAAACTGTAACGATGTGTTAAACACTTATGGCAAAACGTTAGACTTAATCATAACCAATTTGAACTACGTGTCTGTTAAAATGAATGAGCTTCTGATATTACCTGAAGATAAGCACCATCCTGCACTAATTCTGTGTGCTTCTCACCCACAACCACGCAAAATCAAACCCGAGGCAAGACAAAAACGATATAATTTTCAAAAGGCTGATTTTTTAAAACTATTCAAAGAATTTCAAGTTGTAAACTGGGATGTATTAAGAAATTATAAAGATGTAAATGATGCGGTCCGTACATTCTATGCCATTTTAAACTCGGTATTTGATTAATGCGTCCCCTACACGAACCTCAAGTCGCAACTACGTATATCCATGCTGGTTCACCTGGGAAATAAAAAAGGATATAGCTCTTAAAGCTAATGCATCACCGGAAATGGAAAAGACTGATCGGGGATGCCGCCTTTCATGAAGCTAAATTTAAAGAATTGCGAAAGAACGTTAAAAAACGAATCTCCAAGGCGTACGATGAATATCTGCTAAACTGTTAATTAGGTATATAATACGATCCCAAAAGATTTTGGTCCTTTGTAAAAAAACAAAAGAAAGAAAACACCTACCCACCCCACCACCTACCAAAATAAATCTCTACGAAGCGGAAAAGAGATTGCGGATGCATTTGCTCGTCATTTCAAATCAATCTATAGCGATGACAAATCAAGCTACGAAACAACATTCCCCCTGGATAACACTAACGAACTATTGGACATGCTCCATATTGGTGAAATTTCCCTAAATGACGTGGAAGATGCAATAAAATCACTAAAACCGAAAAGATCTGTTGGTCCCGATATGGTCCGCCCGTACGTGATAAAGGGATGCTCGGAAAGCCTTAAGTACCCGCTACACATCTTATTCAACCTTTCACTCTTCACCTGCGTTTTCCCGGAAATATGGAAGCTTTCTGAGGTGTGTCCCGTACCAAAGACCTCCGACAAAGCTGATATCAACAACTATAGACCAGTCGCTCTTATCTCAACTCCTGCAAAATCCTTCGAACAAATCTTATGTAAATACATTTCCAGACACCTTCATCCGATACTGTCCCCTCACCAGCATGGATTCATACCTAAACGGTCCATTGTAACAAATTTATTGGAAATCTCCGACTTTATAACCTTGATGCTGGACGGGAAAGGGCAAGTTGATGTAATTTATACTGATTTTTCAAAGGCGTTCGATGTTGTTGACCATGATACACTTCTCCAAAAGCTTCACCATCTTAACATCTCAGCCCGTGTTTTAAAACTTATATCCTCCTACTTGAACCCTACACGCACACTTATACAATCAGTGGCCACACGTTAGGCAGAGTGTCAAGTTATAAAGATCTTGGTGTTCAGTTTGAAGAAAATAACAGTTTCCGAAAACACATAGACCGCATTGTAGCAGAAGGGTACCGAAACCTAGGGTTTATAATGAGAATGGGAAAGGACTTCAAGAAATCAGAAACATTCCAAACTCTATACAATACCTACGTAAGGTCGAAATTGGAATACGCGTCTATCGTCTGGTCCCCACAAAACCTAAATGAAACCAGCAGAATAGAGAATGTACAAAGCAAGTTCCTTCGATACCTAGGACTGAAAAGAGACGGCGTTTACCCCAAATATACTCCTTATCATACCCTAATAAAATACTTCAATGTACAATCCCTAGGCGATAGAAGAAACATACATCAGTTACTATTCTTACATAAACTTTTAAACAACTCATTAGACTCCTCTCAGCTGCTTTCAGAAATCGCTTTTTATGTACCATATAATAAGATAAGACCACGGAAAGAGCTGTTTCAAGTACCGAGAGCTCAGCCAATGCGGCACCCACTCGGAGAATGTGTAGGTTATATAACGAAATTGCAAAGACATATGATAAGATAGACATCTTCCAAAGTTTTCGAAAATTCAAAAGGGAAACAGAAACTTATTTCCAAAGCCAGACTTAACTTTGTTTATTAGTTCAGTCTCTTTATGTACAGGTGTAGAGTCCATCCTATTCTTCTTTTTTCTTTTGTGTTATTTACTAATTACTGTCAGTACATCTATATATCATCGTTTTTAAATGTAAGGTGAAGTACATATGTTTTTCCTTGGTTATTTTCTTGGTTATCATGTATAAGTTCTAACCCAAACTGTCAGGTTAATACTTTATACTTCTCTTTCATAACTAATCTTATATTAATTTTTATATTACTGTAACACATATTATCATATTATTGTACTTTTTGAATTCTTCTGATTGCATATTTTGTGTACCAAACAGTGTTATAATTTCATACCAACAAGACACTGTAAATGGGCATTTGCCTGTAGTGTCATGTCTTTAAATAAATAAATAAATAAATTCCGTTATTTTGTATTTTTGTTATTTATAGTAGCTTTTTGGTTAATCGAGACGATAAGTGGTTATTTGATTAAATTAATGAAATGACTCTTGCAGGCCCGTACCCAGGATTTTTTTTGAGGGACGGGCCAGATCCAAAAATGTGTTCATCCCCTCCCCTCGTCCCAACATTCAGCCACACAGCTGTCACATGGTACAACATAGTACTTAATGTTTACATTCAATTCTCAGAAGTATTAAAATAGTTCTGTGTTCCATGATAATGATAATTCTATGTTCAGAAAACTATATAACTATAATTTAAATTAATATTATAATAAAGAACTCTAAATGTGAGTTAACCAAAATAAAGAGATAATTTCGTCTGGTAGCCAGTAGAGGCGATTAGGTACCAAAACTGCGGGAGAGGGTGAAGGACAATTTACTTTCTTTCAGTAGACAAGACTTAGCATAGTGCAGGGGCAATAGTGCAAAAAAAAGTGACGAGGACAACTGACCCCACGCCCCCCCTAATCGCCGCCACTGCTGGCAGCCTTGCATCAATGATTGTAGAACTAAAAATACACAATATTGCAGACTTCTGAACCTTGCCTCTCTACACAACAAACACATTCATTTATGCAAGAACAAAATTGGACTTTTACAAATTTGAAAAATCGTCGATGTTATTTTCGTAGCTTTTCGTAAGTTCACATTTAAATATTGATGGGGGCATGGCCCCCGTGGCCCCTCCTCTGGGTACGGGCCTGGACTCTTGCAAAGAACACCCATGCCCACTCCGGGACTCGAACTAGAGAACTCCAATGCCAAGATCGAAAGTAAACCACTTCACCACCGAGCCGGCAGGCTTTCCGACACACACACACACAACACAAACAAACAAGTTGAAACCAGAATTTCTACCACTGTAAAGTTGTCAATATATTTTGTTTCACTAAAAGTTACAAGGAATTTTCAATATTTAGTTTAATAAGGAAAGGCAGAAGAATAAAGCAAACATAGAGATAATGACAAGAGGAAGAAAGGGAAGAAAAGTTAACAAAACTAGAGCAGAAATGAATAAAGTATAAACGTTGGAGTCCTCCTCAGTGGCCGTGCGGTGTAGACACCTTGCTTTGGACGGCAGCTGCGGGACGGCATTGGTTCGATCCCGTGTTCGAAATTTGTTCCTAGTCTGGCTGCAGATCTCCACGCCCCCCTGGTGGCCCGCGTAGGAGGGAGGCCAGCAGTCGGTAGGTAAGCCAGGGCCCAATATTGGTCTGTACTCTGTAGCGCTATAGGGTTTTTTATAAACGTTCAGAACGATATAGGGAAAATAAGTTTTGAGTCTGAATGAAATATTACGATTTTATACAGTGAAAAGGAAAAGAGTGTGATCTTGGTGTTACGTATACGAAGAACAATCTGATTATATTACTATTTCTAAAGAAGCAAGAATCCACAGAACGAATCATTAAAACAACATGGAAAGGCAATACGTGCAAACGTGTGTTTTTAAATTCCGGTAAGCGCAACGCGCTTGTGTTTTGTTCGGCCACGCCTTCTTGCTAGTAGTACTCGTGTCAGCTGTTGGGGATTTAAATGAGACAAGTCTGCCATCTAGTAGCAATGTTTCAAATTACTTGGACCGTGGGCCGCGGTTAGCAGTGTTGCAAGAACACAGGGAAAATTATTAGTTTTGGGGGAAATTATAATGCCACAATGCAAACAAAGTTAGACTGGAAAGGAAACGTTAAAGAATTGTGATGGATGGAAACCAGTCATGCAACTTTGGAAGAAGTGTCGCGTCGAAAATGATAGCGATTATAATTACTTTTGGAACCATTTTCAAATACTCTCTCCGTCAGGACCGCCAAGAAATTCCTGCAGTTCTCTTTTCAGTGAAAGTCACTGGTGTACGCATGAGGAGCTGTTGGGGCTACAGTGATAGTCCCCCCGAAATTGTGAGAAAATCAATATTTTTTTTCAAATGAAAGCAGTAAATACTTTGGAGAACTAAAGTGGTTAATGCGAAAACTCATAGAATGACCCATGATTACAATTTTTGTCTTCGCATTACTTTTAAAGGGAAGGTTAGAAATGGAAATTATTAAATATTTCATTCTGTATCCAGCTCCAGCCCCCTCCGAAAAAAGACTTCTGTTTTGGATGATACATATGCTTGCAAAATACAAATTCTTGAATTTTTCGTTTGTGAATCTGAAGGGTCTCCTTTCTTTCGCCAAAATACTGGAGAATTATGAACGAAGATTTCAAATCCTAAAGAACATACTACCCACTTAAATTCATTTATGACTAAAAATAAAAACTCCGTGGCTCAAAGAGCCCCGTTAAGGACCAAGTTCTACCAAGTGGCTTTTCCCTGGTACTGAGAAATCACATGGAAATGCATGCTTTTATTGAATAGGCATATTTCAAAATAATTGTTTTCTTATGCACTTTTAAAAAATATATAAGTGAAACTCCATTCGTGTTGCATATTTTGCATTCAAGGTTGTTACTTTCTTAAATCAAAAATATAAGGTTCTTCAAATTTGAAACCTGTATGTATGACTATTCAGAGACGAGTCTCCTAAACTAACCTGTAACAACCAAAGACCTTGTGGAGAAAATCAAGGAACTGAGTCGCAGGGGAGTTGGGGTGAATAATTTGTTTTGCTGGATGACAGGACATTGCTGGAACCTTGCAACTTTAGGATAATCTCTTTGTTGATCGTTTCTGTTATTTATTCATGCGATTTTTTTCCTCGAGCTGCAAGATAACTAAAGAAAAATTTCCGATAAGTTCAAATGAATGAAAGTGGACTGACTGCATGTTCAGTCAGAGGAAGGAAGGAGATGAAAATATTGTATGAGGAATAATCCCACATAATTCACACTTAAATGTGCATTTTACATGCAATATTTGAGGTAAAATTACCCGTAGAAAGTTATCTTGTCTAATGAGGGAGGGGCAGGAAGAGATGAATGGATGACTTATCCTTCTGTTCATTTCTGGCATCCTCATGTTGATGGATATGGAGACAAGTGTTGTGTTATGGACTGAAAAATCGTATTTTGTCATGTTTGTTAGAAGGAGATAATACTTATTTACTTACTTTTCCAGCAAAAATAAAGGAGCTATATAAGATTTCTAATAAAAAATATTCTCTCCTATCAGATACATTTTCAAGTACGATATCTCTTCGAGCTAATGTAGCTACAGAGTATATTAATACTGGTTTACAATAAAAATACAAACTAGATATAATATTTATTAGTCTATGACATTTTTTGTGTCTGTCTTTCCTTGTGCTGGGTGGGCGTTTACGGCCTAAATATGTATTCTTGATGAGGAGTTTATCATAGAATTCGTTTCAATAAAGACATTAGGTCTTTTCATTCGTGGGATCTGACTTTCTAGTGCCCTTTTGCAATATTGAGACACAGGTGATAATAGTATTAATAGTTTCCGATGCATTATTTCATAATTCATGTTTTTTCTAGTTGAAGCTGGTAATATAAATAGTCATCGTAATAAAATGTAATAATAATAATCCGTGGTTCGACAGCCCTGGAAGGGCCTTGGCCTATCTCCCGAGTGCCAGTCTCCCTCCCACAATCCTACCTAGAGATGTGGAGTTCTTCAACCGGTAATGGGGTGACGTGGGGTCAGCACGTCCAACCCTCAGCCGTAGCTCCCCAATTTTCTCACGATAGTGGGTTGCCACCGGTTCTATACACAGGCCGAATACCCAGAGACTGAACATAGGTGGACTCGAACCCATGCCGTTCCGCAATCGGGATCCAAAGCACAATTAAAATTATAAAATAATAATACAAATGACGAAAAACAAATGTTTCGAAGAGCTTCATTTTCTTGCAAAAGATGACATTGGGAGAATATATATATTTTTTAAATATCAGAAAAAATAAAAATTACTTACCGAAGTGAAATTCTTCTATTCGCATACCGGACTCCCTGATGGCACAGTGGTAACGTAATCAAATTTTCTCGAATCGGATTGGATACCCGGTAGAGACAAGAATTCCACTTTAAACTGTAGATCTAGTCCCGATTAGCCTCTCTGTGCATAAAGTGGACTAAAGATATCCTATTCGCATGTGCTTTGCAGAATGCATCGACCATCTACTGTACTTCCAAGAGTTGACATTCCTCCTCCTCAATAGCAAGAACAGCCAAATAAGACAATATGGCATCCAGAATTATTTTGCGAGCAAGGTCCTTTCACACCCTGCACTGGAATCTGGGATTGTTACAGAGATTGCATATAGTTTGTGAACCTCGTGAAATGGCAGTTTATACTTTTATAGAAAATCGTCGAAAGTGCTCTATTTTATTCCACCTGAAGAGTTTGGGCAAAATCTGCACTTCAACTTTCAGGTCAATGAAATCATAGGAATAAAAATTTGCAAAAGGTACAGCTATCTCATAATTCAAGAAATATTCTGATTCTGGTTAGAAAGCGCTCATGCTTTTCAAAACAAAATTTTGTACTAAACGCCTGTCAAGGTGAGGAATGAATCTGTCCACGATGACAAGGGAAAATGTGATGAAGTCCACTCTCACTATATGGCCATTGTTTGATTCATTCATTCATTCATTCATTCATTTGCTTTATTTGACTTCGCTTCTTGTGTAACTTTTGGCTAATTTGCGAAGATGAGGATGAGTGATGATATGATGAAATTGATGAATGGACACACAAACATTCATGCCCAGGCCAGGATTCGAACCCAGGACCATTGCGTTGTAGCGTCATTGCTTGAAGTGGAAGGAACGTTCTCTGTGATGAGATATTTCATAAACTTCTAATGGATTTTTCTTTTCCTTTTCTCGACTACTTTCTTCACAGAAGCTCGCAGTGAGAATTGTCTTCTCTTCTATCTTCAGTTCGTCAATAAGGTAAGGTGCAAGTAACTTACCTTGTCCTTACTCTGACGATAATCTGAAACGCTCCTTGTCTGAACCAGCAGTTTATTTAATAACCAGAAAATATAAACGAAGCGAAAGTCTATTTGGTAATGAAGACTAGGGATGGCCATTTTCGAAAAAAAATGTTTTTCGATTTTCGAGAATAAAATTTTCTGATTTTAGCTTTTTCGAAAAAAGAACCGGTTTTTTGTATTTCGAAAAAAAATCGTGCTTTCATTTCTCGTTTTCGAAAAAATGATTTTTCGATTTTGATTTTTCGAAAAATAAAAAGTGGCCATCCCTCATGTAGACATCCTGCTTCACTTCTGTGAGAAACAGTCCCCATTGGCAACTTGGAAAGAAACACTACAATATCGCTTAATGTATTTTTTACCGTAAGGGACGCCTGCAACTGGCACAGACGTTTTAACTTTGACGTTGAACCTGTCATCTCATCTTGTAGTGACACAATCTGCGCGTGGACGCTACACATTTTCAAGCGTTGGAGTGGAGTATTCATTGTCTTCCATGTGATCACTATGGTTGATGCAGTGTACTTACCAGCACGTACAGATCTAAAGGAACTTCATCTTGAAGTCGACTTTGCACACATCTCACTCTACCAGTCATAACACCAGCTCCATCGTATGTTTGTGTTTGTGCTGCACAGAGGTGCACCCACGAATTTTCTATGGGAGGGGTTTAACCAAATGAAAGGCGAGACAAGTAGAAAGTAATAAAAGCGTGGTTCTTATTCTCAAGCAACAATTTTGGTGCAGGATGAATTCGTATCGTACCCAAGGCGTTGGGAAGAAGCGACAAGTCTTCTGTTATTCTTAACCTAACAGGAAGGAGACAAAAGAATGCTTAATAAGTAATTACGCAAACGTTAGGGGGACAGTTGGCGAGTGAACGAGTTGGAGTGAGGATGAGTGATTGAGAGAGCAAGGAAGTTGATTATTGAACAGTGGTGCGTGTGCAAAGTGAATTCAATTGAGATTATTGAGAAAACAGTCTGCGGAACTAACCTTCATCCAAACGTGAGGCAAGTAAGAGCCTTTACCTAATAGTGTTAATATAGTTTCGGTCATGGAGAGTAAAAAACCAATTTATTGTATGTACCTGTCAATTCTAGCCATTCTTCTCGAGTGCAACCTCTCGTATATCCCACATTTAGGCCAAGTGAGTGATGACTTCTGGGAGATGATTAGCTACATCACGCCGGAGACAATTCAGGGTCCCTGGTTCGACCCCGACGCAATATTAACATTGCGTTACGAATTGAAAGTCCTACAAAACTGTGCAACGATTGATAAATGCTGTTGTGTGATTTCAAACAGTGGTTCCTACAGGCGCGTATATTCTAGGCCAACTAGGCTAGCTAGGCTATCTCCGAAGCCCAGATAAAATACAGGAAATAATCGACTAGCAAATGTGACTGATGCTTCACTCTCAAATAACGACCGCGGGGAAAAATGATAGTGTATGGGCGCCTTTACTTTAGACCATCACCAGCACAGACTAGATGACCAGGCTTCATCCTGCATATTCTTTCTTCCAACCACCGCCTGAGGCGGCAGGGCTTATGTCCACGTATGTTGCTAAGTACGCTATTATTTAATTTTTTTTCTGAAATCTATAACACATCCTCTTTCCTACATTAAATAATATTTAATTGATTTGGTTTATTTTACTTCGCTTTTCTGCCACTTTTGACTAATCGCGAATATCGGGTTGAATGATGATGTGATGAAATGGACAATGGACACTCACAAACACCAATGTCCAAGCCAGGATTCGAACCCGGGCCCCCTGGCTTCGTAGCGCGATGTGCTAACCACTCCGCCACAGCGGCCGGCGCATTATATAATATAATAAAGATGTTACACTTCTCATAATATGCATACATTTTCTCACATTTACGATTTTTTTTCTGCAACATTTTTTTAAAGCAAAAAAAACGTAATAAAAGTTACTGAAAATATTTCCAATACATATAGGAGAATACAGAAATAATTACAGAAAAATAACCATACAAATAGTTCTTGGGATTTAAATCGTCAGTAAATATGAAATACGAAGCGGAATCCTCCTAAAAAATAGTACTCAATATATGCATATAAGTATTCAATGCTATTTTCAAGAGTTTTAACAAAAGCGCCACATAATTCGACACGATCCAAGTAAAATTCAGGAACAAAGAAAACATGACATCTGGCGGATGGAATTCGAAAAAGGTGTTTGCAACATACGCGCCCGTCGCTCGTCTGCAAAGGGTTTAAATTATTTTTCTTTGGTAGTATGAAAAAGGATATTATTGAAGGATTCCCCTTTAATTAGACCTCGCCGATGGCAAAGTGATAGCGTCGTCGCCTTGTAATCAAGGGAGACACATAGTGGTTCGGATCCCACTTTAAACTGTAGGTCCAGTCCCAATTAGCCTTACTGTGCATAAAGTGGACTTAAAACACCAAAAGAATCAATTAAAACCCCTTTAATTAGAATATAACGATATCGTAATATTTGGTTTTTCTAAATTTAGAGGGCCTGGCACCTCTGCACTGCTAAATCTGTCATAATGTGTAACTTTTAGATTATTTTAGACCTGACCTGAACTTATGAAAATGGAAATGCAAATTCTTTCCCGATGTTTTTTATGATTGTTATTTATATTTTTATATTTTGTTACATTGCCTATTAATGTCCTGTTGTATCATACAGTCTCAAAGATATTTTTTTTCGGAAATATATCTGTAATATAATGAAATAACAGTTTGTGTGCTCCTAGTCACACGTATATAATAATAAACAGGCCAGGATGTAGGTGGAGGGAGGGGAGGGGCTTAGGGGATTTCGGCCTCTCATTTGCAAAGGCGCCTCCACCACGGCATCGGGAGGGAGTCGAACCTGTCCGTCGACCCTCGCCTGGACATTAGCATCGTTCATTTCAAGTTACCAAAAACCAGAAGGCTTGTTATTTTTAATGTTAATGAAATAAATAAATTTCAATTAGTTAGTATTCGAACAGAATAAAGTAAAAACTAAGTTATATCGAAACAATACAGTGTAAATGTAGAAACCAGGTTATGCTTTCACATCGACCATTTAATCAATGCTTCTAGTTCTCAATAGGAGTGTGCGGCATCCCGAAAAGTCGGGACCGGGACCGGGATCGGTAAAAAAAATTCCCGTCCCGATCCCAAGTTCGGGAAATGAATTCCCGACCTTTCGGGATCCCGAGCACTCGGGGAATACCGAATGTTAATTTTAAAAAGTCGTTAATTCTCGACGTTTTCTGCATTGTAAATGTTTGGAACTTATCGGAAATAGTTAGTTTTTGTACCAGAAATGCAAAAACAATCACTTAAAGTGAAAATGACGTGTAGAATTCGAGATTTCCAGGGCTTCTGGAAATTTCGAACATTTCCCGTCCCGAATGTCGGGATTTAAAAAATTTCCCGTCCTGATCCAAAAAATTCTGTTCCGCACACCCCTAGTTCTCAAAACAAGACCAAAAAAAATCGTGTTTTATTTGAGAGGTAACAAAACATAAAGTTTATGAGTAAAATTTCCCATTAACAGTTAAAGTTGTTTTTTTTTATTTAGCGAAGTGTGTAAAAGTTAATACAAAATAGAATTCCTATGTATTGCAGTACACTAAGTGTATGAAGTGTCAAAAAATAAGAAATACAGTTGTGCTGAATTTTCACTTAACTGGTGGATCAAGTTGCAAAGTTTTCTCAAGAAAATAATAATAATAATAAATTTGGAATGAAATTAGTTTATTTTTATTAGTTTATAATTATAATCGTAATCACCATGATAATACTTTTTGTTGGTATTATTACTAGAGGAAAAGGTTTAAATATGGGGCCCCCTTCTTATGTTGTCATTTTCGGAGGAAAAAATTTATATTTCAAGCACCTGCCTTTAAAATGCATATCTGTGAAATATATACTTAAATGTAATAGCATGCTGAAGTATGGAAGGTCTCCATTTTTTAAAAAAAAAGAAAAAGAAGCAATTTCCAAAAAATTGTAAAATGATGTATTTCAAAATTGTGGTCTAAATATGGGCTGCTAGTGGCAATATCACAAAAAGCAATTATATTTTTTTAAAAAACAGTCATTTATCGCTAAAACATTATAAAATTCATATTTATGAAGAATCCGTTGTTTTGAAAATCACGCGGAATGGGAAAAATCGAAATTAAGAAAAACATCCAAATATTTGTTGAAAATGTGATCTGATCATTAGACATCATGTCATAGACCATATTTAGATCATCACGCTATTTTTCTTCTTCAATTTATTTTCGCTCTCTGTGGTACATATTTCACAAACAAATCATGGCATTATAAAAGCCCACATTTGTTTTATGTACCACTAATATCATAGCATATACAAACCAGATGAGAATTGAGAAAACGCTGAGTTAAAACATACCTGCAAAAAGTTCTCGGAGGTCGCAATTCTATAACAGCGTCCAAGGCCGAAACTAACCACCACTTTCTCTTGCGAATTGGCGTCGCAACTTTTGTCCTTGTCACATAACCAGTTCCAATTGCCTCTGCCAGGCTGCAGCACCCGGGAGCGCTGATAATTCCAAAACCCATATTTAAACCTTCGCCCATATTTAGACCTTCTCCTCTACTATTGAAGACTTATCTATGGTCTGAGCCCTCTAGAAAAATTTCTGATGAAGTCCATCCATGGCCTCAATACTTTAAATTGGACTACAGAAATGAAAGAAATAAGTGTGTGGCAACAAATATAGGGACCACCTGACCTAATAGTTATAACTGAAAGTGTGTATAGGGGCTGTGACGTGCCAAAAAGGGTTTTGGTTACTAATCGCCACACCCTTTTATCCCAGAATCACAAAAAAATCAAATGAAGGAAAAGATGACAAAATATAGGATAACTTTGAAAAAGAAGGCACATCCTCATTTATGAAAATTCTGGACACTTTACTGATGGGTGCTTACGATGTTCCCAATCCGGGTCCCCCCCCCCTGTGTATAGAACCGGTGGCAACGCACCATCGTGAGGAAACTGGGGAGCTAGGAGTGAGTAGCTTAATCCGGTCTCGGAAATCTATAACGGCTGAGGGTTCGACGTGCTGACCCCACGTCACCCCATTAACGGTTGAAGATATCCTCACCTCTAGGTAGGAATGTGGGAGGGAGACTGGCAGTCGGGAGATCGGCCTAAGCCCTTCAAGGGCTGTCGAGCCACGGATTATTATTAGGGCTGACCCGATACCGATGTATTGCTATCGGTATCGTTAGTGTCGGTTGATATTTTCGCACCGATACTAGCCGATACCATTGTTTTTGAGTCACTAGAAGCGCGCCAAAACCAAAATTTGTTCCTTTTCAAAGTTTCGTTCACCTTTTCCAACTTACCTTTTGTTTTGAAAAGAAAATAGTTGTGCATTTGTTAAATGGACCTGTACTCAAGTTTCCGTGAACAGCAAGTACGTAAGACAAAGATCCAAGTCAGGTCCATTATTCCTTACACACTCTTTCAAATCTCAACTAACTGCAATGAAGTTCAAGAATTATTAAAATCTGTTTCAAGTTCCAAAGCTACCACTCCTAATGATATTCCTGCGATATTTCTGAAACATTTAGCCCATATTTTATCCAAACCAATAACCACAATCTTTAATAAATGCTTCTCCGAAGGTGTGTTTCCTTGTACATGGAAGCAAGCAAATATAGTCCCTATCCTCAAACACGGAAACAAAACTCATGTCACTTCCTATCGGCCGATTTCCTTACTTCCTGCACTTGCACTGCTAGCTGAAAAAATCATTTCTAATCGTATCCTTGCACATGTTTCTCCGTTTCTCTCTCCCACTCAACACGGTTTTCTCCCTCATGCTTCCTGTGACACAAACCTTGCTTGCTTGCTTACCAAAGCAGTTAACTGCCTGAATGCCAAGCAAGACATGGATGTCGTATACTTAGACTTTTCCAAAGCCTTTGACTCTATCTCTCACACGCAACTCATCCACAAATTATCGAATAGATTCAATATTCACGGAGCTCTTCTTAAACTACTTTCATCTTACTTGCACAATAGAAAGCAAAAGGTTATCGTATCTGGTTGCTCTTCGTCGTGGCTCCCTGTAGTTTCCGGTGTGCCCCAAGGAAGTTCTCTGGGGCCCCTGTGTTTCTCTCTCTTCATGGATGACATTCACGAATATATTTCTTCCGAATGTTCAGTATTATTGTATGCTGACGACTGCAAATTATTCCGAAACATTACCTCACTTCAGGACACATGTTACATCCAAGACAATCTCAAACACATTGAACGCTGGTGTCAAGACTGGAATCTCAAATTAAATCCGGATAAATCTGTTGTCATGAGGTTTACCCTAAAATCCAATAACACAGTGCCATCCTACAAGTTATGCAACCAGGTTATTCCGTTCGTACGACAGCACAAGGATCTTGGTGTCATTTTTGATAGCAAACTGACTTTCAACCATCACATAGACTACATAACTTCGAAAGCGATGAAAACACTTGGACTAATTTACAGATTTACAGACATAACTCACGTTTCTGCCCTCAAAACCTACTTTACAATGTGTGTTGTTCCTATTCTTGAATATGGTTCCTGTATTTGGTCAATGGTATGTGAAAGCAATTTAAAGAAAACAAACAAAGTAGTAAGTCTTCGTCAGAATAGTCAAACACAGATGCCCAGCCCTTGCAAACTTTTCCAAACAAGAAATTCTATCCACTCTACAAATTCATGACCTTTCTCTTCGCCGTCAACTCTCAGATTTAACACTACTCTTCAGAATCATTAATGGACAACTTTTCACCAGCGAACTCTTGCCACTTCTTAATATCAGAATCCCACGTCCCAACAGTAAATGCAACAACTTCTTTTATATTAAATCTTCAAGGCTATCCTTAGAACAAAGATCACTTCTCTACAGGCTACAAACCATTTACAACTCATTAAAAGACGCTCCAGGCTTCCATTTATCAAAGGAGACTTACAGAACGGCGTGCATAAAGCAGCTGAAGTATAAATAATATTATTTTTGATCTAGTTGTTATTATTCTTGTTATATATGTATACGTGTGTGTATGTGTCAATCTTATTATTTTGTTTATTTCTTTTCCGGTTGATATCCTGATGTAAAATGGATTTTTCTGTATTCAGGACTTTTTAAATAAATAAATAAATAAATAAATACGCAGATCAAACTCACGTACAAATCAAAACGTGAAATTATCCCCATAGGAGGTTGCTGCTTCTGTCTAGTTCTCTTCGAAGTCTACCAGGCTTCAATGAGGTCCCGAAAGCCAACGATGATCCTTCCACTTTCTTTGGTGTTTGCGGACATCCCTCTCTTTAGTGACCTCCCGCAGTCAAAAGGGCCCATGGAAGTGGTGGACGTGTCTCGGACATATCACATAGCATTTTCCTGGAAAATGACTTTAGACTTTTGTGTGTCCCGACCTGATAACTGGGTTTCAGCACAGGAAGCGTGGCAGGGGAATACTTTTCTTTGAACGACAGATTATGGCATTAGTTTCTGGATAGTGTAGTGATGGGTTTGGATTTTCTTCCACGCCAAGCGATAGAACTATGCAGTTTTTAAATGTATTTTAGAAATCATTTGTCGAAAGTATATATCAAATGCAAATCACGTCGGAATATCACTACTGAAGTCAATCGCCTGATATAAATGCAAGAGACTGGTAAGTTTTCATTCTCTCGTTACATTTCGTTTACTCTAATTTGTATTGTCTTTGTTAAAGGACAAAAGATACGAGATTGGTTTGACATTACAGCCATAGGCGTGCGCTGACCCTTTGATTAGGAGGGGGGGGGGGGCAAAAGTTCAGTCTGCAAAGAAAAAGCTATTTGATCTCGCTGTTTTAGTGTATTGTTGGGTACAGCAAAGGGGCGTATATAGAGTGCGTCCGGACCGCCAAAAATCACTGTATTAGAAGAAATCAAACTTCCGTGACACCAATGTTCCTTGCCCCCTCCTTTATTTCCCCTCTCTGTGGATATAAAAATGAATACAGCAGATTGAAAACAACTACACATAATTTATTCATTTCCAACAGTGAAGGGTTCGATACCCGGTGGAGGCACATTGTGGTTCGGATCCCACTTTAAACTGTAGGTCCAGTCCCGATTAGCCTTACTGTGCATAAAGTAAACTTAAAACACCAAATCAATCAATCAACCAACCAACAGTGACGGCGATTAGGGGGGCGTGGGGGCAGTTGCCCCCACATTTTTTGCCACTTCTTGCCGCCGCACTATGGCCTCAATGCTAACTAAGCCTTGTCTACAAAGAAAAAATAAACTGTCCTTGCCCCTTCCCCGCTTTTCTCAAGCAATTGCCGCTGCTGATTTCCAATGTATGGGCAATTTATTCTGTAAACCCATAGAGGTAACACAACTAACGAATAAAGTGTGTAAGAGGGTTAATAGGAAATTTGCTAGAGAACAAAGTTGGATAGTTCAATTTCATAGGAAATAATGCACTTTCCTCTTACCTCCGTAGCTTCTTGGAACTTTCATAGGCTTGGAAATACTTAATTTTTTAAAGAGTATAATATTTTTTTCTCCACACCTCGAAGTAGGATTTTGGGAGGGATACTGGCAGCCGGGAGGTAGGCCCAGGCCCATTCGAGGGCTGTCGAGCCATGGGTTATTATTATTATAGCATTTTCTAATAACTGTGATAATTAGGGCTCGGAAATTGAGGAAAACTCATTTTTTTCCCTAGTGTCCGAAGACGAGGCCCAATATAATATATGTTCATTTTGGGTTTTTGTAGGCCAGAAAAAGGTGGGTTTTATTTGTCCTTTTTTTGGCTTATTGGTCCTTTTTTTTAGCCTTTTTTAAGTTCTTAACGTTTTTTTTTCCACCTTCATTCGACTACGTTTTTACTGCCCATTCTCAATTCGAATCATCATCAGTTCACCACCTCTTAAACATCCTTTCTGTAGTAAAGAAATAAAGAAAGAAAGAAATGTATTTGAACCATCCCTGAAACGAGAGAAAAACATTTTTGGACGACTGAAGCAGGTACGGTACGTACAAGGTCCTTTAACCGTAACTTGTCTGGAAGTTCTCGCTGTAAGTGGCAACTCTCTGTTGTTTTGAAGCTTTCATTTTTTTCGCAGTGTGTGTTCCATACCACCAGAATTTTGTATTTTTTATTCATTAAATATGTAATTAAAATTGAAGTTATTAATTAATTTGGATCACATTTATACGTCCTTTTTTCCGTTTTAGGTCCTTTTTTGATATTTTTATAGGTCTTCAACTTCCGAGCCCTAGTGATAAGATTCCTCTACACTAGATTTCTAAGTGGGAGTATTAGGTGGGACACTGCCCCCTCTTGCCCCCCCCCCCCCCCGTGCGC
Organism: Lepisma saccharinum; assembly: GCF_977018435.1. NCBI lineage: Eukaryota > Metazoa > Arthropoda > Insecta > Zygentoma > Lepismatidae > Lepisma > Lepisma saccharinum. The sequence continues at coordinate 40,669,246 of NC_139235.1, read as the reverse complement.
ACGCCTAGCAGCTTTACTGTTAGTTTTAGACATCGTGTCCGGGGCTGGTAAATCGACAATTATTCTTGTGTTCACGGATGATTTATTGTTAATTTGGGAAGAGTGATCCCTTAGGGTAAAAACACAGTGGGGCACAAGGACCCTTGCTCATCGAACGGAGACCGGTCAAGCCATAAAAATGTCAGGATATAATGAATGAACCAGATGTCGGACCAGATGTCCCCATTATTTCCGTTGAGCGGAACTCTGTCAAAAGAAACTGGGAAAAAGAGGAGGGTGTCTTCCAGGAAGGGGAGGAGTGACCTTGAGTGGACCCATCACAGAACCTTCCACTTGAAAAAAGGGACCCAAAATCAAACCGTGTTTGATCCTGGGAATATCTTGCGATGAGCGGGGCTCCACTATGTTTTCCCCCATTTAACTCCTGCGAGATTCAGGCAATTAGCGATGAGGGATATGCTTCACTGTGTTTTTACCTTTTAGAGGAGGTTGAAGAGGCCTGATCTCATTTTTCAACATTGGGGGGAGAGGGGGACGACGACTATACGATTGCCTCGTACTTATAGCTTCACTTAATATTTCTCTAATATTTGAAACATCTGATCGATTTTTCACTGATCTAAAAAGAAAGACTGTAAAGTTAAGATGCATCGTATCGTTGCAATAGGGCATCGTTTGGTGGGTTAATTTACTCATCGCGCCTCGTCAGAAATGCTTACGTATGAAATGTAATAATTAAAGTGCGGATCAATATGCACTAAAAAAATGGAAAATATGCATGCATCTATGCACTAAAAACAAGTAAAATATGCACTCAAATATGCAAATTATGCACTAAAGGAAAAATATAGGCACAAAAAATTTCCTCGAAATACATTTATTTTTCAAAGTACTACACACACATAACCCATAACCCACAGCGCTACAGCCCTTGAAGGGCCTTGGCTTACCTACCGACTGCTGGTCTCCCTCCCACACTGTTCCGCCGTCACCTGTTATAGCGTGGAGGTCTCAGACCAGTGTTGGGGTGACGGGTGATCAGCCCGACGAACCCCCAGCCGTTATTGTAGGTCTTTTTGACCAGGTTACGCTCACTCACTCGGAGCTTCCCAATTTCCTCACGATGGTGGGTTGCCACCGGCCCTATACGTAGGCCGAATAAATTCCGACCAGAGCCGGATTCGAACCTACGCCGTCCCGCAGCGAACGATCTCAAGACGAGGGAACGCCTTAGTGACCATTGAAGGTAAAGACGAAGTAACAACAGCTTGCATGTCAAGTAAGGTTGAAAAATCTTGTATTAAATTGAATTTACTACTTCCAGTTGTTAAACACAATGTAACGAAAATCGATAAGTAGTGTTGAATTTATGTAAAATGCAGTGCATTACAACATATCTCTCTAAATTGGTTAGAGTGAAATTTTTCCGTTTATCAGTTAGTATATCCTTGTATGAAGAAAAGGTGCGCTCCACACTACAACTTGTCACTGGACAATATTTCAATGCAGTTATGTCCTCTGGTGTGAGATCTTGTTATAGTTCTGTTGATTCTCCTTGTAGCACAGCTTTCACTTTGCACAAAAAATTCAAACCTGGGTTCTTGGAAGTCTCTTCATCCGCATTTTCTGCAATAATTATCGAAGGGAGGGATGCAAAGTGTGCATTCACGAAAGCCAATTGACTTTGCACAGTTTCTTTCTGGCATGCACTTTGTGGATCGAGTGCGAGCAGTACCTGAAATATAAAATACGTATGTATTAACACCGACAGTATTCTACCTTTTTCTCGCAAATACTTTGCGAGGAAGCTGCAAAATTCAGGATTGGTCAACTGGAATGTTACCTGCTATCAGCGCTTTGCACAGGTCACCGGCGAAACCATCTTCACTTGTTTTTTGTTTATCAAGTACAGTTTCTATTGTTTGCTGTTTGCAGGTCTTGCTAGAATTTCTTAGGTGAATGACAGTCTTCGTGTGCTGAACTCATGGGCGTCCGGAAGGGGGGGCAAGGGGGGCCGTGCCCCCCCCCCCCGGAAAACGAAAGTCAACCAAAAATTACATATTTCACTCATATAATTTAATTTCAGCCACAATAATGTGGGTTAATTATTGCATGAACATGATAAATTCAAATTTAAGCAATGTTTTTTGAGGGATGAACACTATTATTGGGGAAAATATGCCGTGTTGGCCCCCCTGGAAAAAATACTTTCCTTGCCCCTCCCTGGAAAAAATCCTGCGGACGTCCATGGCTAAACTACTTGATGTTTTTTTGTCACATGGTATCTGAAACAATACAAAATATTTTAATAACTTCTGGATTCACACTGTTGCGGTTCACTAAAAACAAAGAGACCAAGTTGAGTATAAAAAAGAAAAAATATTATACTTACTTCCTTATAGCATACTCTGCAGAAAATCGCTCTCCCGTCCGTTTGTAAAGTAGGCTCTCCTATAATCCACTGTTTCAGTAAAACAATCTTCGATGATTTTTCCTTCGACATCTTCACACAATGCAAACTACACTAATCCAAGGGAGTACAGACTGTTTACGAGCAAAAATCACCGTTGCCTTATATAGGCCAAGGAAGAAGGCCGGGGGAAGAGATGCACGTGTTCTCTGTGACATTGCCAGGTATGCACGAGGGAGGGGGGACCGTCAGCCCTGCAGCGCATAAACATAGGTTTTCGAACACCTGTGCTTGAAAATTTTACTCTCAGAAACACTCCACAGACGAAACATTAACCAAGTAAACAAATATATTTTTTAAATATGCGCTTACGCAGTAAATATGCACGAACACCTTAAATATGCATTTATATGCACTATAAAACCCCCCCTAATTCGGTTCGGAATGTTCTGAAACAACTTTAGAACCCGGTTGCATATTAATTAGAGGACCGGAATAAAATATGCAAAATCCGCACTCTAGTAATAATAATAATTACACACACACATATACACCCCGCAACACACACATATATATATAGCCTTTGTTATTTTAAATTGGAATTATACAAATATCGGTATCGGCGGGTATCGATTATGGTATCGGTATCGCTTTAAAGTGGTATCGGTTCAGCCCTAATTATTATTATTATTTATTTCATAAGCACAATGATATTATTAATATTTTTAATGATTACCACAATGATATTAATAATGATAATAATAGGCCTAAGCATTTATTATCATCCTTAAAATACATTTCGAAACAATTAGAATTCTACAATATTTCAAGGATGTGTATTTGTCCTGACCTGACTGACTTCAAAAGATATCGATGTCTCTTGTTTTCCACATTTGTTTTATATAAAGTCTAGTAGGAGGATGACATTTTAAACATAAAATAAGTGTTGATAGTTGCACATATATATAATAATAATATATACAACATTGTTTATAGAAAATATTAAAACAGCTGGTTCTAGTGCCACAATAGGTGTCCACATCACAAGATGTAATAGATATCTGTAAATCTTGCTTTAAAATACGATGATCAAGAGTCCTGAAGATAGATTTTGTGTTGAGTTATGAATATCACACATCATATTGTAAAAACAAGCACGTACACTTCAGCATATGTGCAATAATTACACATTTAGTTGGCAAAGTGCTGGAACGGACCAGCAGACGACTGAGTTAACCAGCGCGGTTCAGCACGGCACGGTATTCAAGCTTCGGCAATCCCGTTTCTACACTAACAGCTGATCGTAAGGTAGCGTGGCCGAGCGGTCTAAGGCGCTGGTTTTAGGCACCAGTCCGAAAGGGCGTGGGTTCGAATCCCACCGCTGCCAAATATGTTTTTTACAGAACGTGTAGAATAATTGCAAATTTCCGTGGAAATAAATATAAAAAGCGTAGTTTTGCCTTATCTCTCGAAATTTGGTTATTATAAAAAAATATGTAAATCTATACAAGAATTTGCCAATTTCTTATTACTTTCAATCGATATAGTTCATATTCTGCACCTCCAGGATTCCGAAAATATTTATTGTGTTATGTCCCCGATCTATAGACTTATGTAATGTTCTGTTTAACAAAAAGTGCAGCCGGGATTGAATTGGCGCCAGGTGGTACGAGAGGGTCTTATGCACCCCCTTCTTCTGTACTCCACGAGAAAAAGTAGATTTTAAAACTAATACTTGCAAAACTTTATTTTATTTCTTAGTTAATACATATTTGCTGTAGAAAAGTAAGTAGACTACATTAGAAAAAATACCGAAGAATATAATTATTGTAATTTTGTTTATTTATGATCGTTCGGAGAGAGAGAGAGGGAGGAATATAGAAGAGAAACAAGAATAATGTGTGCATGAAAAAAAAGAAAGAATGAAAAACAGATGAATACATTGAATGGATTAATGAATTAATGAAGAAAAAAGAACTTGCGTATCAAACAGACAATTAAAAATATTTGATTAAGGTAGGAGAATTAAAATGGTTTGAAATAGCTTATTAGGAAAACATGCTTGGAAAATTTGACATTATCACCATGGCGTTTCTGAATCTGAGATTGTTGCAGTATTTTGACTCTTGAAATCAAATTTTTGCTTCTCTTTCCAATATACAGGGTTTTCGTAAATGATTGTCGGGGTTACAAACAAGCACTGTATTTTACATAATGAAGATAGATGCATGCAATTTTTTGCAAAATGTTAGAAAACTCACCAAGTTTTTATGACAAAGTCACAAATGTTCCATGTGGTCGCCTCGCGATCTCCTGCAGATATCTAAGCGATAGTCCATTTCCTGCCACACTCAGGATAGCATATCACGTGTAACACTGTTGATGGAATTCGTGATGCATGTTTTTTTCAGTTCCTCAATGGTAGTGGGTAATGGGAAACTATATCTTTTACGTATCCCCAGAGGAAAAAATTGCAAGGGGAAAGGTCAGGTGAACGAGGCGGCCATGATGAAAGGTTTTCATCCTCATCACTCCGCCCAATCCAACGTTGTGGTAATTTTGTGTTGAGCAATGATCGCACTTCATAGAGGAAGTGAGGTGGGGCTACATCCAATTGCATGATGAAGGTGTTGGAATCTTCTTCCACTTGAGGATAGCCACTCATTAAACATATCCAGGAATGCCAATCCCGTAACCGTTTTCTCCATGAAGAAGAATGGACCGTGCACCTTTTCTCGTGACACAGCACAAAAAACATTCACTTTAGGCGAGTCCCGAACAAACTCAACAAACTGATAATGATTTTCCGTTCCCCGTATGCGCACATTGTGTGTGTTTACTTTTCCACTTAGGTGGAATGTCGTCTCGTCAGTGGAAACGAAATTCCCGATGAAATTGTCATCGTCAGACATGAGATTTTGCATATCGCTGGCGAACGTTTCCCGTACACGACTGGCGTTACGTGTTGGCTTTTGATGCAGACTTAGGCGGTATGGTTTCATGTTTAGCCGTTTTCGTAGAACACTCCATAATGTTGTCTTCGGAATGTTTAATTCCTTGGATCCAGCAGGAATCGATTTCTTCGGGCTCCGTAGATGGGTTTCACGAACTCGCTCCACATCATGTTCCGACACTGATGGTCGACCACTGCTTTTTCCTTTGCAAATGCAACCTTTTTCTTTGAACTGTGCATACGACCTTCTAATCGAATTGTCTGACGGTGCATCTTTCCGATATCACGCACGAAAATGTCATTGCACAACTGTAACGGACCTCGTTGCGTGATATTCAAGGACACAGAACACTTTCTTACTAATAATATCCGCCATTTTGGAAAACTGCCGCCTGGCGGCAGAATCGGGAGACAGAGGTCTATGAAACAAATAAGGAACAAAACTTGTTGAGTTTCTCAACAATATCGTGCATTTGTGTTCACCGTGTCATTCGCCCAGATCGAATACAACAATGAGGAAACCCCGACAATCATTTACGAAAACCCGGTATATCCGATATCGGCGTTGATTGGCAATTAGGTTACACCGAAAGTTTTTTTTAAAAAAAACTGAAGAATTAAAGCAAAATTTTGTGTCTCAAAAATACGTGTAATGAGAAAATAGGATTTAATAGAATGAAAATATGATTTTGAATAACACGTATATTTGTAAACATCGCGAGGCAAAGTTATGTACTTCCAATTTGAATGTAAAATCTCATGACTGATTTATCCACACAACACTAACACTCCACTATCACCCCCCAAAATTTCCTCAAACACTCCATAACATTTTTCACAATTTATGCTCACTTTGGCTATAAATATACCCTTATACCCCCGAAATACGTACTTACAAGCCCCGATGGAAAATTCTGGATAAAGGTCCAGAGGGAGACTGGCAATCGGAAGATAGGCCAAGATCCTTACGGGCTGTAGAGCCATGGGTTATTTATTATTATTATTATTATTACGTCCAAGGGAACTTCTCGGGCGCCTCCCTTATGTAGTTGCAAAACCTTATTTCTGATTATATAAGCGTGGCTATTGTTTTAAAAAAGCTAAGGTAAGATATTGCTGTTACTTTGATGTCATTATTCAGGTATTAAACAATCGTGGAACGAGTCCGCCTGGGTTCAGTCTCTGGGTTCTCGACCTGTATAGGACACTAAGGGAATCCACCTCGTCCGAGTGAACATTTTATCTTGAGCCGCTTCTGTAAACAGTAAACGACACCTGCATATAATAACAGACTAAAAATTATTGTAAGAAAGGTAGTTTACAACTTTATGACAGCACACATGCTATGGAAATATTTACTAATCTACCGCTGAAGCAATTATTTAGCATATGCTGTTACCTTTAAAATATCGTTTCACCTTATTCTTAAACATTGCCGAAGCATTATTGTCACTTTTTCTTTCTGCTCTGCTTGAGTTGCTGGCCACGGTGTCATTCATAGGTGGCAGCATTGAACGCTCAGGGACGGAATCTGCAACGCGAGGCGGGTGACATCTAGTAGGGAAACAAGGAAGTATAATAAGGAACAAATACGCAACCTCTAGTAGATGTAATTACGCAAGATTCTAATGAGTTTTCTTCACTACGAGCTTCTGATAATTTTACTTGAATATTGACATGAAATACAAGAGAAACGACAATGCAAAAAGTCCATCTTCAGAACTGAAATGAAGAAAAGGGTGGAAATACGACATGTAAGAAAAAGATGAAGCAGTATTAGCGAAGCTAATCAACGCAACTCGTTTCAACATTTCAGGAAAAAAAGGGGGTTCCACCAAAATTCTTGAATGACATTATTGACATAACATACAGATCGCAAGAATGACAATTTGCTAGTAAACTGGATAAATACGTAGGTGATCTGTTTTCTAATATATACCAAAAATAGACCATTACAAACTCCTGATTTACAGCTAAACTCTATCCTATTCTTACACTATATATGTTTCGATGCAACTATTGAGATTATCAATTTGATTACTTGATTTATAACCCATAGCAAATAACCCATGGCCCGACAGCCCTCGAAGTTCCTTGGATTATCTCCCGACTGCCAGTCTCCCTCCCACAATTCTATATATAGTTCAAATCACAAACACCTTCTGTAAACAAAACCACCTGCATGCAGAAAGCATTGCAAACTCATAGAAGTAAAATAATCTACACGAAAATCCAGCGTTGTTACAGGATTCATTACGTAAGGTAAAACAATGGCAAATTTGTAGTATGGGATACGCTGCCGCAAATGACGTCTCACTTTAAACCCAATGCTCTTTCTTTTGCACTTATTGCTTCACCTTTATGGTTAACTCTTTGCACCAGTAATCATTTCCCATAAATTTGGCTTCTTTCTTGCATGCGAATTGAATATATTTTACTTGCATTTTTTTAGACAAAATGATATAACATGGTAATGTATATTTCTAAGGATGATATAGATAGGAGTGTATTTGAAATTTGTTTGTAGATTTTATGTAAATTGTATCTTATGTAAATAAAATATATAATGGGCATAAACAGCCATATGCATTGCTGTAAGTCCAATAAATATATTGATGATGATGATGATGAAAACAAGACAAAGAAAGTTCGTAAATTTATTGCGGTTGGAAACTTTGACAAGCATCCTAAAACGTTTTTTGTTCCGCCAAATATAGTGCACTTCGTAAAATAACTTGGTGACATGGCAAGGCAAGATAAGTGTGAACATTTTGTAGTAGTATGCATTGCAACTTTCAATGAGCTTAGAGATTTGTGTACATAATGATATTTTATAACATTGGTTATTTTCTAAAAATAATCATGTGAACAGCAAGGAAGTAGTGCAACTTAGTAATATTGCCTGACTTGTCCTTAGAAAAATAACATGCCGAGTTCTATGCGTGCGGGAAAGTCTCCGTGTTCTCCGAGTTTGTTTACAAAACACCAGCAAGGACAGCCTTTGAAAAGGGGTGAGAAACAGATTTTACTGAATATTTATGTAACGTTCTGTCAGTGGTATCCTGAGAAACCAGTAAATGAAGTGGTTAAGTTGGTATCCCAGTGCAGTGGTGTGTCAGTGTCTGCAGTTTTGAGGGTTATGAAAGAGAGAATGACTCTTATATAAAATGAATAGGTGCGGCGAACTATGAGTGTAACAGCAGATGATTGCGGTCATGGATCAGCTGACGCGGAGTGATACATCGAATCGGTGAGACCGTTTGTTTACAGAAGGTCTCAGGGTTGGTGATTTAGACCTTAGAGGTGTGGATTTCTTCAACCGGTAAGGGGGTAACGTGTGGTCAGCACATCGAACCCCCAGCCGTTATAGGAGATATCCGTGACCGGGTTACGCTACTCACTCGTAACTCCCCAAATTCCTCACGATGGTGAGTTGCCACCAGTCCTATACACAGGCCGAGCACCCAGAGACTGAACCCATCAAAAATTCCAAGATAGAAGTTAATTTTTATTAGCAGCGAGTCATTCAAATACGACCTAATGACAATGCATATATTGTCATATTTTCTATAAACTGAAGGGGCAAGGCAGTGGTGCAGTGGGCGCTCCCGCAAACCCTGCAATGCGGGGGAGAGGAGGGGCGAAGTGTTGGGGCCCTGTAATGTTCTCTCCCTATGCCCCTGAAATTTTATATACTGCCATAACTTCAGCAGAACGAAACAGAAATTTGGTTCGCAGTAACATATCATACGATGATGTATAAGCAGGAGTGTGCTGACTCAGTCAGAGGGGACCAGACAACTTGACATACGGGTTCCTTCCAAAATGCAGAATTAACTTATTTGCTCGCAGGTGGCCGGATCAGATCGATAGGAAAAAAATCTTATCTCATAACCTTATAGCTACATAAACGTATAATGTAAATGTATAGTGTGCCAATTATCTAGTTATGAATCCAGTAGAAATATTCAGTTCTTCAACTAGTCGATGCCTTACTAAAAATCATCCCTTGCACTACAGCCCATGAAGGGCCTAGGCTTACCTACCAACTGCCGGTCTCCCTCCCACGCTCTCCTTCGTCACCTCTAAGCATGGAGATCTTCAACCAATATTAGAACAGTCGGGGGGTCAGCCCGACATATCCCCAGCCGTTATAGTAGGTGTATGTGACCGGATTACGCTCACTCACTCGGAGCTCCCAAATTTCCTCACGATGGTGAGTTGCCAGCGGCCCTATACACAGGCCGAAAATTCACAGAGACTGAACCCAGGATTGAACCCATGCCATCCCGCAGCCGCTGTCCAAAGCAAGGTATCTTAGACTGTACAGCCACGGAGACTGGTATGCAATAAACAAACTCAGTAATTCATGAACTCTTATCACTAATATTAGTAATAATATATAATTAATATATATATTATAATAATAACCCGTAAGAGCCTTGGCCGATCTCCCGACTGCCAGTCTCCCTCCCACAATCCTATCTAGAGGTGTGGAAATCTTCAACCAGTAATGGGATGACATGGGGTCAGCATGTCGAACCACTAGCCATTATAAAAGATATCCATGACAAGGTTCCACTACTCACTAGTAGCTCCCCAATTTCCTCACGATGGTGGGTTGCCACCGGTCCTATTAATACATGTGATATTTAAAATGTAACTTTCCAAAAAAAAATAATTTCAAGAGGGTCCAAAGTCTTTATTATTATTTATTTATTATTTATTACACCTATAACAGAGCTTTCGCTCCAATTACAATAGGCTTGCATATATACATATTTTAAACAATTAAAAAATTATAATTCCAACAATACAATACAATACAATAACAATAGAAGAAAAAGGAGAGCAAAACTACAATAATGGTTTCATAAAAAAGACACCAGCATAGGTATTCTAGAGAACATAAATCCAAAAGTGATATTCACTGAGGTAGAACAAGGTACATATCTATATACAGACTGAGGCATTTATAACTATGCACATGCAAATACTCATATATAAACAAATATACACACATACAAGCAAATTGTATTTATAAACATACCCATATACACAGAAAACATCTATAATTATTTATTATTTATTCATGATTCATGACCTTCTTCGAAGGACAGACAGGAATTGCATGAATGGCATAGCAAAATCCAAGTCTCCACCGTTTCTGACTATTTCATTATGTTTAATACATAGTCTTAGAATGGGGGAATTCTGGTGTTCTGTTGAATTGGATTTACTGTAATAAAAAGGCTGCCTGAACCGCAACATGTCCTTCTTAGCATTAAATTTTAATGTTTGGAGGAGACTTGGACTGTCAACCAGCCCGTTGACTAACTTATATAAAAATAATTGATGAGATATTACTCTCCTTTCGTACAGAGGTGTAACATTGAATTCTCTGAGTAATTGTTTATATGATACCTGATCCTGAAAAGATGATCTTTTGTGTTTTTTGTAATATAAGTAACGCACAAATTTCTTCTGAATTATTTCTATTTTCTTGCTATTACATTGAGTGTGAGGTGACCAGACTACACTTGCGTATTCTAATTTGGTTCGAACAAGGCAATTAAAAAGGCTTGTCAGAGCTCTTTCATTATGCATGTCTTGTGAACTTCTAATTAGAAACCCTAACGTTCTGTAAGCATCATTACAAATCTGATCAATGTGTGTTCTAAAAGATAATTTATTATTTAATGTAACTCCTAAGTCATTTATCTGATTTACTCTTTGTAATGCACGGTTGTTCATTGTATACTGATAAATATTAGGTCTGATTTGCCTGGAAAAAGTTATTGCAAAACATTTTGTGACATTAAAGTTTAGTTTATTTTCTATGCTCCATCTTTGTGCATTTTCCAAGTCTTTTTGTAACTTATGTGCATCATTTGAATCTTTCATTACTTTATACAATTTTAAGTCATCAGCAAAAAGTAAGCATTTTGAGTATTTAAAAATTGTGGGTAGATCATTGATGTATAATAGAAAGAATAATGGTCCAAGATTGGAGCCTTGCGGTACACCAGAACAAACTTTGTAAGTGTATGACTTAGCTTGATTGTATGCTACAAATTGCATTCGATTGCATAGGTAAGAAGATATTAACGTAAGAAAGTTATGAGAGAGACCAAACTTAGACAATTTACTTAACAATACATCGTGGTCAAGAGTATCAAAGGCTTTGGCGAAGTCCATATATATTGCATCAACAGAATTCCTATCATCAAGGGAATCGGATATACTCTGTGTGAAATTGACCAAATTAGTTGAAGTAGACTTTCCAGGACAAAATCCATGTTGATCTATTGATATATAAGGTTTAACATGGTTGAATATCCTGTTATATAGTATATATTCAAATATTTTTGAAGGAGCCGAGATTAGAGAAATGGGTCGGTAATTTGTAATTTCGCATGGGTCTCCCTTTTTTAGAACAGGACAAATTTTGCTGATTTTCCAAAGATCAGGAAAAATTTGAGTTTTTAAAACAATATTATAAATATAACACAAAGGGGTGCATAATAATTCGGCACAACCTTTGAATATGTATGTTGGCAATTGATCAGGACCACTGGATTTGGTTGATTTTAGTTTTTTTATGGCTTCATTGCATTCTGCGTCGGTGATTGAATCTACCACCAGCGACTGAGATACTATCATGTCAGAGGGTTCAATAATGTTATATGTTGAAGGATTTGAAGCATACACTGTTTGAAAATATTCAGCAAAACCATTAGTAATTAATACGTTCGTTTCCAATCTATTACCCTTATACATCATATAGGCTAGTTTCCTATTCGTTTTTTTCTTATTTCTTATAAAATTCCAAAATGGTTTAATGTTACTTATTAAATTGTTCTCTATTTCTGATACATATGTTTTATATGCTATATTTATCATTCTTTTTAGTTTTCTACGTAATTCAGCAAATTTAGTTTGATAGTAGTCTGAATATTTCATCTTTCTTCTGTATGTTTCTTTTTCTTTTAAGTTTCTTATTATATCAGATGTAAACCAACATGGGTAAGAACGTTTTTTACATATTGATATTTTCGGCACATATATGTCTATCACACCATTAATTACCTTGTAAAAATAGTCTAAGGCTTCATTGGGATTCTTGTAAGTAGCTAAATTGTCCCATTTTTCATTTTCCAAGTGTTTGTACATATTGTAGAAGTCAGCCCTTGCATAATTGTATACAGTAACTGGATTTGATTTAACACTAGTAACCTTTTTGTTTAAAAAGACCTGAATATGTAGTGACGGGTGGTGGTGGTCTTCCTCAAGCAACGGGTGTAAATTTCTAGTAAGATTCATGCTATCACTTATATTTGTCAATAGTAAATCTAGGGTTTTCCCATTTTTATTTTTAACATGATTGACAGATTTAAAATTTCCCATTGATAAAAAATTAGCAAGAGAAATACTAATAGGTCCACCTTCCAATAAATTATATTGATCATCTATTATCGTGGTAATATTAAAATCACCAACAATAATTACTTTAGAACTATGCCGGTTAGCAATCTCCTCAACAAATTCAAAAAAATCCTGATACTTCTTAATTGGTGATTTTGGTGGAAAATATACTGATAAAAAGAAGTAGCTTGTATGTTCAAATATAAATTTGATACATACTATTTCTACATATTCTATAGTCATTTTAAATTGCTCAACAGAATATTTGTTTGCTACAGCAACCAAGACACCACCCCCTCCCTTATGGACCCGATCTTGGCGATAAACATTGTATCGGTTATCTATGAGCTCGCCATCGTATACACCCACATTTAACCAAGTTTCTGTTAGTGTGATTATATCATAATTTTCGAGGGATATACTAGAGTATAATTTATGTAATTTTGTATTTAACCCTCTAACATTCTGGTAATAGACAGATAGTTCACTAGTATCTGAAAAATAGTTGTCGGTTTCGGCCATACCTTTATTTCAAGTTGATGACATCATTTATTGAATTTAATATATGGACCACCAAATCATTAGCTCTCTTTCTCAACTTAACATTACCAGACCAATCATTATTATTGATATTTTTAATGATTTTTATGCTAACAAGACCAGTCAGAGACACAAAATTATGCAATTCCATTTCAATTTGATTCCCCTGTGTCAAATCATGAGTCGACTCAATAATAGACGGAATATTAAAGTCTCCAATTATTATAATTTTACAGCTACATATATTAAACATATCTTCTACAAATGCATAAAATGTTTGATAAGCTATAACATTTGACTTTGGCGGGAAGTATACACAAATTACAATTAAAGAGTAAATTTCAAGCCCAATCTTAATGCATACAATCTCAACATTTTCAATATTAACGTCTATGTTTCTTACATAATAATTACTTTTTACAGCCATTAAAGCACCTCCACCCCTTTTATCCATTCTATCCTGACGAAAAATTACATACCCATTATCGCTAAATTCAGAGTCCGTTACATTAGCCTTAAGCCAAGTTTCAGTTATGGCAATTATGTCATAATTGTTCGCTAACACGCTCAGATACATATCCGTTAGTTTAGTATTTAAGCCACAAACATTTTGATAATAAAATGACAAATTTGTATGACTCGCCATTCTAAACAAGAGCACGAACATCATGCACTGAATTAAGTATATGTACCCGAGAGTCATTTGCTGCTTTTCTAAGTTTTATATTGCCTGCCCAGTCAATCCAAAGAAAAGCATAATTTCTTTCATTTTTAAGTTTTCTAGCCTCATTGAATACACTCCTCCTTAGCGGTGTTAAATTACAATTAATATATACAGGCCCCCCCTGATTCAGACCGAGGTCCCTACAGTGTAACGTCCTTTTTACTTTACGTCTACGAAGAACTTCATCTCTGACGTCCCTCTTTACAAATTTAATTATTATACCAGGTACATTTTGATTTGATGATTTCAATCTATGACAACAATCAATCATGTTGTCTTCAAGTTTTACATCCAAAGCCTGACCTACATTCTTAACAATATTTACTACATTTTCGTTTTCACTAGTTGGGACCCCAAGTATTTCCAAAGTGTTCCTTCTACCGTACTGGTCCAGTTCATCCAACTGTAATTCTAAAGTTCCTATTTTCTTCTGTAATCTGGCATTATCGCTTCTTAAATCGTCTATTACCTCCATACATTTCTTCAATTCAACGCTTTGACACTTTAATAGATTGGCGTTCTCGTCTAATTTTTCATGAGCTAAATTCAGTGATTTCCCAATCTCATCCTCCACCGTTTTATTACTTCTCCTTATTACATTTATTTCCTCCTTTATATCTAACAAAAGACGATACATCTCATCATGGGTAGGATGATGATCATCAGAAACCACGGGTGTTCCATCACCAATACTACCTCGGCGAGATTTTACACACACATCGCAGATCCATGATTGTTCCATAGAACGCATAAATTTAATGTCATCCTCTTTTAAATTCACACAGGCGCTGTGATAAATATTATTGCAGGTCTTACACTGAATCTTTTGAAACATATCCTGTCGCACCACCGTTTTGGAACATTTTCCACAAACCCCCATCTTATCGGTGTTGAGTCAGTGTCCGGTTAGAAAATAATTTATCACACTTGGTGACCTAGCAACACTGCGGTTAGAGCCAACAAAATCTAAATTGAGTTGGCAATTCTGAGTCCAACCCCGTTTGTTTACATTGTCATTCACCAACTAGAAAATACATCTACTACTGTATATAAGCCAAATATTTGTAATTATTTTTATAAATAAGTGCTCATGCGTACTTACTGTTCTTCGCAAGCATGATATAAACTCACAGATTGCACTAGAATCACTTAAATAACATATAAACACCGGACACGAAACAGTCGCCGTTATCGCTGAACCATCGTTGCCAACCAACAAAATATACAAATAAGAGCTGAAATAAATTTCCCACATTGTCCACACCTGTTAAGAGTCCATAAAATCAGTAGGAGGTGAGGTTCTTGTACCTGTCTTTCAAGATTAGTCCCCCTTCTATTTACTTCTAGATTCCAATTGACCTTGTGATGCTGGGTTAACACCGGCAATCTAGAGGTCTAATTCAACCCCTGCCCCCAAAACTGAAATGCTAAGTTTGCTTGAATATATTACTCACACTATTAGTATTAGAAGGTGAATTGTGCTTCTCTTTTGTTGCATCTTGGCCGGAGTAACCAGGGGATGGCTGAAACTGCACCTACCTCAAAGTCAAAACGGAAGCATTTGCTGTCCTTTAAACAAATTCTTACAAACAGTATTTTTGTAATATTTGTGTGTACTATACGTAACTTAATTTTTAAAAAATCGTATTGCTCAAAAAATACAAAAGAAAGATCCTTGCTATGCCACTGTGCTGAACTAAAAGGAAATATTTCAAATTTCTTCTCCCAGTTATTTATCCGAGATTCTGGCCATCCAGATACTACTACACTGATATATAAGGCAACAACAAAAAATGGGGGGTAGCTAAACAGGGCAGGTGGCAACCCACCATCGTGAGGAAATTGGGGACCTACGAGTGAGCAGCATAACCCGGTCTTGGATATCTCCTATAACGGCTGAGGATTCGATATTCTGACCCCATGTCACCCCATTACCGGTTGAAGATCTCCAGAGCTCTAGGTAGGATTGCGGGAGGGAGACTGGCAGTCGGGAGATAGGCCAAGTCCCTACGAGGGCTGTTGCGCAATGGGCTATTTAAACATAATACGTACTTATATCTGTGTCTGGCATCATCAATGGTACATGATATTCTTGATCTTTGTTCACTAAGGGGTCCCCAATATTTTACTGCAGTGGGCCACAGAAAACTGCACTATGCCACTAGGGTACAGTGAGACAAACACTTCTCTGGCCCACCCCATACAGAACACAAATATCCATGAATGTTCAGTGGACATCAATAGAATATCCTGCAAGGATATGTTTTAATTCTGTGAATCATTTTTGGATATTTTAGGCATTCAGTAGATCATTTTTGGAGATTTTGCAGATAATTTTTGGACATGTTTTGGTTGACTTTTGCGACATATTTTGGACACCAGTGCAACTTTGATCACACGTATGTTTCTTTTTCTATTCTGAATAAAATCTTTTCTGCCTTTTTTTTGGCCTTTCTACATTGAACGGGACGTTATCTGAATGTTTTTATTTCACTGTGGATAAGGATATATTCTGCACCAGTACCTCCTGGATGGCATAGTGGTAACACCATTACCTTATAATTAAGTGGTCCCAGGTTTGATACCCGGTGGAGGTATATAGTGGTTCAGATCTCACTTTAAACCGTAGGCCCACTCCCGATTAACTTATCTGTGCATAAAGTAGACTTCAAACAAAAATTCAATATTCTGGACCATAATTAGACCTAATCTGGATATTATCCTCATATAAATTGCATATACTTAGAACAAGTATATGTATTTTTGTCAGTTTTCGAACAACACGTGGACACCGTATAGCCCATGAATATCCAGGACAGGATTGGAGCTCCTCTGGATATCTCATGGATGCCCTGATTATCCAAGATAGGATAGCCTGTGTATATTCAGAGCTATTTATACACATTATCTATAGATCTGATCTGAACATTGTGGATATCCCTTGGATATACTGTATGGGACGTTGGCCTTTTAGCATTGCCACTGTTGGGAATGAATCCAATAGGTTCCCTTTTACCCAAACAAAGTTGAGGGAGGAAATATCTATACAAACCCACTGAAAAAATACTCACCCAAGGCTCCAAAATAATTGTCCGTCATATCGCATTTTTGTGCTTTTAAGTTAAAAATGTCAGTTCCATTCATAAGTGTAGCCAAAGTGGAGCTAAAGTCTCTCCCAGAGTCTATAATAGTTGTTAAGGCTTGGCTGGACCTTTGGGCAACATCAGGCAAACTGTTTGTGAAAATTCATTTCCTTTCGTAAAACTGCTTTGATATTCCAAAATCTGAAAAATTAAATCTGCTTCGAATTCCTTCTAAAGCATTCACATGAACCTTCGTGTGGTTTGCTTTCACAATTGCCTAGATATTCACAATACTTTCCCATGGTTATGTAAGCCAATTTGTGCCAATGAGGATGAATAACTATTATATGAAATTGATGAAAGCACACTCATAGCCCAGAAATCAACCTGGAAACTTCAGTGGCAAGATTATGAGTCAACCATTTATTGAAGTTACTGGGGCAGCTATTTTTTTTAATATTACGAGGGGGTATCAAAAAGTTTTGCCTGTTGAGGTATAATTTGTTTAATAATGGAAAGATTAAAACAATGAGCATACATATAGTTTGCCTGTAGTGTCCTCTACTCAGAGTTACCCTTCCACACAGTTGCCATCACGTTCGATGCATTTGTGCCAGCGTTTTATCCAGTCCTCAAAACCAGTTTGGAAAAAATCCACAAAACACTCCCTGCCCCACCGTTTAGAGCCGTT
This sequence comes from Lepisma saccharinum, assembly GCF_977018435.1. Taxonomy (NCBI): domain Eukaryota; kingdom Metazoa; phylum Arthropoda; class Insecta; order Zygentoma; family Lepismatidae; genus Lepisma; species Lepisma saccharinum. Next base: position 40,651,420 of record NC_139235.1, on the reverse strand, counting down.
TTAACCTCCTGTAGGTCATAGAATCTCATGCCATGAAGTGCAGACTTAGCTCAGACTTAAGTAGTTAAGTTCAAAGTGGGAGAAACCAAAAGTGTGGACATGACAAGGAGTTGCAAGCCATCAACGTCGTTGACCGACGACAACTGCCACAGGGATGATGAGCTCATTTGAGAGGATAGACGCATAATCATCCAGGAAATTTCTGTAGCAGTGCACATGTCCTATGGGCCAGCTCATCCAATGATTGAGAGTTTCGGATACCATAAAGTCTGAGCTAAGTCTGTGCTTCGTGGCACGAGATTCGATGACCTACAGGAGGTTAAAACAGCTCTGAACAGTGGTGAAAGGGTAACTCTGAGTAGAGGACACTACAGGCAAACTATATGTATGCTCATTGTTTCAATCTTTCCATTATTAAACACATTATACCTCAACAGGCAAAACTTTTTGATATTCCCCATTGTTCTGTGTGTGATCAGGTGAAAAAAACTATTTGCTTAGGGCTTAGACAATACACATTCCTATGTATCTGTATTGGTTGGATTTTATTTACCAATAACAGATGATACTTTTCAGGAGTATTGTTCTTTTGTGGGGTTGGCATAAATGCTATGAGACATTCTCACAATTTAATTATCCTGGATATTATGCAAAATTCAATGTCTTCATTTATACTACACCAATATTGTGTGAAAAACTGGATTTTGTGAACAGTTATTTTAATATTCTGATGTAAACTCTGGTAATTTGGGACACCACGCTTCACACACACCAAGGTATGTCCGTAGTAAATTTTATTACATTGCAACCATTACTTTGATTTCTATGGCCGCGGTGGCTCAGTCGGTAACGCGTCTGACTACCATGCTCAAGGTCCCGGGTTCGATCCCCGGCCGGTTCAAATCCGGGAACTTTTCTAACGGTGGAAGCGGGCCCGGCGCCCACCCAGCGTAGAATAACATGGGTACCTGGGGGAAACCCTGGGGGGTAAAGGCGGTCAGGGGCATGATGCTGATCACATCACCCCCACTCACGACCGGATCAAGAAAGTGTGGGGCGTTACCCCCACACCCCCTATACGCCTTCATGGCGTGGTGCTATGCACAGGGGAACACTTTACCTTTTTTACCTTTTTTTTTTTACTTTGATTTCTATATGCGAAAATCTGGGGCCGAGAGCGAGTGAGACACCCTGTGGTACGCCACAAATATTAATCAATATTTTGAGCATATTTTAAATTATACAATTTTCAAGCATTAGAGGGCAAAAGGTTTAACCTGGCATGGTTCCCGCCAAAATATTCTGTTTTGTTTGCAGGACGTTGATGTCACTGATTTCGGCGCAAGCGAGCAAACGTGGCAACAGGCCGGGCTGCGAGCGATCATTTGGGGGTGCAAGCACAGATGTCTCCACGCCACCAGAACATTCACATCCTTGACAACGTGGCAACAAAGGACATGCGAAGGAAGCGGTGACCCCTAGTAGGCGGAGGACAAAACACGTGCTGTCTCCAAGGATTCTGCTAATGGTTGAAAACACTCGCGTGATGCTCTGGAAAGTCGGCTAGCAGAAGGAAATCTACAGTTTGGGGCGAACTGTGCCAGATTAAACCTTCTGCCCTAAAGTATTGGTATTGGTGGAAACGGTAAGAGCATGAACATCTGTAGGGATATAAGCTTAGCCCGAATTATTCCCCAATGATTTGACTGAACGGGCAGAAATTTTTGGATCTCCAAATCCAGAACCAAGAAACCTTATCTGCATCTCAGAAGTAAATTCAGAGTTCAGTTAATAATCAGGACCCAGAGATTTCAGGATGCGGATCTAGCAATACCTAGTGTTGGCCGCATTATTGTGCAATTCCTATATATGATACTGTTGTAAGTTCATTACATAAAATACAGATGGAAGGTTTCTTTTTGACATTACTCATCACATTAAGAGAGATATCAACAGGGCGATCAACAAGGCAGTTTCATTTCAGCAGAGACCAAGCACGGATAACAGTGTGGCCCTTAGAAGGGCTGATTCTTTACAACCAAGAGAAAACGAACATGAGGATGAGGCCCTTACAAGGACCGATACTGCACTGCCCAACCCTTCTACCAGTAGCAACACAGGACAGGAATGCCCTACTGTAAAGGTTTTACCATTCGTAGGACACACCTCCGGGAAGTTAAGCAGAATTCTAGCCAGGATCGGGGTGAAGACCATTCACAGGTGCCACTGAAAACCAAGGCCCTACTCCGTTCAGTCAAAGATGACCTGGAACACAGTATTCCAGGAGGATACCGAATACCCTGTGAGTGTGGGACACCATACATAGGCCAAACAGGACCCACCATTGAGCAGCGGCGGAATGAACATCAACGTAATATCTGATTATTCCAACCGGAAAAGTCAGGACTTACGGAACACAGCATCACCGAGGGACACAGAACTGTATTTGCCGACACCAAAATAATGGCTAAATGTGCTGGTTACTGGGACCGACGGGTAAAGGAAGCCATAGCCATATCACAGAAAAGCACCAATCACCAGCCAATGATAACACCAGGATCCAGAGAGAGCTAATAGGAAGACAGAATCCAAACTCCGCCACATGGCGGACGAGATCAGCTGTGTGTAGTTTCGTGCGGAATTTCACCTCCACATTTCTCTAGCAAAACCTAACATTTGAATTTGTGCTATGGACTAAAATATAGCCAGAGTCCCACTGACTCATGTGAGCAACAAACTCTGTCAAATTGGAAGCGGGGTACCACAAAAAGAAGCTTTTTTACAATTACGAGACATCGCATTTTCCCGAGGAACACTCTTCTCAAGCGGTGACCACGATCTTCCGACTCACGTCAGTGTTGCTGCCTTCGGACGAGAATGACCTCCAAGAAGAAAAACAGCAGCAGCCTGGACAAGAGATGCAGCCTCTTGGAGGCAACTCTCAGCAAGTTGGACTCCAAAGTGTCGGAAGCTTTGAAGTCCTTGCCACCTCCTCAGTCCACGGAAAAAACGGCCACAGCAGAGACAACTCCAAGCAGCACCATCTTGGAATTCCTCCAACAAGATATAAAAGGTAAAGGTAAAAGGTAAAGTGTTCCCCTGTGCTTAGCACCACGCCATGAAGGCGTATAGGGGGTGTGGGGGTAACGCCCCACACTTTCTTGATCCGGTCGTGAGTGGGGGTGATGTGATCAGCATCACGCCCCGGACCGCCTTTACCCCCCAGGGTTTCCCCCAGGTACCCATGTTATTCGACGCTGGGTGGGCGCCGGGGCCGCTTCCATCGTTAGAAAAGTTCCCGGATTTGAACCGGCCGGGGATCGAACCCAGGACCTTTAGCATGATAGTCAGACGCGTTACCGACTGAGCCACCGCGGCCAACAAGATATAAAGGAGCTTAAAGACCAGATACTGGAGCTGCGTTCGGACATGGACAGCTTTCACAACAGAATGCTGTCTCAGGAGGAAGCAATAGACGCTGCTAAGCAGTACAGTAGAAGAAACTGCCTCCTCCTCCACGGCTTCTCGGAAACGCCAGACGAAGATACGATGAAGGTTGTCATGGACACTTTGTCCACGAAACTTGGCATCAGTCTCGGTGCCTCCGATGTGGATTGCCTCACCCCAAACGTATTCGTACGTCGGCCAAAGTTGTACAGCAGGGTCACCGTCCGATCATCGTGAAGTTCCTGAGGTACCAAACTCGGGTGCACGTGTGGAGGGCCAAGAGGAAACTCAAAGGAAGCAGCCTCCTGATAACAGAATCCCTGATGGCAACGAGGCAGCAACTTCTCCACCGTGCCAAGGAGACGTTCGGGGTGAGGAGCTGCTGGACGTCCGATGGCCGGATCATCATCCAGGGCAGCAACGGCAGGACAAGCATCAACACAACTCGCAAGTTCGAATCTCTCCTACAGTGCTAAGGTGAAGCAGCAAACAGCAACGACTGAAGCGAAACGAAAGCGAACGAAGGACATCTCATAAATCGAGACGTCCCAGCCCGTGAATCACCCCTGAGATTCTGCAGGGAATGTCCCGTAGGGATGCAGCTTACAGGCGGTATAAGTCCGCACTCAAAGCAAACCTGCAATCAGTACATGATTATTTCGAAGAATACCGCATTCTTCGGAATCGGTGCATGCAGGAAATACTAAAGAGAAAGTCTTGCTTTGCGGGACAACTATTAAACTACAGATCACAGCCAAAATGGCTGTGAAATAAACTTAAAATGTTCGGCGTTGGGAAAAAATATGATAGTAATGAAATTGTTGGTATCTCCACAGAAGAACTAAATGGCCACTTCCAAAACATATCAGGTATAAATCCTGAAATTAAGAAACGTACAATCGACTCCATAAGTGTTCATAAAAGCAACAACAACAATAGTTTTGATTTCTCTTTTATAACGCATGCAAAGGTCCAAACTACAATTAATAAAATCAAATCCAATGCAACTGGAGCAGACGAAATTTCAATTAACATGTTAAAATATATCGCTACCCACATCTCACCCGCAATTGGAGATATTTTCAACACATCCCTGTACACTGGCACATTCCCAAGCATTTGGAAACTTGCTCACATACACCCCCTGGCTAAAATCACCAACCCAGTAAGCGCTGAAGATTTTCGACCGATCAGTATTCTCCCAACTTTGTCAAAAGTATTTGAAAACATCGTTCACGAGCAAATTTCTAGCTATGTGCAATCAAAAAAATTGTTAAACCCCTTCCAGTCCGGTTTCCGCCCACATCACAGCACCAGCACAGTGCTCATTAAAGTGGTGGATGATATAAGGTCGGCGATGGATAAGAGATATTTGACAATGCTAGTTCTCCTCGATTACAGCAAAGCCTTCGAAACCGTAGACCACGATATCCTTCTGGCGAAATTGTCATCTTATTTCAACTTTTCCCAACCCGCTCTTGACTGGGCTCGCTCATATTTAGCAGCCAGACAGCAACGCACATTCGTTTCTGCCAATAAGTCGTCGTGGCTGCCAACGAATTGCGGTGTACCCCAAGGTAGCGTTCTGTCTCCGCTGCTGTTCTCCATGTACGTAAATGATATATCTGGAAACTTTCAATCGACAAATTACCATCTGTACGCTGATGACGTCCAATATTATTTGTCGTTCCCTAAAACAAGCATCAATATGGCCATCAAAGCCCTAAACGCTGATATTATGAACATCTGCAAGTGGTCTCAGGCAAACGGCCTGCGAGTAAATGCTGAGAAAACTAAATGTATTTTAATTGGCTCAGGTCAGCTCATTTCCACAACAGAGAAGTCCTCCATCCCTGACATTCTTGTCGAAGGAAACCCCATTTCGTTGTCGCTTTCGGTCAAAGACCTGGGAGTCGTTGTGAACGAAAACCTCAATTTTAGTGACCATGTGAAGGCCATATGCAAAAAAATCCTACGCAGCATTACACTCGCTGTACCGCTTTAAAAATATTTTACCACAAGGAGTAAAGAATACAGTCGTGGAGTCGTTAGTTCTGTCTCAAATAGACTACTGTGACTTGACATATATTGACCTCAACGGTGAACTAGCAAGACGTCTACAGCGAATACAAAATGCATGTGTGCGCGATATTTATAATATCAAATATTTTGACCACCTGACCCCAGATTTCAAGGACCTAGGGTGGCTCGACCTTTCCACTCGCCGCTGCTTCCACGCTCTTACAGCGTTGTACAAAATAGTAAACTCATGAGAGCCGTCCTACCTACTTTCTCGATTTCAACCCCTAAGTTCAGCACACACCTTTGTCACCCATTCGAGAGACAACTCTCTGCTGGCCATCCCCTCCCACAAGATAACGTTTTATGGAAATTCCTTAACGGTCACTGCTACCAGAGCGTGGAATGACCTCCCCAACGACATAAGAAACTCGTCTTCTCTCGGCCAATTCAAATCAAAATTAACAAATCATATTCTGGAGTGAACTTACCAGTACTGAAAACAAGGAAATAAAATTAAACCTTCATGTAAACTTGTAGGACCAACACCCACCGACTTTTTCTGTAATTTGATTATGTTTGTTGCGTGTGTGTTTATGTTTTACGTGTATTTTTTTTTTACTTAGTGTGTATGTATTTTTGTTCTTATTTTTTGTTTATTGCGTCTTTCTCTTTTATTTGTTCTTGTGTTTTTTTTTGGGGTATCTTAATGTTCTTAGTTTTTATATATTTCATTTCTTGGTATCTTAATGTTTTTAGTTTTTATACCGGGTGTCCGAGAAGTGTTTGTATGAAAACAAAAATTAACTGTATCCGCTATATTTTTCATAGACATGAAAAAATAGTACCAAAATGTTCGGAAACTATTCAAGTTTTTTTTGTTTCAGATTTCTGTACCGTCGCAGTAGTGTAGCAGTGCCAGTGTCCAGCACACCGGAAATGTACACAAACCAGAAAAAGGCTGAGTGTGTCCTGTGGTTTCACGAGAGCAGGTCACAAAAAACAGTGCAGAGACAGTTTCAAACATCGTGCGTATCTGGGGTAAAGAGCCCCCTCATGAGGTGAGGAAGTCGACCATGGGCAACCCGAAGGTGAACGTTTGGTGCGCACTGCTGCATGACAGAATAATCGAACCATTCTTTTTCTGTGAGGACACCGTAACATCTGGAGTGTATCTCGACATGTTGCAATTGTTTGCTGTTCCTCAATTGCTAGAATACCACCCAGATGTTATCTTTCAACAAGACGGTGCACCGCCACATTGGAGTCTGGAGGTTTGTTCCTACCTTGAACAGACATTTCCTGGAAAATGGATTGGTCGAGATGGACCGACGGCATGGCCTGAACGATCTCCAGACATAACCCCTTTAGATTTTTCTATGGAGTTATGTGAAAGACAATGTCTACAGAACTCTTGCATCCGATCTTGCAACTCTGCAACAACGGATAACCCAAGTCATCACATCAATCTCTCCTTTGATGTTGGCTAATGCATGGCGAAAAGTTGAATTTCGACTAGATGTACTCCGTGCTACCAAGGGTGCTCACGTGGAGATTTATTGATTTCTTTCCTATTGCCAATAAAACTTGAATAGTTTCCCAACATTTTGGTACCATTTTTTCATGTCTATGTTGCATATAGCGGATACAGTTAATTTTTGTTTTCATACAAAGACTTCTCGGACAACAGAATTAGAAAATCTCAGATTTCGGTTGATACGGTTAAGAGGTGACTGCGTAGCGTAGGTTTAAATGGTCGAATATCCTGTCGAAAACCTTTCTTGCGGCCTCAAAATAAAGTGAAACGTCTGAAGTGGGCTAAGACACATCAAACATGGACATTAAGACAGTGGAAGAAAGTGTTATGGACTGATGAATCGGAGTTTGAATTGTTTGGAACAAAAAGACGATTATACGTTCGAAGAAAGGTCGGAGAACGAATGCTTGACAGTTGTTTGAGTCACACTACTAAACATGGAGGAGGTATGTCATGGTCTGGGGTGGTTTTGGAGGAGGAAAATTTGGAGATTTGGTGCAAATAAAGTCAACTATGGACAAAAATATGTACCATAATATCTTAGTACGTCATGCAGTGCCATCTGGAACGAAGACTATTGGAAAGGGATTTATATTTTAACAGTACAATGACCCAAAACACATGTCCAAACTGTGTACGAACTATTTAAAAACAAAGGAGAGGCAAAAAGTTCTCGAAGTGATGTTGTGGCCTCCACAATCACCCAATCTCAACCCGATTGAGAAGCTATGGGACGAGTTGGACAGAAAGGTTCGTATGATGGCTCCAACGAATCTTCAAAGTTTGTGGCAGTGTTTAGAAGATGCCTGGAAAAATATTGGACACAAAACACTGCAAAATTTAGTGTCTCGAATGCTGAAGTTATGTCAAGCTGTGATATGTGCTAAAGGCGGTCATATCGAAGAGAGCAAAATATAAGTTTATTTACGTTGTTTATGTTAACTAATGAACCTCTACATTTCTACTTTGTTCAAATGTGATATAATATAACATTTAAAATAAAGCTTATCTCATTTTTCAATATATTTGGTTCATTTTTGATAGTTATTACATTTGGACAAAGACTTTTGCACGCTAGTGTATATTAACACCACAATAATAAATGCAAGTCTATGCTCTAATATTAATTTATTGCAAAAAAAATCTAGAACACAGGTAATAAACCACGCTGAGAAGTATAAACTAACAATAAATCACAAAATGAGAACAATTCACGCTAACAAAAATTAATACATCTCATTGTTTAAAAATTAAATACAATCAGTTTCAGTATTTTCACAAAATAAAAATAGACTAATTACAATTTCAATGAACAAATGAAGGAAATTCATTGATTTATAACACAGTTATATTGACCAAAATATTTCTGAAGTAAATTTGAAAAAAGGGAATAAAAACAATTACGTAATTTGGTGTTTTGATGATGGAGGAAAACAATGCTCAAGTTCTTGTGTAATGTTTTTCTTTAAAAATTCATTACATGATCCGAGTTTGTGACATAAGGAAGATATGTTACCAGAGGGTACAAAATTGTGTGATTTTTAGTACTAAATAAATCATTCTTTGTATAATGTAAATAGCATATGAATAAATTTCATTTCTGGCCTCTTTCATCACTCATATCATTGCACAGTGGAAAAGACGACCGTTAAAGTGGGACAAAACTTTAAAAAGGTGGACATGATGCTGGCGACAGGAAATCTGCCATTTCTAGTTAATTAATGTGACTTTCTGATTTCAACACTCACCTACATTGGCAATGCCTGTAGTCCTTGTCAAGCTCGTCCAGCTGTATCACATTTAATGTAGCTTGTAAGAACATGTTGGGCATCTCATTCTTCCCCATATATACATTATTAGTTTACAACAGGAATGCACAACTTGCCCCTAAATATCACCAAAATATGCATATTAAAACAAAATGCAAATTTAATTAGTTATTGAAAAATGCATAATATAGCCTAGCTTTGAAATTATAGAATTAATCTAGGGATACAAAGTTAAAATTGCAGAAACTATGTGTAGATATAAATTTCAATCAATTGATTGATTGAGCTGTAGTCCATTTTATGCAGATAGAGAAATCAGGACTGATCCTACAGTTTAAAGTGGGATCCAAACCACTATGTGCCATCACCAGGTATTGAACCCAGGACCTCTGCATTACAAGGTGGTGACATCAGCACTATGCCAGTAAGGAGGCTCACATTTCATTAAAATATATTTTGAGATAAAATCACATAGTTATTTCAATAAATCCATTTGCCTTTGTGATTTTTCAAAATTATTATTATTATTTACAATAAGAATAAAGTAATATAGGGATGGGCCAATATGAAATTTTGGCCGATACTGATAAAGTACCGATATAAAATTTACCGAAACCGATAACCGATATTCTACCGATCCGATATAAAATTAGAAATGGTCCTTGAAGAACCTGAAATGTTCATTGATCTCCTTAATAAATGTGTGTTTCGAGGTGACTGCAGTGCAAAAGAAGTTAAATATTTAGACAATTACTTTTTTTAGAAAGTAGGTCATCGAGATTATCCATAAAAATTACAACAAAATGGCACAATTTTGCACTAAATTATAAGATATTTATCGATATATCGGATTGGTAAAATAATCGGTAATTTTACAAATAAACCGATACACCGATAGAGTACTGATTAATAGGTCCCATCCCTAAGTAATTATAATGATATTAAACAACAATTTCTCAATTCAAGTTAATTGTTCCCAATATATTTTAAATCATGAGACTTTTGCCCCACTGTTTTAGAACTATTGTGCATTGGTGGTTTAATTATTACTTAGTACAGTATACAGATTGAAGTTGCAGACAAGATTATGCTTGTGTCAAATAACAAAGACAGATTGCATCCCCATAATTTTCAAACCTTTCTTTTTACCTGATCATTTGAACACTTTCGCAATTCTTGTTATTTTATTTCATGAGAATTATAACTGTTTTCTGATGATGACAAATGTTTATCAGTTGAAACATCAAATGCATCTCCATTCATTACTAACCAATAATAAATTCACTTATTGGATTCCAGAATATTGCCTGATGAGCATGACTCTGTTAATGTCAGGTGCTAATACTTTTAGTTTAATATTACACTAAAAGTTATAAACTTTGGCTTACATCCAATAAATTGTTATTTCAAATGCCTGTTCAATGTAATAATGATTGAGTTACAAATTAAAAATTGACAGTTCCCACAATGAAATTACATTGTTAATTTTATGATCGAACACATTATTGTACCCACTGACAACATACACACCTTCAGTTTCTATTTCTTGCAAATCAAAATATACAATCACAAATGTTTTATTGTACACAATGATGACAATAAACGCTACTTATATCTATATCTTTGAGTAACTAGAGAGTGGACAAAATGCAAATTCATTACATTAAAGGTAAAAGACTACTAAATGTTTCTAAAATCACACTATATATCATCTACTCTTTAAAATAGCCTAAAACATAAAGTTATCTAAAAAAAAAACATTATTTATCCAATGATCATTTAGATATTAAATAACTACTGTTCATTTGGAAAGGATGAAGAAACATCAACAATACATTTTTTATTTTACCAACTTTTACAAATAATTATAGAGATTCCTACACTGCAGTTCGCTCAAAGCCGATCTTTGATGCTATTTGATCAACGACAGGTTTTCCCCACGAAACTACACTGTGGATGGCATCAACAAGTGAATTTGAACATAAAAAAAAAATGAGGAAAAAAACTGTCCCCCAACAGAGGGTGTTGAGGAAAGTTTTTGCTGCCTCACGTTGCAAACCGTTCTCACTCACTCGCGGCCTGGTTACTTTGTCCCGTTTACCTTTGCGCTTCTGTACAACCAGGTAAAAACCCGACACCTGAATCAGCCACGTCAGGTAACAGGTTTTCAGCTCCAATTACCAGAAGTTAGATCACAGCGATTCTATTTTGTTTTTCCATGCAATGAACACAACATCTGGTGTGGAATCAACAATCCCCCTTGTATTTACCTATCCTCTATTTAGAAACTTGTAATAACTGCTACGCACATTCTATCTAGCACACATTTTTTCCCTTTTATGAAATGTATGTCAGATAAAATAGCACATACATAAACGTATATGTATATATATATATATATATTTAGTTTCCTGAAAACCTATAATCCCATTTTAACATTATAGTTCCCATTTCATTTATCACAATATGGCCTTACTTTTGGCACTATAAAGCCCATCATTACAAAAGGTACTTATTTATTATAATGTGAGGTGTCTCTTTGGTGTGAACTTTTGAGTATGCCACTTAAGATGTATTATAAATTATAAGCTACACAAATCAATAGCATTTCATTTATGGAATGTTCAAAAATTACCACACACTAGATGACACACAAGATGTAATCAAAATACATAATGCTTAAATGCCTGAGGGAAGGAAGATTTAGCAACAAAAAATACCTTTTAACCTCCTCTAATGAGTATGCATATGAGAGAAGATAATGGAAATAAACTTTCACGTCTTATTACAATAATATATTTTAAAAAGAGAAAATAATAATCTTGGTGTTGAACTAAAAGTGATGCATTAGTATTGGTGAATGATGTGGTTTTGTAGATACTGCCCATTCTTTGAAGTTTGCAAAATATTCACAACAAATTTTTAAACAAAATACATTTCTAATAACAATTATATAAAATTATTTGTGTTTTATTTTCAATGCTGGCGTATATTATCACTTTTGTACACAATATTGCAAGTCTTGAACACGAGCATCAGGTATGGACAAAAGTGGCAATATCTTGCACAACTAAAACAAAACACTCCAAGTGATTTCTAACTTTTATGTTATTAGAAATGATGTTAGTCATACCTTAAAAAAAGCTTGATATAAGTTATATAAATCTAAGAAAACCATATTTTAGAGTGCCTTCATTTGTGTTTTCTTTCAATTATATCTAATTAATCTAGATAAGGGGGCATATAATAAGTATATACAATACATACAAATTGCTGCAGTAAACCAGGTCAAATTTTCACAATACGCCAATGAGTAACTTGCTGAAAAGTTATGTGAAATTTGTGGCTTTACCAAGGATTAAACCTAGGTCTTTGGCATTGTGTGCTTATGCTCTACCACTGAGTCATCAAGCCAGCCTCTGACCCCTCCACAATTTCAACTTGCTTCTCTATGTGAGCTTATAATGTTGCAGTGTACCTGGAATAAGCTTTATGTGGTTGAGCCACAAATTTTCATAAATTTTCAGCAAGTCATAATCTACCATACACTTGATAAAAGAAGGTAACACATTTTAATATTTCTTCTACTGGATGAAAAGGCAGAGAGAAATATTCAAACCAACATCCCTCTCTTGAGACAGCCAACAGACCATGGATGTTGGCTGGAATGTACTTGCAAGACAAAAGACACTAAAAATTACATAAGCAACACTGGATATGACTGCCACAAATTTTAAAAGCCACATCACTGTGAAAGCTTTTATATTTTCACTATCTTCTCTCATAAACAGTTTTGAACACACACACATGTATGTAATGTGATTTTTAATAGTATATCATGAACACATTAATGCAAAATATAAACTGGATACAAATGAGGAAATAAAAATTAATGTAACTAATGAACAATCATCAATACTGATGAAAATACAGTCTGGCAGTTCTTAAACATGAAAATGTTTCACCAAACATTTCACTTCCATATATAAACAATGAGAAGAAAAATGAACATACAATATATATGTCCACACAAGTTCTTTTGAATCATGTATTTGGTGACATAGTGTAAGAAATATCACAATACTTCCATAATCATCTGTAGTGCAGTTTGCATTTATTAAAAATTCAATATGAACAAATGTAAAAATTTATGAAATGAATACTACATTCACTAACATACAATTTTCATTTCAAATAACTTTGAAAAAGAAGCAAAAATTTGTAACTGCATAGGTGTACTTTTACACATCATTTCTGTATCTTGTTAGGTTAGTTGTAATGATGCAAAGGGATGTTACTGGTAAGAATTTATGCGAATGTAACTACTGTATCTTACGTATGAATCAGAACTCCGATTTTTGTATCATGCCTTAAAAACCACTAGACCACAGAAGTTTCTAACAATAAATGTAAGATGAGTAATATTTTAAAATGATTAATATATAATGCATTGCTGTTGCCCACTATATTTTCGGGTCAATTCATAAAAGAATAATTATGTGATATGAATATTTTAAATATTATCTTCTAGAACCGAGTTGATACCAATCTGAACCAATACAGATACAAGTACAAATACTCTTACTGATTTCCGCAGATGCTGATAATAATACTTGGAACTTGGAACAATTCAAAACAGATTTCTAAATTTTAATCTATAAATCTGTCCATATATGATCAAATTAACCACATGCCTAAAGGAAGTGATGTCAGAGCACACATCATGCTGCTTCTCAAATTCATGGTTTATGTCCCAAGAATTTCTAATTAGTAGAGGCACATATATTTGGTAAATAAAAAAGCAACATTTTGGTACAAAAACAGTCAATTTTGGGTTCAAAAGTGGTAAATAAAATAAAATTTTGATGTTATAGCAGTGAAAACTCTGATCAAAAGCAGTATATAAAATTACATTTTGGTTTTAAAAATGTGAATCCTAAATTTGATTTAAAAACTGCACTTATTACACAAAATAAGCATACCCCTTCTAATAGCACATTTATCTAGTTACCAGAGTATTAAGTTTATTCCTGTATAAAAGGGTCCATTTTTGCTTCTCAAAAATCTACAGCAGAATTAATCAATTTTCCATGAATTACATAACTTGCAGGATAATTCAAACTTCAGAAAGTGTTGCATCAGTAAATAAACTCTAAATTTCAAGTTCATGAGTCAATTTTGCATTTTGCAGTTCATTTCGCATCATTTTGTGACAAAACAGGGTAGGAAATGCACCTCATACCTTTCAGAAACGTGAAAAATGAACAGTACAGCATGTTATTTCACATTTTGTATTTTCGTCAAAAAATAAATATGCATGCCTTCATGACAGACTGTCAACCAATCAGAGTACATGCTATAGAAATTGATTATCGAGGGTAAAAAAGGATTGAGGCAGAGAATGCTATTTATTTCTATTCTGTGGTGTAGAGAAAGGAAAAGTGTAAACATGTGGTTGTGACTGACGAGAAAGGAAAAGAGGAATGGTGGAACATTCAAGGCTGTATTTATTTATTCACAATTATGCAACAAAGAATAATGTATATTTCTACAGGATACAATGATGTGATAATAAATTATATACAAAAACAAAATGTAAAATATTTTAGCGTTGATCTTAAATTGTACTTTAGATAAATAAAATGAAAAACAACTACTCATATATGAAAAACTCAATATGCTCACCAAGGCAGAAATTTATTTTATTATAGAACAAACTAAACGTAACGTTTCAACCTTCTAGCAAGGTCTTCTTCAGACTCTGCACCAAGTACAAATGTACTTGGAAGGACAAGAGAGAAAGAGGAGAGAAGAAGGAAGAAGAATGAAGGAAAAAGAGCGTGAGATAAAGAGTCCAACCACATTCTAGATGGAAGAAATTATGTTTAGCCTTTTAGGTGAAAGTACAGTTGACAAGGGAAAGCCACCTGCAAGAATGTTTCCAGAACAACTATCTAATTGTCTGGAGCAGAGTAATGTTTGTGTGTATATATATATTGCCCTTTTTTGTACCTTGTTACATTTGTACTTGGTGCAGAGTCTGAAGAAGTCCTTTCTAGAAGGTTGAAACGTTACATTTAGTTTATTTTTTATAATAAAATAAATTTCTGCCTTGGTCAGCATATTAAGTTTTTTATATCATGGGAACAAGGCTTAATGGTGTTATACTCATATATGTGTAGAAATGATATTTTGTTAATTTATTTTGTCAGTATGACCATACACTTTCTCTGGCACCTCAGATTGCATTTATAATACTGAGCTGTACATCACACTTCTTTCAAGTTTCTGATATATATATATATATATATTCCTTTGGAAAGAAAAATTATCATCTTCATCACAGCTAATCTATTTAGCTCTTTTTCTTTACACATTACCACCTTTCAGTAAAATGTGAAATTGTTGTCATTTTTTTTTTCATCTTGTACGAGTCTTTTCAAGATTTCCAATAAGAATGTTGCTCAACGACTTTTAATTGTCGACTTTGTTGGGTCACAAATGCTCTGTTTCAATTACAACTGAATCATGTATGAATGGCTTTAGTTTTCCATTGGCTGTATATCATATCAATCAACCAGTTTTGCTTTAAAATATTCATAATTTCATGTAAGACATTAATTTAATCAAAAAATCAATTTCTCCCAATTTGAAAATTGTGAATTGTGAGCAATTTGCAGGATATTTAGCCTCTGCAAATCCTACAAAAACACTCAAGACTACGGAAAGTATCAACAATTAAAATTGAACCAATACTTTCCAATACTGATACCACTAATCCATTGGTATTGGTATCGACTAGGTCCTAATCTCTTCACTGGGCACATTTATATGAAGATTGCACAAAATTTGTTTGGAATACCTACATTACTTATCACTTCTTGTTACACAAGATATCTCAAATGACATCTCTTTTCTTTTGAGAGCTTTTTTTAAATTTGAAATACAGGATGTTCTACTACTCCCTATAGTTTGTTTCTGATAGGAACATCTGTGACGGAAGGAAAGTCAGCATCAATGCCCCTACATACTTTTCAATCCATTGGGACTTTATAAAAGGCAAAGTGGACAGTATAAAGAGCAAAATAATAAACTTTAATGTTAGTGCAATGGTGATGACATTTCTTCCGTCACCTTCAATATGCTGCAGAGGAGTTCGCTTGAAAACTATTGGCTGAAAATTGTGTCCCACCAAAGGAACATGAACATTGAAGCATCCCGATTTATACCTCACTGAAAAGTTATGTGAAAACTGTGCCTCAACCAGTTATCAAATATGGGACTTTGGATCTGTTTCAATGTTCTACCACTATCCAAACTCTAACCTTTATATGTATCATTTAATCAGTAGCAATTAATTTTTAAAAGGAAGATTTTTAGTGCAACACCCTGTACATCACGATCCTCACAATTTCATTATGAACCCCTTAGATAGAAGAAAATGATATGCTTCCGTCAATGAAAAAAACATCGCAATGATCACATAGATACATTACATCAGTAAGATTTGATATGTGAACATGGGGCAGGGAGGGTGATACAGATTAATTCCTTCCCTCTTAACTTCTGTTAAGAAAGAGTATGTAGAAAACATTCCACCATTATTTCACACTGTGGACATTAGCATGACGGTCTAGGCAAGAACTGCAGAACATAATAATACATGTATAGTGAAATAACATTTCCATAAAAATACTCCAAACACTTCAAGATTCATTTGGAACATTTTAAAAAATTAAAATTCATCGATGGATAGATGTTGCACACACACAAAAAAAGAAATAAACCTTAATATTTACATGTTTTTACATTACATATCAATGCAAGATGTATAATGTAAGAGACCCTCTTTTTATTGTTTTGTAAACTTGAGCAAAGCCTTTAAAAGATACTACAATTTGACTTTTGAATTCATACTACTGTTGAGAAATCCAAAACAGGATAATATTTCACAAAATTTCTGTAATTTGATAGCTTCAGTGTAATATGACATGAATGTTTTATTGACCTCTCCCCATTGCAAAAAAAAAAAGGCAAAGATTTACCCAGATGTTTTGTTTAGCTTCCCATTAATTTGTAGTGGGGGTTGTCAGGTAAAAAGTAAATTGGTCAGGCTCCAAATTTTGAGTAATCCATCCAAACTGTACACAGCCAGCAATGCTGGATATTTTCAGGTATCTTCCTCTTTCTTTGCTTTTCTGCCCATTCCCAACATCCTACTTTTCCCTCATTCTACTCCCCCCTTTCTGTTCTTCCATTTTACATTCTCCCACCTCCACCTTGTTTTCTTCAGTTCTGCTATCTGGTTTCTTGAAGAGGTCCTGGGTCCCTTCCCTGGCTGAGCCAACTCTAAATTGTAGGTCCCATCTGAGCATATATTTTTATTTTCTGATTTTACATTGTTTTCCTGTTTCTTAAGGCTCATCGCAACAATGAGGTTGAATGATCAGATGAAAATAATGAAGGGACAATGATTCAAACTTCAAACTATCGGTGGTGAAATCATGTGCCCAGCACTCAATCTCCACACATAATGTTCTGGCTGTCGTTAACACCCCCCCCCCCTTCCCAGTAACAATTTATTAAGAGTCTGGGTGAAACCCAGAGCCACTCAATTCAGGTATATTGATAAAAAAAAATCCTACTGGAAATGTGAAAGCCCTATTGCAAAATTCACCATGTGGCCAATAATTATATTTACTATTCCCAGAAATTTTCAGCTGTTTCTAAATATTTCTATGAAATCACTGAACAGATACCAGTTTAAACTGATACTCTTATAGATTCTCCACCACTTACAAATTATAATTTGATTTAGGATTGTTGTTTTAAGCCAACTTTATGCACAGAAAGGATAATTGGGACACAACCTACAGTTTAAAGTGGGATCTGAATCATTGTGCCACGTGCCTCCACCAGGTATCGAACCTGGGACCCCTTGATTACAAAGCGACGAAACCATCGGGGAGGCCCACTTAGAAATTATAATAATTCAAAGTAGTACATTCTAGTACATACATTTTCTATTGGAACTACATCGCAGCCCACACCACAGTTTTTTTTTAAAATATTCATAATTTCAAATGAGATAATCATTTAATCACAAAATCCATTTCTCCCTGTAATCTTGTTGCTAAAATGATAAAAATGACACATTTTGCAAAATTTCCAGGATATACAGACTCCAGGAAAGTGTCAGCTGGTATTGGTGTTTAAATTCAACTGGAACTTTCCAATCTTATACCAGTTGCAATAATATAGTTACAACAGTATTCACTAATTGACCTTAATTTTAATTCTTGTTTAAAAAATAATCTCCCCCATACATATACAATGGGTCCATATAAACAAAGAATTAACAGTGGAGCTCAAATTGTACATTTTCTTGCTAATACACTTAGCTTTCCAGGTCCCAATAAAGCAATATATTACTAAACTTTCTCTGGTTTAACTCATGGGTCGTTGAAAAAATGCATATATCTACAGAATATTAACTTTTATGCTGGAAGAAAACATATTTTATGCAATCCTCCCCATTCCCACACTGGCTCTACTGGTAACATGAAAACAATATTTTGTTCTTGGAAGGTGACAAAGGTGAGGGAAAGTCAATAAAAATATTTCAAAATAAATATGCAACGTAACTCAAAATTCACAAGATTTTAAAGACAATACAGTGGACCCTTGGTTTTATGTTTTTTCAGGGGTCCAAGGTGAAAAAAAATCTAAAATGCAGGCTAATGTAAAATCAGCATTCCAGGTACACTAAGAAAAAAAAAAGGATCTCTATCACATGAAACAAGAATTAATAATAAAAGTTTAAACACATATTGAAGAATTCATAATTTTAAAATACAGCAGCATGTTATATAAACAAATACTTAAGTACACTCCATTGCACAATACCTTAGGTTCATTATGCTTATTCATATGCAGTAAATTTAATAAAGCTTATCACATATCATGTATTACATCATAAAATTAATTAAGAACAGAGTTTAAACTGATATATACATAATGCTTTACAACAGAATATTTAACTTTTGTTAATTTTAAAAAGAAATTGTTTAATATTTTAAAGCTTTGATTTATATGAAATTTTCACAATCTGTTGCAACTAGTTCATGTTGTTTAGCACTAAATGGGAAAAAGTGTATGTATATATACACACTATTCATTTATCATGTCTATATTTAAAACAAGCTCACTATGTGCACTGTGCTAATATGTGCTTATGCTGAAAGATTTTCCTCAGGTGTTTCATAATTTAGTACGGATAAAAAGTACAGATTTCACATCAATATCGTGTTTATATGTACAAAGAAAATAATGCAATGCAGATAAATAATAAACAGTAAATAATGACCAAACTGAAAATAATTACTAAATTTTTAAAAAATTGCTTATGCTTCTGCCATATATAACTCCTTGACATGTTATTGGCCTGCAGGAACTTATTCACTACTATAACTTAAATAGCTTTCTGTCATGACTTCATGAATATTATTGGAATGGTATGGTTTTTCTGATGTACAATTTCATCATTTAACAAACAATTTAACAAAAGTATGCAAGTCAAAAGTTAGCATCTAACTGCCAATATATATATATATATTAAAAAATGATACATTACAAAATTACATTGAGCTCAGATTTGTAATAAAAAATATGCAACTAACATAATGTAACCACTGCAAAAATCAACTCGATTCCTCAACTTAGTTTGCATGGAATCTTGTAAGAAAAGCCTAACCAAAATGTCTGCTTACTAAAAGAAATAATGCATATTGCTTCTTATCAAATTTCATTTACAAAAATTAAATACTGTGAACATTTTCCACATGGTAATCTCTCATGATTTGGCATCTTTCAGATTAAAAATGGCTGGGGTAAAAAAGAAAAAAAAAACAATAAAAAATACATACATGTTACAAAAGAGTTTCACAAGATAAAACTGAAATGAAAGGTACAACTACCAATCTACCTTGGTCCATGTGTGATCTGATGTTTGTTGTTCAGGCACTTCTCAATTCTTCTTGTTCTGACTTCAATTATGACTTTTTGGCCAGCAAACCCTTCTTCTTCAGCTGCTTCAATGCACACTTAGCTGCTGTACACTTTGCAATCCTGTAATTGCGACCAATTCCTTTAAAGGTGCCTTTCCCGAACACTTCTACGGTCACCCTTACTCGACGGCCATCTGCTAGTTTCTCAGGTTTGCTATTGAAACATAATGAAAGATCAAATCCTAGAGCTCTTTGAAATAAGGACACAAAAAAACACATGTAATTCATATGGACAAAATTTTTTTTTTATTTTTTTGTGGAAACGCAAAAGAAACAATTTTCACACTGAAATTTTAATTTTTTACATGATTTCAAAAGGTAGGAAGTGCATTTTCCTACCAAAATTTATGTAGTAAGAAGTACGAGGGGCGATCAGGTTGCTCCGACCCTAACATAGAAGGAATGACGTTATGATTGATTTTTTTATCTTGTTATTGTTTAGTGATCCTTTATATGATTTCATTCTGAATTGCAAATCTGAGTAACATACAGTTTTCTTTTTATGGGGGTTTAACTGAGTGAAGTTGTGTCAATGTGCCAGAATGGAGAAAACTGAGGTGAGAGCGGTGATCAAATATTTTGTGAAGAAGAAGTGGACGGTATCCAAAATTCATGAGGACTTGATGGATACACTAGGGAACACTACTACTTCATACAGTATGGCGAAGAGATGGTGTCGTGAGTTTAATTGTGGGACAGAGTCGTGTGAGAATGAACATGCAGGTGGAGCACCAAAAACTGTCATGACAACCGAAAACATTAACGAAGTCCACGATATCGTGCTGAATAATTGTCGAGTCACTATCTGTCATGTTGCCGAGATGTGTGGCCTGTCATATGGCACTGTGCAAAACATAATTACCAGGAATTGCAAATGAAAAAATTGCTGCAAGATGGGTCCCTCGAAACCTCACCCCAGATCAGAAGCGCACCCGAGTGCTCATCAGTCAAGAACTTCTTGACAAGTTTCGTGCTGATATAGACGATTTCCTTGCCCGATTTGTAACTATGAATGAACCCAGAAACAAAATCACAAAGCATGGAGTGGAAACAGCCACATTCTCCACCAACGAAGAAGTTCAAGGTGCAAACGTCAGCTAAGAAGGTGATGGCCTCAATTTTTTGGGACTGCAAGGGTGTCCTTCTTGTGGACTATCTACAGAGGGCAAACCAGCACTGGCACATACTACAGTGACCTAATCAAGAAATTACGTGATTCCATCAAGAAAAAGAGGCATGGGATTTTGACCCGTGGTGTGCTCCTTTACCAGGACAATGCACCTGTCCACACCTCACGCATTGTGAGGACAGCTTTCGCAGATGCATTGTTCGAATTGCTGCCTCACCCACCCTATTTCCCAGATTTGGCCGCAAGTGATTTCCATTTGTTCAAACATTTGAAGAATGACATTCATGGGCAGAAATATTCTGATGATTCTGAGGTGATAAGGGCTGTGGATTCATGGTTGGAGGACCAGTCAAAAGAATTTTTTGTGCAAGGTATCCAGGCGTTGGGAGAAGTGCATTGGAGTTGCAGGGGAGTATGTTGAAAAATTTAAAAAAAAAAATTGAAACCCT
Organism: Lepisma saccharinum; assembly: GCF_977018435.1. Classification (NCBI taxonomy): domain Eukaryota; kingdom Metazoa; phylum Arthropoda; class Insecta; order Zygentoma; family Lepismatidae; genus Lepisma; species Lepisma saccharinum. Next base: position 40,630,004 of record NC_139235.1, on the reverse strand, counting down.
ATTTCCGCTCTTTCTATGTTAGGGTCAGAGCAACCTGATCGCCCCTCGTAGATCTGAGCCAATATCACTTTGAACTGATACCGATACCAACACTTGAAAATTCTAACAATTCATAGTTGTTCAGAATATTTATAAATTTCAATACCCACGTTTTCCACTGGAACTACCTGAGTTTTGATTTAAAATATTCATAACTACACTATAGCCAAAAGTCACCAGACACCCAAGTGAATGTGGCGGTAATGTCATGGTCTGGGGCTGTTTTTCCTGGTTTGGGCTATGACCATTAGTTTTGGTCATTGGCAACATGAACAGTGGTGTCTACGAGGACATTTTGACAACAGTATGCCACCCACACTGTGGCAACAGTTCGAATGGGTCCTTTTCTCTATCAGCACGATAATGCCCCTGTCCATAAATCAGGGTCCATTGCATCGTGGTTTGAGGACAATCAGGTGGATGTGCTTAGCTGGTCCGCTCCAAGTCCCAACTGGAACCCCATAGAACATCTTTGGGATGAACTGGAGCGTCGCTTGCGTTCCAGACCCACTGAACCGAAAACTACCCATGAACTATTCACTAAGCTACAGGACGAATGGAAAAAAAATCCACCAGTGATATACTGGAACTTAGTGGAAGCGTAAATGCTGTAATAATAGCGAAGGGAGGTGTGACATCTTATTAGATACCTGGCTGATGTCTTTGGAGGGAACAGCACTGGGTGTCCGGTGACTTGGCTATATAGTGTACATATTAAATGTCCCACAATGTGGCCGTGCAATCTAAGACATCAGGCTTTGAGCTTAGGCTGCAGGGCGGATGCACATTCAAGTATCCTGGGGGAAGGTAACAACATTTCTTCTGAGATTTTGGCTAGTGTATGGGACCGGTGGCCAGCCATCATGGGGATATTGGGGAACTACGTAACTCAGTCCCGGAAACCTACAACAATGACTGGGGGTTCGTCATGCTGACCACACGTCACTCCGTAACTGGTTGGATGACCTCCCACTTCGGGCGAGTGAGTAGAATCAGGTGGGAGTGAGGCCGGCAGCTGGTAGGTAGCCCTTGGCCTCTTGCACCACGGGTTATTATTATAATTATACAGCGTGGTTATATATTATTGGATGATTTCATTAGGCTATATTTTTACTAATACTGAAGATAAATACATTATCTTAGTATCATTTGAAAGAGGGAAGTTTGAAGTTTCCAAAGTTGTCATGTGATTTTAATTTGTGTAAACGTGTTTTGTGCCGTTTCTAAGAGACGTGTGTTTGGCCCATTTTTTTGCCGAGAACACTATCACGGGAAACATGTACCTGGACATGTTGGAAAGTTGGTTAATGCCACAGCTCACAGAAGAGGAGGAACAGGGGTTCATTTTCCAACAAGACGGGGCCCCTCCACATTGGCATGCAGATGTCCAGGGGTACCTAAATCGACACCTGCCAGGATCGGTCGTGCAACGGCCGCAGACGACACATTCTGCATATAGCCACCACGTTCACAGGACCTCACAGTGTGTGATTTCTTCCAAGGACAATGTTTACATTCCTCCACTTCCAGCTACACTGCCAGGATTGAGGAGGTGCATTAACAGAGCCATCGAGAACGTCACACCAGACATGCTTGAGAGGGTTTGGCAAGAATGGGATCACCACCTGGACGTCTGCCGTATTACACGTGGGGCTCATTGAGTGCATCTAAAGTCAGTAAAAAAACTTCAAACTTCCCTCTTTCAAATGACACTAAGATAATGTATTTATCTTCAGTATTAGTGAAAATATAGCCTTATGAAATCGTCCAATAATTTGTAACCACGCTGTATATCAAATCATAAAATCCATTTCTCTGCACAATAAACAGTGAAAATTATGCATTTTGCACAATTCCCAGGGTATTCAGACTACACAAAAAGTCCCACATGGCATTTTTATGGACTCTACAAGACACCCAGGATCCAGAAAAGTGTCACCTGGTATCTGATTAAATATCAAGAGACAACTCAGCACTAAAATGAAGACTATTGTCAAGATGTGTACCTTTGAATTTGAAACAAATTTTTGATCAGAAGCAGAGAAGGATGAACTTCATGTACAGGCTAAATAGATAAGTGGTTAAAAAGTTTAAAGATACAGTGAAAACATTAGAAAATCCTGCAACACCAGGAAGTTGTCGCTAGCCATACATTCTGGTTTTTATAATCTATGATGCTGATGACCTACAGCATGAAATTGAATCTCCTTTATCCTATCACATCTTATCATGAAAAATGCAAAATAAATTTGCATTCGAAATTTGCAGATTATTTTCCACACGTGTATCTGAAAAGCACATGTTTGAAGACCCCCCCCCCCCTTGGGAGAATTTACGCCATCAACTAAATGATGATTCTCATAACTACAAGGAGACTGCTAAATAATTGTAAAAAATAAAATAATTCTCATCTATGATTCATGTTTCTTGAGAATATAAAAATTAACCCCTTCACATTACCAAACAAGATTTTAGACAGTGGAACCTCAATTTTACATTTTTCATGGAATCAAGCTGGGAGAAAAAAAACTTAAAGTGCAGGAAAATTTTATAACATTGTGCTATGTTGGAGCCATAAAGATTGAGTGAATTTGGGAAAATGTAAAATCCAGGTGCAACTGTACATATTAGTATTCCAAAATATATATATCCAGCATATGCCAGAAACACATTTTTACTGTCTGAACAATAATTAAAATACTCACCCAAATTTAGCAGTTTCTGGTTCGAGTTCTAATAATTCTCTAATAGGTGATTTTGGTACATTGGTGCTGAATTGTTCTGCAAAAGATAAATTATGTTACCATTAATAAAAAATGCATGTGGCAGCAGTTTAAAATGTCAATGAACCATTCAGCTTACAACTTCTCTTCTATTAAATTTAATGTGGCATCAATCAAATAGATTAATTAAGAAACAAAGTATAATGATTCACAGAAATGTAGGATGAATGAAAAGTAATGCCTCTGTAAGTCAAGAGATGGTAGCACAGATGACCTAAAAGCATTCACTTAATCCTTGGCATCTCTACATATGTTTTCTTCCTTTGTGTGAGTAGCAGTTGTACAAAGAGAGTGTGCAGCTATAGTTCTTGAAATGGAGGCAAGTAATCACTCCTCGTCCTTGCAACTGTTATGATTGATAAAGCATAACTCACATCACATGCCAACATTTTAACTTTGATAGCATTCACTTTCCTTTTCTTCCTAAAGGTTTCACTACATCATGTGTGGCTCCTCCAGCGATGGACAATATTGAGTTAAAATATTAGTTTATCAAAAGGTTAAAAAAGGTACTCAGCAGTTAAAATCAAGTTAACAGTTACTCTGTCCCAATATGCCATCTTTCATATCTGGCTGGCAACTATGGATGATTATCCCCTCTTTTTTAAAAACATTTTGGCAATCTAGCTTCTATGGTGTTTTAATCCAAACTTGTCCAACATTCTGGAAAAGCAACATGATGTGAAAACTTCATGTGAAAGTACTGTTGTTTTTACTCATTACTCTGTCACATTTAACTGTTTACAAAAAGTATCACATCCAGTCGCTGTAGTACACGTTTTCCATGTTTGCATGCACAAGTTCAAAACAACACAAGGCATGTTTTGTCCTGCAAAATAAATCAACCAATTCTGAATATATCAAGGTAAAGCAAAATAATGAAGTACCTGACGGGGGATGTAAGAAGTGACTTTTTCCATTCCTGTCCATCAAGGAAGATGTGAGGAATGCAAATTGTGCCCCTCCTCCCACTCAGCAATGTCTCTTCTCCCCCATGAAAAACTTACCCCCTTAGAAGTTCAAGGTCGCATGGTTAATGAATGAGACTGTGGCACAAGCCAGGAAGGGGAAGAGAGATATATCACCTGGCCCATGGAACAGACTTCTGGCAAATTTTATGACATAGGCAGGGCTTGTAAAATGTATAAAGCAGGAAACGAGAGTTGTGGTGAACATAAGACTGAGGTAAACGTCCTAATGTTGAACATGGCCGAACAGATTAAGTGGGTAAACCTTGCTTGCACCTCCTCCCTCTTCCAGTGCCTTCACTATTTCTCATAATTTTGTGAATTTACATTAATGATTTAGAACATATTAGTGCCATATAGCAAACTTTGGTCTGTATATGTAGTACTCATTTTCTATCATTGTGTAACTAATTTTACCATTTTAATTGTCTTTCTATAACATGTTTTCTCAGTCATACATTTTTCCCTTCTGTCTTCCATAAAACGTATAACTGGATTTCACTGTATCAATAATGTGTTGTACATGTTCTTGAGAAACATTAAGTCAGACTGGAATTTTTGATACACACATTCAGTATGAGTTCATCAACTTCCGTCTTGTGGGCACTGTATGTGCTGTCATGGGAAGTCTGCTTTGTTTAGCATCGCACAAATCCACATGTGCAAATCCAAATTTGCCAACAGCACTGCACAGTTTCTTCAAAGAAAAGTTTCAGATATCTTTCAATGAATAGAAGTAACATTGCCAGTGGTGCACACACAGTGTAGGGGAGCAGTTTAAAGGTGACAAGGCTGAATAGCTTTCAACTAGAGAAATTGTTGAATTTTCTGGAGAGACCTTGTAGCTACACTTGTCATCAAAGAAAAGTGAGTGCTTGCAGGACATGACTGCTACTGTGAAACTTCAGGCATTACTTTTTGTTAATTTCTTAGATATTTTGTTTTTCTAATGCACTCCAAACTCAAATGTGCTGCTTAACTTGAAATATGGTTAGGCTAATAAAATGCAGGAATCATATAGTGTATAATTAAGGAACCGGTTCCTATCATTAGAAACTTGTAATTATAAATAAATATTGTCACTTTTCTTTTACAACACTTTGAGGTTTCACATGTAGAAATGGAAAAAAAAAAAAGTGAATTCCTGAAATTTCCAGAACTGTCAGTCAACAGACACTGTTATCAAAGCAATAAATTTGAAATTAATTGATGACTATTGTTAGAAGAAAAAAACATTACCTATTTCATTTTTCATCATTCGATAATAAACTCTCCAAACAGCATCCAAAGACATTCCACTATCTAAAAAGATTGCCCCAGCAACAGATTCAAACACATCGCCCAAAGCTTTTGGAACCTCCACATCTTCAGCTTCTTCACACTCTTCCTCTTCAATTAGATAGTACTGGAAAAAAAAAAGCTTTCTGTAGCTACATAAACTCACATGCAATGGTTTGTGACCTTGCAAAATGCACAGTGTGGCAAAATTATAGCTAACTAACGTAACTAAATAACTCTCTAGCCTTCTTAAACCCAAAGGTTTATGGCTGCAGCAACACAAGCCTTTTATCTGTCCTATCCTGGGCAAGATCAATCCAATCTTTTCCATCCTTAACGATTTCCTTTAGGCCCATCTCAACGTTTGTCCCTCCATCTTTGTCTTGGCCTTCCAACAGGTCTCTTACCACCAAGTTTCCCAATAAGAATCCTGTAAACTCTTCTCTCCTCTCCCATTCATGTCACATGGCCTGCCCTCCTAAGTCTTCTTGATTTAACTATTCTAATAATATCTGGAGATGAATAGAAATTATATAGCTCTAAATTATGTAACCTTCTCTACTCACCTGTCTCCTCATCCCTTTTGGGTCCAAATATTTTTCGAAGGATTTCATATTTAAAATTATCCCACCAAAAATTATAAGGCAGACTGCATAAAGTTCAAATTTACGTAAAGTACCCGCTGTCATTTATAGAATATCTTTAAGGCTGCAGCAGCGAGCAAGTAAACTTTAAAATGCCATATTGCAATTTTAAAATGGAGCCTCCACTACATCTTTGCACCACTGAAAAGCATGTTTCTTGCTGTATGGAATCCTAAAACCTATAGAAATTCCTCAGCAAATCAAAATTCAATATCATTGTGCATGCATACCACTCCAACAAGTTTGCAAATGGAGAGGAAAGTTTGATAATGACATTACTTTGCAGGCAACAACTTTCCCTGTGGTACATAAAATTCTTGACTTTCCCCCCCCCCTTTTTTTGTTTTTCTAAACCTTTATTTATTTGACCCCTACTTAGGTAAAGTTGGAAATTAGCAATTTAGAAAATACATATTTATTTAATGAAAAACACCTACCAAAAGGCCAGTTAAGATGAAAACTGAAGCTGTATTTAACAAAAGAATTAGACTTGCTTTATCTATTAATGCATTATGGACTGTATATGGCAGACTAGAAAGGATCTGGCATCTGGACTCAAAGCCAGTATAATCTTATTTGGGGCTCATGTTGTCGTCCCTACATATTTGTGATTGTCTCTTCATACATCTTACCTTCCCACCATTCATCCTCATCTTGCGATTAGCCAAAGGGGCAGAAAAGTGAAGTAAAATAAACAAAATCAAGCAGTCATTCTGATAGCAAAAATCTTGACCACAAACATAATTTGACCTTTTATTGACTTTCTTGATTGGTAGACACCCTGATGTTATAAATCAGGGGTTCTCAAAATTTTATACACCGAAATTCATACTTTTGCCACATAATGTTATGAGGTTTTCAATGCTAACATTTAAAATGTTGTTATTATATTGTCGAAATGACTAAAACTGTACTTACATTACCTCTTCTTTTATTGACATTAGAATAAGAAATAACTACAATTATGTGTAAGTGTACAATATACAGGGTGTTCATAGTCCCAGTACCATTCCGAGCTATGTTCTTCTGTAATGGTACAGGGACTTTATAAACACCCTGTATAATACAAATATTTGGGGGGGAAACTGCAACTTAAGACATATTGGTGTGATTATTTTTAAATCAAGCATTGCATGAATCTTAATGTAACGTTTTTTATTGTAAGAACACATTAACTTGACTTGTATTGCTAATATGAAGGGTGGGCGTGCCCAACCATGCACAATTTCCTTATGTTTAGGATGGTGATGAAGGAGCGTGGCACTGAAGCACTCCCTCCTGGCATCGAAGTACTAGTATTGGTAACTGATATCGAAGTGTTATCTTGGACCAGAAAGAAAAATTCATTTTCAACTTCATGGGGTAGCTTTAGAAATCCATCCGTAAGTACTTAAGCACATTCAAATTCGAAGGTTGTCTGTCAAGACAGTGAGAAAATTTGTAACCGTTAATTTGACTACAATGAAAGTGTGCCTTTTGATTGTTTGACTGCAATAGACAGTCTGATCAAGATTTTTTATGTGCTAGGTTAGCATTAAGTAGATATTTCTGTCCATCAAATTTCATGCTCTATCTTTAGTAGTTTCTGAGAAATTGATAGGTACTGATTGGTTTCGACTCCTGTCTAGAACAGACAAACCAAACAAGACGACTCATATCACATCACATAGAAAATTCACAGTTCTTTCAACCCACCAAATCTCATATTTATACTTCGAATGGTTTTGGAGATATCAAAGCATTAAAAATGTGTTAAGTGTTGACTTTCTACTGTTTGACCCCTACAGACAGGCGGAAGTGTCAATCAAAATATGTCATGTTAAACTAGTATTTACTAGAACTACATTTAAATTTCAAATCTTCACATTTGCTACTTTTAAATATATGAAAAGGTCACTTTTGATCAACTGTTGTCTCCCAAGGTCAGACTGATCAAGTCTTCTTTTTATCACTTTTGTAGTTTATGAGATATTGAAAGTTGACACAGAGAGACAGACACAACTTGTGTACAAAGATACTTTTTTCAGCTTTGCTGATGAGTACCCTAGTACTGGATTAATAAGGTACTCACTTATCTACGAAACTACTTTCTATCTTTTAAAGTTCTATTAATTAAACCCTAGAGAATGAACCCTAGTCAACTGGATACATATATATCAATTGAGGAGGTAAATGAATTATTCATGTTCTTTATGAGGTTAAAGAACATTGGTTATTGGTATTCCGTTCCGTCAAAACATCCATATAAGTTTATCCTTAATATAGAAATAGGGCTTCCCCCTAAGAAAAATAAGGCATGTAAGGGGCAGCCTTCTGGTAGAGCACCCAAAAGTCAACCTCACTTCCACGTAATACAACCTGGTAACAATTAATTCTAGCAGGCCAACAAGGCTTTGGTGTCTGGACGTAATGCCTCTTTACAGCCTCAGCTTTTAATAGGTACAAATATTTTAATCCTCAGAGACAGGTAGTGATTTTTGTTATGATAAGGGACTCTCTCCCATATAATGTGATGGGTGCAAATAATCCAAGTGTTGACACACCCAATAATTGTTCATTCAAATTCAAGCTAAGAAAAATAAGCAGAGGTGTTGAAATTGCAACACATTACAAAGCAGCTATCATCAATTTTTCAGGAAGTCCATGAGATTAACAGACATACAGCACTAACCTCTTCGCTGATTGAGTGGCCATTTTCTTCCTGAATCCTGACAAATCGATCGACAACTTCATTCAGCCCTGGAGAAAGATGCCTGAAGTATTTGTGGAATCCAAATCGTACAGCCAGTGAAGCGAAGATGGTGTTGTTCACTAGAGCAGAGCGTAGGTCAGTAAGGGCTCCAGGTGAATGCTGCCGAGAATCTTCATACAAGTGCCGAGTTATTAAGTAATCTGTGGAGAAAATAATTATTTTGTAACATGAATTATGTTAAAAATGACCCAACTACCCAACACTGATCAAGTCTTTGAAGCAAATAGTATAATTTATTATGCATCAAATTCATTGAGCAAAATTTCTACCTTTTCAGAATAACACAAAATTATATATCTATTACAATTAAAATGATTGTGACAAATATCTGCATAATAACAAGTTACCAACCTAAAGGACCAACAAATAAATTAGTACTATAAGATATATTAGTTAATTGAAGTTGAGATGTATGTGAGGAATTCATAAGTAAAGATTTAAGCAGCAGTATATTTTAATGCAAATTTCATTAGCCTACTTCTAAAATGAATTAAGTATTTTAACATATGCTGTAATAATTTTCTCATTTGAAAATTATCATGTACAAGTACACATTTTCCTCATGGTTGGGAACACAATACAGTAAGTATGTTGCAAATATTGTATGTCGATCAGATTTTCCCCTCTGAAAAACATGCATAGCAATGCATTTACTCTAAATTCTATGACATCTCACATACATTTCATATTGTGCAAAACAAATGAAAAGGAATCAAAAGTAAGCGTTTAGTGGAAGCCCAATAAAATTCATATGACACACAGTAATTGTGCAGGGCTACATATATATCAAAACTTAAGTATGTTGTCGTAATTTGCAGTCCACGCAAAATACCAAAATGCTGAAAAAGTATTGGTAAATAAAATTCAATCACTACTTTCCGATACCGATACCACTAGTATCGGTGATATATACAGTGGAACCTCCATTTTACATTTTAACATTTTAAGGTGACCAAGGTGAAAGAACTTAAAATGCAGGAAATTTAAAATCTGGGAAAATTTTATAGAATTTAGCTCTATTGGGACTGAAGATAAAATGTACAATGCAAGAAAATGTAAAACCAGGAAACACAAAATTGGGTCTTCACTGTATATGCATTTCCATGAAGTTCTAATCTAAACGGCGTACGGTTTTAGAAGCGATATCGGGTGGGGCCACACAGAGCCTGTCCGTGGTGATCAGCCAATGGCAGGAGTGCAATGTGATACAGTTAGAAAAGTGTGTCATGTAAGTTAAACACCGTGTTCTGCATTTTTCTTGCACACAAGAAGTTTTCATAAAATTCGGCAGTTTAACATTCATCATAAGATGGGGCAAGACATTTTGAACCTGACTGCCTAAGTCCTATAAATTTCTGCCGTTTACAGCCGGAGTTATTGTTTCTTGAAGAAACACTGGGAAACACACACACACAATGACCCTTTCATTTTTCTTCTGTCTGTTATTTTTCATTGTCACTGTGTCAGCTGAGTAGTTGTGTCTTGGGAAAATAATGGGTGTGAAATTCGTCTCAATATACACAATGACCCTTCATTATCGTGGGCATTCTCGAACATTGCGAGTCAGAGTCAGTTTAAGTTCAGCATTTTCTAAGCAAGGGCAGTGTAAAATTACTCACTTATTGTTTGCTCGTATGCCACAAAAAGCAGTTGTGAGAGGTTTCAATACAGCCCTTATGCTCTATTGTTGTGCAATAGTGTGTGTTCTGCGAGTGTTATTTAATAATGTCACCCTCAAAACCTAGCACAATTCAAGGAATTGGTGTAGGAAGATCTGCATGCTTCTTCACAGTATTTTCTGAGTTGAGAAAAGTGAATTCTCTGTCTTTCCCTTCCACTAACAGTTAGTTTAGTAACAGTGCAATAGCACTGGCGGCGTATTGACTGAACTCATGTTCCTTCTCAAAGTGTACACAGCATAGTAATAAACAGAAGAGAAAGTACAAAATATTCCACTGCCAAATTCTTAACCTTATATGAAAATAAAAGCATTCTAGTAATGTTGCTACCTTTAATAATATAGATTTCAGCACACATATATAAGAATAAAAATACAAAAACATTACCTAACACAGCATCCCCAAGGAACTCGAGTCTTTGATAGCAATCTGTGAGTCTGTTGGGGAAGTACGAAGCATGTGTCAATGACTGAAGGAGGTAGCTGCGATCTCTGAACCTGTAGCCAATTTTCCTTTCAAATGCATCGTAACCATCCAACAGACGTTCCAGTTCTGCTTCCGGATTCACTATATTTCTTAACAGTGGAGATGCTGGTGCTTTCAGGGAGCCATAATGAACCTACAGGAGATTTTTTTAAACAGTCTTAAACATTGTTACAGCTAATTAAACACTATTAGGATTAAACATAATTCACCAAACTGTTAAGTAAAAGCTGCTGGAAAGAAAACTCAGTGTTGGCATCTTCAAGAGTACTGACACTGGTATTAATAATAATAATACTCCGTGGCTCGACAGTCCTTGACGGGCATTGGCCTATCTCCCGACTGCCAGTCTTCCTACCACAATCCTGCCTAGAGGTGTGGAGATCTTCAATAGGTAATGGGGTAACTTGAGGTCAGCATGTCGAACCCTCAGCCGTTACAGATTTCCGAGACCTGGTTACGCTACTCACTCATAGCTCCCCAATTTTCTCACAATGGTGGGATGCCACCGGTCCTATATGCAGGTCAAAAACCCAGAGACTGAACTCAGGTGGAATCGAACCCATGTCATCCTGCAACCGGAGCCCAAAACACTGTACGGCTACGGAGGAGAACGGCACCAGTATTGGTTCAAAACAATATCATCTCAGCTATAAGCAGGGGGTAGAAGAAACTAAAACTTATTCAGGTGCCAGCCCTTTTCTTCTCAGGAGCCAGCTTTTTAAATATTCTTGCCAAATATGGTCTAAGAAAGCTATGAATCTAACTAAGATAAAGCTGGACATTTTGAAATATTATCTTAAAATATATATAAAATGTCTATAACTATACCATCGAACCTTGATTTTTCGTTTCTCAGGGGACCGAGGTGGAAAAAAAAATTACTGTATCTGGTTATTTAATACTGCATTTTTTAAAAACCCCTAATTTAATCACAACATTGAGAATGAATGACCTGATGAAATAAAACAAACACAATAAAAAAGCCTATATCCTGGTCAGTATTGAAACTCTGAATCTATGGTGGTGAATCATGAACTCAACAAGCTTGTCGATGAGGTGGTAAAACATACATATATAAATATGTGTAGCAGAACCTCTATTGTATGTTCAATAGGTGTCTTTGGTAAGAAAATAATTAGGAAAATTTTATAAGATTTCTTTTACAGGGATCAGGATGATAACATGTATAGCATGGGAATATATAAAACATCAAAACTATATAAGGATAGATAGAGTTACAGTGTTTGGAAGTGGACATAAGAGAAAAGGAGGACAAACTCACAAGGCAGAATTGAAAACATAGTTTAAGTTTTTTTATTTTATTTTCATGTTGTGTACAGTCTTAGAAAAAAATACCTGGGCCACGGGACGTAGAATTTCGTAACGTCTTAAAGCCTGTTGTTTATGCAACCCAAATAACAAAATATTCGCTTAAGTTTGCCTGGTGATTCTGAGTTCCTGGGAAGGATTGAGCTTTGATAGCATGAGTCACATGACTCGTGCCCCAGCCACAACAAACAGCTGGGTGCTACGATGCCTCCAGAAGAAAATTTCAGGAACTGGTTTCTTGACAAGAGCTACTCGTAAGGAAATACAATTCTTTCAAGTGATATTAGAGTCATTGTCAAGAAGGTTCGCTGAAATGATGGTTCTCATCACAGACCACATGTCACACGTTAATTGTTTAAGTCCAGTTCATGCACTGGACCTACAGATTAAAATGGGATCCGAACCAAATGCCTCTCTATTTGGTATTGAATTCGGAAGCCTTTCATTACATGGCGACATCAGAGAGACAATGGAACCCCTTGAGAAAGAGATAAGCGAAAATTGCTACGTGACAAACCATATTTGCCCGTAAATTTTAAAAATAAGACAATATTTTGTACTGACAGTTTCGAACCGTGGGAGAGGCATATCTTTTTTTGTACCATCGTCCATTTCACGAGTTTATAATTCTTCCTCACCGACACGAGTAACGCGAGTGGTAGAAGAAAAGCGAAGTAAAATAACTGAAACAGAAATAAAAGGAAAAAGCGAAATAAATGTTATTCATAATATTCTGCAGTCACTTGAGTTGTATTCACGGGATGCTATCTTTAAAGAAAGCCGTGGTCTCTTCCTTGTCTTTTTCGCTTCCTTTGTGCTCTTGCTTCCCCCGTCACGATTAGTAGTGCTATTGGGGCGCTTCAAAATAGTACTTAGTAGGTATGGTCTTTTTTTACCAATTGAATATCATTTTTTGACATACTTTGACAATTTTTTGTCGATGTTTTAGCGTTTAGCGATGTTTTAGTACAAATTTTCACCATACTCATTTTTTCCCCACTCGTACTTGGTAGGTATATCATGATGTTACGTGATACAACTTAACCTATCCTTTTTTTACGATTATCAATCGAATATAAGTTTTTGGCATACTTTTGACAATTTTTTGTCGATGTTATAGCGTTTAGCGATGTTTTAGTACAAATTTTCACTGCACTCATTTTTTTTCCCTACTCGTACTTGGTAGGTATATCACGATGTTACGTGATACAACTTAACCTATTTTTTTTTTTTACGATTTTTTAATTTTCTTACGATCCTAAGTGATATAACTTAACCTATCATTTTTTTTATTTACGCACCGAACTAACCTACAAGGGGGACTCCGTTTGTTTTAATATTTCAGTATTATAAGGTTTTCACAAATTTTATATAACCTAAAATGTGTTGGATGTTGATTTTTAGTATGTGGCAATTTTTTATGAATTTAAAACTGTTCCGTCACCCTCTCGTTCTTCACGTCGTGGACGAAGGACTTCTCTGCAATCAGGATGACGCTGCATAGAGTATCGACAGGCAGCGCGTCGTGGAACTCGCAAACACCCACTCTACAAAAATTCTACTATATGATCTTTCACTGGCTAAGCTAACCTACAAATAGGAATTGGCAGCACTGACTTATAAACCCACTGGGTCTTCTTGGCATGTTTTTTCATGATGTGTTGCCAGGCTATTGCGCATCTTGGCGTATACAGTGTATATATTTTGAGAGGGGGGTTATAGCTTTTTATGCTGTACGAATACTAAAAACTTGACAGTGACAACCAACAGAGTAAATAAACCTACATGCAGAAACTAACAACACTAGTTTCTGACAGTGAATTTGAAATAAAATATTAAACAAAATACATGAGTAAGCACTGTGATTACAAATAATACCAGTGTTATTACACATTCATTCTTATTTTTCGAAGTTGAATGGAAGCACGTGTTTTTTACGCTCTCGTAATACTGACCTTGCCCCAGTGATTTTAAATTGCTTCCATCCGGTTTTTTTTTCTGTGCTATTTCCGCGTGCACGCAACATTCGCTTTCAATAGTTTAATGAAATACAGAAGGAGTGTTAGTTTAGCAGGCTCCGAGTTTTACAATTTATTAAATTAAACAATAATTTATGTAAGAATATACTTGTACTTACCGAACACAAAATAATAAAAGCACATGTGAATCTTTGCGTGCGTTCATGTTATATGACGACTGAGTAAGAAATAATGTTGACTCCCCGAAAGATAAAAGTTCCTGGTTCGACATCAGATGCATGCAAATTTTATGTTTTGCTCTCCAAAATCTTGATTTCTATGTTTGTGCTATTTGCCATACAGCAGAGGAGAAGAGGGGAGAGGGGAGGGGAGGGGGTACTATTAGCGCCATCTATTAGCAAACAATAGAAATAAAAAAGTAGGGTCAAACTTTTTCAACACCCAAAAATTTTAAACGTCCTCGTTTAGTAATACGATCAGCAGAAGACGTTTGAAAGAGTACTCTTAGTCGAGAAAGCTAATTGCTAGGGCCCATATATTGCTAAAATGTTCTTTGATTTGCATATTTCTCATACCGCCATATGTTGTTCTAGTTGACTTCTTCCAAAAAAATGCTAATTAGCGAGAGTTAATTAAGCAAGGCAAGTAAAAGAAGCAAATAGGACAATATGTGGCGGCGTGGAAATATGTAAAAATTCGACTCGATTCGAATTAAAATTGGAGGATATTTTGCATTTTTTTCCTATAATGTACAAAACATTTACCGTACATAATCTTTTCTATTTACAACAGTATAAAATAAGAGGAATGTGTGACAATATCCATATTAATTAGGAAGGTATGTTGTATGCTAGGTTAGCTAATTGTGTCTTCTGCAGCTTCACTGTATAGACGGTGTTAAAGGCGGAGCTACTGCGGAGCATGCGCACTCGTCTGGCCCCCCTCGAACATTCGGTTACGCTTACAATACTATGGACGTTAATATGAAAGGGCAAAGTGGAGATTTTTTTACAAGGAAATAGGGTGTCAGCTGTGTAGCATATGGTTGTACAGTTCGATTGGGAACAAATTTATTGAATTAAGTATCACTTCGTAGGTTTCCGAAGGACGTAGACAGACGAAACCTGTTGATACAAGCAAAACGAGAAAGAATTGGTACCCGGGAAAGAATATTTGCGATTTGCATTTTGTTACAAGCATGCTGATCGTTTATCTGCGTATTGTGTTGTGGTGAAAAGCACGCCTCTTAGTGAGGCTTCAAACCGAAGCGACACAGGCCCATTTAGTCTATAAATAAGCATTTACCACTCATGGTAAATCAAGTCTCAGGCGGCACAATACACGCTATTGGGAATCTGAGCGACACGTGCAGCTTGTCGTGCTTCGATTACACACCGAAGCGACAAGCAACAGCCTTTTTACTCTAAATGAAACAATTCACCTTGCATACGAGTACAACAGAGCGAGGCGACACGATGTATTGTACTGAGAAAACAACAGTCCAGTCCAAGCGACACGTGCATTTTCTCGTGGTGAATTGGTTCGAAAGGAAGCTTTCAGACTGCAGCGATACGTCTCTCTTGGAAACCAACATTAAAAAATAAACAACACCTTCCGAACGACAAATTGCAGGTGTCGCTTGTTGCTCGGACTAGACTGTTTTATCAATACCTTGCATTGTGTTGCCCCGGCCTGTTATTTGCACAAGCGTGACTGATGAATTGTTTGCTTTAGATCGAATGCTTCTGTGCGAAATTCCGATATCACTTGTCGCTTCAGTCTGAAAACTCTCTTGTTGCTTGAAGTAAATTCGTGCGGGTGAAAGTGGCATGCTATATCATAGATTTTTTCTAAATCTCTTATGCAGAAAGAAGACGTTGAAAGCATATATATTTACTAGCATTTGTTATGTGTCATTACAGCTGCAGATTTGTTGGCAAAGATTCACTTAAGCATACTTTATATCATATAATAGTATCATTAGTTTTATAGAATTATCTTTCTCTTACTTTTCTATTTACAAAATAATTTAATATACTGTATAAACGTTCGTCGTACATGATATACTTGTATGTACGTAGTGTGCTATAGAACTGGCGGCCACAAAGACAAGTCATATTTTAATAATCTGCTCTGCAGTTGATTATTCGACGGATTCTAGACGTCCACTTCTTCATAGTAGAACTTTAACAAATGCTTTTTTTTGACTATCGTCGCACAACTGATTAAAACAAGCGCTTATTTCTTACTTCGTATGCCGGTGAATTTGCACTGGCAACAACAGGGACTGACCTAAACCGGGAGTTACGGGAGGACCGGGCAAGACCTCACCAATGTTTATGTTTACATTTTTAACACGGTCTATAGAGGGAAGATGGAAAAAAAGAGCTCTACGGAAACTGACGCTCTTAACAATATTGTACGCCCATAAAAATTACATATAAATAAGGCATAAGCGTATTATCTGCTTTCATGTCAGATTTTCCCGACCTGTGAGCTGTAGTGTTTAGGTGACAAGCGACGCGCTCAAATATAATACCGTTGACAATATTGTACGCCCCGTGAAAATTATATATAAATAAGGCATAAGCGTATTATCTGCTTTCATGTCAGATTTTGCCGACCTGTGAGCTGTAGTGTTTAGGCGACAAGCGGCCCGCTCAAATATAATACCGTTGACAATATTGTACGCCCCGTGAAAATTATATATAAATAAGGCATAAGCGTATTATCTGCTTTCATGTCAGATTTTCCCAACCTGTGAGCTGTAGTGTTTAGGTGACAAGCGACCTGCTCAAATATAATACCGTTGACAATATTGTACGTATATTGTATTGTATAGGAGACTAGAAGCATATAATTTGGCGAAAAAACCCAAATAAGGTCATAGAAAATAGTTAAAAAAAAAGTGAGCAATTATATTTTGCATTGCACAGCATTGGATATTAAATAACATACCCCCAAAAAATCTCTGCATTATGCGTTCTGTAAAAAATTGCCCCTACGTGCCAAACTGCTGTGTCAAGTAAACATTTTCAAAGGCACTGTCGTACTTGTGTGCCGGGAAAGCGAATATGTGCGACCAAACTGTGCTCTAAGTGTGGAAAAAATATTTCTATTGCCAACTTCAAGTTGTTTTTTTTGACATGTATATATATTATTATTATTTTTAACAGAGGAAGAAAGTTTGTGCTTCGGAAAACGCGATGATGTGCGTAATGATATCTTTCTTCTCCTGCATAGACTTGTACCAATCTACTGTGTACCGTCTTCTTCCCTGCATCGCCTCGTGCAGTTCGTCCGACCTCTTGTTCAATTTTTTCCCCTGCAGCCGAAAGCAGAATGTTGAGATCACTGCACCTCAGGCCACTGATCCCCCGAAGATGGTTCTTGAGAACCATTTCACAAGGGATGCGAAATTCCGGCGTTGTTTTTGCTATGATTACAAGTTTCCCTACATCCTCACAATCTCCGTTTACTGCGTGTTTAAATATTTTACATAGTAGCTCGGGCGGCAAATCAGTTATACGAGACATGTTGTTATTATTATTATTTTTCACTTTATGTTATTTATATACCCCACCCCAATTTTTTGTTTCGTGTTCATGGCGATGGGGGTAGAGTGCCACACACGTAAATTTGCCGTTGCGTAGAAACGAATTTTCGTTTCGTCTCCCTCTCTCTTAGCATCATGTGTTCTACCCTGCTCGATAATCTTCGCTATTGTTGCCATATTGTTATTCTATTCCTGGACACACTCGTGCAAACATTATTGAAAACAATTGAATAGCGCTCCAGCTCGCGGTTCCCACTGTTCGGTAGGGACGCTAATGTGGCAATATAGCACGGCGTAGTGCTTGCTTTTTTTATGCAGTGCATGTTTATTGGCTAGCTAGTAACTAGTGTTGCCAACTGTAATAATGAAGCACTATTTCTGTCATGGAAGGGGAAAAGGCAGGTAAAGTGGCGGTGAGTTTTGTTGGATTGGAAGCACCATATTTTTATTTTATACTAAGTATTTGGCCGGTTTGACGTGTGTGTGCGTGTATTGTGTGTGTGTATGTAAAAGTGTGTGTTTGCTAATGAATGTTAAATTCCATAATGCCTCCAGTTCTGTCGAAGTTGAAATTAAAAACCTTGCATAGCCAAGCTCGGGAAATTCTAAGCATCTGCCGCCACCTCCCAGGGAGGCAAAATGACTAGCGCCGGCCCTGGTTCATAACAAAAGAAAAAGCCGCGCATCTTATCGTCTAGTGGCAGTATATGTATTTGTTATTGTTGTGGAAGCCGGCATCCTTTGTAAATGTACAACAAAGGCAACCGACTGTCGCCGATCTCAGAGAGGAAATAATAATACTGCTTCAGGAGGAGTGTTATGGTGCAATTGTAGCGGTTTAACACGTTGGCATGTTATTATCTGCCGTTGCAGTTCCATACCGGTGTATACGGGTTTTGGAAGTGAAAAGTTAAAACGCCACCAGTGCATTAATGCAATGAAAAATAATATATATATTTTTTTATTTTGTTTGAAATTACTCAAATAAGGAATCGTATGAAGAAGTTTTTTTTGCAGTATTTTTGGTAATTTTACTTATGTGTTAGTTCATATTTTGCGAATTTTTAGTCCATATGTATGTAGCTACATACAAAGTTACTTGTTAGTACATATTAATCCTAGTCCTGGTATAATGCATGACGTTTAAAACTCAACGTTAGATAGACCTGAATTCTCTAATTTTATTGTTGTACGTAACAGCTGTGCATCGGCGCACTGCAGTGATTTTTCTATCTGCTCTATTAGCAACACTGCTTCTTTAGTTGTTTCGCGCATCGCACGGCAGAATTATCTGCGCTGGACTCTACCCAGTGCGGCGACCTGTTCACCCAGTGATGCGTCTCTGCTCACGAACCTTTCGAAAGCTGCGTGCTCTAATTTTCTGTCTGTTTCGTGACGTGCATCCAGATCCGTCTGCGTGGTGTTGTAAGCAATGTCGTGATTTTTGCATGCGGCGTCCAACGGATTCACACTCTTGTCCCCTCTCTCCAATTTTTTCTCAAGTTTGGTACCCGGTCCGCAGTACTGGTTGCCAGGTAAATGTACGTGTTCTCGAAAAGTTTGGAGCAATCCAAATACTAGCAACTGATGAAACTGTACGATAGTCTGGACATTGTAACGTTCGCCTCGGAAATAAAACCACTCGACGATTGTCGTGAAAATTCAGTCGTTGTGTTCGACGACGCCATCCTGGAAAATCAAAATGAAATTCGCAACTTTTTCACGCAAGGTCGTCACAAAGGAATGGATTGTTTTTACCTAGCTCAAACGTTTTCCAAAATTCCAAAACAGTTAGTACGCGACAACGCTAATTTCATATGTTTGTTTCGTCAAGATCACACCAACCTCAAGCACGCATACGATGACTACGTAGGCGGAGACATGAACTACAATCAATTTTCGGAACGCTGCTGCTTTTCTTGCTGGAACGGTGACGATTTCGGATTCGTGACGATCGACATGATGATCGTCACGAATCCGAAATCGTCACCGTTCCAGCAAGAAAAGCAGCAGCGTTCCGAAAATTGATTGTAGTTCATGTCTCCGCCTACGTAGTCATCGTATGCGTGCTTGAGGTTGGTGTGATCTTGACGAAACAAACATATGAAATTAGCGTTGTCGCGCACTAACTGTTTTGGAATTTTGGAAAACGTTTGAGCTAGGTAGAAGCAATCCATTCCTTTGTGACGACCTTGCGTGAAAAAGTTGCGAATTTCATTTTGATTTTCCAGGATGGCGTCGTCGAACACAACGACTGAATTTTCACGACAATCGTCGAGTGGTTTTATTTCCGAGGCGAACGTTGCAATGTCCAGACTATCGTACAGTTTCATCAGTTGCTAGTATTTGGATTGCTCCAAACTTTTCGAGAACACGTACATTTACCTGGCAACCAGTACTGCGGACCGGGTACCAAACTTGAGAAAAAATTGGAGAGAGGGGACAAGAGTGTGAATCCGTTGGACGCCGCATGCAAAAATCACGACATTGCTTACAACACCACGCAGACGGATCTGGATGCACGTCACGAAACAGACAGAAAATTAGAGCACGCAGCTTTCGAAAGGTTCGTGAGCAGAGACGCATCACTGGGTGAACAGGTCGCCGCACTGGGTAGAGTCCAGCGCAGATAATTCTGCCGTGCGATGCGCGAAACAACTAAAGAAGCAGTGTTGCTAATAGAGCAGATAGAAAAATCACTGCAGTGCGCCGATGCACAGCTGTTACGTACAACAATAAAATTAGAGAATTCAGGTCTATCTAACGTTGAGTTTTAAACGTCATGCATTATACCAGGACTAGGATTAATATGTACTAACAAGTAACTTTGTATGTAGCTACATACATATGGACTAAAAATTCGCAAAATATGAACTAACACATAAGTAAAATTACCAAAAATACTGCAAAAAAAACTTCTTCATACGATTCCTTATTTGAGTAATTTCAAACAAAATAAAAAAATATATATATTATTTTTCATTGCATTAATGCACTGGTGGCGTTTTAACTTTTCACTTCCAAAACCCGTATACACCGGTATGGAACTGCAACGGCAGATAATAACATGCCAACGTGTTAAACCGCTACAATTGCACCATAACACTCCTCCTGAAGCAGTATTATTATTTCCTCTCTGAGATCGGCGACAGTCGGTTGCCTTTGTTGTACATTTACAAAGGATGCCGGCTTCCACAACAATAACAAGTACATATACTGCCACTAGACGATAAGATGCGCGGCTTTTTCTTTTGTTATGAACCAGGGCCGGCGCTAGTCATTTTGCCTCCCTGGGAGGTGGCGGCAGATGCTTAGAATTTCCCGAGCTTGGCTATGCAAGGTTTTTAATTTCAACTTCGACAGAACTGGAGGCATTATGGAATTTAACATTCATTAGCAAACACACACTTTTACATACACACACACAATACACGCACACACACGTCAAACCGGCCAAATACTTAGTATAAAATAAAAATATGGTGCTTCCAATCCAACAAAACTCACCGCCACTTTACCTGCCTTTTCCCCTTCCATGACAGAAATAGTGCTTCATTATTACAGTTGGCAACACTAGTTACTAGCTAGCCAATAAACATGCACTGCATAAAAAAAGCAAGCACTACGCCGTGCTATATTGCCACATTAGCGTCCCTACCGAACAGTGGGAACCGCGAGCTGGAGCGCTATTCAATTGTTTTCAATAATGTTTGCACGAGTGTGTCCAGGAATAGAATAACAATATGGCAACAATAGCGAAGATTATCGAGCAGGGTAGAACACATGATGCTAAGAGAGAGGGAGACGAAACGAAAATTCGTTTCTACGCAACGGCAAATTTACGTGTGTGGCACTCTACCCCCATCGCCATGAACACGAAACAAAAAATTGGGGTGGGGTATATAAATAACATAAAGTGAAAAATAATAATAATAACAACATGTCTCGTATAACTGATTTGCCGCCCGAGCTACTATGTAAAATATTTAAACACGCAGTAAACGGAGATTGTGAGGATGTAGGGAAACTTGTAATCATAGCAAAAACAACGCCGGAATTTCGCATCCCTTGTGAAATGGTTCTCAAGAACCATCTTCGGGGGATCAGTGGCCTGAGGTGCAGTGATCTCAACATTCTGCTTTCGGCTGCAGGGGAAAAAATTGAACAAGAGGTCGGACGAACTGCACGAGGCGATGCAGGGAAGAAGACGGTACACAGTAGATTGGTACAAGTCTATGCAGGAGAAGAAAGATATCATTACGCACATCATCGCGTTTTCCGAAGCACAAACTTTCTTCCTCTGTTAAAAATAATAATAATATATATACATGTCAAAAAAAACAACTTGAAGTTGGCAATAGAAATATTTTTTCCACACTTAGAGCACAGTTTGGTCGCACATATTCGCTTTCCCGGCACACAAGTACGACAGTGCCTTTGAAAATGTTTACTTGACACAGCAGTTTGGCACGTAGGGGCAATTTTTTACAGAACGCATAATGCAGAGATTTTTTGGGGGTATGTTATTTAATATCCAATGCTGTGCAATGCAAAATATAATTGCTCACTTTTTTTTTAACTATTTTCTATGACCTTATTTGGGTTTTTTCGCCAAATTATATGCTTCTAGTCTCCTATACAATACAATATACGTACAATATTGTCAACGGTATTATATTTGAGCAGGTCGCTTGTCACCTAAACACTACAGCTCACAGGTTGGGAAAATCTGACATGAAAGCAGATAATACGCTTATGCCTTATTTATATATAATTTTCACGGGGCGTACAATATTGTCAACGGTATTATATTTGAGCGGGCCGCTTGTCGCCTAAACACTACAGCTCACAGGTCGGCAAAATCTGACATGAAAGCAGATAATACGCTTATGCCTTATTTATATATAATTTTCACGGGGCGTACAATATTGTCAACGGTATTATATTTGAGCGCGTCGCTTGTCACCTAAACACTACAGCTCACAGGTCGGGAAAATCTGACATGAAAGCAGATAATACGCTTATGCCTTATTTATATGTAATTTTTATGGGCGTACAATATTGTTAAGAGCGTCAGTTTCCGTAGAGCTCTTTTTTTCCATCTTCCCTCTATAGACCGTGTTAAAAATGTAAACATAAACATTGGTGAGGTCTTGCCCGGTCCTCCCGTAACTCCCGGTTTAGGTCAGTCCCTGTTGTTGCCAGTGCAAATTCACCGGCATACGAAGTAAGAAATAAGCGCTTGTTTTAATCAGTTGTGCGACGATAGTCAAAAAAAAGCATTTGTTAAAGTTCTACTATGAAGAAGTGGACGTCTAGAATCCGTCGAATAATCAACTGCAGAGCAGATTATTAAAATATGACTTGTCTTTGTGGCCGCCAGTTCTATAGCACACTACGTACATACAAGTATATCATGTACGACGAACGTTTATACAGTATATTAAATTATTTTGTAAATAGAAAAGTAAGAGAAAGATAATTCTATAAAACTAATGATACTATTATATGATATAAAGTATGCTTAAGTGAATCTTTGCCAACAAATCTGCAGCTGTAATGACACATAACAAATGCTAGTAAATATATATGCTTTCAACGTCTTCTTTCTGCATAAGAGATTTAGAAAAAATCTATGATATAGCATGCCACTTTCACCCGCACGAATTTACTTCAAGCAACAAGAGAGTTTTCAGACTGAAGCGACAAGTGATATCGGAATTTCGCACAGAAGCATTCGATCTAAAGCAAACAATTCATCAGTCACGCTTGTGCAAATAACAGGCCGGGGCAACACAATGCAAGGTATTGATAAAACAGTCTAGTCCGAGCAACAAGCGACACCTGCAATTTGTCGTTCGGAAGGTGTTGTTTATTTTTTAATGTTGGTTTCCAAGAGAGACGTATCGCTGCAGTCTGAAAGCTTCCTTTCGAACCAATTCACCACGAGAAAATGCACGTGTCGCTTGGACTGGACTGTTGTTTTCTCAGTACAATACATCGTGTCGCCTCGCTCTGTTGTACTCGTATGCAAGGTGAATTGTTTCATTTAGAGTAAAAAGGCTGTTGCTTGTCGCTTCGGTGTGTAATCGAAGCACGACAAGCTGCACGTGTCGCTCAGATTCCCAATAGCGTGTATTGTGCCGCCTGAGACTTGATTTACCATGAGTGGTAAATGCTTATTTATAGACTAAATGGGCCTGTGTCGCTTCGGTTTGAAGCCTCACTAAGAGGCGTGCTTTTCACCACAACACAATACGCAGATAAACGATCAGCATGCTTGTAACAAAATGCAAATCGCAAATATTCTTTCCCGGGTACCAATTCTTTCTCGTTTTGCTTGTATCAACAGGTTTCGTCTGTCTACGTCCTTCGGAAACCTACGAAGTGATACTTAATTCAATAAATTTGTTCCCAATCGAACTGTACAACCATATGCTACACAGCTGACACCCTATTTCCTTGTAAAAAAATCTCCACTTTGCCCTTTCATATTAACGTCCATAGTATTGTAAGCGTAACCGAATGTTCGAGGGGGGCCAGACGAGTGCGCATGCTCCGCAGTAGCTCCGCCTTTAACACCGTCTATACAGTGAAGCTGCAGAAGACACAATTAGCTAACCTAGCATACAACATACCTTCCTAATTAATATGGATATTGTCACACATTCCTCTTATTTTATACTGTTGTAAATAGAAAAGATTATGTACGGTAAATGTTTTGTACATTATAGGAAAAAAATGCAAAATATCCTCCAATTTTAATTCGAATCGAGTCGAATTTTTACATATTTCCACGCCGCCACATATTGTCCTATTTGCTTCTTTTACTTGCCTTGCTTAATTAACTCTCGCTAATTAGCATTTTTTTGGAAGAAGTCAACTAGAACAACATATGGCGGTATGAGAAATATGCAAATCAAAGAACATTTTAGCAATATATGGGCCCTAGCAATTAGCTTTCTCGACTAAGAGTACTCTTTCAAACGTCTTCTGCTGATCGTATTACTAAACGAGGACGTTTAAAATTTTTGGGTGTTGAAAAAGTTTGACCCTACTTTTTTATTTCTATTGTTTGCTAATAGATGGCGCTAATAGTACCCCCTCCCCTCCCCTCTCCCCTCTTCTCCTCTGCTGTATGGCAAATAGCACAAACATAGAAATCAAGATTTTGGAGAGCAAAACATAAAATTTGCATGCATCTGATGTCGAACCAGGAACTTTTATCTTTCGGGGAGTCAACATTATTTCTTACTCAGTCGTCATATAACATGAACGCACGCAAAGATTCACATGTGCTTTTATTATTTTGTGTTCGGTAAGTACAAGTATATTCTTACATAAATTATTGTTTAATTTAATAAATTGTAAAACTCGGAGCCTGCTAAACTAACACTCCTTCTGTATTTCATTAAACTATTGAAAGCGAATGTTGCGTGCACGCGGAAATAGCACAGAAAAAAAAACCGGATGGAAGCAATTTAAAATCACTGGGGCAAGGTCAGTATTACGAGAGCGTAAAAAACACGTGCTTCCATTCAACTTCGAAAAATAAGAATGAATGTGTAATAACACTGGTATTATTTGTAATCACAGTGCTTACTCATGTATTTTGTTTAATATTTTATTTCAAATTCACTGTCAGAAACTAGTGTTGTTAGTTTCTGCATGTAGGTTTATTTACTCTGTTGGTTGTCACTGTCAAGTTTTTAGTATTCGTACAGCATAAAAAGCTATAACCCCCCTCTCAAAATATATACACTGTATACGCCAAGATGCGCAATAGCCTGGCAACACATCATGAAAAAACATGCCAAGAAGACCCAGTGGGTTTATAAGTCAGTGCTGCCAATTCCTATTTGTAGGTTAGCTTAGCCAGTGAAAGATCATATAGTAGAATTTTTGTAGAGTGGGTGTTTGCGAGTTCCACGACGCGCTGCCTGTCGATACTCTATGCAGCGTCATCCTGATTGCAGAGAAGTCCTTCGTCCACGACGTGAAGAACGAGAGGGTGACGGAACAGTTTTAAATTCATAAAAAATTGCCACATACTAAAAATCAACATCCAACACATTTTAGGTTATATAAAATTTGTGAAAACCTTATAATACTGAAATATTAAAACAAACGGAGTCCCCCTTGTAGGTTAGTTCGGTGCGTAAATAAAAAAAATGATAGGTTAAGTTATATCACTTAGGATCGTAAGAAAATTAAAAAATCGTAAAAAAAAAAATAGGTTAAGTTGTATCACGTAACATCGTGATATACCTACCAAGTACGAGTAGGGAAAAAAAATGAGTGCAGTGAAAATTTGTACTAAAACATCGCTAAACGCTATAACATCGACAAAAAATTGTCAAAAGTATGCCAAAAACTTATATTCGATTGATAATCGTAAAAAAAGGATAGGTTAAGTTGTATCACGTAACATCATGATATACCTACCAAGTACGAGTGGGGAAAAAATGAGTATGGTGAAAATTTGTACTAAAACATCGCTAAACGCTAAAACATCGACAAAAAATTGTCAAAGTATGTCAAAAAATGATATTCAATTGGTAAAAAAAGACCATACCTACTAAGTACTATTTTGAAGCGCCCCAATAGCACTACTACGATTGGTCTAAAACTAATTAATGCGACGTTAATTAAACAATCCAAACGACGAAACAATGCACAATCAACTGCACAAAAAAACATTCCAAATGTTTTCGAATCGGAAAACAATTCATATGCTGTAAAATGACTTAAGATGCAGTAATAAAGTGGGAATTCGGTACCGTATAGAATTAAATCGGTAGAGATGTTCGATTTGATTGGATGTTTGTTATTTAGATTTGCTATTCTTTCACTTTTGGCAAATAGCGACGATGAAGATGAGTGATGAAATTGATGAAGGGACACTTACCAAGGACACCCACGCCCAAGTAGAGATTCTAACCAGGGACCCATGGAATCGTAGCGCGCTGTGCTAACCACTCCTCCATGGAGTGGACATTATAGCATATTTTGTATGCTCAATTGGGATCAATCAATGGAATGAATAGGCATATTATATGATTAATAAATTCATATCATAATATCACGTCATATTATTCGGCACGAAGTAACATCAGAGACATCCAATTATGCATTTTTGCCTTTCAACTAATTCTTTGAATTCAGGTTAATTACAACAATAAGATAAATTATGAAGCAAATGATAGTGAATGTGGGATATTGACAGTTATTACGAATTACCTGACAGAAACAACATTAAGCAGGGTCGGTGGTCAAGCTCATTAAGTGATTGACATTCGATATCGTCGCCATAGTTCCCGGGTTTGAGTACCGTCCTTGTCGGGGGTGTTTGACTATTTCGTCATAACTTTCATGTAATGGTCACTCGTCCTTATCGTCGCGATCATCGAACAGGGAATAAAAATTATAAAAATAAATACGATGGAAGAGTACTTATTTCATCTCTCACGAAATCTCCTACAAAACCGGAATATATGAAATACATGTATATTCATTCACATACATTTTCGATTTCTATATTTAACTAATCGAGACCGAGAACGGGAGAGCAATTTTCAATTCGACAAACCGCGAGACGAAGAAACTGTCAAGTCTCGTTTCTTCTTGGCACCTCCGTAATCGAGTTGTTCTGTTTGTCATTGGCTTTGTATTGGCAATTATTGGCAATTATTGTCATTATTCTTCCCCTGCAGGTAAACCATAACGATGAATTATGATTAAATGAAGCAGATAAAAGGGCAAGAACAAGAAAGTCATGCCTGTTCGGGACTCCAACCCAGAACCTTATGTAACGAGATTTGAAATTCTGGAGAAGGCATCCGTGTTTCGCTTGGTTTTCTCTTTCCTCTACTTCTCTTATATTATCATACATGTATAATAAAAATGGATCTCATACGATATGTTGCGATTCATAATTGTGCTGGTTAGATGCTACAGATGTGAACTCCAAACTGCAATATATTATTCCCTTGTGTTTCGTATGTGGTTGAACATGAAATTTTCTTACACTGTGACAATTTCTTTCTTAGTTTTGGTTTGGTGCACAGATATGCTAATCTGGACTCGACCTTCAGTTTAAAGTGGGATACTAACCACTATGTGCATCCACCGTGTATCAAACCCGGGATCCACTGATTACAAGGCGACGACGTTATCACTACGCCATCGAGGAGGCCCCATGACAAAATGTTATTCACTCGATCTCTACCATAATTTATTTCAGCATTTACATTTTCGATTTCTTCTTCTTTTTTCCTTTTGTTAACTACTCTTATACAACTCTTTTTGCATCTTCGAATTTCTTCTTGTTTCAGGAAAAAATAATACATGCAGGCTGTATAAAAATCCCCCGTTCAAATAGATAAAACGTTCACTCTCGAGAACTAATTTACATGTATGTCACTAAAGTAACCATTAGGAAGGAAACTATTGAAATGGTAACTGATATAACTGCAGATGAAACAATACTTACAGCCACTAACGAAATATCTATTCTTGTGTAGCCTCACAGACAAGTATATGGTGAGTCATTCACTCTTGCTGACTACGGGCGAAGGTCACTGAACCAAAGGGTGGTGGCAAGCAAGCAGGCTTCTGCTCTACCAAAGACGAGGTCACGTGTTCCAGTTATCAATGGCGTACGAAATAAGGAGGAACACAGCTATCTGCCGTATGTTTTGGTCCCGTCATTGCACTTTATCGTCGTGGCCTTGAAGTTCCCTCAGGGCACTCCTACGTAAAGGCTTCTCAGCTAGAAGGATATCTTCCCCATTGAGTGGAGGAAAAGTGGGTGCGTATAGAGGTCCTTCAACTTTCGTATTCTTTTTCATTTCAGAACCCGTGCTGTATCGTCGACTTAATCCAATCTATCCGATGTAGGTTTTAGGTTCTGTTTCTGTTCGGTTATTTCACGTTGTCTTCCTGCTTATGTTATTCGCGACGAAGGTTCTGGATTCGATAATCTGGACAATAACGGGATTGTGTTGGTTGCTTGATTTGGTGTCTTAAGTCCACTTTATGTCCTGTTAGGCTAATCGTGAATGGACCTACGGTTTAAAGGGGGATCCGAACCACTATGTTCCTCCACCGAGTATCGAACCCGGGATCCCTTAATTACAAGGCACCCACGATCCCACTGCGCCATCGGGGATTGTGTTCGAAACGAATGAATCAAATTTGAGTGATATGATATGCAACCATTGGAAGACTATTGAAAGAAAAGCTATGGGAACCTGCCAGTTTTTCTACTGCAGACAGGAAACTATAAACATGGAAGAGAAGCTTATACTATTCTATGAAACCTGACGCTATGTGCTCGAATACGTTAAACAACCTCTTATATGATACATATAGGTTTAAAAAGGTCGAAATACAAAGATTGTGTGCGCCTCACTGATGGCGTAGTGGTAAGGCCTTGTAATCAAGGGGTCTCGGGTACGATACCAGGTGATCGCACATAATGGTTCGGATCCCACTTTAAACTGTATGCAGTTCAGATTAGTCTATCTGTGCCGGTGACGCGTCTGACTACCATGCTATAGGCCCCGGGTTCGATCCCCGGCCGGTTCAAGCCCGGGAACTTTTCTAACGTTGGAAGCGGCCCCGGCGCCCACCCAGCGTCGAATGACATGGGTACCTGGGGGAAACCCTGGGGGTAAAGGCGGTCAGGGGCGTGATGCTGATCACATTAAACCCACTCACGAACGAATCAAGAAAGTGTGGGGTGGGGCGTTACCCCCACACCCCCTATACGCCTTCATGGCGTAGCGCTAAGCACAGGTGAGAACTTTACCTTTTTTTTTTGCACAAAGTGGACTTACAACAAAATTTAAACTTGCGATAAAGATTATGATAAGGTATTAAAGAATTGGGTCTAACACATTTTTTTATTGTTTACCAATGACATTGTTAACTAATATTCTTAATTTCAGTTTCAAGATGAAATCGGCTACGAAATAAAAGGAGTGGGTTCATATTTCTGTTACGAAATTCCACTTTTGTAGTAGACCTGTGCCACACTAAGATGTGACATAATAAACAAATCTGAGACACTTTCAAAGTATTAAATTGCTATCTACGTATTTGGGAACAATCTTTCAATAAAATACTTTTTTTGGACGCGTCAAATCATAGTATTTAATTCCTGTTTTAGTAGCTTTAAGAAACCTGATTTTGGGGGGGGGGGTTACAAATGCCCTTTCTGCTCCCGTCAAGTTACGCCTATGACAAACAGGAATTCAAAGTAAAAGACTGTCCCGAGAGACACGTCTGATAGATTTACAATTGGGAAAATCATAATTAAGCGTGTTGTTGAAAACAACCTATTTTCATATATTGCATGCAGCTCTACTTTTTCTGCAATGTGGATCAAGAACTGGGGACGTGGAGAAGCACAACACTCCACGTAACCAATAGTCACGTGACCCTCTTTGCTTTCTTGTCACGTTGACCTTCGCGTGGAACACATTTCTCGGTGTTAAGACAGGCAAAATCACCCGATCATCGAAGGGTGCAATATGTGTTGCCTACCCTCCTGCATTACTTGCTCCTATTAAAGCCTTATGGGGAAGAACTTTTTTCCATGACTGTACATAAAGGCTACACAAATTATGTTAAATGAGAAACTTGACACTTTACAACCTGGCTGCATGAACTCTCTTGGGAAAAAGGTGGCAAAAATATTGTTTTCAAGTGCAAACTTGCAGCCAAACTGTGAAATATGAACTGCTTCATTCCTGCTTTGATGGCTGAGTATGTTGAGTGGTCGAATTGCAATTTTACCACTGACAATTTAAGGTTTAGGTTCAAGTCCTGGTCTGAGCACAGGTATTCCCTTCTGAGTGCCCCTTTATCAAATCCATCTAATCGTCAAGATTATGGATAAAATGCAGATAATAAATTTGCCAATACCGATAAAAGGTGTTCCACCAATCCAACATAAAATTGCAAATGTTTTTGATGGGCATGAATGGTTCATTAACCACTTTAAATAATGTATGTAACCGAGTGACTGCGATAGGTATTACCTCTGAAAAAAATAAAATTCCTATTTAAATATTTAATTAGAAAACCAGGATATTTGCACATTTATATTTATAAAAATGGTAAGAAAATGGCAGAATTCTGAATTAAATTAAAATAAGACATATTAGATCAGTAAAATTATTGGAAATTTTACCTATGTTCTGATACAGCATGCCTACATTGGCCAATAATGATAAGAGTGCCAATTAATCTGTACCATCCCTAAGGAAAATAAATATCAATTGCTTCAATTTGTTTGGAGGGTGATTTATGTTCCCTTCATTTGTGTTGAGCCAATGTATTGGAAAGTATTACCAGTAGTTTAAATTTAATTGACAGTACTGTCCAATACTTTTCTCACAAGTAATCCATGCATATGTACAAACACACAAATAAAAAGGCATGATGTCTAGAGACTTTCAAAATCACCATACATGAAAAGCTTGCTTCAGAATTCATGGTGGGCACAGTAAATGCAGTTTTAAAATTGTATAGGTAATATTTGTATTTCCGCATTGCATATTTAATTAATTTTCCAATTAATTTTGCATAAACAAAGCATCACATGTACTACCATATCCATCCTAGATGCCATAACCTTTGTTAATGAAGGCAGTGGTCCTTCAAAATTAATGGAAAACCAATTAAATTTGCAACATGGAAATACAGAACATCACCTATACAGTATTGCTTTAGAATGATAATTGTTCATGCACCTTGAGCAACAAAATATAACATACCTGAGACCAAGTTTCAGGATCATCAATTCTTCGCAGTGGCCTTAGGCTTCCCACAGAACGATTCTTCAGTTCACTATCCACAGTTTCATTAATGGCAACTTCTTCCCTAGGCAAGACCCGAATCCCCAACCATGCCATGAAAAGCAGCGCACCCCTTGGACCACAGGAAATTAAATAAGCTCCTATTAGAGCTTCAACACAGTCTGCAATGCTTTTGTCTGGTATGCTGTGCTGAGTAATTAGATTGTATGGTATAAAGCATGGTAGATCTTCCAGGCTCTGTGTTGGTGACAGTACTTCTCCCCTCAAGCGTTCACCTCTTTCTTTCACTAGTTGGCAAATTTCTTCACGGTTCAGGTCTTTCAAAGCAGGCAAATCTGCTCTGTTCCAATGACTGGCTGGTACGCCAGCTTCAATCAGGGCCTGCTCTAGTTCACGAGGCACATAATAGCATGGAGGGAGCCAATTGTCGTGAGGTTCGAATTTAGTTGCTATCATGCACTCGCCGAATACTTTACGTCTGCCTAGACGATACAGGTTCAAGTTACTCACTTGCTTAGACCTCAAATGACTCAATTTACCCTCATGGATATTATCGTACGTGCAATAGAGGTAAGTTGTGATGGCATATTTCAGAAATGAATCTCCAATTGTTTCCAGTCGTTCCAGATTTATGCCATCGTTGGCATTGGACATTGTGAGAGCTTGCAAAATTACACTTGGGCTAGGCCCAGGATGGCCTTCCAGATGGGGCTGTGCATCAAAGCTAAACTTTTTAATGATGTCTTCTTCTAAATCCATGTCAGATGTCAGTTCCACAGAGTCACTCTCGCTAGTGCTACACGAAAGTTCATCTTGCACATTACTATCTGAATCCCTGTTGCTGTTTATGGATGAGTTCTCAAGACAATTTAAAATCAAAGATTTACGCTCCTCGTCAACTTTTAAGGTACTTTTATCCACTTCCACTGATGAATTCTTACGGAGTTCAAACTTTTGATCAACTTTTAATAACATTTTACTGTTCAATATGCTCTGCTTGTTCTGAACAGTTGATTCTTCAAACTTCTTGATGTGACTCATTGTGATTTCATCTGCATCTTCATCCCAGTCCCACGGTAGTTCTTCGGGAGACTGTGATAAACCATCACTATGACAACCACTGTCTCGAGTGTCATTTTCCTCAACAGCTTCGGCAACGAAATCACTTTTAAATTCAATCCTGAGACCACTTCGGTGGTCGCTTTCACTATCCGAGCGTTCATATTCATCCACCTCGCTGCCTGAATCGGTCTCCATTCCCTCCAGATCTTGTTCCAAGCCGTAAAAGCCCCTTTTGCTCCCAACCCAACTGCTCGGCGAGCCGTACCGAATTCTGTCTCTCTTCTCCTGAATTCCCGTGCCCCAGTCACTGCTACCAAATCCCATCAACTCAGGGTCGTATGCAGTGTCCACCATGGTTAGGTTTTCTGGGAGAGCAACGTTGGGATCAAAATCATCCAGTTCGAACTGCATTGGCGAAGATTCCTCCGCCATTTCATTGGACCAAGTACCTATTTCCATCCACGACTCCCCTCTCCCGCCTCTCAGTTTTCTCTCTTCTTCATTAAGGATTTCATTAGCAGTTTTCTTTCGCTCCTTCTCACTATCCTTATCACCTTCTTTCTGCTTAAAACTGTCATCATCATCATCAAAATCTTCATCATCATCTGCATCTGCACGTTTTTGCTTTCTTATGGCAACTTGTTTCCCATTTTTGCTATTCTTTTCCGCTTCTTCATTCTTTGCATTGTTTTCTCTTGATTTTCTTAGAACATCAGCGAGACTCCAACCAAAATCTAAAGGTCTCCATTTGAATTCTGTAAAACAATAACATTCATTTTAGAAATACTATAAACAAGAATGCACAAACAGTTACATGTGTACATTTGGTTACAGGTTAGCATTGATATTTCTTCCTCTTGTTTTATTTTCTATGTTATTTTGTGAATCATCAATTTACATTCCTTCTGTGGCATATTTTTGTCTGTTGAACCTTTAGGTATTTTTTAATTATATTACATTTGTAGTTCTTGATGCAATACAAAAAAAAGTACCATGTTTGTGCTACTAAAATGCAGAGAAAATTACAAACCGCACCAGAAGGAATGTTGATTGACATCATCAGTATCGCCTGATACCAGTGATATCAATATTGGAAAGTATCGATTCAAATTTAATGACCAATACTGGCCAATATTTTACTGGAGCTAAGAAAACTTGCAGGTCTGTAAAAATACCACGTGACTATTTTGCAGTGCAAACATCCTGAAAATTATTCATAGTGCATAATCTTCATTCTGTTGGCAACAGCACCGCAGGGAGAAATGAATGTTGTGATTACATAATTATCTTATGTGAAATTATTAATATTTTAAAGCAAAACTCTAATAGACTGATATGGTGTAGTTCCAATTAGAAATTATTTCATAAATATTTTGAACTACTTCAAAATCTTTCAATTTCCAAGAATAGTGGACTTTTCTTATTCGAACTCAAAGGGGACATTAAAAAAATTGAATTATCCAAATTTCAAATTAACAAAAACATGTATATCATTAAAGATGATTAAAAGAGGAATAAACATCCATTCGAATCACTGAATAATTTAATTATCCAAGTTTGAATTAAAATTAAAAAGAGTTCACTGTATCAGTATTAGTATTGTAGATTGAAGAAATTGTAGATCTAAAGAGAGAAGAGGAATCAACATCTTTGGAATAAGCGAAACGAAATGGACGAGGAAGAGGAGAAATGAAATTGAGGAAAGACTATAAACTGTACTGGGCACGTACTGAAGAGGGCAGGAGAAGTGGGGTTGGACTTGTGGTCAGAAGTGGAATAAGTGAGGAAGTAGAGAGGGTAAATGACAGAATAATAAAACTAAAAATGAATGTAAGAGGGAAAGTAATAGAAATAATTTAAGAATATGTCACACAAACAGAATGTACAAGGGAGGAGAAAGAAGAATTTGAAGACGACTTGGAAGAACACATAGGAAAGGAACGGCAAATTGAGATGGGTGATTTTAATGCACAAGTGGGAAGAGACAGGAAACTGTATACGGAAGTACTTGGAGTACTTGGATGGGGACAGAGGAATGAGGAGGGAAGGAGGCTACTGGACTTATGTAAGAGAAATGGACTGTTAGTACATAGTTAATAGCTGGTTTAAGAAGAAATATGACAGCCATAAAATCACAAGATACATTTGGAATAATGAACAAAAGTCTAATAGATTATATATTGTTAAACAAGGAAGTAAAGAAGAAAATGAACAACATTAAAGTAATACCCAGTGAGAACTTAGACAGTGAGCACAGGCTACTAGTAAGAGAGGTGAGGAGATGGCAAGTAAAAGATAGAAGGATAAGAGTGTGGAAATTAAAGGATAAGATGATAAAAGAGAAACATCAAGAAATATTGCGAACAAAAGTGCCAAGAGATGAACCCAAAGGAGTAGAAACAGAATGGATAAGATTTAAAACAGAATTAGTAGAGGCAGCCAAAAAGGTATGTGGAAGGACAAGCAAGAAAAGAAAGAAGAAAGAAACACCATGGTGGAATGAAAGACCTAGAGAGTCAGTGAAAAACAAAAATGATGCATTTAGAAAATGGTTTAAATGTAAATCACAAAATGCACGAAAAGAGTACGTGGGAAAGAAGAAAGAGGCAGGAACAGTAGTAAAAGAGGAAAGAAGAAAGTGGAAGGAAGAATGGGCCAAAGTGCTAGAAGAAGATATAGATGGGAACAAGAAAGTATTGTATGGATTAGTCTTGTATGGATTAGTGAGAGAGAGGAAAAGAGAAAAAAATAATGAGAATGTGGAGAAATCATTTCGAGAAATTGCTGAACATGAAAAAAAATAATAACATGAAGAACTGAAGAAAAATAAAACAGGAAGGAAAAAGTGAATCTCACATGGAAAGAAGTGGAGAAAGCTCTGAAGAGAATGTAGGGAGATAGAGCACCTGGAGTAGATGAAGTGCCAATGGAAATGATACTAGGAGCAGGAGTGATTGGTGTGCTGTGGCTGTACAGTGTTGAGAACAGTGTGGCAAGAGAGAGGAGTGCCAAGAGATTGGACAAAGGGACTAATAGTTCCCATATTAAAGAAGGGTGACAGAAAGGAATGTAAAAACCACAGAGGAATAATACTAATGTGCCACTCAGCAAAAGTGTATGAGAAAATATTAGAGAAAAGTATAAGGAAAGTGACAGAGCTGAACATGAGAGAGGAACAGTACGGATTTAGAAGAGGCACATCAACAGTAGATCTGATATTCACCATAAGGCAAATGCAGGAAAGTCACTACGAGTATGGAAATGATTTGATTATGGCATTCCTAGATATAGAAAAGGCATATGATAGCATTGACAGAACAAAGATTTGGAAGGTTCTAAGATTGATTGATTGATTTAGTTTATTTTACTTTGCGTTTTGTGTCTCTTGGCTAATTTGTGAAGATGGGGATGAGTGATGAAATTGATGAATGGACATTCACAAACAACCAAGCCCGAGCAGGATTCGAACCCGGGAACCTTGGCATCACAGCGCGATGTGCGGAAGGTTCTAAGAGAGAAAGGGGTCGAGGAAGATATAGTGTGTAGAGTGCAGAGCACATACAAGGCAAACCAGAGCTGTGTGAATACACCTGTGGGAAGAATGGAGTGTTTCAGTATAAGTAAC
This sequence comes from Lepisma saccharinum, assembly GCF_977018435.1. Lineage (NCBI taxonomy): Eukaryota > Metazoa > Arthropoda > Insecta > Zygentoma > Lepismatidae > Lepisma > Lepisma saccharinum. The sequence continues at coordinate 40,593,998 of NC_139235.1, read as the reverse complement.
GGACTAAAACAGGGAAGTGCTCTTTCCCCACTGTTCTTCATAATTACAATGGATGCAATTAACAAAGAGGTGGGGAAGAAGATAGGAGAGGAAGGGATTGTGGTGAATCGGGACTTGTTTATCCCGTTTCGCCACATTCTTCGGCCCACCCCGTATAAGAGGAATTAGACCCGATGCTTAGGATTGTTAGTTCGCTGAGAAATTTCGTGTCTCCCGGAAGCTCGCAGGGGATCGACAACAATGCCACCTAGCGAGCTTCTCGGGGCAGACGTTTTCCTTGTTGGGCGAGCCAGTGTTCTCTCCCAGCCGACCGCAATAACATCAACTCCACCAACGGTGCTCCACGACGTGATAGCCGCCTGAGCCAATGTGGGCGTGACTCAGCCTTTATCTTCCCGTACACCTGGGACGTCGACAAGAACGTGGAACCTTATGGACATGGAGTTAAGTATTTTACCAAAAGGGTTTAATTTACCGTATTACTTTAATTGATAAATCTTGAATCGCTCGCCTCCCTTTTTCCTTATTTTTTTTTATCTAAAAGTCTAGAAAACATTGCGCGTTAAATAGCAAACAATTTCCTATCGCCGGGACTAATTCCTGCATAATATGAGAGTAGTTAAGAGAAGGAAATGAATATGGACATAGTTTTTTTTGTAAGGATAAGTGTTTGTAAGAGATAGTTGGAACCAAAAAAAAGGGGAAATAAAAAGAATGTTCAACGTTGATCGTCATAGTAAATATTTTGTGAAATCTGTCAAGGGGAGGGGGTAATTGTTAACAGATTCTTGTTTGAAGGGACTTATTTATAGAGAACATGTTGTTACTATTGTTGTTGTAAGGAATCAAAGAAACTGCACTTGTTAAAGAAATAAAAAGTATATTTAGGAAAAAACAGTCTTACTGTTCAGGTAATGGAGGGCGCTGGGTGCCATTTAGGATAAGTTCACCTTTCCCTGTATAATTTCTTGGGTAGCAGGTATTTTTGTGGAAGGGCCAAAAAAGCAGTTGTATGTTTTCAGTCATATACACGTTAGTTCGTCGGGAGTGGGACTAGACGAGCCCGCTACAAAACTCCGGACCAGCTGGCGGTATATGCGAGAAGGAATTGGAGCGACGCACTATTTAATACAGGAAAACCTCGTTAATACGATATTGGTTAATACGAAATACCCTTTAATCCGAAGTTCTTCCCATTCCCCAGCCGATAAGATAGGATTTATAATGTATTTCAGTACGGATAAATCGAAATACGGATAATTTTTAATACAAAGTTGTTTACAAGACCCTTCCGCAAAACTGGTTTCGCTTAATTCGAAGTAGACACCTGCGTAAGTCGACAAGAGAAGATCGAATGTGGAAAGAGCTTGGACGTTATTCTAACTTGACCTTGACATGTTTCCTTGTTCTAAGAGCTGCTGACAACTCGAGGGAAGCAGCCCGAAATGCCCGCTGGACATTGACATTCTTTGTCATTGTGCATGGGAGGTCAAGCTCTTTCCCCGTTGAATGCGCCACCTTGGAAATATTCACCAGTGCTAGATGAGAAATGCGAGATAAGATCGCACGAATGTTCCAAAATACAAGACGCGTGGCGCCTGGAAGTCTCACCCATCTGTCTAGCTCTGAGCTCGAGATACAGCAATTTCCCGTGAGCGAGCAACGTTTGGCCTGGTAGCCGACAACTTCCGGTAACCACTTTAATTAAAAGCGTGTTCTTTGCGCACTGTAGAACTTCATAAAAAAAGGGAAACTGTTACAGATAATCAAAGCCGCATAGGCCAACTAAAGATTGTCAACCCGCTTAATGCGTTGTCATCTAGGTTTCAAGCAAAAGTTGACGTCGATCTTACGTATGTTGCAACTCCAGTTTCCCGCTTCATACGTATGTTGCATTTCCCGCTTCATACGTTTCCCAACTGTGCCGGTCATAAAATTTGCCAAAACAGTGTTTTGTTGTCTGAGTGACTTCTCCTCTTTATCTATCAGCAAACGGGGGGGGTCCGTTGCTATTTTCTTGCTCCTGTGCGCACACGGGCTCCTTTCCTTTGGCGTCTAAAAAAAATCGAACAGTTCTGAATACCTTCTTGAAAACGAACAAAAACCGCATGATAAGTAAAAGAAAAGTGACCCCCTTCCTTCTCCTTCAACAGCTCATTATCCGCCACTGGTGTGCATGGTAATGTGATAATTGCAGAATTCAGGTCCCTCTTTCTTGTTTGAATGCAGCTGTCTAGATAGGAAATATTGCTCATATTATTGTCTGTTGCATGGTAAAAGGTAATGCAAGGATCATTTTTCTTTTTCACACTGCTGATAAAAGTTCGGTCTTCGATTTAAAATGCTGATGATTTCCCTTCTGCCACCTGCTGCTCTAACTTCCAGCCGGTCTCATTGTGTTTACGCTGCAGCTGGCGCCAGTGTTTAGTCTAGCGTCTGGAAAGCTCTCGCTTGACGATAACTGCAATGACTCATCCAGTGCGAAGGAATAAGCTTCATTGTTTTGAACCTCGCAAAGCCATATAATCCCCCTTTGCTTCAGAACCATTAGCATGCTGCTGTTAAAAAAAAAAAAAAACAATGCTCAATGTAGGAATACGAGAGGAAAAGTTTTGGCGGAGCGAGTGTTTGACCTCCAGAATACTGCTGAAACCTACAATAACAATAAATTGTCGATTAATCTGAAAATACGCAAGTTTCGTAAAGCTTGTTTTTAGTTCATTTTATGCTGATGAGCTAAGCGGGACTAAATATACAGTTTAAAGTGGGATCCAAACCAGAGTCATTATCGAGTGCGGCACTGTTTAATGTGTCCTAGGATACACATTCTGGGCGATCTGTTTACTTTTTCAGAGTGGATTACAATGCAAGTTGAGGAAGAGTTTGAACTGATCCCTGCAAAGAGGGAGGGGTGGAGGCGAATATGAAGTTAACTGAAGCAAAGAATACCTGACTTTTTTTTAGGATGTGATTTTGACAGCCGAACCAGAACGAAATTTACAGCCCCGATTTTTTTGTTTTTATTTGTGCCAGGGAAAGGTTGTGTTCTCTCCCAAAAGAATCTTCTCTTACCAGTTAATCCAGTAACAGACAATGTTCTAGTGAACGCGCATAAAATCCAATATTCATTCTGTCCGATTATCTCCCGTCTCTTGCTCGCGCCAGTGTGACTACTGTCAAGATTCTTCCCAGTTTCACTTCTTGCAATAAACGAGATTGTTTTCCTTTCCGTAGGTCTCCGTGCAAACTGGTTTCTTATGAACTAAAATTGTAAGAATTTCGTGAAAGAGCAACGACTTTGCACAATTAAAAGAAAATACAGTTTTTTATAAGACTTTTTGCCACGACATGCATCCCGTGCATAACCGGTTGTATAACTAGACAGGATAAATGGTGTAAACAGTCTCCTTGGAATCTTTGTGTCCGCGTTAAGCTCCGTGTTCTCATTTTGTGTAACATTTTTTACACTTTCTTTAAAACGTACAATATTATTATATAGTACATATAAAGTTTATTTTCAGAGCTCCCACCAAGTATAAAACATCCTTTGTGGGGGTCATTTATACTCTACTTTATTTGCACCTGAAAACAGGTGCCATCTTGAAAAGTTTGAATAACTCGAAGTCGTTTAATACGAAGTTGACATTTTTTGGTCCCTTGAACTTCGTATTAACAAGGTTTTCCTGTACCTTAAAAAAACTGGGATTTAGTAGTTTGACCTTTGCCCATTTTGATTTGTCTGATCCTTGGTTTTCTTCCTAACAGCATGCGAACCACCCGTGATAGAACAACTAAATATATATATATTTGCGCATATGTATTTTTGGAGGGGGTGGTATTTTATTTCTATTACAGGGAGATATCCAAGGGAACGCACATACTTCCAAAATAATAAAAAAATGGGTTGTGACGGATTGCCAAGAACAAGAACGAATTGGAACAAGACGTCACAGGATAAAGAAGATAGGAGAGGAAGAGATGAAGGCCCTGTTGTTCGTTGATGACTTAGTAATATGGGGGAACAGGAAAGAAGAAGTACAGAGACAGATTGATAGTTGCAATGAGGAAATCAGAAGAGCAGGAATGAAATTCAGTGCAGAAAAGAGTGAGGTGCTAATAACAACAAGAAACAGAGCCAGAAATGAACCAAGAATAAAGATGGATACGGAAGAGTTGAGGGTAGTGGAGAGCTTCAAATATCTAGGAAGCATAATTGAGAGAGGTGGAAGAATAGATGAGGAGGTAAACAGAAGAGGAAAAATGGGTGGTGGACTATATCAAAGCGTTCGAAGATTAATATGGGACAGGGATGTACCTATGAAATGCAAGAAGGTAATATATAACACATACTATGTGTCAATAATTACGTATGGATCAGAGACTTGTACAATGGCAGAGAGAGACAAAAGAAAGATGCAGGCAGTGGATATGAAATTTATAAGGAGTATATTGAGGAAGACTAGAAGAGATAGAATAAGAAATGAGGAGATCCGACAGACAGTGGGTGTGGTGTGGTGTGGTGAAGCTTCAGGACAGGATAGATCGGGCACAGATGAGATGGTTCGGACACATGAAGAGGATGGATGCAGAAAGACTACCAGTAAGAGCTTACAATGCACAAGGAGTGGGAATAAGAACAAAGGGGAGACAAAGATGTTGGTGGAAAGTGCAGATAGCGGAGAGAGTTAGTAGAAGAGGACAAGATTGGAAAACTGTGGAAATAGAGGAGTGGTGGAAAACCAGGAAAAAATGGAGAGGCTTGACTTCTATGCCAACCCAGCCAGAGGCAGGAAATAGCAAAGGATGATGATGATGAGTATTAGTATCAGTAAGACATCACAGCACTGGTATCAGTATCAATCTTAATACAAATTATCTTAAAACTAAACATATTGTAGATTAGTGTGTATTACTCACTTTTAAATGAAATAAACAGCGTTAAATTGTGTTAAGTTAAGTTTAACACTACTTACGTGAGTGAGTATGAAGCTTTTTGGAACAACGTTTCAGGGTCCTACTGACCTCTTCATCAGGTTCGTAAATATTTTCCTAAGCACTGAACATAGTGCCGCGTTAAAAAGTGTTCAAAGAGAATTAGATTGAAGGTAGGGTTGAAAACGCTTAACACAATCCCTGACACATTCCTAATTAAAAAAAACTCCACATATTAAAAATCCCGCAAAGACAAACCACCTATTTCGATTGAAATCACTTAAAAACGGGAACTCTTGAAATCGATAAAATCCCACGTCAGTTTCAAGGCCAGTAGGACCCTGAAATGTTGTTTCAAAAGCTTCATACTCACTCACGTAAGTAGTGTTAAACTTAACTTAACCTTTTGCTGCCCAAGTGTCTCGATCGAGATACCCAAAAGTAACCCTCACGGAACCAAGCGTCTCGATCGAGACGCTGTGTCAAGGTCGTAGTTTTTACGTTATACCTTTTCTATTTTTGACTAGAATTTCGATTTTATTTTTTTATATTGTTCCTAACACATGTATTTAACAGAAATGACCCCATTTTTTTTTAAAAAAAAAGTATTTTCGGGGGATTTCCCCCCTTTCCCCCATATATACGCCGAATGTGCATAAATTATATATTGTCTAAATCTGTGATTCATTCTGCGTACAACGGTATATCCTTCATATCTCTAGGGCATTTAGTTTCTGAGCTATAGTCATTTCAAGGTACCGCTGCATTTTGAAGCTTGAATCAGTGGCATGCCGACAATTCCTTTTGGGGGTGTAACTCAAGTTACATTGGTCATATGATAATAATGCAAATATTTTTGTGTTCCTTACATGTCAGCGATCATTTCCATGTGCATGTCGACACTGTCATGTACTTTTTGCTTGAGGGGAGGGGGGGGCAAATTTTTTTCCCCTGAAATTTTGGAATTTAAAGAGTTAGCCCCCTCCCCCCCTGCCACATATATGCCGAATTTGCAAACATTTCATATAGTCTGAATCTTTGGTTCATTCCGCGTACAACGGTATATCACTCATCTCTCTAGGGCAATTAGCTTCCGATCTACACTCATTTAATTGAAACTCTGAATTTTGCTCAAAATCGGCTTGGGCAACCGAGGCTTACTTCTGAAAAAGGCCTTGGTCAGCAAAAGGTTAATACAATTTAACGTTGTTTATTTCTTAAAACTAAGAAATAATGAAAGATATATCATTGTTTACAGCAAGATATCAATATTTAATTCAAGATTCTAAATAATTTAATTTAATATACAGGGTGGCGCGGAGCCGACTGACACATTTGAAAGTTGAATATATTACGGATGCGCGATAGTTTGAAGTGGATTGCAGGGGAAATCAGAAGAGGATAGGATGCCATTTCATATGAAGACAGCAACAGTCATACTGAACCGTTGGAGCGTTGAACATCGCGTTTTCTGTGATCGTAGTTATTACGAAACGACGTCAGTGGTTAAAGTGCAACGATTGTTCAGAAAACAATTCATTGTTAGCCGACATGGTAACGTACAGTCTCGGAATACCATATTGGCTTGGGTGAAGAAATTTGAAGAAACTGGCAGTGTATTGGATGTGAAACATGGAGCGCCAATAACAGTGCGTACGCCCGAGAACTTGCAGAGTGAGGGAAGCATTTGAATGTAGTCCACATTGCTCGGCACGCCAGCAGTCTCTGGTGATTCTTGAAAGATCGTGTGTTCAGAAGGCATATCACAACTCTTCAACAACTGAAAGAAGCCATTGTTGAGTAACGGCTATTGATGAAGAACTACGGAGATAACTTCCAGAGACGTCTGTAACAATGCATTGATGCCAAAGGAGGCCACCTGTCTAATGTAATTTTCAAAAAATGAACTTGTAAGTTGTTAGTAATAAAATTGCATACTTCAATGTACCATTACATACGGTTTTCCTTATTGTCCTTCCTTTCTTTCATCATCTATGAGCAAATCAAATGTGTCAGTCAGCTCCGCGCCACCCTGTAGGATTTATTAAAAGTATTGAAGTATTGATAAGTATTATACACTGAAACTTTGATTACATTTGAATGAGACTTTAACAATCTGGAAAATCATTGTAACTTTCTGCTTTATTGGGACCAGAGAAGTAAAATGAATAAGGCTGGAAAATGTAATTTTCTTGGAACATAAAATCAGAGCTCCAATGTGCAGGGTAAGTGGAAGCACTATTTACTGCTAACTTGTGAAGAACCTCTTAGGCATGTGCCAATTTCATCTTAAAAACTACGATAGACTAATGTGATACTGAATCATTTGGGACACGCGTGGCTAGGTTTATGGTATGCAACTTGTATAAGATTTCAAGTATGTACATTTTCAAACAACACTGAATAATTTTGTTCATAAATTTTTTCATCGCCATTTCAGGTCGAACCTCTATATGCCACGTTATTCTCCAAGTCCATGGCTATCGTTAGACCAATGCAAAAACAGTGAGCGTGTGTATCATTTCTGATACACGTGGCTCAAACTGCAGTATGCCATTTGCATCAGAACTGATGCACAAGGTTCAGTTGGAAGCTATAAGTGTGTACCATGTTTGATACACATGGCAAAAAGTGTGCACTGTCATAAATATCAACCTGGCCAAGAAAGTAGGCACATGAATTTTCCATTGGACCTGAACATGTTAATGCGGTAACAATCATTCATTATTGAAACCATCCTTTTACTTTATATTCTATACTGAATGCAACTCCAACTGGCAGCTGAGAAACAGCGAATCAGCAATCAGTTGAATTTTCTTCGACTGAGGTCAGGCATTTTCAAGTCACAAGGTACCAAACATTCATGGGATGAAACAAATGAGCATTGGGTCCACCACGTGCCGTAAAGCGAGAAAGAGTCTTCTCGGGCAACAGTATTGTCAGCACCAGAAATCAGCGGGGGTTGATGGTAGAACTGCACACGCGGTGTGAAGTTTCCGGAAGGACCACCCATAGGTTGAAATGCAGGCGGACACACAGTCATATAAAGAAGTATCCTTGGCAATATTGCTTCGGAAGAGCAATGTGATCCCTTCAGCTTTTACTTCACAACTGAGTTTGTTGACACCCATCAGATCACATGCCTCCAAAAATGATTGGGAGACAGCCAGGGCCAGAAATAGCCTTCAAGGTCAGTTGCCAGTGGAGTTGTATTCAGTATAGTTAGAACTACTCATATTCATTATATGGCATTAGGCATAACTCTGTTGGCTTCTTGCCGCTCTATGCCAAGTCATGTGGATGCTGTTGCCAATGCACTCACGTTGTCTGCTTTACCATAGAAGCAAGCAAGAAAGCTCTGACACAGTTTTCACATTACAAGAATTCTTTGCAGTGTCTTTTGCATTTGCACTACCATCCCACTCGCACGCAAGTGCAAAGCTATTTCATGTCAAAAACCTCCTACAGGGTGTCTACCGAAATAACAAATCCAACATTTTTTACTTTTTCTTGAACTTTTTTTCCCCTTTTCCTCCCTTTACTTAATATTTATTTGATGGAAATTAAGAAAATATATATTTTTATTCAATGAAAAACCTCTAACACAAGACCGGTTAAGATGAAAACTGAAGCTATACTTTAACAAGAGATTTAGACTTGCTTAAATTATTTACACATGAAAAAAATAATAAATACGGAGAAACTAGAACTCACTTTTATCTGCGAAGCTGCTTTTTTCTTTTTCGATTAAATTCCAAAATAGCTGATAAACTGAACAAACACAAACAGTACTTCTTCTCCCCCCCACCCCCCCTTTGGTAACCCAGGTGTATAAGATGCAGAGTGTGAGTGCAAGGCACATTACATCAGCAGGTCCATAAGATCTGTCAATGAAAGAATGCAACAGCACCTAGCAGATGCGAAAAAAGCCCAACTCACTACTGGTCTTGCTAAACATATCAAATACAATAGCTATAAAATTCAAAAGGTTCAAGTCAAAAACACAGCCCACATGCTCGTACACACCAAAATCAAGGAAACGCACGCCATAATGCACTTCCCGCACGAGCTAAACATCGATAGTGGGCAAGCTCACCACACTTGGATTGCCCTACTACAACAGTCATAGCAGACGACACAGACCCAGACGCACAGTTAACAACAGCGCACCTAGCGGCAGCCAGAGAACTACAAACAAAAGATGCACGCCAAGCAACAGTACAGCAAGTTCCAATGAGAATGGTGGCAGTGGCCACTGAAATTAATCAAAAAAGAAAAAACAGCTTTGCGGATAAAAGTGAGTACTAGTTTCTCCATATTTATATACTACTGCGTCTCTCTTTTCCCAATTATGAATAAAGAATAATGCTTCAGACCTCATCCTGGATCGGGAATGGCTACATTACTTTACTTAATATTTTTAAAAAACTTCACGCATGCAAGAATGTAATTCTTTAGCAACGAAATGAACAAATCTTCACCAGAACTCAATACAATTTCAGATTTCCAAATATTAAATTTACCAAATACCAGAACAGGTATATAACAATCTGCGAAACTTACGTGTAAATGTGCTATTAATTTCGGTGGTCTCTTCCACCATCCACTTGGGAACTCAATGCATGAACAGTAAAGCATCGAGTTCCCAAGTGGATGGTGGCAGAGGCCACCAAAATTAATAGAACATTTACAAGTAAGTTTCGCGAATATATCTTTAGTAATTCGCTGACGTGTTATATTATCAACTGCTTTGTTTATTCCCCTCAACATGAATATATTTCATAAACTGTAAAAAATAGCAAAAATTCTTGATCGCAAGCATCATTTCTTGAAATTCCTGACTGGTAGACACCCTGTCCTAGAAGCACTTAAAAAAACTTGCATGTGGCACATGTATTCTATTTTCCCTGATGGCATAGTGGTAACGTCGTTGCCTTGTAATCAAGGGGTCCCGAGTTCGATACCTGGTGGAGTCAAATGGCACAGTGGTTCGGATCGCACTTTAAAAAACTGTAGGTCCAGTCTGAATTAGCCTTTCTTTGCATAAAGTGGACTTAAAACAACAATTCAATCAATTCAATTCAATGTATTCTATTTGGAGCCACACAGCTCCAGTAAGAAGAATAGTCACAACATGCAGAGACCACTGACCACTTCGTCAGGGTTGTGGCAAGCTTTGACAACAGAAGTGGCCGGTTTGAAGACATAGTTGATTTTCACTGGCATCTCCCCTGATATTTACACCTGCTCTTTTGGCAGAATGGCAACAGTGTTACAATTTTTACCCTGTAACTGTACTGATTTTATAATAGCATTACCTGCAGACAATGTCTTCTGTCCTAAACCAATGTCAAAAGCAACCTCCTGACGTATTTCATTTGCTAACAGCAAAGCATTTACCCTGTACAGAATGCATGGTAAGCATACAGCTTTGCGCCACAAGGATGCAGGAAATGGGTGGACAGTGCAGAGTTCCGGCACCAGAATCTGCTTCTGCTCCAAGTTCTCTCTCTTTGCCCTCTTAGTTTCCTCACTGCTTGTTGGTAGAGCCACACCTTTCCTATTCACATATCTAGAAGAATAAAGTGACAAGATTACATCTTGGGTTAATTGAAAACAGACTGATACTTCTTGGTTAAAAAATAATAACAATGTAAAATTGCAGTGTTTCCAGCTACTGGAATTTCACTTCTAGTGTTGGCCCTATGGATGCTGGATGGACCAAATTTGGAGGAAAGCATGACAAAAGACCACTCTTTGAGGATATGTAACATCCATGCCCCAACTTTGAAATAAAAAAATGGAAATTACGACGTTTCGAAATTTTGCATAATTACAGAACATTTCAAACTTTGAGCCTTTGCCCCCACATCTCGCCTGGACACTTAATTGTCCCGCAGTGTTGCTTTTTACCAGGGTTGGCATGTTTAAAACAAAAGTGTTTAAAACACTTTGTTTTAAACGTTTAAAACACACGGCTTTGTTTTTTTTACAAATGTTTTAAATGTTTAGAACAATGTGTTTTAAACATGTTTTTTTTACAAGTGTTTAAAACACATTTTGGTGGTAGATATTTTATAGTCTGTGATATTTTTTTTGTTTGGCAACCCTATTTTTCATTTAATCTGTGTCAATTAATCCTTGCTTTGCGGGTCTCACTTATCGCACAACACTTGAGCAACCTTTTGTTCTGACGTCACGGGAGAAAGCTTTTTAATTTTAAGCTAAATGCCTATGTTGTTAGGGTAGGCAGGCTAACTATGTATGCACAAGGTAGCAAAATTGTTGTGCGGCAAGAAAGACCCGTTCTTTACTGTAGAAATCGAAACCTCTCAGTTCCTTGTTTCGTATCGTCCTGTAAGTTTGAGACTGGTGGAAGCTTGAAATGGAAACTAATTATCTAAATACACAATGCGTGATTTTGATCATGACTTGATTTTTTTTCTTTTGAGATACGATTCATTGGTCTGTATAACTGAATGAAGCGCAGATGCTTACTTTTGGTAACATAATTTTGTACTTTGAAAGATAAATTCATTTGGAGAATTTATTATGACACTGCAGGTTGTTTTCTGCTATATAAACTGTTCAGGCAACAGGAAATATTTCACCGTGATTTTTTCAGGACGAGGATAGTAATTCTATAATATTTAGTTTCTTGAAATTTAGATGAATATAAATCCTAACGTACTTCAGTAGTGGCGGAAAAAAGGGGGGCTATTACCCACAACTTTTGTCCCTGCAGACACGGGTGCCGACTTGTCAAAATTATTGGGGGGGGGGGCTCTGATCACTGAAATAAATTAATGAATGACTCACTCTCTCCCTTTTTTAAGTTTTAGCCTCAGTGTTCGGAATCTCATAAAAGCTAGGGGTGTGCGGGATCCTGAAAAGTCAGGACCGGGATCGGGAAAAAAATTTCCCATTCCGATCCGGACTTCGGGAAATGATTTCCCGAATTTTCGGGATCCCGTGCAGTCGGGAAATACCGAATGTTCATTTGAAAATGTCGTTATTTCTCGACGTTTTCTGCATAGTCAATTTCTGGAACTTACCGTAAATGGTTAGTTTTTAATCCAGAAATCACTTAAAGTGAAAATGACGTGTATAATTCGAGATTTTCAGAGCTTAGGGAAATTTTCCCGACTCAGTAGGGAAATTGAAAATTTTCCCGTCCCGTTCCCGTCCCGCACACCCTTAATAAAAGCCCCTCAAAAATATCATTTTTTTATTCACAGTTCGAATGCAGAATATTAATTGTCCACGGATGGATATGTCACAAGTTTCGTCAACCATAATAGCAAAATATTCCCGACTTTTATTATCTGCTACCACGGAGCGTAAAAGAGATCTCCCTAATATATCAATGATCTCGTTCTGAATGTCATGCGAGAGCCATTTGTAGCCCGAACGTCCCATCCACTACCCTAGTTCATGCACATCGTCTTTTGAAACTCTTTTTTAGTAAAAATTTTAACAATACTCATAATTACATACTTAGTATATACTAGTAATAAATCATGCGTTTTGCTGTCTCTGGTCATAGCCTCCCCAAAGTTGATGGTTTAGCGGTTTCAGCCCCCAAAGTTGATGGTCTAGAAAATTTTAAATGTGTATTAAAAGTTAAGTTCATATGGCACAATTCAGAGTAAACTTTACAAGAGAAGCAAAATAATACATTAGATCCTCTTAAGCAAAATTATTTGGGGGGATCTGCCCCCACATTGTTAATATTGGGGGGCTAGAGCCCTCCCAAGCCCCATGGAGTCGGCGACTATGCCTGCAGTAGAGGTGTGCGGGATCCCGAAAAGTCGGGACCGGAATCGGGAAAGAAAATTTCCGTCCCGATCCCAACTTCCGGAAATGACTTCCCGACTTTTTGGGATCCCAAGCAGTCTGGAAATTCCGAATGGTCATTTTAAAACGTCGTCAATTCTAGACGTTCTCTGCATTGTGGTTTTGTCCCGGAAGTGCAAAAAAAAGCACTTAGGATGGAAATTACGGGTAGAATTCGAGATTTCAAGAGCTTTGGGAAATTTCGAACACATCCCGTCCCGAAAATTTTCCGACTTTTTCGGGAAATTGAGAATTTTCCCCGTCCCGAATGTCGGGATTTAAAGAATTTCCCGTCTCGACCCAAAAAATTCTGTCCCGCACACCCCTTCCCTGTAGTATGGTAAACCTTATCTCCAAAGGTAAATAAACTGTCCTTGTCGCAATTGTACTCATAAAAATGAGTATTTTTTCTCTTTAACGACTTTAAGTATAATTTACTGGGAAAAGGTTGAATTTGTTTTGTTTAAAACATGTTTAAAACATGTTTTTTTAACTCATGTTTAAAACTCCAACCCTGCTTTTTACTCACTGTTACATGTAAAAGTGAAATATATCAGAAAAAATGGGGGTTGAGGAGTTATAGCCCTTTATCAAATATTTATCCCATAATAACAAAAGGCTTTTTGACACTTCTCTTGTTAATAATAGTAACAATGGATATATTGTTTTTGAAATTCGAGTATGTAATACAGTAAAACCTCGTTAATCCGGACCCTGATAAGTCGGACTTTGCTTAACCCGGACAGGCAAAAGGCTCCACCCAAAAAAAAGCAGGATGCAAGGTTTTAAATGTGGCTAGAAGTCGACAATCGCACATCATCATAATATGAGTATCGCGTATGTACGTACTGCATTGTATGTATAGTATTGTTTTACATTATACTGTACCGTGTAGTGTATTTAGGCCTATGCCCTTTACAAACACAATAATAAACATGTTTTGTTGCTATAAATAGAGTTTTAATGCACTATCTACTGTTCTTTTAGGTTATTTCAGTTAATTCAGACTTTCGTTAAACCGGTCAACTTATCCCCCCATTAGTCCAGATTAATGAGGTTTTACTGTACAATTAGAGGTATACTAATGAACAAAAAAGTCAAAACTGAATATTGCATGGTTTTTAAGAAATGCTAAGTTTTCTTTTCATCGGATTCAGTGGAAAAGAGTAAGTACATAAAATTTCTACAATGTCTAAGTACATCTAGGTAGGGGGGGGGGGGGCGGATGCGAAAATAATTCTCATCCTGGGTTCTGAAATCTCTAGCTACAACTCTAATAAGGAAATATTTCCTTTCGAGAGAAAATTAATAGATTTACACCATTATAAAAACATAACACAACACAAGTATGAAAATTTAATTATAATTTTTAATAAAAAGCAATAATTAAATAATATCTAACACTTATTAAAAACATTTCACCTATCTTCTAATTTCTTGACATTTTGAACTAGTCCTTAAAGGAAAAACCCATCCCCACCAGACCCATGGTCACCAACGACCCTACCCTACCACAACACAACCAAAATGTACTAAATTTGTCCAACCACAATCTCACCTCTGCCGAAATTCATATTCTATCCAAAGGCCTCACCTTCTCCCCCACAACCTCCCACAACCAATTCCATCTCCTCTTCGATATCCACACCTTTGCCAGACACCTCATCTCCTCTTCGATATCCACACCTTTGCCAGACACCTCAGATGGCAACACTTCTGGGCAAAAAAACCTCCCCCCCCCAGACCACGACTAATGAAACCCACCCAAGCCTCCTCCAATTTTGCCCACCATCCTCCAAGACCCTCCCCCTGCCCACCAACCACCCCCTGGAAAGATACATCACTGCCATAATCTCCACTATCACTGACAGCTCATTTCTTGACAACCTCTACAACAAACCCAACCTGAATCCCCCTCAAGATAAAGCTCTTCAAGATCTCTGCCAGAACCACCACATCAAAATCCTTCCAGCTGACAAGGGCTCCACCATGGTGGATTTCAACTCTCAAGATTACCTGGCGGAAGCCACTTGCCAGCTGACCGACTCCTCCACCTACAAAACCACCACGGTCGACCTTTTAGCCACACACCTCGACAGAATCCAGGACTTTATCCACACCCGAGGCCTTCCTGAGGGCCGGACAGTCTCCACCATATCCATGCTCATCCCAGACAACCCCCGCACCCCCACTTTTTACCTGCTGCCCAAAATCCATAGACCTGGTAACCCTGGTAGACCCATCGTGTCCAGTTACAATTCACCTTCTGCAAGAATCTCACCCTTTGCCAACTTCCACTTCCAGCATCTTGTTAAAGCTCTGCCCTCCTACCTCCGGGACACCAACCACTTCCTCCAGAAAATCAACACTCTCCCACAATTACCTGCTAACACCATCCTTGCCACCATCGATGTTACTTCTCTCTACACCAACATACCTCACTCCCAAGGCCTCTGCTCCATAAAGTCCTTCCTCAACAACAGACCAAAAACCCCACAAACCCAGCACTAATTTCCTGACACATGTAGCTCCCCTTGTCCTCATGTGCAACAACTTCACCTTTGAGGACAAGCACTATCTTCAAATCTGGGGCATAGCCAACCTTTTCATGGCAAACATGAAAAATAGTTCCTGGAGACCCAATCCCTCAAATCTCTCCTCTGGCTCCGTTTCATCGATGACATCTTCATGCTCTGGACACATGGAGAACCTTCCCTGACCACTTTCCTAGATCTACTGAACCACTTCAGCTCCATCAATTTCACCTGGACCCACTCCACCAACCAAATCACCTTCCTGGATGTGGGTGTGCACATGAAGGAAGGACATCTGGAAACATCATGCTTGGTATCTCTAGGAACAACTTAACAAAAACAGTACTGAATGAGGAATGCTATTTAATCCTTACCTTGGTGTTAAGAAGTTCAATCTTGCAGAAGTGTGATCCACATCCAGTAGAGGTTGCTTACTGCTTTGTATCTGGATGCCATACTTCTTAAAATAGTATTCTTCAAAGGTTTTATATTCAGACCCAGGAAATGAGGATTTTGGATTTAAATGTATGCAAATCTCTGCCACGTAAAAGTACTGTAATAAAAAAAATAAGGAGTTACAATCATGTCTAAGGTTTTAAAAAATGTATCCTGGAAGTATAAAGAAAATATTGTATGTGATAGCCAGCCATTACAATACATTGAAAAGTATTTGTCGGAATTTTACAAAAAAAAGGAGGGAAAGGAAACAAAACATACACCAAGGAATATGTAGAACTTAAATTCAAATAAAGGAAGACTAGCACTTCAAGTAATCAAGTAACGAGACAGATGCAAAAGTAAGAGAAAGCGATATACACTGTGTGGCCATTGAATTATGACCACACATCTAACAGTGTGTTGGACCTATTGCATTTACGACAGAAGATATCCTATGTAGCATGCATTCCACAAGCTGTATGGAGTAGTCCACAGGTATTGGTAAACATGCTCAGTCCAATGCAGCCTTCAGTGCTGGGATTGATGTAATTGATGTCTCCTGGTGCCTAATGTTGTCACTCCATACAATTCCAGATATGCTCTTATCGAATTTAAATTGGGCAAATTTGGAGACCATGCCATTTGTTGGTTCATACCAATCCTGTACCACACGAGCCTGATGGTATGTTGCATTATCATCCTGGAAGATACCAGAACCATGAGGGGAAAAAATGCAACATAGCAGGATGTACTTTGCTACGAGACGATGATAGGACTGACCAGAGCAGCGATGCTCTAAATGTTCCATGCGTCCAAGTTCTTGCCATGTGAACATTCCCCATACCATACAGCCATTGCCACCTGCCTGCATCCTTGCGTTCGGAGGACTGAACCGATGCAGAGCGGCTCACTTGCGAGCGATCACAGGGAAACTGGAATTTCTTCGAACACTTCAGCTCAGTGATCGCATTCCACGGCCGATTTTCGTCTGCTCCAGACAAATGAGCAACACTGCCATCGTGCTGGACAGTAAGCTTGGCTTCGCTGTTGTCAAAAGTTTGCAACGGATGACCATATATTTAGGAGTAGGACCCTTTTACAATTCTTTTTAACAGGTTTTAGATATGTTTTAGGCCCACTTTATGCACAGATAAGCTACTCGGTACTGGACTTACAGTTTTAAAGTGAGATCCACCTTTATCGCGTAATGGTACCAGTGCTATTATTTCCTATTGCTGTCAGTTATGCGCTATGAAATGCCTCTTTTTTCTGTAGTTGGTTCATCTAAGGCCTTATAATTTTCCTCCTTGTGTAATTGTATATTATAATATACCAGCATCCGATAATTTTCTTTTCTTTGTTAGAATAGCAGATTAAAATGAAAAGGAACATTATGCGATAATTCAGTTTTATTACGAAGGAAGGAGAAGACGAGAGCAACAACTAATAATAATAACAACAATAACAACAACAATTGGTCGAATTGATTTATAAAGCAAAGTAAAATAAATTAAATCAAACGATTATTTAAATATTCATTTATTAGTAGTAGTAGTAGTCGTGTGCATTCAGTTGTGGCATTAGTGCTATTAAATGAAACAACTTTAAGCACTGCCCGAGACGCAGGCCCATACCCAGGGAAGGGGCCATGCCCATCCTCAAACTATGAAATATTTAAATGTTAAAATTTTCAACAGTCGGACTCCAACTGCGGGATGGCATGGGTTCGAGTCCACCTGGGTTCAGTCTCTGGGTTTTGGGCCTGTGAATGGGACGGGTGGTAATCCACCACCGTAAGGAAATTGGGGAGCTACGAATGAGTAGCATAACCTGGTCATATAAATCTCCTATAACGACTGGGGGTTCGATGTGCTGACCCCACATCACCCCATTACTGGTTGAAGATCTCCACACCTCTAGGTAGGATTGTGGAAGGGAGACTGGCAGTCGGGAGATAGGCCAAGCTTTGGCATAGACCTTTCCTAGCTTTGGCATAGGTGATCTATATGTTCCTTCACATCAATTTCATATCATCGCTCATCTTCATCATCGTGATTAGATAAACTTGGAAGAAAAGCAAATAAAAAAAAAAATTACCCAATTCAATGAACTTCACAGAATTTCTGATCTTCTCTTTGTTATACATTTTCGGATCTACTGCCTCCTCCTCTAAAAAAATCTTGGGTATAGCAATATAAACAAAATAAAGATAAAACACTCCAATTCACGTGTTATTTGCACCAGAAGTGTCGTTTGCACTTATGCTCTTGAATCAGGAGTGGATGGTGGCGGGGTCATCTGCTGACGTACCCCATATGTGGCAGTGTGTGATTAATGGTTCTGGTAAATACAGTCCCTGGTTGATCTGTGTTTTAATCGGATGTCAGTGGTTGCACTGTGGTGCATCTGTTGGCTTGGATGAGTTGTCGTATCCTCCACCCCCCCCCTCCCCCGGTATCAATCATCCACTGCCAAGTACAGTTCTGCCGCTAGGACAACATTTGACCCTGTTCATGCCACTCTTGGAACACTTTCACTACCGCTGATCTTGAACATCCCACCATCACAGCAGTTTGTGAAATGGATGCACCAGCTCTTCTGGCCCTGACGATCATACTGAACTCGTGACAACTTCATCTCTGCACCACACATCAGCTAGGAGTGCCCTCTCACCAAGCACGTAGTCAACAAATGACTTTCACTGCAAGCAGCAGTGGTCATAATTCAATGGTCACATGGTGTAGAATCAAACCAAGGATTCCATGGCATTGATACACTTTATGCTAACCACAAAGCAGCTAAAATTAGCACTGAATTACATGAAAATATACAGGAAACCTTACCTGAGGCTGGTCTTGATTTCTGTACCATGGCATCACAACAGCATCATGATACCTTGAGGCTTCAAATGTAAAATCCAATCTTTTTGTTTCTGGAACTGGGTGTGGATGAAGGTCTTTGTTTTCAAATATTAAGTCCAAAAATTCCCAATCCACTTCAATTTGATTGTTTGCATCTGTAATGATAAAATACAAAAAAATTAGGGATGTGCTGATATGTTATTTTGGCCAATTATGACCAATCAGCATTGGGCAATTCTCCCAAAGGACTCCAGCTGGCCAATGAGAAGCCATCAAGGCTGTGACGTCACAGAGGAGACTTTCAGATGGCCTATTGTGTTCTGAGCTTGCTAGTCAAGCTCACTTGTATTACAGACCCACCTGAGAGCAGGTCAGCTTGGAAGTTGCTGGTAAAATCCAGTGTGAGAATGGCCACCTGTGCCAGCAACAAAGGATACATAAAGGGAAAAGGGATCTAAGGTCCTGTTACAGTAAACACAGGCCTAAGTGTGTGTGACCAAGTGGAATATTGTGTCCACAAGTGCATTTAAGGATCCCAGTGAAAATTCAGCAAAATAGCGAGTTTTGTGTCCCTCATTCCATGTGGAAATCCAGACCACATGGTCGGCAGAACTGACGCCATAGAAGCATCCATAGGATATCAAAGAATATCCAAGTTGTTCTTAGCCATCTATCCAAGAAAAGCCAGGAAAATTCATTTATCACCCCCCAAAGCCTTTGTTACACCAAGGAAGCACATAATAGTAATTTTTTAGTGTGGTGTACCACAAATTTGTCCATGTGCCGGGATGTGGCGATAAAGAGTGAAATAGCGTATGTAAGGCCCCAGGTATGAGTGATATAGTGTGAAAACGGCTGATATGTAAGTACAAAATCTTTTGTATATCTTTTTTGTGTCTTGTACAGTGAAGTGCTCATGTTTGGTGGCAGCTATGCCACAAGCGATGTTCTTTTCAATGAATAAATATGTCGTTTAAAGGTGTCTGACCTTCTATCATTTTAGTGAATCATAAGCCTATTAAGCCCTCCTCAAGTAACCGATTATT
The DNA here is from genome assembly GCF_977018435.1 of Lepisma saccharinum. NCBI lineage: Eukaryota > Metazoa > Arthropoda > Insecta > Zygentoma > Lepismatidae > Lepisma > Lepisma saccharinum. The sequence continues at coordinate 40,574,351 of NC_139235.1, read as the reverse complement.
AAAGTTAGGCTAAAGTTCGTCTGTTGCTTAACAGATATCTCAGGGGATATCTGTTATTATACGGAACACCACACGTGGAATAGGGTCTGCGTGTGGCCGCGTAAAGCGTGGTTCTCTTTTGTTTTTGCTGTTTTTGATATATTATATATTTAAAGTTAACCTTTTGTAAAACCAACTTTAAAGCAACATAATATAGACAAAGCAAAACCCACAATACAAAACATTCCCCCCTTATACAATAGCGATATAGTACCGATATAAAATTTACCGATGCCAATAAGCTATATTCTACAATCCAATATAAAATTCCGAATGGTCCTTGAAGAACCTGAACTGTTGATTGACCTCCTTAATAAATGTGTTTTCCCAGGTGACTGCAATGCAAAAGAAATTGCATATTTAGATATTTACTTTTTTTAAAAAATTAGGGTATGGAGATTATCCAAAAAATAAATAAATATATATATATATATATATATATATATATATATATATATATATATATATATACATACATACAGGGGGTCCAAAAAAATGTACTCACTGTTTGATAGTCCATATCTTCTGACAAAATTGACTTGTGGGTACAATTTTTGGCACTGAGAGAGAGTTATGTTAGATGTTTAAAATGACCACCAGCAACTTGTAAACAACTCTGATGGCACCGAACTGCAGACCGTACTACGGCCGTCAGTGTATCTGGCATAATGGCAGCACATGATGCTATTATTTTTTCACGTAGCTCGTTGAGTGTAGTTGGTTTTTGTCGATACACATCATCCTTGACGGTCCCCTCCAGGTAGAAGTCCAGTGGTGTCAAATCAGGGGACCGAGGTGGGTACTCAATAGCACCGCGTCGACCTATCCACCGTCCGGGGAGAGTGTCATCCAGGTACGACTTGACATCGCGATGGTAGTGAGGCGGGGCTCCATCTTGCTGCAGGTAAAACATTTCATCGCCAAATAGGGTTCGGATGGCAGGCAAAATCCTTGACTGAAGCATTTCGAGATACACCTCACCGGTTATGGTACCCTCGAAGAAGAAGGGACCAATCAAAGCACGGGATGACAGACCACACCACACGTTAAGCCCCAGTAGATTCACAGCCATCTCCACATAAACGTGAGGATTGACGGCGACCAGTACACACAATTGTGGCGGTTCACAGTACCGTTAAGTTTGAATTGCACCTCGTCAGACCACATAACTGTCCCTGCAAATTCCCCATCCTCGCGAACCATGTGCTCAAACCATTCGCAGTATTTGACCCTACGATCCGGATCGTCCTCGTTGATCGCATGTAGCAGTCTTGGAATGTACACTTTCCACTGTGCACCCTTCAGAATGCATGTTACGCTAGACTGGCTCACCCCACTTTCGCGTGCTCCCTGGTTCACTGATTTTTGCAGTGATCGGGTGAAATGTTGCAACACAGCAGCACTGGAATCTGGACTTGTAGTTGTTCGTGGTCGACCGGATCTTGCCTTGTGCACATCATGAACAGTTCCGTCGGATTCGAACTTATCACGAATACGGGCTATTGTTCGTCGTGTTGGAGGCCGTGTTCCAAACTCATTCTGCCATTGCCGTTGAACCTCTTGAATGTTCTCGTACTTCCAGAACCATTTCAATACAGTCTTGCGTTCCACAAATGATAACCGTACCGCAGCCATTGTTGCTACTCGACTGTCTTCCGCTGTACTGGCGTGATCGCTCCAACACTCGCGCATGCGCGGTGCAAATTGCCAGCGCCACCTACCCGCGACAAATTAAACAGTTACACTACATGTCCACATGAGATTAGTACGTGTAAGTCTGTTTGTTTTAAAATTTTTGCATTACAAACAGTGAGTACATTTTTTTGGACCCCTCGGTATAACAAAATGGCAGAACTTTGCACTAAGTTTAAGATACTTACAGATATATCGAATTGGTAAAATAATTGGTAATTTTACCGATAAACCAATACACCGATGTGCCTATATCGGCCGATACTGACAAGAGTACCAATGAATCACTCCCATCCATGTAAGCCGGGCTTACACTTCATTAGTTGTAGTAAAATGTACGTAATTAATTAGCAGAAATTCGTAAATAACTTCAAAGTTCAAATCAGGTCGACACCAGTGCTCGAGATCCTGTCTGTTAGATTGCATAACTTCAGCGCCAGACGGCACCGCCTTCTGCTTGTGGAAAGCTGTAAGCCTTCTGGATTTTGCCTTACAAATTTCTGATTGCGAATGAGCAGTTCCTACTGTATATGGATGGAGAAGAGCGGCCAAAACCCTACGTGTGTAAACCTACAGCCAGAGGCTTACAGCAGCATTGCAAACCTCATGTTTAGCCAAAGTGTTGTTCATGGATGTCCGCAGTATTTATTTCCACGAGGGAGTATTAAGCATAGTAATTTTTCCAGGGGTGGGAGTAAACTAGGTATATTTCCTTCATAAGAAAGTTGCCTCCCCAAAAGATACAAATTCAACATTTTTCTGCAATGCCCTTACAATAATTAACATAATTTGATGTGACTGAAATGAAATCACATGTGTGAAATATAGTCTTTTATGATTGACATTCATTTTCCAGGAAGGGTTTCCTCGCCTTGCCCCTTCTGGACTTCCATGGTGTCGTTTAAACTCCGTAATTATGCTACATACTACTAAATTGTTCTGCGATCTACATATTATTAATATTAATTTGTAACAAAACATAAATATAAATTCGAATGGTTCTGCCAACGGGATGAGTTTGACATTATACATGAAAAGTTTGAGAAAATTCAACTGCCACGAACAGCGGCCCTCTTGTTTTATTTATATCCCCAACTTCCAAACAACTTTTTAAACTTGTGCGAGATTTAGCACCATTATGCTTGGGTTGGCTTCACTGAGACCAGGCCCTGCAAGAAGAGGGTTCTCCAGCGTTCAGCATTTTCGGGTATGAATGAATGGAAATTTGAGCCAGTGGTTTTTCAAGGAGGGTTTTTCCAGGAACAGGGAATTCTGAAGCAAAAACTAATAGGAAGGGGAAAATGAAGAAACACCTAAAAATGAGCGAGAAATGGGAAAATTAGATATGCATTAATGTGCTAAACACTTGTTTCTGTTTTTCGCTTGTAGGAGAGCATAAACATTGGAAACATTAAGATCTCTGTTTGTTTATATTTGAACTCAGCTGGTAGGAATTGCGCTAAAAAGTGCAATACCTTTTTCAAAAATTAAAATGTTTAATTAAAACTGAATATTGAACCAGTTTTACAAATCTCATGTCAAATGTGAACAAAATATTAATTACATAGTCCATGGTTTAAACACTCTTCGAACAACATACGAAAAGCCTGTTTATGGTCTTTCAGGTGCTAGATTTTCTTTTACACTACCCTAAGAAAGCACTTACATCTCCTTTCATAGAAATTTCTGGATAAATCCTTAGCATTAGCGAGCTTTAGTTTTATACTTTATTTTGTCATTCTTTTTTTTTACAAAATATAAGGGAATTTTAAGGCAACAGAGGGAATTTATTTATGTCCGAAAGAGATGTTCCCCTCCGAGTCAGAAACATCACTGCTTTGAGCAGTGACCGTTTTTGGATGAGGTTTGTTTTTGTTTCCCCTGTCTTGTGTTGTGTGCGTGGTTAAAGTCTCGCGGAATTTCTTTGCTACTTCCATCCATTGAAAAGCGGGCCGTCGTTCCTCTGCTGTGGTGTGATAGTGAACAACAACAATTGCATTACAGAAGAAAACGAGTGTGATTGTGCAGTGGGGTGGAGAACTTGTTGAAGATGCCGTTTTCCAGCAAGGATTTTGCTGCCAAGAAGAACTTGTGGATGTAGGTAGGCCCACCACTTCTCTAGCAGGCACGGTAACAGAAACGAAAAATTAAGTGTGCCGATTTTGTGATTCATGGTACGAGCTGATACTTGGTTATGCGGTTGTAAAAAGTATTCAGCACTTTTTTGTTTCTTTCTGTTTTTGTTTCTTTATTATCATTATTCTTCATTTTATCTAACTTTGCATTTTCTTTTATGGTTACGTTACTCATTGTGATAGGAATAAAACTGACATAATTATCAGTTGAAATGTACGAGATATACAGCCTAGCAAAGAAATCACCAAGCTCAGGGATATATCAATAACATTTAATCTGATGTAGTGTAACTTCGTTTTTAAGGGGTGTAAGGTTAAATTTAGTGCCAAAATTAGGGGGGAAGTGTTCTGAAAAAATGGGCAGGGATTGATGTGTGTGGATAAATCACTGACCCAGCCCCAAAATAAGCACAACGGGAAGTAGCCTTCATAGGCTTACACTGTTGGAAAGGTCATGCTCCGCCACTGCTCCCATCTCTACAAAAAATTAAATGAATCTTAAGTTTCATTTTTGAAAACATTATAGTGTCCATAGAGAAAAGGAGAATAAGATAATATGTTTCATGCGCGAGGTACTGTAAACTTCCAGGCTGGCCACTGCTGCAACCATAGATCTTATTTCCTTTAGCTCTGCTCAAGCTTGTCGCACAGCAAGGTAGGTTGGAAACAGAATGGGTGCACTAAAACAAATGTCACTGTATAATTAAGTTCCTCAAAATTATCTACATACACAATTGAAGAAGCTTTAAGAATTTACAGCTATTTTTGTATGGTCCCCAAAAATATTTTCATGGTTTTCATAGCATTGATCTGTTTTTTTAACAGCTACCATTAATTTGAATTCCCAAGAATTGACATATTATCAGTTCAATCCTCGATTTTACGTTTTACAGGGGACCAAGCTGAGAAAACTTAAAATGTAAATCAGGGGAAATTTTATAACCTTTTCATATGTTGGAACCATTAAGATTGAATGTGTAATGTGGGAAAATGTTAAAATCCGGGAACATAAAATCGAGCTTCCACTATAAATATCCTATTAATCACTTGCTTAAAAATTTAAAATATCAACATGAGATTGTCTTGTAACAACATATATTAGTAAACATGGAATTTCAGGCTTCTTTACGAAAGACCTGCATGTGCCAGTGCACAGGATGGCTACATCAATGGATCTCTATTTACCTCTCTTTGTTGGAACAATAAAATATGAATTTTCTGATGTCTGAGGATCAAACATCATCAGGTACTTCTGCAGCCTGAGAACGCTTGTGAAGGTGTAGTTGAGGAAGGTGACAATTTTTTCTAGTTGCTCCTCTGTTAACACAACGGATGAGCCACTTAAGTCTAGCCTCACATTCACTTCTCCAGAACGTGTAAATATTGGAAATGGACAGATCTGGAAATAGAGGAAAATCTATTATTACTACATACACATGTCTGTGGCAAAAAATAAACAAAAAAAAACCTCACAATTTCAGTGCACGAGGGACTGAATGTAAGGATCAAATTTGCCATGTATTAGAGATGGGACAGAATAATCGGTACTCGATCAATATTCACCAATTTAGGCATCTCAGCATCTAGGTAAAATTACCAATATTTTTACTAATCCGATATACATATAAATGGACTGTAATTTAGATAATTTAGATATTCATATATCAGAAATCACATGCAAAGTGATTAAGTCCACTTCAGGTTCAGACAAGCTACTTGAGATTGAACTTAAGTCTAAAGTAGATTTGAACAATCTGACCCCTTGCTAACAAACAATAGTTGCAACATTGTTGCCATTGGGAAGGCCACGCATAAATAAACAGCATTCTCATCTACTTGAGAACAGAGAAACATGAAATATTAAGTAGGAAAGAGAGAATCTATACTGTCAGTGACGTGCACTGAGGAGTAGCTAGTCTAGCAGAGATAGATCAATCAATCTCAAATCTCTAATTATTTTCAAATCACAATATTTATTGTTTTGTTGAAGCCACAGTTCATATGCAACACTTTTTTTCACGCGCTTCTCGTCCCTCGGTGCGTTCAGCGGCCTAGCTCGCTCTTTCTCCGCCTCACAGTTGCAGGTAGAAACGGGTTTTCGAAGGGAAAGGAAAGATTTCTGCCTCAACCTCCCTTGCCCCCTCGCCCCCGCTCCAATGGTTGAAAGCCCGTGCTTTCAGGTCCTCCAGTCTATCTCCTATAGGACAGATAGGGGATTGGATTCCCTTCGCTTCTTTGTAAATCCTCTAAAGAACTAAGGGGAAATTTTTCTGCAGTACTTCTGTCCTCTGTATTTACACTACTTTTTACACGTTGTACAATATGTATGTATAATATGGGATGTACTTTTATCATTTATGCAATTGGAACGTCTTATGTGCAGTCAAAATTTTATGTGTCTTTTTTTTTAAATATGGAATATATAATGATTAAATAACAAATATTTGCTCACGCTCTCTCTTGCTCTTGTTTTAGAAGTGTTTTATTTAAATATACTAATCTATTGGCCTCCAATAAAAAAAATGGATAAGCTAAACAATCATAAATACGGATGTATTTATTTGGGCAAGTGATTGTGCGTTCTAATTCTTGTTGTTGGTTTCGTTTATTTTACTTCGCTTTTCTGCCACATTTGGTTATCGCGAAAATGAGGATGAGTGATGATATAATGAAATTGATGAAGGGACATCGCAAAGAACAATTCAGGCCGGGATTCGTGACGAGCGTGCATTCTTGTTCTTATGTGTTGTACTCTGCCTGCAGTGAATAATGAGAAATTTAGAAATGAAAAAATGTATCCCAGAACTCAAAAAGCCAAATAAATACTATTATTGAAGAAAGTAGAAAAAAGGTTTGTTTAAAGTTGTGTTTTGTTACCCATCGCTTTTTCTAGCTGTATAGATTTAATCGGAATAAGTAGCTAAGAGCTTGGAAAGTCGTGAGGGACAATCATAAACAGAGAATTCTAGGCTCCTGATTTCACAGTGCCCTGCAGATGCACTGGGATGAAATTATTTGTATTTTCTTCTCTCTCCCATCGCTTTACCTAATTTCTGCCATGACGATGAACGTTGAATAAATTAAACGGGTGAAGAGTGGTTGCAAATAAACATTCATGCAAAGGCCAGGGCTCGAGCCCGGATCCTTCAGTAACAAGATCGTGAGATGGGGACATTATGGAAATCAAGCAATGCAAAATTTTTGAAAAAACGTTAATCTTATATAAAGATGGTATTTCAAAAATTCAATTGAAAATTACTACTCAGGAAAAATGCAGTTTGCTTTACGGATACCCACGTATCCAAATGGTTAGCGCCTTCCTCACATGTTTGTTGTCGGCCGACCTCCGTGGGGGAGTGGAAGTGGTCCCGGATCTGTACTCAATGGAGGTATATAGTGGTTCAGATTCCACATTAAACTATAGGTCTAGTCCCGATTAGCCTTTCTGTGTATAAAGTGGACTTAAAACGTCAAATCAACCATCAAATCAACCAACTGTGGGGGAGTGGTTACCACAGTACGCTACAACAGCAGGAGTTCCTGGTTCGAACCCCTACTTGGACATGGGTGTTCTTTGTGTTTGTCCCTTCATTAATTTTGTCGTATCATCTTCGCGATTAACCAAATGTATAAAAAAGCGAATCAAATCAAATCATTCATTGATTGATTGTTTGATTTTGTTTATTTTACTTCGCTTTCCGCCATATTTGGCTAATCGCGAAAACGATATGATAAAATTGATGAAGGGCAAGGGACACACAAAGATCACCCATTGCCAAGCCGAGATTCAAACCCGGCATCTCTGGCTCAGTAGTCAAATCAAATCGTTCTTGATTTTCGAAAGTGGGTGGAAGTTATGTGTACAATTTTTTGTACTCATTCCTAACTTTGCAATTTTTTCTGTATTTGACGTTCTTCTTTTAGGAATAATGGGCCCTAAAAGGGGGGGGGGTTATGACCCATTGGGCACGCCACTCATTGCTACCCCAAGTGTCGACGTCACCGCACGTCCCTGTATACTGTGATTTTTTTCTGGTAATGTAAAGGGTTTTCCAATAAGAATTATATGATTTTGAAATGAACTGGCAACTATGCTTCAAATGTTATAACTGTCATCATGGCTAAATACATGCTTCAAGAACGTTTGATTACTATCCAAAAATTTTATGAAAATATAAGTTCTTTTGAAACTTGAAACGGATCATAATTTTGGGCAAAAAATTATCTTCTCAAATGAAGCTCATTTCTGGTTAAGTGGATATGTTAACAAACAAAATTGTCATTTTTGGTGTGAAAAAAATCCACAAGAGATTCATGAGAAGCACTTGCATCCTCAAAAGGTCACTCACTGTATGGTGTGGTTTATGGCATGGTGGCATCATCGGATCATTTTTTTTCCAAAACGAGGTAGGAGATGCAGTTACAGTGACTGGTGAGCGGTACCGATTGATGTTAACAGATTTTCTGTGGTCAAATTTAGATGAAATTGATTTGGAGGACATGTGGTTCCAACAAGATGGTGCCACATGTCACACTGCTTATGCCACTATCGGCGTATTGCAAGAACAGTTTGGTGAAAGGATAATTTCAAGAAATGCAACTGAGTTGGCCTCCAAGAAGCTGTGATTTAACTCCTTCAGATTGCTTTTTGTGGGGTTATTTGAAATCTATAGTTTATGCAAACAGACCACGAACCTTTGATGATTTAAGATTGAACATTGAACGCTGCATTCGTGACATTAGGCCTGAGTTATTGCATCAAAAATTGGGTTCATCGAACTCACTCGTGTGCACAAAGTTGAGGTGGACACTTAAATGATGTGTTATTCAAAACATAATGTAATAAACTATGCTTCAAAATAATATAAAAAGTTTGGTTGTATCTGAAATAGTTTTTATTTTATTTCATTGTAAAATCATATTGTTGTTATTGGAAAACCCTATATATACACACACACAACTAATATGATTATTCTTTACCTTGGGAATCTCCTTTGATGTAAGAATGCCAAATCCTTGTGGAGAGTCTTCAGGTGGGTATATTTTCCTTCCTCTTGTATTCTGTTCTTCTGGCAGTGGACACGTGAGAACCATGTTAATATGATACAAGTATGTTGGAGCACCAGGCTGTGGACGGCAGTCTGTAAGGGCATCTGCAATCTATAAAGAAATCGTCAATCATGAGATGTAATGTACAGAGCATAATGCAAATTTTACCATATTAAGTGTATTTTCTGTATCTTTGAACAAACAACTAAGAGATTAATAATATATTTTGTGTGGAGTGTACCATTGTATGCACAGAAACCTGGACCCTACAGAGTAGTTAGGAAAAATATCTAGAATCTTTAGAAATATAGGGCCTCCCCCATGGCACAGTGGTAGCATCATTGCCTTGTAATCAAGGGGTCCCAGGTTCGATACCCGGTGGAGGCACAAGTGATTCGGATCCCACTTTAAACTGTAGGTCCAGTCCCGATTAGCCTTACTGTGCATCAAGTGGACTTAAAAGAGCAACTCATTAGAAATGTGGCTATGGCAGAGAATGGAGCATGTGAAATAGACAAAGTAAATAGTTGGTGAAAGAAGAGGATGGATGAACACAAGTAGGACACACGCAAAGGCGAAACAGATAGATCAAAATGAGGGCCTCCCGATGGCTTACTAATAACGTGATGATCTTGTAATTAAGGGGTCCCGGGTTCGATACCTGGTGGAAGCACATTGCACAGTAGTTTGGATCCCACTTTAAACTGTATGGCCAGTCCCGATAAGCCTATCTGTGCATAAAGAGGACATAAAACATCAATTCAATTCAAATAAGTCAGAAATAGCTGAACATGCATGGAATGAATCACATAGAATTCAGTGGAGAAACGTAACACAAAGAACACTACACAAAGAACCAAATTGGAAACTAAGGAAAATCAAACAAGGAGCCTTCATAGCAATGGCCCAAAACCAATCCTGTAAGTCATCCCAGTGTAGAATTCAAGCACATATGGTTCCCTCTCCTCAGAAAATACAAATAGTAGCATAAGTGGAGCAACGATTAGTACAGTTGCAGGAGGTGCCGTGGAGTAGAGGTCTGCACGGGCCTAAATTGTAAGGCCCGAGTCCGGCCCGGCCCGAGGAAATGAAACCCGAACCCGACCCGAGTCCGATAATAAGTAAACATGAGCCCGGCCCGAGCCCGAAAACATAATTAAAATTACTTTCCAATTCAGCATTTGAAAAAAAAATGGGGACTGTTGTACTTCGTGCTCCTATTCTCATTCTCGAAGTAAACCATAATTTCAATAATTAAAAATTATTTTTCGATGACAATATTCGCTAACAAAATAGCCACGAGGCCCGGGCCCGAGAAGTTCTGGTTATTTATGGCCCGAGTCCGGCCCGCGGGCCGGGCCGGGCCTAGGCCCGAGGGCCTGGCCCGAGCCCGTGCAGACCTCTACCGTGGAGTATTTGGTTAGCGCAGGAGATTTGTAGTAAAATCAAAGGTTTGTCCTAAGTTTGATCCCCACCATGGACACAAGAAAAAAAATGTTCACCTCAAGACAAGAGAAGAGGTGCTCTTCTGAAATATAGTGTTAGAATAAGTATAGTTAAAAGCACTACACAATGGATATTCCATATATACAGGGTGTCATTTTAATGGCGCCCACGGACCACGGAAACGTATAGAGGACATCAAAACAAACAACTTTTCTCAGTAACATTTTTCTCGGTGCGTCGTTTCGGCGCTACAGTCGCTCAAAAAAGCCTGTTTTGCCACCTGGATGCTGGCAACCACACACAACATTTGATTGCATTTGTGACGTCATATCCCGCTGTGAAGCGATGCGTTCCAGGGTTGCCAGGAACACACATATTCTGTGAAAGATGACATCAACCACATTATGTACTGTAAAACAAAATGAGAAAACACGTTCTGTAACCTAACAGGAAGTAAACAAACTATACGAAAAATGGTAGAAAGAAAATGGAATTCAAGTGGAAGTGGTCATATCGAATTTTGTCTCAGCTTACATATCAAATATTTGGAAATCTAGTTACCAAGTTGGTATCTACAATTTTGTCTATCCACTTCGTCCTTCTGATACTAGTTGTCTGTGACACACTGAACACAAAATATAAATGAAAGAACTCAATTCCAAAGGTAAACAACACATAACATAATGTATATTCAGTGCATTATGAGGCAAGTGGTAATATATGGTTGAAAAATGTGAAAATGGTTGAAAATACAGGGATATAAATAGTAGTAAAACAAACTCTCCGACGACTGTGTTTATCTACACACCGGATACACATGTAATAGTTTGCAACTCTGAACAGGGCAGTATATTCGCTACTGATTCATCATTAGATTGTTACTGTGGTTGTACGTGTTTAGTCGTAATGTAACAACGTGAACCTCAGATACTCCGTTATCCCCACAAAAGTACCACAAGGCATCTGGACACAAACCTGTAGATATCAACCTTGCAACGAGATAAGCAGATATAATTGACATGTAGTTGGGTGTAAACATGCAAAAGGTAAGTTGTAGGTACAATAAAATTTATTGTTGTTGATATTTGACATGTAGGCTGAGTTAAAATCCGATAATGACACTTCATTTTGAATACTTTTTTTACCATTTCTCATATCGTTGGTTCACTTCCCCCTTCCCCTGAGATGACTGCTGATCTTCTGGCTGGTAGGTTATGATGTTCGGTTTACTGGACGCGTTTCTCGCTTCGTTTTACAGCTAATAATGTGGTTGGTAGTTTGGAATTTTTCAAAATTTGTGTGTTCCTTGCAACCCTACCGTGCGCTGTTTCGCCACAGAAAATGATGTCACAGATACGATCAAATGTTGTGTTGGGTTGCCAGCATCCAGGCGGCAAAACGGTATTTTTTGAACGGCTGTAGTGTCGAATTGACGCACCAACGAGAAAAATGTTACCGAGAAAAGTGGTTTGTTTTGATGTCCTCTACACACATCTGTGGTCCGTGGGCGCCATTAAAATGACACCCTGTACAATACATATTCCATATGGCTAAGCCGCAGTTGATATTTAAAATTGGTTTATCTCTATTTATGCATTCTTGCCTGCACCATTTCCATACAGAATTAATTAACATTTCATAAAAAAACACTAAGTTGCTGACCAAGGCAATTCATTATTAAGATAAAAACACTTAACAGGTAACGTTTCGACCCTGTATCAGGGTCTTCCTCAGACGAAGCAACTCTTTAGAAAATTTTAGTTCTTCGTCTGAGGAAGACCCTGATACAGGGTCGAAACGTTACCTGTTAATTGTTTTTACCTTAATAATAAATTACCTTGGTCAGCAACTTAGTGTTTTTAAATATGGAAACAAGGCTTAATTATATTATAACATTTCATACGTTGCAGCTCACAGTACACTCCATAATGAATCTTGTCAACATTTTGGACTGCATGCACAATAATCTGACTCTGAAAATGTATAAGCGGTTAAATTTGAATTGAACAATTCTGATATCAATAGTTCTTATATTTATTCTTGCTTTCAATATTAGGAAGTAATGAATTCACAAGATGTTCATATAAGCCTGGAAGAGAGAACCAAATTTAGGAAGCAACTATACAAATTCAACTTACATGATTTGTGGGTTTCCAATGGAATTAAACCTTGGCGTACAATAAACTCATTACTTCAGTATGCATGCAAAGTCTACAAGATGTCTGCAACACCGATAGGATTGTAGTTCAAGGGTAACTTGGTTTCAATAGGATTTCTCTAGGATCGAAAAGGAAAGGAACATAAGGAAATGTTCAAGTTTTACTACTACTGCTACCACCAGTGTATTTAACACTTACAGTGCTGACCTCTAAGTCGCTTTCCATCCCAAGAATGCTGACCATTTTCATTACTTTTTAAAAAATCATATCTCAAAAACTAAAAATGTAAAACATATGTATCATACACTGTTTAAAAGTTTGATTCCTCCTCTTTACTTTGATATATGATATGTTACATTATAACCACATGGCTACCTTGGACGTTTCATCATAAATGCTATGAAATGTAATAAAAAGTTGACAACTGGGGGGGGGGGGGCAAGGTGCCAAAACTACGGGGGGGGGGGGGGGGCAAAGACAGTATATTTCCCTTTCTAGATAAGATTTAGAATAGTGCGGGGGCCAAAGTGGCAAAAATTGGGGGAGGGGGCAACTGCCCTCCCTCACTCCCCCCTAATTGCCGGCACTGTAGAAAAGGGAAGCGGGAAGCAAGCATATCACTATCAGACAACAACGCGAACAGAACAGTTATGAGCATTTGCCCACCATCTAGCGGCAGTATGAGGAAGTACGATGTCCAAACATTACTCAGGATTGCTAACTCTGTAAATGTACGGCAAATGACCGTGAAATAAATTTTGAATTCAAATCCGTATATACCTAGTCTTACCATAAATACTGTCACAAAGTTTTAAGTAAATTGACACAAAATGCTGAGAGATATTTTAATATCCTAATAACATTACTGAAATGGATGCATGACAAATCAAAATCACAAATCAATATTCATAATGGCCACCCTTAGCACGCACACATTCCATAATCCTTTGTGGCCACGCATCAATTGAATTACGCATCAACTGGAAAATGAGAACTGCCTTCAGAAGAGACCGACCGCTTTAAACTTTCAATACTGGGATGTCTCTTCTTACAAGCCATCTCCTGAAGCTTGGACTACAATTTGTAGTCCAAAGGGTATAGGTCCGGACTTGCAGAAGGCCAATCCGAAGTGGAAATGAAGTCTGGAACATTTGCTATGAGGGCACGCTCCATTTCTGTGAAAAAGGGGTCAAAACATCAGCCAAAGTGTACCAGCAGACAGTGCTTGAGAGACTAGTCAAGAATCTCTACAACACCCTCTTCTATGGGCAGAACTGGAGCTTCTAGCAGGAATCAGCCCCAACATATGGGGCCCGAACAACACAGCAGTGGCTGGAGGCAAAATGTACCAGACTTAATTTCCACTTTGGATTGGCCTTCTGCAAGTCCGGACCTACAAAATGTTGTTCCAAGCTTCAGGAGATGGCTTGCAAGAAGAGACATCCCAATATTGAAAGTTTAAAGGGGTCTCTTCTGAAGGCAGTTGCTCATTTTCCAGTCGATGTGTTGCGTAATTCAATTGATGCGTGGCCACAAAGACTTACGGAATGTGAGCGTGATAAGCGTGGCCATTTTGAATAATGATTTGTGATTTTGATTTGTCATGCATCCATTTCAGTAATGTTATTAGGATATTAAAATATCTCTCAGCATTTTGTGTCAATTTACTTAAAACTTTGTGACAGTATTTATGGTAAGACTAGGTATATACGTGATCCACACACTAGAGAAGTTCGGGAACTCCATATATATACGTGATTAGCACTCTAAGTGTTAACACCAAGACAATCAGGGTGTCAGTAGACTATCATGCAGCAATCACATGCAAACAAGAGTGTAACATAGCATGAGGGAAGTTTGCTACAAATGGCTCATCACCTCCATTAATAAAATTTCTAAAAGCCCATGAGTGGATGTGCATATTGGCAGAGTTGCCACAACCAAGAACTAGCAAGAAAAACATAGAAATAAGGTGATTACTTCACCAATAGTAAGGGATAGGTCTATAAGTACAATGGACCCTTGATTATATGTTTTTTTCAAGGGTGTGTGCTAAAAAAAACTTCTTATTTTTCATTCCCTTCTGTCATTAAGCGTCGGGTTAAATCATCCAATTCCTGTACACTTTTCGGTCCAAGGCTAGGACTTCCGGCATTGTTTTGCCTTTCTTATTTCATATCTTTTCCACATACTCTTCCCCTCTTGCCTTCTGGTCTGGCATCCAGCACCTGTCTAGGCTTGCGATCCTCCTCCATTCTTGTAATGTGTACAAACCATTGCAGTGCCTTTCTCTCTATTGTTTCCAATAGTGGTTTTTGCTGTAACTGGTCTCTAATGGTGGTATTTCTAATCCTATCTCTTCTAGTCTTTCCTACTACTTTTCGTAGGTGTCTCATCTCTGCTGCTTGAAATCTGCTATTCTGTTTTGATAATAATGTCAAGCTCTCTGTTCCATACAGCAATGTGGGAATGTAGATTGTCTTGTAAATCATCATTTTAGTTTGTTCCTTATTTTCTATTTACCAATTAATGTGTTGTTAAGTTGATAGTACCTTTTACCTTTTGTACCCTATTATTAACTTCTTCATCCATTCTTCCACCTGACGTTATGACTGTTCCTAGGTATGTGTATCTGTTTTCTTGTTCCAGCTGCTTCTCTTTCCACTGTATATTTAGGGGTACAGTTTCTCTTTCTATTGTCACCAACATCACTTTACTTTTATTCACATTCATGCTCATTCCTTTGTATTCTATTGTACTTGCCCATTCGATTACCACCTTCTGTAACTCCTCTCTATTCCTCGCTAGGAATAAAGGGGACGAACACAGAAAAATTGCAAAATCAAAAATCATTGTTCCTTCTAGTAGCTTGTTTAGAAGTGAATGTGGGAAAGAACACGTAAAGGTGTCAATAATTATCCACAATGTAGCTATTTCTGTTGGCAGCAGCATAGTTTTATCACACAGACCAATAGGTATGGTTTCTGTCATTCATTGCTGCACAGGTTTGAAGTTGCTTGGTCAGTTGCTTTGTTGCTGCCATGACATTAACAATACAGTAGAACCCTGTTTTTACATTTTCCCACTTTTATCTTGATGGTCCCAACTTAGCAAAATGTTATAAAATGTTCCTCCATTTTACATTTTAAGTTATTTCAGCTTTGTCCCCTGAAAAACGTAAAATCGAGGTTCCGCTGTATCTGCTTTGCTTTCCTTTCCGTTTACACCAAATAAGAGCAGTGATCAGTGATCCATTTTTTTTCTTTCTTTAAAGGTTTATCAGAAGACAAAAAATCCATACAATATGGGAACAGCATCTTGATGGAATGAACTGTCTACAGATGGTTTGAAAAATTAAAAAATTGTCGCACAGGTGTTACACACAAAAGAGTAGTTGGATGCTGGATGCCCATCCACACCTACTGGATGACAACACTGAGTGTCAAATTGTTTCCAAGTTAGTCATGGTTTTTGTCCATGAAATCATCCACAATGGGTTTGGTTTTCACAAAGTTTGTGCAAGATTGGGGTAATGTGTGAATGATCACTACTCAGAAGCAGTCATTGAAGGTGGTGTTATTACTGTCGGTGTAGATGACAGCAGTGGAGTCTAAGTTTGGATGCAAGAGCAGTGACTGTTCATCCTGGGTTGATGCATTATGTTCCCTCCAGGTAAGAGCCACCACAGAAATTACAGGTAATAACTAGGGGCATGCATATTTCGTTTTTGACAAAAAAACGAAATTTGAAAAAACACATTGTAGTGTTAATTTTTCAGGTTTTTGAAAGGTGTGAGATGCATTTTGTGACCATGTTTTGTCACGAAATAATGCGAAATGAACTGCAAAAAGCGAAATTAACTCTTAAACACGAAATTCATGGTTTATTCACCGCCGCGACACCCTCCGAGGTCGGAATTATCCTGAGAGTTATGCAATTCCCGGAAAATTTGTTAATTCTGCTGTTAATATTGGAGAAGCAAAAGTGGACTCCTTTACACAGAAATAAACTTAATACTCTGATAACTACATAAATGTGCTATTAGAAGTGAAATGTTAATTCTGTGGAATAAGTGTAGTTTTTAAATCAAATTTTGGATTATATTCACAATTTTAAAACCAAAATGTCTTTTTATATACCACTTTTCATCCAATTTTTCACCGCTATAACACCGATATTTGATTTTATTTACCGCTTTTGAACCCGAAATTCACTCCGTTTTTGTACCGAAATTTTGCTTTTTTATTTACCAAAAATATGTGCCTCTAGTAATAACGTATGCCTAGGCCCTTCATGGGCTGTTGCGCAACGGATTATTATGATTATTATAACATAATTTGGTTCATGGTGTGTTATGTTACTCTTGGGTGGAGGGTAAAACTGCCTGTGATGGTGTGAAACTGGTCAGTAGAAGAGGTGATGAGAATGGGACAGGATTTGCACCTGGGACAGTTTCATTTGTGAGCAGGAGTGTTTTGGTTATGGAATGATAAAGAGTATTCTGGACCAGAATGTTCTTGAGATTGGGGAGCACTTGACAACTATGGGCTTGTCCAGAATAATGTCTCTGCTGTTGGGCTTACTGTGGAAAATGGGATGAGGGAATGTAGGATGCATTCGATTTTGTTGAGGTGGGGGGAGGGGTTGATATGGGTGACAAGTGCAAGGGAGGACTGATGTAGGGATGTGAGGCAGCTCAGGATATTTGTTAAGTTACTAGGGTGAATGGTTTTTGATCAAGGCCTGGTGTAGGTGGAGGTTACGAATCTGTTGGGAAGAGGTGTTGAAGCATTCTCTCATGTTAAGGGAGAATGGGATTGCTTTCTTGGTATGAAATGGCTGAGAGCTGGAGAGGTGTAGATACTGTGTGTGATCAAAGGTGACTTGATTGGTGGAGTGGACCCATGTGAAAAAACTTAACAGACCTGAAATAACATTAATTGAGTTTGTATTTTAAGTCTACTTTATGCACAGTAAGCCTAATTGAGACTGGATCTACACTTTAAAGTGGGATCCGAACCACTATGAGCCTCCACCGGGTATCAAAATTGAGCCTCTTGATTAGAAGGTAACAATGTTACCACTACGCCATCAGGTAGGTCCTGAAATAGCAGTTGGATTAGGAAAGTAGATATAAAGGGTTCCCCTTGAGTCCAGAGTCAGAGCCAGGTACTTTTGTTGGAGCTATTCCTGTGCTCATAACTGTGCCATGTATTGGAAGGTGGAGAGAGAGGGCACTCTGATTGTACGTTTTTCATGGGCAAAAGGACAAAAAACTCTGAAAGTCTAAAACCACGAAGGAAGCAAATAGAACTCAGGTAAGTTTTTTTCAGTCCACATTGTCCTCACACAGAACATAAGAATAATTTGGATTGCATCTCACTGACAGTAAAATGATTCAGAGCAGCAGCAGCAGAAAAAAAAATCAACCTATGTTTACTCCACTTAAGATATCCAAGCACAAAATATTTCTTTATTGCTGGAATTTTGTGCTGATTAATCTAAGTTATTTCTTTAAAAAAGTCTTTTTCGACAAAATTTTAATGTCTGATTGGAATAAATTAAGATTTATATTGCAATTGTAAGCTGGAGAAGTAAAGTTTTCATTAGCTTTCATGTTTATACAAGGCATATTTTTAAAGTAAGTTCAGTTTTGATATTACATAAGCACAAGGACACATGTTGTAATAATTTTATTTTTACATGAAAGCCTGGGCCTACATCTACTTTCGAACATAATTGCCACCTACATTAAGGCACTTATCGTATCGTACGACCAGCTTCTGAATGCCATCTTCATAGAAATCGGCCGCCTGATGTGATTACCACTGCTGCACGGCCATTTTCATGTCATCCTCTGCGTTAAAGGGTTGACCGGCAAGTTGCTTCTTTAAGTGCAGGAACAAGTGATAGTCACTGGGTGGTAGGCCAGGGATATAGGGAGGATGATCAATTTGTTCCCAAACAAAAAATGCAATGTGATCTTGGATTCAATGCACCACGTGTACCAAATAATGCAATGTGATCTTGGGTTCAATGCACCACGTGTGGACGAGCATTGTTGTGAAGCAATACAATCCCTATACTGAGCATGCCGTGCCTTTTGTTTTGGATTGCACGATGCAGTTTATTCAAGGTCTCACAATATGTCGCAGCATTTACTGTGTCACCCTGAGGCAAAAAATCCACAAGCAACACCCCCACCTATACCAAAACAGGGTGTACATGATTTTTCGGGCTGAAATTGTTTGCTTGAACTTTACTTTCTTGGGTGATGTTGAATCTCTCCATTCCACGGACTGTTGTTTTGATTCCGGTGTAACGTGAGACACCCATGTCTCGTCACCAGTGACAATTTGGATCAACAACTGATCGCCTTCGGCACTGTACCTCTCGAGGACAGTCAAAGCACTGGCTAACCGTTTGGTTTTGTGTAACTCAGACAGCATTTTTGGTACCCACTGTGAGCACAACTTCCAGTAATTTAAGCTTACTGTCACAATATCATACAACCACTGCGTGACACTTCCAGAAACTCTGTAGATAAAGATGAAATCGTAAAGCATCTGTTTTCGCACACTTTTTCATCAACTTGCTGCACCAGGTCATCGTTAACACATTGGGGTCTCACGACGGGCATAGCCCGCAGTGCACTTAAAGTCAATGTGGACGAACGACGGGCATAGCCTGTCCTGCGGTATGCAATCACTTTGCCGATTGAACTACGGGCTATGCTCGTACTTCGTCTCATGCACGTGTTCATTCAAGCCCCTCTGTTGAAATTCCGACCGCTAGGTGACTCATGTGCTATTTTTATCTTGCACCTGTGACTGTTTGTTGTCGGGTTGATGTACTGTGGATTGTTTAGAATGGCGTCGTTAGATCCAGACTGCATGGAGGATTCCGACTCAGAGTTTGAAGTTAGCGACGATTTTGATGATGCAGATGAATTTGAAGATTTGGAAGGTAGGTTATATTCGTAATAATTATTGTCGACAATATAAACAGTGTTGCAAACTCTAGTATTTTATGAATGAAGTGAGAAGAGGTAATTTTTTTGGGTCTATTCATCTTGCCTCTTGCTCGATTCTCCTACATGCACTGATGTATTTTTAGTTTTTCCATTTATTATTTTGTATAGTGTATGTAAAATGAAAATGTATTTTATTTATTTAGTTTATTTATTTATTTCTTTAATTTTTACAGATGACGCAGAACCAACTGATACATTGTCTGGTCCTGTCCTGCAGCCACTTTTTCATACAAAAAATAATTACTTGTAATTTGTAATTATTTTTTGTTATGTGCACATAAGAAGTATTCTTATGTAAGATTCAAAAGATGTATTGATAGTTTATGTAGTTAATTATTGAAATTTCCAGATTACGAACTTAAAATATCTCTATATTAACATTTGTTACAATGTTCTACTTTTTTCTTCTTCACAAAACATTGCCGAAAAAAATATTAAAAAACGTCTGAAAATGAAAATAAAATGTAACAAATTTTTGTTCATTGAAAAGAGGAAGTTTTGTAGATTTAAGAAATATGTGGTTTAATAAAAACAAATTAAAAATATTTCTCCTATGATTTTTTGATAAACAATCAAAAACCGCAGACCAGAGGTAACAATGCTGTATTATGAGGCCAGACCCGAATGTGTTAATGATGGACGGTCACCTACTTCATCCCTCGTCGTGCACGTTTGCACGGCCATCTTTAAATGCCCTTACCCATCTTCTTACCATGCTATCGCTCATAGTGTTGTCTCCATACACTTCTGCAATCTGCCGTTGGATTTCGCTTTCACATCTCTTGCACTGAGAAAACGAATGACAGCACGTAGCTCACACTCCACGGGACTTTCAATTGTCTGAGGCATTGTAACCATACCTGAACAACTGTCTACTCGGGCGAACGATTGCGTACTGCCGTCTGTGGCAAGCCCATAGATGCAGGTCCTCAGCACACATGTGCGAAATGGTGAGTTCAGCGCTACAGTGGCCTAATTGCAAACCAGAACTTACTTTAAAAATATGCATCGTACAAGCATTAACTTGTATATATTTCAAACATGTGTGGGGCGTTACCCCCACACCCCCTATACGCCTTCATGGCATGGTGCTAAGCACAGGGGAGCACTTTACCTTTTTTTTTTTACCTTTATATTTCAAACATGAGATTCGAAAAAGTAAAGAAATATAATTTCTGTCAAGAGATTGACATACAAGATAAGATGTATGATATGGAAGAAGATATTTATAAACATAAGCCTGTACATCTCATGACAAATATTGAAGAAAGTACCTATGTTTGCATGCTCCTTGGATGCAGCTACAGAGAATGTGCGTTGGTTCATGCATTCTGCAGAACTACGAGGTATTATCCAGAATTTGTGGAACTGGTGCTGCTATTTGGACAGCAGTTGTAGTAGCATGATGCAATGGTAGATGATAGTACTAGCATATCTTGGGAGTCAGTGAACAAAACTTCACGTCGTGCATATTTGTCTGGCAATTGTGCACTGGATCCAAGAAAGGAACAGCAAGCATGCACCAAATTTTGTTAAAATCTTGGGAAAAGTTCAACGGAGACATGGCATTCATTACAGAAGTGTTAGGGGAAGGAGGCATGAGCCGTATATGAGTGTTTGAATAGCATGCTTGGTTCACGGCCAATTGGACATTCCTTGGGAACGATGAACACACGGGGAGGGTCCTCAGCTGCACAATGCCTGACATTTGTTGTCCAAATTCAACAGCTCATTCGTACGGATTGACGTCAAACCATTCACCAGATTGCTGATCACATGGAAATTGGTTACAGAACATGCCAATGGATGCAGACTGGTGAATTGGGCATGAATCATGTCAGTGTCAAATTTGTGCTAAGCATCCTGACACCTGATCAGAAGGAGTAGTATGTTGACACCTGCAAGAAACTTCATCAAGTTGCCTCAGATGATGCAGACTTCTTTTCCAGGGCTATCAATGGTGATGAGAGATGGGTTTGCGGTTACAACACTGACACATAGCAATAATCTGTGGCAGCTGTGTGAAAATGTGTGACAAAGTGGATGTTAATTTTGACAATAAAAGGGTCGGTCCTTGCATCATAACTTACAGTATCACATTTCCTTGTTCACTAGGGACTTTTTTGACAAAAAATAGCACGAACCCAGCCAACTTGCCTAGTCCCTTGTGACTCTTTTTCTGTTCTCCGAACTGAAGATCAAAAGGAAAGCCAGCTGGTTTGACATGACTGAGATGATCCAACAGATGATACAAGCAGAAACGCAAGTAGTGCTGGACAAACTCGCAGAACACGACTTTCAGTATGCATTTAAAAATGGCAGAATTGCTGGGACAGGTGTGTACATCCAGACGGCGAATACTTCAAGGATAATGGCAGCAAATAGGCCCAAAGTGTGTTTTTTAACCAGATGGTAGCACCAGTCCCAAAAATTTTGGAAACTACCTCATATGATAATTTAACAAAATTAGTAGAAAAATTGAAGACAAAAAATACAAGAAAGTAAACAAAAGTAAATATCACAACCAAATAACCAAAATATTCTGACTAACTCTTTTGTAATAATACTGCCGCCTCTTTGTAGTTCCTGGTCGTGGCTCGGAGTCTCGGCACTCCTCTTCTTCCAGAACCAAGAGAGGATCCTCTTCATCATGGAAGCTTTCTTTTCCAATTGGAAGCAAATTGTCATCCAATTCCTTTGCCTGATGCAACACAATGCATGCTTGCAAGGCAGCAGCTCTCCGTGCCAAAACCTTGCTTGGCATTAACTTTCCCTGTAAGAGGAAACATTCAAAATGTACAAATTCACATCACAAACACAGTTGAAATTAATTTCATTCACAACCTTTGGTGAATAGTGGCCAATAGTAACCAAAATTAATAGGTGAATAAATTATGTTATTTTGCAAGGTACATGGAATTAATACATATTTGTGTAAGAAGTTAATACAAAATGTAATTTTTTCACAGTTTGATCACTCTAGTTCCAAAACAAAATTCATGGAGAATCTCGTGTCTTCCAGTATAAATTCCCATCTCAAATGTGTCCAAAAATGTTACAGCAAGATTCTATTGAAATCAGCAGAAAAATTAGATCATGATTGATTGATTGATTAAAATTTTTGGATGTGTTGGCATGTATGGCCAATTTTAATCCATCAGTGTATATGGAGAATAATCCCCTTATCTAAAACCCTTACCTTAAAATTTAAAAATAGGTGTAAAGAGACCCTTGAGAAAGGTATAAAATGCAAGTTGTGAAGGGACCTGCATGGAACAAACGCAGCACATTAAAAAAAGTAGACAGTCTAAAAGTTACCTCAGAAACAGTGTAAAAGGCCTGCTCTCCTCAAAAAGTTTAAAAAATTGGCAAAAACACCGTCATCAACTCCCAATATAGCTGACAAACCACTGGGAAGGTTAAAACTCTGTCTGAGGGAATTAAAATCTGCACATTCGCCAAACACTTAAAATAACATTGCAGGAACGGTACAACGATTAGTATTCACTTAATATATACTGTAAAATATTAATACCAGAGATGCTACAAGGATTAATCAGTTAATGTAATGGAATGAATTGAAATTAATTACACCTGTCACGTTATGCAAGGAAGTCTGCTCATATAAAATCCATACCTATGGATAAAAAGAGTGTGTAAAGTGCCACGATTTGAAGATAAAAGTGCAGGGTGTAAATGGTCCTGCATGGGACAAACACGACACATTAAAGAGGTGTGGGAATACTAAAGCACATTCTCAGACACTTTAAAAAAAAGGATTTGCCAAATTAGGTTTCTATGACAAATTCCCTCGAAAGAACCCCAAACTGTGTGACTAATTTGACCATGTAGAGCCTCTTCAGAGGAACCATGAAGATACTGTACGTGCATGATGAAGGGAGAAACGGTCACTTTTACAAAGATATAGATGCACATTCCACGTTAAGTATTGAGCAAGACTTGGACAGCAAAAGGAAGATCTATTGTGGAGAATGTCTCAGTAGGTATGGTAAAATGTACGCCAGACACATTATTAAGGAGGGCTAGACAAGACTCTTGCATTATATTAACATACAAGTCTCCACTGCAATTATAGGCATCGGCATGCACATTTTTACCCAAAAACTCAAGTTCCAATTGCCTTAATGCTGCCAATTTCCTGTCATGTCCCCTCCCCCAAATGACCAAAAAAGGGCAAGAGGAAGATCTTGATCTAGACAGTGGATGCATGCTTTACCAAATAAAACTTACCACAATATTTTGCTTTACTGGTGAATTAATTGGCAACTGAAGAATGCACTCGTAAAAGCATGTACCATCAATTACTCTCTCTCCTATCCTCCAGTTCGGAGTGAGTCTTGTAAAAGTATCACTTGGAAGCTTTGCGCAATACCTGAAAAAAAAATAATTCCTTCACAACATACAAAATTGTGAAAGTAAAAACATTTTACTAATAATAAGACAAAGTTTACACCTTGTGCCAACATGATTATTTTAATGAAGTAATGAATGCTATAAACACTGTGCTTCGTGTATACTTTTGGCACTTATGCATTTTCTACACAATATTTGTACAGCAAATTCCAACCTATGTAAAGTTCCCCGTGCATATAGCACAGTGCCATGAAGACACATTTAGGGGATGTGGGGGTAGGCCCCCATAGATTCTCAATCTCGGCCATTTTGGAGATGATGTGATCAGCATCATGTTCAGATCACCTTCAGCACCTCCCCCCCCCCCATCAGACTGGGTGAGCCACAGAGCCACTTTATACAGGGACAAGGCTGGAAAAATTCCGACCTTAGAACACCAATCCTGAGTCTCCCGCGCGGCAGTTAGACGCCCTACTGACTAGATGACATAATACTGCTCTAATTGCTTTATTGGAAAAATAATATTTTATTCTTTCTCACAATAAACATAATTAGAAGAAGAAGAAAAATTTATATTATATTTGAATAGTATATCCACTAGGCAAGTCAACAACCAAACAGTTCTCATTTGATGATATGATTGTATATATTCTCATATTTGAAAAACATATGCTTCTAAATTCAAATCTATTTCTTAGAATAACTTTTGACAAGCCTACATATATATATAAGAAGAAAAAAAGAAAGCAAAGAAAAGAGAAATGTAATATTAAGAGTTGTAACAGAGAAATAAAAACAAATTTAGAGTCAAAAGGGATCAGCTGGCAATTATAGGTTCAACTTACCGATTCACTAATGCTACTGCTGATGATAAAGTAACAGAAGGTGTGGAGCTATTCTTCAGAGGTTTGTAAGGTTCAATAACATCATTATACACATCAGCTTCCAGTTCTTCCTCGATTGGTGGCTCACGATTATGACATTTTCTAAGAAGCATCTGTGAAAAAAAGAGGATTCAAAATAAGATAGAAAATCAACACAATTATATCAAACAACTTATTGCATTAATTCTTAATATCTATAATCTAGCAGATATGTTAAAGACTTACGAACAAATGTAATATTTTCCATGTATTGTGGAACGATTCAAGGGAGAGACTGTAAAAAAGCTAAAATCTCTCTCCAGACATCAGTATTTGGTCAAGCGACATTACACTGTACAAGGTAACATTCCACAAATAGCGGAAGCACATGACATCAGGAGACACGGCATTCTTTGCTACTACCAGGTTGAAACCCGTCATCAGCTGGCAAATACAGAAGAGCTGAGCATACAGCTAGGAAGTATTTGCCAGCAGCTTAAAAGAGGTAGGCAGTAGAATTTGAGAGTCAGTAGTCATTCAGTCTTTCAGTCAGTCAAATCGCAGGACCTCTAGAAGAATACCAGCTACCAGGCGAAGAGTTACTGCATACTTTCAGGTCTCAAGCCAGCTCGGAATTCCAACATGTAGCTTTCGCCAAGGCAACCTCTAACCACATATGCATGTTGACCTTCCTCGGTACCACGGCTTGTAAGTCACAGTCGTTGGTCAGCCGTCGTTCGAATAGCCTTCTCAAGGGCCATCTCTCCAAGACCAGCTTGTGGTTCGTTGCCTGCTATGGGCAAGAAGACCGTGGACCGTCAAACTCATGACTCCGTGCTCTGTCGCCTGACGTCTAAACACAACTGCTTGGCCGAGAGGAAAGTTGTACATCATCGACATCCCTTGAAATTATTCCACTCTCTGCCAGAAGCCTGTCAGCAAGACTGTATAGGGAACATAAAATGTAACCTTGCTCTACCATCTGACCCCTTAAGTGTTCACGATCACGATCCCCGTAGTTTATGCTCTTGAAACCAGTGAACGCATCAGTATATTAAAAACTTATAATACCCTTTTTGTCCATTTGGCCACATTAGGTACTTATTTTTGCGCAGATCAGACTCCATTATCTGCTGCTTTATCAACAGTGTATGAGAAACCTTCTTCCTAGAGTGCTGCAATAAGCATTTTCCGCTTGAGCAGCAAATAGTTCGCACGGGCAAATGGCACACAGAATTGATAGTTCTTCGCTCGAGCGAAAAACGACCGAACGAGCAAAATACACCACGAACTCTCAACCCCTATTAGTAGACATATTTCTGTAAGTTGTCGATCATAGTGGACCCTCAAATATGGATCGTGAAGTAAAAGACCAAGTGAAATTGAAAAATAAGAACATAATCATCATCTCCATGGTTAAAATGCAGTTTTGTGTATCTTACCGAGATATGTGAAAATTAATAGATGATTATGGGCTGAAACTAGCTAGACTGACATTTTATGTTTCTACGATTACTTTCACATTGAAATAATGTTCGATTGAATGTTATAACTGCATTTCATTATTTCACAGAATATGATTATCCTTTTCGGTAAGTGAACAATGATGTACACGTACTTCTTGCACTGTGATACGATATTTGTAATTGCTTAGGCAGGTGTCTCAGCATGTGTATCCATTTTACGTTTCGGTCTGTAGATATTGCATACTTTCATATGTGCTGTATTTGAGTCTTACATAATAATACGGAATTATGATTTAGAATTGTAATTGCATAGAGTGGTTTCCTTCCATGTATGGATTTTAGGTTGACAGTGCTGCGTATTAGGCTCTGAAATACAGGACGTTGTCAATCATTCCACTACGAGTGTGCGCTCGAGCGTGGGAGATTCGAACAAGTTTGGACGAGCGAAAGTGGTCCAATGCAGTACTCTAATACTTACACATTCCTCATATGATCATGATAATCACACCTTGAATCACTTCGGCAAAGATCACATGCACAATGTTTACTCAGCATGTTATCAATGCAGGATCTGATCTGTTTGCCCGAAAAATGGTGGCAGAATGTGATTTCGTGCAGTGGGGGAAGTTGTTTGCTGAATATCATCCATTACAATAAAAGGTCAATGAAACACATATGCAAGAGACAGCTCAATATATACATGCATAATGAAATTCAAAACTTGAATTACCTGCTCTATAGAATGGTATTTTGCCAGCTCTTCAATAAATTCCTCTGATTTATCTTCCTCCATCATCAGTGCATAATGAGCGTCTTGGGCTCTTGCTCTTCCCTTGGATTGCACATAGGAACGGTAGCCTTTGGGTACATCAAAACGCACAACCAAATTGCATTTGGGAACATCTATTCCTTCCTCCAAAACAGATGTTGCAACAAGCAAGTTGCATTCATGCATTCGAAACCTGGATTTAATCAACAAAAGATTACCTGAAAGTACTCGCAATCCATCACATGTAATTATACATGATTACATTTTCACTTTATATTTACAAGCTTAAGACATGATTCACAAATGAGATCATATGTGGTCATGCAATTATTCCCTGATGAGGAGAGCAATTCATGTGTTTGAACCATTGAAAATAACCAATAACTTATCCTGACTGGTATCCAAAGCATGTGTTTTAACCATGAAAATAACCAATAACTTATCCTGACTGGTATCCGAAGAACATTTTCTGTACCAAAACATGATATTTATATAACCAATTTGAAGATGAAATGTAGTTTAGTTTTGTACCAAATGTACAGATACTATTGATAACGGCTTATAACTATCTCCTGTACCTTGCACTTTGACATGCAAGTACATCGTGGATATGGGGTCCCATCAGATTCTTTGTGATAGTGGAAGTGATGTGATCAGTAACATGCTCAGGCTGCCCCCCCATTACCCAATGATTGCTAGGGGCTAAGTGAGGCACAGAGCCACTTTATGCATGGACATTGCTGAAAGAACTTCCACTAGATGTAGTTTATACTGTACATGTATTAACATTATGTTTACGAGGTAGTATCAAAAAGTTCCGAGACTAGTTCTGTAACACACCAACAGATGGCAGCGCAAGGCTGCACGCACAGGCACAGGGAGCACCAACCTTCAGAAGGCAGTGTGCCAAGAGACATCATCCTGTGTACATTGTGAGCTCTGCAGCTGGTGCTCTTCTGACCACGTGCGTTACCACGTCTGCGATTTCATCATGGACAGCAAGTTAGAACTACGAGCGAACGTGAAATTCTGTGTGAAACTGGGCAAATTTGCCACAGAGACGCTTGACATGATTCGGCAAGTGTACGGCGATGCTGCAATGAGTCGTGCGAGGTGTTTTGAGTGGCACGCGCGCTTCAAGAGTGGAAGAACATCACTGGAAGACGACGAGAGATCAGGATGACCTTCAACGAGCACAACACATGAAAATGTCGAAACCATTCGGCAACTTGTGCATGAGGATCGTCGGAGAACAATCCACAACATTGCTGCCATTGTCGGTGTGTCATACGGAACAGTGCAGGCAATCCTCACATGTGATTTGAACATGCGGCGTGTTGCTGCCAAGTTCATTCCCAGGCTACAGACCCAGGATCAGAAGGAACACTGTGTCCAAGTCTGCCAAGAACTCCGTCAGCGTGCCATGGATGACCCGTCCTTCATGTCGAGGATCATTACTGGTGACAAAACTTGGGTGTACGGGTACGACCCTGAGACAAAGCAACGGTCACAGTGGAAGAGCCCATCATCTACATGACCGAAAAAGGTGAGGCAGGTCCGCAGCTCGACCAAGTGCATGCTCATCGTTCTTTTTCGACATTCGCGGCTTCGTGCATCACGAATTCATCCCCAGAGGCCTGACCATCAATAGCGAGTTCTACTGCCAGGTTTTAAGGCATCCGAGGGAGGACATTCGGTGCTTTCATTTTTCAGTTTCCAATCATGATTCTTTGCATAGTACTACAGAAGAACCTCAATTTCACAGGGACCAAATGCAGGAAAATGTAAAATCTTGGAAAAATTGATTAATATTTTGGTTTGTTTGGACCATCAAGATTGAATATTAATGAGAGAAAATGAAAAATCTACGAACGTAAAATAAGGGTTCCACTGCATTTGTTGCATTGTATTCTATGAGATTTAGTCCATGTTCACTGTTTTAGACAAGCTTCTTGTGTTCATCTCTCTTCTTCTCTAGGGGACATCCAGATTCTCCAAAGCAAGCTCTAGCACTAGACACTAGATAATGTCCAATTAACACTGCATGCTAGTACGGAACCATTGCCACTAACATTCAGATAAGAATATCATTTATAGTGTTATTGTGTTGGTTCTTATGTGATTTTTGTCCATTTCATCACAAGATGAAATGATAGAACGCTGTTCCCTAAGAAACAGTCAAGCAAAGAAATTGTTTCAACTGTACCTTTTCAGGACTTCCTCCTGCTTCCTGTGTTCTATTTCTGCTTCTCTGGGGTCAGTCTGAGGGTTCAAGGTTTTGCCTACAGTGTACTGGGACATTAAGTAGGAAAAGTCGGGGTCACATCTGCGGAGATCCTACAGAAAAAGAAAAATTAGTGGGTGACAGTACAAACTGTTATCAATTTTTGTTCGTATAATTTCACTGAATCAGTTGTCATCAATACATTACAAAGCATCAGAGATAAGATAGATTCTATGTTACCAGCTGGCAAAGGTATATTAGTAAAATTGCAGGCCAGAAATAGAACCTGGGGCACCTTGATTGCAAGGCTTTTGTTGTTAAGAATATAAAAACATAATACATAAACAATGCTTTTCGAAACTAAATTTCTAAATACAGGTAAACTTCCTTCTCTGAAGTGGACTACAAAAACAAACAGACCCTTATATACTTTCCCATCCATCACATGAATGGTGTTTTTTACGTGATCAACGATCACCCAAAAATCAGACTTCACTATTGCTACCCATATCACAATCTTTAATGAATGACTGTTACCATTCCATGGTTATCCACCAAACATGCATGACCACTAAAATATCTTGACAAATGCTGGAAAAGGTCGTAAAGATCTGTCATGCATACTACCAAAGCCTGCAGACTCAACCTTATCACCCAGTAAGAATGCAGGAAAATGTGGAAAAAGTTACAGCTTGTACAGTGGGATCCACTAGTATTGTTCAGCAAAGTGTCCATGACTATTTTCATTAATTTTTCTCTTACATCCTGTGTGTTATTAAGAGGGAGGTGGAGTTTGGCGAAGGTCGCCGTGGAAAGTGCTTAAATTTAACATGGGCTTTTTTGCATTTTGTTGAATATAACGTTTTAGGACAAAAATTTGCCGGAAAACACGCAGTAGATGTGAACTTACTTTATGAAACTTTGAGTACATGACACATTTATGCAATTTCAGTCCGATAAATGTGCACAAATTCCATTATTGTTTTTCAATTTCCCATAAGGAAATACGTAAATAAGCACAGAATGGTTATAGGATTTGTGGGTAGCACCAACGAAAATGGCCATTATGATGCATACTAACGTAATGCTCAATCCTTTTATGACTAAGCTAGGGAGGGCTTTTCTTTTAAAAATCACTTGCACAGCCCAAAATGATTGTTTAAAAATGTCATGTATTATCGACGGCGAAAGATACGGCCGCTTCAGCCGAATTTCATTCATCATAGTTCGACACTTGGCCACTAGATGCCTCTGTTGCAAAATTGCCCCAGGCTGACGGTGAGGGCTAGTACGCGCGGGTGTTTGAATCCTCTGCACAGCTGGGTTCCGTCCCCTCGTCAGAAGGTCCCGTAGCTGTCACAGCTTGATTTATTGCCTCTTCCCAGGCAAGAAACCAAGAAAGCAGGAAGGCCATGAGTTTGTGTATGTTTGATTGTAGAGAAGCAGAGCATATTTACCATGAATTGGAACCAGTGACACAGTAACTTTATCTCGATCTTACCGCGAAGGACGTATTTAGGGGGGTCCAGGTGTCCCAACGTCCCCCCGAAAGACTTACCAAGTACAAAAAAATTAAATAATGAGATCATAAAACTTCAATTAAGTAATGAAAATAAGGTGGTTGTTTAATCGCAAATTGTTTATTTCCGCAAAAATATTGGAAAGTAATACGACTTTGAATGACAGTACCAAAGAAGATTTATGCAAGAATTATTACTACTTATAATAACATGCAAAATATTACCAGGAATTTTACTTTCGTCAACTGATTCTAACATCATTTTTTCATACTCAATAAATATTATATTCTTTATCTATTTGACATTAATTTCCTTGCCAGGGCAGTTTCTATTTTTTTAAAATTTTGCCGACCTTAACTACACGTAAGCTAGATAATGAATACGTGATGTTATACTGTATCACTGTTGTTATACCGCCTTCTTACCTATTCATCTTATAAAAATATATTAATTAATTTAATATAATTATACTTATTTTAATTTAACATTATTAATATTATTATTTTGAGACATTACGTTAGGACGCCGCTCCGAAATATATATCTAGATACGTGCCTCGTGTTCGATTTGAATAAAATGTAGAAAAGGTGGGGAGGGTGGTGACGCTTCTTCTTTTTACATTTCGATAGTTTTACCTCACATGTAGTACTTTGTGAGTCAACGGTGGGACGCGCGCAGGTTCGAGTCTCGTGGATGAGCGTGACAACTTTTCTCCTGATATTTCGGCCAGTCAAACTCGCGGGCCGCATGTGAGCCCCAGCATTCGTTAATGCGGCCCGCCTTGGCCCCACTTAACACTTCATGCTTGAAATTATCTGTACATTTGTAGTTATCCCGTTTTCTCTTTTCTCGTGATACAAGACCAGATTCATCCAAACTTCAAAACATATACCAATTTTCCCTACACAGGTATACATTCCCTTATAGAGTAGGTGTTGTGTCAACTAAGCAAGCTGATTGACAGGTTACTTCTGAAGTACGAAAATATCTTGCCAGCTGGGGGAGGGCAGCGTGCATACTTTCTGTCGCCTATGAGTCTGTTTCTTGATTTTTAAGGATTTACCTGGAAGAAAAGCCAGTTTCTGTAAAAGTTTCAGAGAACCATATCGCTGCCCAAACTTCGTGGGAGTAAGAAAAGGACTATAGAAGAGGAATGCAGATTTTTCAAGTGAAATGCTTACTTTTGTTGTGAAGTGAATACTGAAAAGCGTAGAAATTTTGTACCCTGATAAAGTAAATTCATTCAGAAATATTTCTTTATCACGAAATAAATTTGCCATAATCTGTGGCGGAGTGGTTAGCACAACCCGTCGCGACACCAGAGGTTGCGGGTTCGAATCCTGGCCTGAGCATGGGTTTTCTTTGTATGTGTCCCTTCATCAATTTCATCATATCATTACTCATCCTCATCGTCGCCATTAGCCAAACGTTGCAGAAAAGGAACGCTAATAAAAAAATCAGAGGAGAGGATTTATTACTTAGTCAACGAACAATTGAAAGCGAAAATTGTTCGTGTTGTTGCCTTTTCGCTCACAATATGCGAAATTACGGACGTCTGTGAGCTAGCTCGGTTTGCTCCCTTCACTCGTGGATGCGATTCTTATCTCGATATGACAGTAAAACTACTTGAATGATTCCTCCCCGTGACACAAGAGCTGATATTTTGAAGGAAGTGGAGGCCATTTTGCAAAGTTACAGTCTTCCGTTATATTAAAACTTTTTAATAAAGTTATAATTTGTCCAAAGTAAAAATACTACGTGATGAAGTTGGAAACAGGTTTCAAGACTTCATAGGGTGCGAAGGGCAATAATCTTGTTCTGCTCTGCTCCCTTTTCTTTAAGATGGTGCGTGTGAAAGTCCTGACTTCGAATGGAACTTATTTAATTGCAGTGCAAATCGTATTGAAAAATAAATATCGCGAGGTGGGCTATCCTTGATTTTTCTTATATCTCCAATAGCAGTACCCTCGAATAAGCTATTTTGCTGTAGAAATTTTATTAATTTTGGTTGCACTTGCCTTGGTGAAAAGTTGTTTTCCATAATGAAGATTAATGAAACAGCCGAATGATCAAGAATGACTGACAAAACATTTGTTGTCTGCATTAAGAGTTTCATGCTAACAAAAAACTTATTGCAGACTTATGAGAAGCTTGTTAAAAAAAAAAAAACAGTGAAATCTGTGCGAAACGAAACTATAATTGCACACAAACAGTTACAATTGTAACCAATTTATACTCGAAAGTAACATGTAAAATACTATAACCATGAAAAAATATGGGGGGAGGTCTATATAATTTACATATCGATGCTGCAATAATAATCACTGGAATCCCCCCCTCCCCGACCACATTGGGTTGAACCACTTAGTTCTGGATTTTAAGGTGTTGGGGTTCTAGATATGTGGCCCGGATAGTTTTGACATTATCGTTATGCGGCCCTACTCACGAATTGAGTTTGACATTGCTGGTCTATAGTACCTGTTGAGGAGATATATGCGTGTGTGTGTGTGTGTGTCATAGAACATCACTACTTCCAAACAAACTTGATGTGGCTCTTACAGAAACATCTGTTTTGGAGTGGAACGATGACGAAAAGTTTACACTGGCCTCCCCGATGGTGCAGTGGTAGCGTCGTAGCCTTGTTATCAAGGGGTTCCAGGTTCGATACCCGGTGGAGGCACATAGTGGTTCGGATTCAACTTTAAACTGTAGGTCCAGTCCCGCTTAGCCTTACTGTGCATAAAGTGGGCTTAAAACACTAAATCAATCAACCAACAAAACGGTTTACCGTTTCTTTGCAAATCTTCAGTTAATGTAAAATTTAGTATAAAAACATAATTTTTGCTGACTTTCTAACTTGAGATTTAAAGACAAATTATTACTTCGAATTCTTCATTAAAAATAACAAAAGTGATATAAAATATTGGATAAAATTCTTGCCTTCGCTGAGAATCAAATTAGAGATGTACAGGTTAGGAAAGTGGAGGGAGGATTTCCTGGCGTCTTCCCCTTCAATGTGAACGGTGCCTCCTTCGTTCTACATTCCATTCAAAATTTCTTCTTAGTTTCAGATATATTTTGCATCCCCTATAGCATAATGGTAAAGGTGACCCTTGTAATTTAAAATATCCTGAGTTTGGTATCCGGTGGACGCCTAATAGTTAGTTCAATCCCACTATAAATATAGATCCAGTCCCGATTAGTCTATCTGTATATAAAGTAGACTTAAAACAGAAACTCAAGATACTCAAACGATTATCATAGGGTTGGCGGCGATTGGTGCAGTTAGAGAGCCCCCTCTGCTCAATCAAAATTATGAAACATAAACTTTTCAGTCAGTAAAACCATCGTGGTACGAACATTAAAATTTTTGTTTCAATTACATATTCGACGTTGATCTTGTCCAGCAGATTACCAATTGTGATAACTTTTCTCTTCTTTAAAAACTACACAAGGAAACAAGTTGAAAACGTAAATTGGACAAGGTTTCTTCTCTAGAACTGATTTTTAAAAGACCATGTCTTAGAGAAGCTCTGAAGGATATTCTATTCTTAAAACGCCAATCAGAATAAGGGATCAGCACTTATGTATATTTTCTCCCGCAGGCACGTGACCGGGGGGGGGGGGGGGGGTGAAGCTGAAGACCGTTCCGAAATCCTACAAATATGTAATTAAAATAGGGTATAGCGGTGATTAATTTTACTTACATTAAACATCCTGTACAATAACTTGTAATATACTGAGAAATTCATTTTCAGGGGTTCTATTCCCCACTTTTTCGCCCTTAGATGGCAGCTGCTGATAAGGGATGAGCCTTCCCCCCGAAATAAAATTCTGGCTACGGCCCTGCTGTTCTGCATCGTGACTGTATGGTCCGATGCATCATGGTTTGAGCTCCGTCTACGGGACGCGCGCAGGTTCGAGTCTCTTAGGGGAAACGTATCAACTTTTCTCCTGAGATTTCGGCCTGTGTATAGGGCCGGTTGCCACCCACCATCGTGAGGAGATTGGGAAGCTATGAATGAGTCACGAAAACCTACAACAAAGATTAGGGGTTCGTCGTGCTGACCGCACATAACTGGTTGGACTGGAAGTGAGGCCTACAGTCGGTAGGTGGGCTCTGGCCCTCAGGGGCTGTAGCACCACGGGTTTACTTACGTATATTGGCGTAACCAAGTGTGGGTCCACAGAGGCTCGGCCTCTCCTCGAAATTCTGTCACTTTATTTTGGCCAATTCACTGGGATTTTTTTAAGAGTACTTTGTAACACGTATAGTGCTGATCTTGAAGATCATACTATAATTAGTTGGACTGAAATTTCACTTGGGAAGCAATCAATTAACATTGGGAAAAATCACAATAGGAGAGAGCAACTAATGTGATGCAGGAACTGGTCATATGTTTCCACAGGGGATTCCCATCATCACTGAGAGTTTGTCCCCACCCTTGGCCGATTAGCCGGCCCCGTGGCGGAGTATTTATCTCATTTCGCTACGACGCCAGTGGTCCCGGGTTCGAATCCGGTCTGGGCATACGTGTCCTTCGTGAGCGTCTCTTCATCGATTACATCATATCATCATTAGCCAAGAGTGGCAGAAAGGCGAAGTAAAATAAACAAAATCAATCAATCTTGGCCGATTAAAGCTGCTGTGAACTCCAACGATGAGAACTGTGCAAAGGGACTTAATTCAGATCATAACAAAGAAAACTACTTCATCAAAGTGTATGTTCAATATTATACTATTGTTTCCTGACATCTTTGTTACTACTGTACATTTTGTTACATTGTTTTGTCCGTCTTTCTCCTTTTCAGTTTTTCCATATGTTATTACGCATGTCCACGTTTCCCCTTTTTAAATTCCAGGTAGTTTCGCTCCTGCCCATCTCTAATAGGGACTCGATTCGTTAATAGTTGAAATAATAATTGTTACTAATTCTTGCCTTATTATTATTATTATTATTATATTGATTTTGTATAAAAAAACACCCCCTTCAAAGGAAAATACTTTCTTTCAACTGATATTCTCTACCGCCTTCTTTACTCTCAATTGATAAAATTCCAACCTCAACAAGAAAATTCAACATAATTATAGTAGCCACTGTAATCAACCAAATTTATTCAATCAAAACTTTAGCCATGAATGTTCTGTCTCTGGAGCCTGCCACTCGTCTCGCTCCATGCAAGAGTCAGCCAGCAAGCAGAGAAATGCGAATTGCTTTGCCAGTGGAGAAATTTTAGCCTCCGAAACCAGAATTAAAAGAAACAGGTGGGTGTCCTTTTCCTGGAAACCTCGCTGCGGGAGTCACGCGGAGGGGAGGGGGTGGTGAAGGAAGGAAGGTTCTCTGGCCTCAGGCTTAGGACAGCCGGAAAGAATTCCTAGTCCTCTGATATGTCGCTAGGTGTCTCTGTATCGCATCGGGCCAGGAAACTACTTTCATGCCAACCTCCAGCCCACTCTTAAGCAATGGATTTTTATGTATCCTGGTGCAGAGGTTTTGAGTTTTCTTTTAATTCTTGAAGCTCTTATTGGGTCAAATAAAGTGCACGAGCATGGTGATGGACCATTTGCACAGTAATACTTATGGATCCACTGTACGTAGCAGAACACTACATGCTTTAAATGTCTACTGAAACTTACCCGACCTCCTAGTATAACCACAAACAATCAAATTACTAATGACACTAAGCCCAGGAAAAAAGACAAATCTGCGGAACATTATCTGAATAACAGTATGTTTCCAAAGTCAACTTCAAGATTATGTCACGCAGTGGAATACATGCATATCCCACCAACCATTAATGCAAGTACCTAGTTGGGATTTCCCTATACCCCAAAGGGCATTTGATGGTTAAAGTGGGGTCTGAAGCCCCAAAATGCCCCCTCCCCCAGTCTCCCCTGAATGGCAAATTGCTAAAAAATTAAGAAAATGCTCAGTGAAGAAGAGTTCATAGTCTTGCCTGTATTAAAAGGGCACTAACACAAAATGCCACCGACACAAAAATAAAAGACTTGGGATAAAGGGGTGTGCAGTCACATGTACCTTTGTTTTGTTGGTAGTACAGTGGAACCTTGATTTTACATTTTTCAGAGGACCAAGGTAAAAAAAAAAACTTAAGATGAAATGTGAAACTGAGGAAAATTTTATAACATTTTACTATGTTGCGACCATCAAGATTAGATGTACAATGTGGGAAAATGTAAAACTGTACTAATTTTAGGATTGTCTTTGATCCTCCTTCAGGGATCAGAGATTAAGTATAAGAACTAAGTTAAATTTTTAAAAAAGGTAAAGGTTAAATTATAAAAAACTTTGTATGTGGATAAATATAACTTAATATAGGTTCAATATAAAAATATTGATACCATGATCACATTCCCAGAATGACCAGTTGTTTTCTTGGATTTTTTTCACTTTATAGCTTTTTTACCTATTTTAACACAATGATTAGAGGCACATATTTTTGGTAAATAAAAAAACAACATTTCGGTAAAAAAAACAGTCAATAACGGGTTCAAAAGTTGTAAAAAAAAAAAATTTCGGTGTATATAAAATCACATTTTGGTTCTAAAATTGTGAACATAATCCAAAATTTGATTTTAAAACGACAGTTATTACAAAATAAACATAACACTTCTAATAGCACATTTAGTGTACAGTGTGGCCAGAAAGTCCCTTTACACCCGAACTAAATGCGTGTAACAATGTAAGATGGTAAGATATTTAAGGTTTTTACCTCCCATCCTGATCATTGATATGGCAACAGTGATCCTCACGTGATTTGCCACGTAACTGCCACGTCACTGTCCGCGGA
Organism: Lepisma saccharinum; assembly: GCF_977018435.1. Taxonomy (NCBI): domain Eukaryota; kingdom Metazoa; phylum Arthropoda; class Insecta; order Zygentoma; family Lepismatidae; genus Lepisma; species Lepisma saccharinum. The sequence continues at coordinate 40,536,769 of NC_139235.1, read as the reverse complement.
AGGAGAATAAAGTCTGTCTTTGGTCTGTGCGTTGACCATTTCATTGTCACGCCTTTCTGTGTTTGGTGAACAACAATGGCAGATACCAGTGACTTCACTTTGGAGGAGCGCTTAGTGACAACTGTGTGGGTCCATGAACGGAACCACAACAAAAATATGCCGCAGGTGATGGATAGGTTTCGTAAACGGTTCGGTAAGGAGCCACCAAGTCGCCAGACTTTGATCACGTGGGAGAAGAAAGATTTTTGCCTGGGAAGTGTTTTGGATGCCCCTCGTTCTGGTCGTCCATCAACCCGCTGTCAGTGATGTGTTCATCCTGCAAGTCGACCAGAAAGCATTCTGCAGAACTTGGAAATGCAAGGAGCACAATGCAGCTCCACACGAAAATGGACTTAGGCCTGCACGCATTCCGGCCAATGGCCATCAATGGGCGTATCAAGCTGTGCAGGGATCATGGAGGTGCACATACGGATGTTTTGGACAACTAACTGTAACTATTATTCATGTAGGGATGAAATTAGTGGAGGTGTAAAGGGACTTTCTGGCCACCCTGTAGTTAGCAAAGTATTAAGTTTATTCCTGTATAAAGCAGTGTTGGCCCAGGTCGGCCCAGCCCAGTTTTCCCCATGCTTTTCACCTTGAAAAAACCCACTCAAAATGGGAGTTCTTTCAGAAAATGTAAACTATTGCTTTAAATAATTGCGAGGTTCTAAAATTGTCAACAGTTTGAGAAAACTTGTAAAATAAAGACTTAGCCAAGCTAATAATACTCAAAATAATTAATGTGGTACAAGTCACAGTGGGTTTTTTCAGCATACTTTTCTCAAATCATGCTACGAGAGTCGTTCAATGAAAAAGTTTCCCTTTTTTTTTTTTTTTTTTGGAGAAAGTACGAGCCCGATAAATGAAATGAAACTAGCAATGTGTTCTTTCGTCTTTCCTCTACATTTACACACAATGCAATGTTCGTGCGGGCTACCGTGCGTGCGCAGCACATGATTAGTGTGAGTCATGCAGTGAGAAACTTGCCCTGACCATAAGGAACAGCGAGTCATGGCGGAACAACGTGTTTTGGCGGTGTGGAGTATTGCTCACAGAGTTTTTGAAGAAAGGGGAAACAGTCAATGCTGCATGTTATTGCCAAACACTGGAGAAAGTGAAAAGCAATTCGCCGCAAACGTCCTGGACTCCTTTCTGCTGGTGTCATTCTTTTGGATGACAATGCTCGTCCCCATTCGGCAGCACTAACACAGGATAAACTTCGAGAAATGAAATGGAAAAGCCCTGACTTCGCTCCAATTGACTTGTTTCCTGCACTGAAGGGTCAACGTTTTCACACTGATTTGGAGGTTCAGACAGCCGTTGAAAGTGTTCTTCGTTCCCTGGACCCCGAATTTTTTGCACTTGGTTTTCAAAAACTTGTGCAACGATGGGACAAATGCTTTTGCCACCTTGGAAATTATGTTCAAAAGTGAGAAAGGACCATGCTACTTGGTACAACTTGATTTTTGTCTGTAACTTAAGAAATATTTTTTTTGCAAACTAGGGAAACTATTTCCTTGAACGACCTTTGTAGAAATAGACTTTTAACAGAAATGATACAAACATATATCCAAGAAACAAAAAATCAAAAGGGTCTGAAATATTTAGATAAAACATTAACAAACAAAGCTTATAATTTTGAAATCAGTCACTTCCGTATGAGGGCAAGCCACATAGTTTCACCTGTGACTATCAACTTTTACAATAAATTTTTCCATGTATAAAACATTACAAAGGAGAATTGAGTATATTTTATTGAAATGTCATGAAAGTAGAATAAAGTTAACTGTGGTACAATTAATCAAACACTTTTCAAATTATTAATTCCATTTCTTAAAATTTAGTATGTGTGCAAATGTTTTGTTTTTTTCCAATGCCTTGCACTGAGACAGTGACTCCTCCCTCCCTAGTTCAGTGCATTGATTGAACGTAATGAGTTGCTTGCCCATGTAGGATAAATGTTATTTGTGGTTAGGAGTCGAGCACTCTCATAACCTACCACAATTTATTTTTTTCTTAAAAATGGGGGATGTAGGTACTCAAGTAAATACAATGCATAATGTGTACTTTCATATTTTTATATTTTCAAACCTTTTCAGAGACTACAATTTTGAGCTTTGTGCATAAAACTTTCAGGAGCATTGTGACATTACTTGCACCGTAAATTCAAAATAAAATTATTGAAATATAATGCATGATTTAGGAGGAGCATGGGTGGGATGGATGGGCAAAGAAAGACAAGTCATCTAGTTAGTGACCATGATAACATTTTTCTGCAGCTAGAAAACTTGACAGACTGAAATGGTATTACATGTGAGTGAAATTGAACAATGGAACTCAACTCAGTCATTGTAGATAATTCGTCAGTCTGCAATTTTGCAGTAAAAATTTTAAAATTGTATTTCATAGTTTAGGAGAGGAGTGGTGGTAAAATCGCAAACATAAATTTCGCCATAAATGTAAAGCTCTTGAGTTGCAAATTTTAGAGTTACAAGATAACTTAAAGGATTGGTGACATATTGTATTTGAGTTGAAATTGTCACCATGTTTAAAGATGGTGGACGATTTAACATGCCTTGCAAGAGCTTTAAGTTATGCAAATATTTGAGGTTAGATTTTCGTAGATTAAGAAAACAAAGTCTCAGCTACGTTAGGACATTACTTAAGCTTGAAGTTTTTAATGAAAACTTTGTAATATAGTGCGTGGTTTAGGAAGGGTGGGGGAAAGTCACCAATTGTGAGACCACGACATCTGTAGCAAATTTAGAGTATTTAAACTGAAATTCATGTCGCAAATAGATACACCCAGGGAATGATTTTGTTTTGCATTTGCATTTGTTGAAATTATTTTAAGATGGTGGATGAAAAATTTATTTTTCATATTCTGAGGTAGCTCCAAATTCTGATGACACTTTCAAATATCTGCCTAAACTACATTTTTGGACATTAAAAAAAGAGACAAATATTTTAGGGAATTTCTTAAGCTATTGCTTGACAAATATTTTTTTCTAAATAAGTATGTTGGGATCCAAATTGGGACCACTAAAGTTTTGTCCATGGGAACTGTTAGTTTCATAGCAACCAGATATTCTGGAGGGTTGATACGGTATTCCATTTGGATGAAATCAGTCAAGACAATTAAATGTCAGCCTTTTAACTTTAGCATGGTTAATACACGGAGGAGATATTTAAACTTAAAACATCCACAACTGTGAACAAACTGTATTGAAGTAGATTTAAAAGTGTGTGTGTGCAGCTACCGTATGTTATACAGCAGGTAAAGTTTGCCGTGCATATAGCACCGTGCCATGAAGGCACATTGAGGGGATATGAGTGTAGGGCCCCGACATATTCTTGATCTCGGCCATTTCGGAGGTGATGTGATCACAACCAAACTCCAGCTGCCTTTACCTCCCAAGACCCATTGATTTGAGGATGGGTGAGTTACAGAGCTGCTTTATGCAGGGACAAGACTGGAAAAATTCCGACCTTAGATCACCCACCCCAAGATTCGAACCTGGGTCTTCTGAATGGCAGTCAGACAGCCTGTCTACTTTTGTTTCTTACATTTGTAATAAAATTAATAACCCTAAGCAGTAGTATCCCCTTTTCTCTCTATTTTCTCAATTTTCATACACATCAATTTTCTCTATTTTCTCTGTATTATCATTGGGACAATCACAAACATCCACATCCGAACCAGGATTCAAACGTGGGAGCCCTGGCATTGCAGCGTGCTGTGCTAACCACTCTGCCACGGAGGTTGACTAAACCACCACAGCTATCAAGTAAACAAAAATACGTTAGAGTATTCACATTGGTCTACTCACTTGCGTAAGTAGACCAATTTGAATACTCTAACGTATTTTTGTTTATAGATAGTGAGTAACACGCACGTAACCAATATGTTATTAGCTATCAAGTATTAGTATAGTATTGCAAATGTGCAACCCTGGGAACTGATCATAGATATATTAACTGTTAGGCCATCCAGCAACAGTGTAATCAAACTATTGGTCAAATTTATCAGAAGATAGTATTTTATTCATAATTGGGAACAGAGACATGTGGTAGTATATAAATATGGAGAAAACTAGTACTCACTTTATCCGTGAAACCGTTTTTTTTCTTCTTCGTTCTATTAATTTCAGTGGCCGCCGCAGCGGCCACTGAAATTAATAGAATGAAGAAGAAAAAACAGTTTCGTGGATAAAGTGAGTACTAGTTTTCTCCGTATTTATATTATTTTAGATAATTTAATCATTTGTCTGTCCCGCACTGTGGCTGTGCAGTCTAAGGCATCATGCTTTCGGCTCCGGGTATGGAATGCATGCAGGTTTGAGTCTCCTGAGATTTCGGCCTGTGTATGAGACCGGTGAACACTCACCATCACGATTAAATTGGAGAGCTACGAATGAGTAGCATAACCAGGTCATGAAAACCTACGACGATGACTGGAGGTTCCTTGTGCTGACCACATGTCACCGCGTAACTGATTGGATGATCTCCCACCTCAGAGTAGGATCAGGTGGGAGTGCGGCCGGCAGTCGGTAGGTAGGCCTGGGTCCTCAATAGTCTGTTGTGGCACGGGTTATGTATGTTTTTAGTTTAATCATTTCAAGGTGTGAGACCCTCACTGTCAATTCTTAAATATGTTAACAGCTGTAATTAGTTTTTGATTCAGTGAACTAAAACAATACAAATTGAATGTTCCAAGGGGAAAATGTATATAATTTTTAAAATATATATATATTTATAAACATAACCTGAAAAAAAACAATAAAACCCAGTTTTGCCTGGGTTTTATCTGGAAGAAAACCCCACCCACATTGGGTTTTTCAAAAAAAAAAAATCTGGGCAAAATGCCAACCATGGTATAAAGGGGCCCATTCCTGCATCTCAAATATTTACAGCACAATTAATACATTTTCCATGAATTGCATAACTCACAGGATAATTCAAACGTCTGAAAGTGTCGTGTCTGTAAATAAACTCTAAAATTCATGATTAAGAGTCTATTTTGCATTTTGCACTTCATTTCGCATCACTTCGTGACAAAACAGGATAGGAAAATGCACCTCACTCCTTTCAGAAATATTAAAAATTAACATTAGAATGTGTTATTTCAAAAACGAAAAATGCATGCTCCTAACAATGATTTAACTAAAGCTAAGCCGACACCACTCTTGAGCCACTCTTACAGATTCTCATTGATGTTAATGCTAATATGTACTTGGACATTGAAAGAAATTAAAGTAGTTAAAAATATTCATAAATTTTGAAGTGTAGTTTTTCTTTGGAACTATACCATATAAATCTACCGTGCGTCCATTTCGATCTGCAGCCGAGAGATCGGGAGAAGCGTGGCGGGCGGCGCTGACGGAGGTGCCGACATTTGCGGCCTGTGATGCCCGCATATTTTTATGGACATATGCAGACATTTATATAAATATTGCAAAACTAGCACTAACCTGTGTTATAAGAGTTGTTCAAAGTGATGTCCACCTACATTCACACATTCCTGGCATCGTTTGATGAAATTTTGATTCACACGCAAAAGTTCTTCTTCCGTAATTCTTCCTAGTCCTGCCCTTATATTGTCTTTTAGTTCGTCGATGCTATGAGGGTTATTTCGGTAGACTCTATTTTTCAAGGTTCCCCACAAATAATAAGTCACATACGGTAAGATCTGGCGAACGTGAAGGCCATAAACCTCTTGAAATTATTCTGTCATCAAACACCTCCCTTATAGCGTCCAGAGAATCAGCGGCGGTATGGGCTGTGGCCGAATCTTGTTGAAAATACCCATATTGTCTCACATTATCTGATAACAACTGAAAAAACGGCGCGAGTATTTGTGTGCGGTACCTCTCTGAATTTATTGTGTCTTCAAAAAATATAGGCCCTATTATTCTTTTGGCACTTACAGCACACCACACACCAATTTTTGCATCGTGTAACGGAACTTCGTGTATTATTCGGGGATTTTCAGTGCTCCAGTATCTATTGTTCTGTGAACAAACATGACCACGCAAGTGAAACCATGCCTCATCCGAAAAAATTATTAACTGTGGATCAACAATACCATCTACAATATTCTGCAAAACCCAATTACAGAAATTTACTCTACTTACGTTGTCAGGGGGCCGTAATTCTTGCACTATAGAAACTCTGTACGGTTTTAATTTTAGTAGCTTAGTGGCTGTATGTGCTGATGATTTTGACACGCCCATCTCCTGTGAAACACGGCGTAGAGGTTTGTTTGGAGAACGTTCTAACGCTGCACCAATTTCATCGAGTTTTGCTTCGGTTAGAATCCGTCGTTTTTGCTTAGGTGTTTTAAAATTTAACGATCCAGTTTCTCGTAATTTAAGGACAAGACGTCTAACCGTATCTCTATGTGGAGGTGAAACGCCTGGGAATTTCTGTACAAATTGCCTACACACGTCTCGACACGAGTCTGTTTTCACGTAAGTGTCATACATAAAAATTATTTGTTCTAACGTGAACCTTGCGGCTGGCATTCCAATCGTCTGACTGACACAACACACATACACACTGCAATAACACAAACAAGTAACGGCAAGTAACCAAGAATAACACTCTTACGCACAGTACGAAATTAACACGCTCTTGGTTTACATCTGCCTGCCACTATATTCACAGCTCTGTAGTCGCGAAGGAACAAAAAACTTGAGCTAGGAGATTTCGGATTGCAAGGAAGCTCACGAACACCATTAGCTTTTAACGGTTCGTCTGCAGCGTAATCTTGATACAGTGTTGCACATTCGAAACCTCCAAACGATCCCCATCGACACAAAACTCTTTCAAGGATATAAACTTAAGCAGGACGTTACTGGTCAAAACTATGATTAAAATGTTTTACAGAGTATTATCTGTGGCTCTTAACATCATTTCTAAAGCGTATTTATTTGTGTATATAAGGGTGGAACTTGGAAGAATTACAGAAGAACTTTTGCATGTTATAACACAGGTTAGTGCTCGTTTTGCAAGATGTCCACAAAAATAAGCGGGCATTACAGGCCTCAAATGTCGGCATCTCCGTCAGCGCCGCCCGCCACGTTTCTCCCGATCTCTCGGCTGCAGATCGAAATGGACGCACTGTACTAGATTTGTTTTAAATATTCAAAATTTCACGCGTGGTAATTATTTAAGCACAAAATCCATTTCTCCTGACAGTGCTAATGAAAATTAAGGATTTTCCATAATTTCCAGAATATTTAGACTGCAAAATTGTCATGTGGCATTTGAGCAGATCTCGCAAGATTACCGAGCTCCAGAAAAGTATCGGCTCAGCACTACTTTTTACCATGTATTGTATTTAACATGCCATCCCTGAAGAAGGATCTACGTCAATCAAAAAACTGGGACTACTAACGTCAAAAAAGGTAGAGGTTATGATATTTTCTCGGTTCTTTTTTATGATGTTGACAGAGCATGATGTGAAATATTACATTTTCTTAAAAGGTAGTGACATAAGAGAATACTTACATTTAGCAAATGGTACAAAATCTTTGCAGTGAATCCTTTCTCGACAAAAATTATTCCACAAAGAGTCTCCCCTTCTGTCTGCTCATCGCGAGGTCCATTTCCTGGCCTTCCCGCCCTGTTGAAGGGCTCTATTCTTCCTCTGTTGTAGAAATTCTGCCTTGGACTGCCAACAAAACCCCTGTTCCTGTGGAGCTGCAGTTTATGAACTTGCACTGAGGATTGTGAGGTTGCACCATTATTTTCCACACAATTGGCTTCTGTATCACAGTTACTATTTTCACTACTATCGCTTTTACAGCAGTTACACTGCGCTGAGCTATTCTGAACTTCATTCTTGGAATCTTCAATTCCATGACTAGAACCATTAACTACAGTGGTATCGTTTATCACATTTTCACAGTTGCACAAAACTTTGGGTTCATTTTGTAAAGGAGATAATGAACCATCATTATCTTCTATGCATGAGGTATTAACATCACCATTCAAAACAACATGAAGTGTTTCATTTGTATTACTATCGCAATCATCCAAATTTAATTCTGTTATGTTTTCATCTTCTGCATCATCTGCTATTTCGCAAGGTACGGGTGAAATGTCTGATTCTACACTTTCATTATTGCCTATTTCAGATTCAATTAGTGACTCGCAACTTTCTTCTTTTTTACAATCAGAACTGTCATTGCAATTTACAACTTCATTGGAAACTTCTTTATTTATGGTATTTACTTCATTTGTTTCAGAGAGTGAATTGGAACTGTCATCACCATTTACAACTTCATTGGAAACTTCTTTACTTATGGTATTTATTTCATTTGTTTCAGACAGTGAATTGGAACTGTCATCGAAATTTACAACTTCATTGGAAACTTCTTTATTTATGGTATTTATTTCATTTGTTTCAGACAGTGAATTGGAACTGTCATCACCATTTACAACTTCATTGGAAACTTCTTTACTTATGGTATTTATTTCATTTGTTTCAGACAGTGAATTGGAACTGTCATCGAAATTTACAACTTCATTGGAAACTTCTTTATTTATGGTATTTATTTCATTTGTTTCAGACAGTGAATTGGAACTGTCATCACCATTTACAACAACATTGGAAACTTCATTATTAATGGTATTTATTTCATTTGTTTCAGAGAGTGAACTGGAACTGTCATCGCCATTTACAACTTCATTGGAAACTTCATTATTAATGGCATTTATTTCATTTGTTTCAGAGAGTGAATTGGAACTGTCATCACCATTTACAACTTCATTGGAAACTTCTTTCTTAATGGTATTTATTTCATTTGTTTCAGAGAGTGAACTGGAACTGTCATCGCCATTTACAACTTCATTGGAAACTTTATTATTAATGGCATTTATTTCATTTGTTTCAGACAGTGAATTGGAACTGTCATCCCCATTTAAAAGATCATTGGAAACTTCTTTCTTAATGGTATTTATTTCATTTGTTTCAGAGAGTGAACTGGAACTGTCATCCCCATTTAAAAGGTCATTGGACACTTCTTTCTTAATGGTATTTATTTCATTTGTTTCAGAGAGTGAACTGGAACTGTTATCGCCATTTACAACTTCATTGGAAACGTCTTTATTAATGACATTTATTTCAGACAGTAAACTGGAAATGTCAACGCCATTTACAACTTCATTGGAAACTTCTTTCTTAATGGTATTTATTTCATTTGTTTCATAGAGTGAACTAGAACTGTCATCGCCATTTACAACTTCATTGGAAACTTCTTTATTTGTGGTATTTATTTCATTTGTTTCAGACAGTGAATTGGAACTGTCATCACCATTTACAACTTCATTGGAAACTTCTTTATTTATGGTATTTATTTCATTTGTTTCAGAGAGTGAATTGGAACTGTCATCGTCATTGTCGACACTATTTACAACTACGTTTCCATGAATGATGCTATTAATTTCACAATTGCAAATATGTATACTATGTACACAAATATGGTTGTTGCTTGCTTGGCAAGTTGCAAGATGGTCCGGTCGTTTTGGAGTTTCTGGTTTGAACTGCCTGAGTATCTCTAAGAGACGTAACACTTTTGGTGTGGAAAAATTCAAAATCCTATCTTTTTCTTCATATTCTTCAAATACTTCTTCACAAACTGCTCTGGAAAGGAAGAAAAATAACTAGATGTAGATTTGTATTGCATTTTTCCTATGCCCTTGTAGATACCAATATCAATACCCTTACAGACTTCCATCGATACCAAAGTTAATATTTGGAAACTGAAACAATTTAATGTAGTTCAAAATATTTATAACCTGAAACATATAATAACTGTAACTATATCATAACAATCTATTTTAGATTAATTTTAAAATTATCATTTTTTCACGTAAGATATTTATTTGTTCAAAAATTCATTTTCTTCTCAACGTGCTGTTGGCAAAATAATGAAAATTATCCACTTGGCATAATCTCCAGGATATATATATTAATACATGACATATGACATATATATATGACAGTGGAACCTTGATTTCACGCTTTTCTGGGGACCAAGGTGAAACAACTTAAAATGTGGGAAAATGTAGGACAGAAAAATTTTACAGCATTTTGTTCTACCGTGTGTCCAATTCCTTGCGAGGCCGAGAGATCGGGAGAAGTGTGGCAGGCAGCGCAAGCAGAGATGCCAACATTTTTGACCAATAACGTCCCACTTAAATTTACCCTTGAAAGCATTTTGCTTCACTCGGAATCGTTTGGAGGTTTCGAATGTGCAACACTGTATCAAGATTAAGTTGCAGACTAAACCGTTAAAAGTCAATGGTTTTCATGAGCATTGTTTGCAATCTGAAAGCTCCGAGCTTGAGTTGTTCATTCCTCCGCAACTACAGGTGCCCTGGATAGAACTATGAATGGAGTGAGGAACAGACCTTGAACCAAGAGCATGTTAATTTCATACTGTGTGAAAGAGTGTGGTTTTTGGTTACTTGCCGTGCTACTTCTTTGTGTAATTGCAGTGTGTTTGTGTGTGTGTGTGTGTGTGTAAGTGAGGCGATTGAAATGCCAACCGCAAAGTTCACGTTAGAACAAAGAATTTTTATGTATGACACTTACGTAAAAACAGACTCGTCGAGACGTGTGTAGGCAATTTGCACAGAAATTCCCAGGCGTTTCACCTCCAGGTAGAGAGATGGCTAGACATCTTGTCCTTACATTACGAGAAACTGGATCATTAAATTTTAGAACCCCTAAGCAAAAACGACGGATTCTAACCGAAGAAAAACTTGACGAAATTGGGGCAGCTGTAGAACACTCTCTAAACAAACCTCTATGCCGTGTTTCACAGGAGGTGGGTGTGTCAAAATCATCAGCACATACAGCCACTAAGCTACTAAAATTAAAACCGTACAGTCTCTCTATAGTGCAAGAATTACAACCCCCTGACAATGTAAGTCGATTAAATTTCAAGAATTACGGAAGAACTTTTGTATGTGAATTAAAATTTCATCAAACGATGCCTGGAATGTGTGAATGTAGGTGGACATTACTTTGAACAACTCTTATAACACAGGTTAGTGCTCATTTTGCAATATTAATATACCTAGTCATACCATAAATTCTGTTACGAAATTAATAATGAACTACAGGTAGTGAGCAAGCTAATGTATTAATATTTGGATGATACAAAGGTACAGGTCTTGCCAACACAGAGCACCCATCACTGTTCAAAATGGCTACCTCTGGCCTTCACACAGGCCCGAAGTCTCTGAGGCCAGTCATCGATCGCAGCACCCAAGGGGAAAGTCCGCCACTGCCTTCACAAGAGAATGCTTGAGACTCGCAAGGTTTGGATGCCTCTTCCTACAGACCATGTCCTCCAAAATGGACCACAAATTGTAGTACAATGGGCTGAGGTCGGGGCTGGTGGAGGGCCAATCAGTCGGAGCAATGAAATCAGGCACAATCCTCTGAAGCCACTCCTGTGTGGTCTTTGCCTTGTGGGCTGGTGCTGAGTCCTGCTGGAAGCTCCACGGCTCATTGTTGAACATGGTGCGGGTCATCGATTTCACAAGTGGCTCCAACACTGTCGCTTCGTACACTTTTGCAGATGTTTTCACACCATGTTCACAGAAGTGGAGGTCAGTTGTGACATCGTATGAAACCCCCCCACCAAACCATCACTGAGGCGGAATGATGGCCTCTGAGGATCCGTGGTGTGTTTTCACGAGCTTCGTGGGAAGTCAAGGCATAAACACAGTCGTTTTGACGATTGTAAGACTCTTCAATCATGAAGATTTTTTCGTCCATGAAAAGGATCCTCCTGTGGCCACCATTTGCATAACGCTGAAGGAGTCTTTTTTTTTTGTTTTCTACTCCCTCTGGACCTGAAGCTGTGGAGTGAGGAAGTGACCAGTACTTCGCCGATAAGCGTGGAGTCCTAGGTCACTTCGGAGCACACGCTACATCGACATTTTCAAAATGTTCAGCTCTCGAGCCATCACTGCTTGTTTCCTGACAGGATTTCGTCGAATCCAGGCCGCCACTGCTTTCATGAGCTTCTGGCTCCACATGCTGTGAGGTCTACCTTTCCTGGGGCGGTCCTCAATTGTCCCTGTGTCACAGTATCTGTTGATGGTCCGATGCACGAACATCCTGCTGATATTCAGCATTTTCAGGGTGTTAAAAATGTCCGATGGTTATTTGCCAACTTTGTGCAGTGCGATTACTGCCACACGGTTTTCGTATACACCCCACTCCATTCGACTCGCAGTGAAATTCACCTTTCCGCTACCACAGCCAAACACACAATGATACTGGTTGTTGTTTGATCCAACATTGCGGGGTTACCTTCCCAACCAGTGTTGCCATCCCTGTCTACACTTTGTAACAGAATTTATGATATGACTAGGTAAATATCTACATGCTAAAGATATGTCCATAAAAATAAGAGGAACGTTACTGGTCGAAAATGTCGACATCTCCGCTAGCGCCGCCCGCCACACTTCTCCCGATCACTCGGCCTCGCAAGGAATTGGACGCACTGTATTAGGACAATGAAAACTGAATGTATAATGGGGGAAAATGTAATGCCAGGGAATGTAAAATTGGGGATTCCACTGCATATAAATGCTGCAAAAGTGTCATGTAACATTCTTGCAGGTACCACCAGATTCCCGTACAGAAAAGAATCAGCTGATACTGATGATTAAATCTGAACAGATACGTTCTGATCGTAACACATCAGCATCGGTATCAGCTCAGCTCTAATTTTTTCATAATTTGCATCTCTACTACTACTTTTGATTAATTATAATTACTATGATGAGAATGAATGACGATTAAATTAAAATGATGAAGGGACATTCGCAACGAAACATCCAGTCCAGCAGTCTTCATTTGGAATCTTTGATAGTGTGAAGATAACACAAACAATGAACATGCTCCCCCACCGAGGCAGTTTTGGATTTCCAGGATATTTCCTCTCTCCAAAAGTGGTATCAGCTGAAGCCCTTTCTTTGATATGGATATTGGTTTAGCCCTAATTAATTTAGATGCATGCATATATAGTTTTTGATGAAAACATGAAATGTGAAGTAACACATTGTAGTGTTAATTTTACATGATTCTGAAAGGTGTGAGGTGCATTTTCCTACCGTTTTGTTACAAAATGATGTGAAATAAACTGTAAAATGCAAAATAGAGTTAGAGTTTATTTACAGACGCAACACTTTCTGAAGTTTGAATTATCCTGTGAGTTATGAAATTCACGGAAAATTGATTAATTCTGCTGTAAATATTTGAGAAGCAAAAATGGACCCCGTTATACAGGAATGAACTTAATATTATGGTAACGACATTAGAGATATGTTTATTTTGTGTAGTAAGTGCAGTTTTTAAATCAAATTTAGGATTATATTCACAATTTTAAAACCAAAATGTCATTTTATACACTGCTTTTGAATTATTTAAAATTTTATTTTATTCACCGCTTTTGAACACGAAATTGACTCTGTTTTTGCACCAAAAATTTTGCTTTTTTATTTACCAAAAATATGTGCCTCTACTAATTATCAGTTAATTACAACCATCACTGTATTGGTAATATCTGTGATTACTACGAATATCCTGAAACTGAAATAGCTTGCACTTCTACAAGTAGCATTATTGTCTGTCATTGTTTGATTGAAATTGATATTATGGGTTCTTTAGCATATAAGCTACATTGGCCCATCACATAATACAGGGATAAGCCCCTTAACTATAACAAAATTGAGGACCTCTAACAAAAAACTAAAATATATCTATCAGACACCTCCTTCTTCAATTTTTAAAGCTAATTCATTGCTTAAGATGATCTAAAACTATGCTGTCTCTGAGAACTAAAATAACCTTACCTAGTAAAAAGATTAGGCTGTAAAGGGGCACTCAGCACAAAGGACAATACAGGTCTGTCATTGTTAAAAATGACGCATGTTAAAGATGAAAATAGGCTGTAGATATTGACATGCATAACTTGTGTGCAGGTGATTATACTGTATAGTATACAAATAAATCCAAGGCTACCAATTAACATTACGTCAATGACATTTCACTAAACAATTTCATAATGCAAGTATGAGAATGAGCCAATATCAGTCCTTTATACTAATTCCAATGTTACTTGTAGAAGTGCATGCTATTTCAGTTGCAAGATATCCATAGTAATCACGAATATTGCCAATTATGTAATCAACAGATGGTGATAATTAACTGTAAATTAGGGCTAAGCTATTATCCACCTCTTGCAGAGTGGAAATCATGGAAATTACACAAAATCCATAATTCTCATTATTCTTGCAACATTTTGTGTTTAAAGCCTAACATTCTAGTTCACTACTAAGTTTCTCACTTTATATATCACATTCGTACACTGGAAGTTATTAGCAAATTTTGTCAAATTTTGCTACCAAAAAAGTAGCAGCCAAAATCACCAATAAACCATCAATAGTAGTTACTACCAATATATTAATCAATGACATTCAAATTTACATGTATACAGCAGGAAAATTCTTCACAATTGTAATTCAATGTACACATCTGTTTACAGAAAGTGGCACACTTGTTCGAGTTAAAGTCCAGCTTCGTGCCCGGAAGTACAGCCGAAGTAAGTGTTCGGAAAGGAGCAGTGTTGCTTACTATCAATCAACTTAACCATATGCAGGGAATTTTGTGTCTCTCAGATGGAGGCCTTCATTCATTCAGTAAGAATTCTATGATTTACGAGAGTCACAATTCTACTTTTGTGCTCCATTACGAAATGAACGTGCACGTGTAAAAAAATTTCCCTTCCTGATCCCGACCTCAGGAAATGACTTCCTGACTTTTTGGGATGCAGAGCAGTTGGGAAATCCCAAATGCTCATTTTAAAAAGTTGTTAATTCTCGACATTTTCTTCATTGCAAGTGTCTGGAACTTATCAGAAATTGTTTGTTTTTATTCCAGAAATGCAAAAAAAAATCACTTAAGTTGAAAATGACGTGTAGAATTAGAGATTTTCAGAGCTTCGGGAAATTTCGAACGTTTCCTGTCCTGAAAATTTGTCTGGAAATGGTGATCTTTTGCCGTCCCGAATGTTGAGATTAAAAAAAAATCACGTCCCAATCCCATCCCGACCAAAAAAATTATATCCCGCATACCCCTAAAAAAAAGTAAAGCCCGACAATTTTTATTTTACAAAAATTCCATTTACTGTTAAAATTAAATGAGAGGACAACCATTGACTTATTTTTAATTGCCTGGATGACAGATCTGGGAGGGTACCTCCTCTCATGTGTCCCCCTGGCTGTGACATAAACTCTTCTTCCTTTAGGATTTCTATTATTTTTCCCATCACATATTCAGTGCTAACTTTGAGATTCTGTTTGCCAAAGTGTATGGGGAAGGAGTTTATTTATTCTTCCAGCCTTCTCCTGGACTAGGATAACACTATTTCCGAAAGATTTCTTTTTGCATCATTCTCAGGAATTGCAACAGCCCTATTTCTCTCTTGCTTATTCTCATTTCGTTTTTTCCTTTTCGTTATTTAGTGCTGCTTTTTTCCATTTTTGGCTACTCGCGATGATGAAGAGAGACTCAAAAAGAACACTCATGCTCAGGCCAAATTCGAACCTGGGACCCTTGCATTCTAACGAATTGTGATAATTACTTCATCACGAACGTCAAAAATGAGTTTCTTTTTCAAATAAATTTCAGGAATATTTCACATTTACATTACTTTGATTGTAGACGTGGAAATTCCAGTTAATTAATATTTACGCTGCAATATTTCCGTTAGCCCTTTTCTTTGAATCTGACAGACACAAAATTACCTGCATATGGTTAAATTGATTGATAGTAAGGAACACTGATGCTTTCCGAATACTTACTTACTCAAACGAGTGTGCCACTTTTTGTGTACAGAAGTGTACCACAATAAACTCTCACTTCATAAATTTTCCTGATCTTAGTGTTTAGCGATGACGATTGGGGGGGGAAACAGTTGTTCCCACATTTGCCACTTTTAGGAGGGTGGTAGTTATAAACCTCTGAACAAAACATCAAAAGGAGAGGGGGCAAATGGCATGAACTCTTATCCCTAATTTTCATTTTATTACTTCATTGCTCTTTAAGTATTCCCATGTTATAATTGACATTTTGTAATATTATTATTGCTATTTTTAATGAATGTATGCTTAAAAGTAGGTTTATGTGATCGTGAAGCTGGACTTTAACTCAAACGAGTGTGCCACTTTCTGTGAACAGAAGTGTACATTACAGTATTTTTTTTTCTATTTTTGAGATTCTACAAAACCAACATCACAATAACGTACATTGTAAATTTATTTTATTACAACATACGAGGGGAGAGTGAAAAGTTTTGAGCCTCACATGGAAGGAGCGATGATGCTAGGTAGTTAAAATTTTGGAGGATGTAAGGTTCGAGTTCTAGGAAACTCTGAGCGAACTTTTATAAAATTCACATGTTTTCTTCTATTCTTTTGTCAGGTTGAAAATGAATGAAGTGTCAGAGAAGAGACTGGCCAACAGGGCCGTGATTCGGTACCTCTGTCGGAAAGGCCTCATTGCACAGGCTGCTTTGGTCGAGCGTGGCTTCACCGCACTTCCCCATCCACCTTATTCCCCCGACTTGACCCATCAGATTTCCTTTATTCCCTGCTATGAACAATTCACTTCGAGGATGTCACTTCCACACAGGACGAAGGCAGTCATAGTCATTCAGTGGTGAGGATCTGGACAAATCATTCTAGCAGATGAATGTAAACAAACGGCAACACAGAATGTATAAGTGCATTGATGGTGGAGGGAAAGGGGGGGGGGGGGTGATTATAGAGATTATGTGATCATGTAGAAAAACCATAATGAGAAACTGTAGCACAAAAACCCCTTCCCTGTAAGGGTCAAAACTGTTCACTGTCCCCTCGTACATTGATTACACAGGGGAACAAATTTTTCTCATTTTCTGTTGCATTTGATTTTCAACTTATTCTATGTACTTTATCACCACTGATTTCAAATATGACACTGGTTTTTGCGTAAATATACTACAGTTATCATGCAATTTGAAACTTTTAGTTTTGATAAAAAGTACACCCATTGATATTTACACTGGGGATAGGTGGACAACAGTCCACTTTATGTGTAGGAAGACTAATCGAGACTGGACCTGCATTTTAAAGTGAGATCCAACCACTGTGTGCCTCCACTGGGTATCGAACCCAGGACTCCTTGGTTACAAGGTGACGACGTTCCC
The DNA here is from genome assembly GCF_977018435.1 of Lepisma saccharinum. Taxonomy (NCBI): domain Eukaryota; kingdom Metazoa; phylum Arthropoda; class Insecta; order Zygentoma; family Lepismatidae; genus Lepisma; species Lepisma saccharinum. Next base: position 40,519,448 of record NC_139235.1, on the reverse strand, counting down.
ACTACATCATCGGTGAGGCACTGAAACATATATTTTTCTGTTTTTCATATCAGATCATGGCTTCTTCACTTAAAAATGAGATAGCAGTTGAGTTACTAGCCTCCAGGCCGCAAGAAAAAAAATATGCTGCATTGATAAGCAAAAGTGCCATGGTGAAATTGCAATTATACGTTTTGCGATAGTACATTTTTCTCGTTAGTACGTTTATTTCTGGCGGTCCCTGCCAATTCCCACAAGGCTACATGCTATTATATTTCAGTTATACGATTTTCAGATATACGATTTTTCCAGTTATATGTTCAACGAGTTTAGTCCCAACAAGGAAAATACTTCAGTTATACGTTTTTAATTCTGCTTGCTGGAAAGAATGCTGCTCTTGGAGTTCAAGATTTCCGTGATGATAACATCTGCCACCCGTTCCCATACAGATTTTCTTATCAGCTGAAAACCATGGGACCAAACTCTTGACTTGGAATTCTATTTTTGTCCCTTGCATCAGAGAGAAGTGGAGAGTCTATGCACCCTTGAACAAGATTGGGCTGTGCTAAATAATCCCAAAACCAAGAATACATAATCCTGCTTTTGTTCTTTGCATTGCCTTCCTCAAGTCGTATCTGCCTGAAGCAGATCGGAGAATGATATCTTTCAAGCTGTCAGACAAGTCACTGGCATCACACTTCCCAGCCTATCGTAAACCTTACAAACAAGCTGAAGAAAAGGAGGGGGGAGTTCAGCTGGGTCTTATTACCGTCATGTTTAAAGATAATACGGTTGTTGAAGACAGAGACGTTGCAGTACTTTTTATTATGCAAAACAAAATTGCAGATAAACGAACTATTGAACACTATGACTTATTTTTAACGTGTGAATGTTTATGAAGTAAAGCAGCAATCATACACTGTGCGCCCTTTTCTTTCTGCAAGCGCCATTTGAAATGAGTACTTTCCTCCCTTTTGTTACTGGGATAAATTGAAGATAAAAAGCTATAACTGCTCAACCACTGCATCTTTTATAAAAATTTAAATTCTAAATGTAAGAATGAACAAAAAGCAACACTTTAAGTAACTTACAACAATTAAGAGTCCAGGGGGAAAGCGGGGACAAAATCCCAAAGTTAGAATTTTTCCGTAATTTCACAAAATTTTTGAACGCCGTAATTTCAATCTTTTTTTCAAATTTGCAGTGGGAGCATTACATATGCTCACAGAGTGGTCTTTTGTTGCGTTTCCCTCAAAATTTGGTTCATCCAGCCTCCATAGGGCCGACGCTAGAAGCAAAATTCCGCAATTACACAAAATTTCCGAATGCCGTGATTTCAGTTTTATAATTATTTTTTTTTTCAAATTTGTGGCGGTAGCATTACATATGCTCATAGAATTAATGCAGTGATCACCCTGATGCTAAGCCCGACATATTGAAAAATGGCGGATAAATTCAAGTTTTCAATAAATAAGGAACTAAACACAGTCAAAAAAGTTTTGCATCATCCGAGAAGTGACGAAAATAGCATCCGCAAAACATGCCGAAGCAGACAAGAAATAATGAAGCAGAGCTCATTGTGCGAAGTAACACAGTCGACGTGCAATACCGATCACCACAGACGACTACCGGAGTTGGCAAGCGCATGAGTGTGTTCGAGTGTAGCACCACGGTAGTCGGTGAAGGTTAGTTAGGTGTTCCTTGTGTCCAGTTAGCGAAGGAGAGCGAGTGCAGCTGTGTGCAAGGCATGCCTAGGTGTACGATAGTGCAGTTTGATCGGGTCAGGACCATCACGCTACTGCAGACTGGCATGTTAGAATGGGCTGTAGCTAGGGCTATTGGAGTGGCGCAAAGCGATGTCTGTAGGACCTGGAAGTGGTATACAGACACAGGAACAGTAGCACATCGTCAACGGACAGGTCGTCCACGAGTCACAACACCAGCACAAGGCCGCTATGTATGACTCTCAGCTCGGCGACAGAATACCATGACGGCAAGGAAAATCACTCATGCCCTCCAGACAGCCTCTGGTGTGCGTGTGTCAAAATAAACTGTCCGTAACAGACTCCGAGAAAGTGGTTTACGTTCCAGAAGACCTCTCCGGTGCCAGTACCTGTTGCCACAACATCGGTGCGACCGTGTGCATTGGGCCCGTGCACATTGAAATTGTCACTGGGCTCATGTGCTCCTCACCGATGAATGTAGGCTATGTCTAAAGCCAGATACACGAAGAGGACAGGTGTGGCGAGGCCCTGCACTGCAGGAGCGGCTTCGTGGTGTCCAGGTGGTCCATCCACACCAAGGAAGAGGAATCATGTTGTGGGCAAAGATCATGCTCAGACGTCGAATGCCCCTAATTCCAATTAGAGGGACACAAACAGCTGTTTGTTATGTCAGGGACATTCTCCAGACGACTGTGGAACCATTTCATCAGGAAATTGGCGACTACTTTGTCTTGGTGGATGACAATGTCCGTCCACACCGCACACAGATGGTGCACGATTGGCGAATATCCGTCGCATGCTCTGGCTAGTGCAAAGTCCCGACATGAATTGCATCGAACATGCATGGGCAATGCTAAAAAATGCAATTGCAAACCGTCCTATGGCCCCCACCAATCTTCGTGAAGTTTTTCTTGTGGCACAGGACGAATGGGTCGCTTACCGCAAGATCACCTTGATCGTCTCATCCTCAGTATGCCACAGCGTGTTCAAGACCTTCTTGCAGCCAGGGGAGGACACACCAGGTGGTAGACAATGTTTCTGGTGGATCCGCTATGACAGTGTTCTTGTGACAGTTCTTTGTTTTTTCGACTCCCATCAAGAATTGTGCCATTTCCATTTTAAATACATTTCTGAGAAAATTGTACGTTTTTTGTTCCCTTCTCATTCAACATGTCTTGTTCTTAATTTTTTTCTTTTGTATTCCCACTGACATTGGCAATAAACCTTGTGCTTCATATATGTTTTGTTATTTTCCGTTCTGATGCAAAACTTTTTTGACTGTGTTTATTTGACAATAACTTGCTGTTTGATACATATCTTTCTTATAACACTAGTAACATCAAATACATACAACATGTTAAGTTTTCTGCAGATCATTGACACGGTAGGTAACGGCACCATATTCAAAGCACAGTGGATAATTTCAATATTTCGCATGAGAATGTCATTGACTTGTAATACAGGGTGTCCCACGAACGGCGCAACTGGGAATTAAGAGTGGTGTTACTTTGTAACCGAAACCTGTACATACATAAGTCATACACCAAATGTTAGCCCTGTCCAAGTAGATATTTTTAAACATAGAAACAACAAACGGGGTGCAGTGTTGTTCATGCAGTGTTGCCAAATGTAAGTGAAAGTGTAAATTTATTTTTCCACAAAGCATGGAAAATTGCATGTCAAACATTCGTACGGAAATTTGGACGTCAATTTCCACCTTGGGTAGGTGGACTATTTCGCCATCTATAGTTCAGAGAAGAAAACCGATCGTTTTCGCGTATAGCCAATCCTGAAATGCCTCGTAAAGGCGTACCGGTCCAAATGGGTGTTTTAAAAAAATTATGAGGTACAGTGGCAACACTGTTGATGTTTGAAGGCAACAAAAGGTGTGTTTAGTGATGGTCTATGACATGTGTCTTCTCTGGAAACACTGAAAACAAGAATGGAATTCATACAGGAAACACCTTGGCAAGGGACTTGTTGAAGACGAAGAAAAGCTGTACTACTGCGTTCATGTTTTTTTTTTTTTTTTTTTAGTCAGCAGCTTGCTTATTCCTGAATCAAGTTACAGAAAGGGGGAAGGATTATTGAATTGTAAGGGACACACGAGCATTTCGTATACAGACAGCTGCAGTAAAAAGAAGGCTGCTTCGTGAATACCCATGCACCGTGGTGTGCCCAAGGGGGGGGGGGATCATACTTCCCTCCCCTTTGGCCCAGTATTCCTTAAAAAAAGAACATTGTAGTCAGGAAAAGATGGGAAAATTAGGGCTGACTACTAACAAAAATTAAACTTAAACCCCTCCCTTTCAAAAGTCCTGGGCACGACACTGGCCCTGCACAGCAGTTGCAGATTAATTATCTCTTGTGAGAGGAGATTAGCAACTTTTTTCACTCATTCCTAAACTAATATCTGATAACCGGGATTGGCAAATTATTCTTACTTTCCTCCCGGTAAACAAGAAAGGAAAGTTTTCCAAGCAATTCCCCCCCCCACTCCTTCCCTCCCCTTCTACTAGGAATTATTACGTAGGTAAGGAAATTTGAATAGTGATTGAGCCATGTTCTCAATTGTCCGCACACGTTTTTGTGGGGGAAGGCACAACAAAAAAGACACCAGAGTCACGCTTTTAGAATGTGTTAAAATGCTAGAGGAAGCAGCATTTAATGACGATCGTTTTGGCAATAGTTCGCTTCTTCCCCACTCGTAAGGCAGGAGTTCAAGGTCGCGTGGTGAATGAATAGGCTGCTACAAAAGCAAGGGGGAGGGAGAGGTCGACTGGCATACGGGACAGGCTTCTGCCAAATTTTGTCATCGGCACGGTTTGGAAAATGTATAAAGCGGGGAAACGAGAGTTACAGTAAACGTAAGATCGAGATAAACGTCCTAATGTTCAGCATAGTTTTTTGGAGGGAATCGGCTGAATGGATCAAGCAGGAAAACCTTGCTTGTACTTCTTCCAACCCCCGGCACCTTCGAAGTCTATTTGTCATGAATTTGTGAATTTACAATAACGATTTAGAACAGATTGCTGCAATACAACAAACTTTGGTGTATATGTAGTACTCCTTTTCTTTCTTTGTGTACTTAATTTTACCATTTTAATTATATTTCAATAATACGTTTTTACCCTTCTGTCTCCCATAAAATGTATAACTGAGATTTCACTGTATTTCCGAAAGTGAGCAGATTTTTGTGGACTTTTTTTCAGAAGACAAGCACTCTGTTTACTGCCATGACATCCCAGGTGTTCTCACCCAATTAGGTCTTACCTAGTGCAGTACAAAGGATGGTGATCATTTCTTGACAGTTCTAAGCACTGCATCATGTGTGTTCTCTTGCAGAACGGGAATGTTAATGGATTAGTGCCAGTTGGTCATTCAGGGTATTTGCGAGAAGAACATACTGACATAAAAACACATATCAAATGGGACAAGAATATGATGGCAGACTACTGCTGTCTGGGAGATTGCCCTGAGCATTACACAAAGCAAGAGCTACAGCCACAAATTCTTGCCTGAATAGAAGCTATTTGAACTTTGCATGCCATCCATATCAAATGTCTTATATAGCATTCCGTCTATATGTAGACATATGTGTTGTTATTTTTTTTAAAAAAAAAAATAAAAAGCCTTAAATTCATACTTATATTTTACTATGTTGAATAAACGTTCAATACTCCAAAAAGTGCTGTTATCTTGCCGTATTTTCAAACTGTAATGCATATTATGATGCACTTACACGTGTTTGTGAATAAATTAAGTATATCTTCGCAAAGATGGTATCCAAATTTAAAATGTTGAATTGAATTTTGAAAAATGAATATCACGGTGAAAAATTAAAATTTTGAATTGCAAAAAAACTAGAGCTTATGGAGAAAAAACTAACCTCAGATTTGAAATCAGCACACCGAAATTAGGTTACAACAAGTGCTGATATCAATGCAACAAAAATTTTGTTCCCCAGTGTTATTCACATTTTCCTGACATATGTTCACCACTTAAAACATTTCTAGTTTTATACCCCAAAATGACATATGCCTTACCGTATTGTCAACATTACACTATAAACCATACATAGTAGGAGAAAGTGTCTTTCATATGGTGTCTTCACTTTCAACTTGTCGATGTGTATCAACAAAACCAGTGCTGCTCTATCTGCACACCATGGTCCTGGAAAAAAAATGGAAATACATAAAATTACAACGGCCATTGAAAAACAAACTACTACCATGACAATATTTGTTATTTATAACAATTGTCACAAATAGCACTACATCAATACCAATATAAATACTTCTGCAGATTCCTCATAATGTTGACCACAATATGAACATTGTTGCAACTTAAATTTGATTCATGCTTTTGAGAATAAGATGCAGTTGATAATAATTAAGACTCCTTTCCAAGCAAATGGTGGCCTATAGAACCTATACCAGTAAGTTTCGCAGAATAAAGTTAATAACTCGCTTACGTCTAATTCACCATAAATACATGGCTCTAGACATGTCTCTGTTTTGAACACACTCTTTTCTCACACCAAAATAAAAGCAGATCCCATGAAATAAAGAAATGCTAGTGGCATGTGTGAGTGCCAGCATCTAGTGATGAGTTATAAAGTCAGGGACATAACTTTTCAATCATCCCTCGCATTTTATTGAAAGTATTTGCGACTCTTGAAGTTCTGAGCAATAGAACAATTATAAAATATAACAGTCTATTATGGAGACAAGCAACTACTTGAAAGTTTGTTAATCAAAAGACACAAAAATAACAATATAATAAGACATTAGTATGCTAGCTGTTACATATGCATTAAAAACATGGACATAATAGCTGAATATCAGATTCCAAGGGAATGTTCTACCAGAGGAGTCGGAAAAGTGAACCACAGTTAAGGTGGATGAATGATAAAATGGCTCATCTAGAACATACAGGGATTAGTAACTGGGGAGAAAATGTAAGAAACAGAGAGCATTAGAGGCTGGTGGTGGAGGAGGCCAACCAATGGCTGCAGCCCTTGAAATTCAACTTACCCAGGGTTCGAAGAGTATCAAGAAAATCCCCAAATATTTTCTGTGGATCGCTTTTTGGATCTGGAATATTCTTGAGCTCCTCTTTGAAATCCTGTCCATATATTTCGATTGGATCGAAGCAATGATCCTCTAAGAAATCAATTGCTTTGTAAACATGTCCCTCAATGCGCTGCTCCAAGCTGCCCGGAGACGGGAGTCTGCACTGAATGAGAACTTCTTCTGGTTTAGAGCAATACCTGGAACACAGCAGTTGTACAGAAAATTAGCATCATGGAAGGAAGGAATTTTACACAGTGAACTGAAATAATTTAAAACACAAGTACTATGCAAAGCATAGTGAGCATTGCATTGGTTCATTAACAATCAGCCTAAAATCCTCTCTATTTACAATTCTACCTATCCTCTATCTTCATTTCGGGGCCTCCCTGATGGCACAGTGGTAGCATCGTTGCATTGTAATCAAAGGGTTCGGATCTCACTTTAACTGTAGGTATAGTCCCGATTAGCCTTACTGTGCATAAAGTGGACTTAAAACACTAACTCAATCAAACCTCTATCTTCATTTCAAACATCATTCTCAGTGTATCTGTTATGGTATACAAGAACTGGGGTATAGGTCATGGCAACAATATTTTTTTCTCAAGAGTTATACAGTGGTACCACAATATGATCATATGTCCTGGAGAACATGGCACCCGGGAAGCTGGAGGAAACTTTAGGGAATAGTGTCCTACTCTAGTATGTGCCACTTTTGTTTCTATAAAGTTTGTATGCATTCTGACTTGTAAACACATGTGGTATGATGTTTTCTTTAAGCATGTTTGCTCGCTTCTCTATCCTATACCTGGTACACCTGATCTACATTGTTCATACATTCCACAATACCATAAACTGACCATAACAATTTGTATATTTCTGATTTTTGTGTTGATCCCGCATTCTCGCGAAACAAATAGTTAACATGACTTATGCCCCTACCCTTGTATTTTTCTTTGGTGTTCTACATTGCATGTCTTTTGCTAGCCTATCCTACAATCTAATCATCATAATTGTTTGTTTTTATAGATCAAACCAAATTTTACCCATGCTGATATTAGCTTCAAAGCATAGTCATTTCAGTGTAAAATTTAAGATTTTATTCTCGTAACAAATAAAAAAAATTAATATCTCAGGAACTAAGAATGGTAGAGTTACACACAGTTCATCACAGAACAGTTATAATGTCATGGTCATACAAAGTTCATACATGTTAGTAAAAATAGAAGTGGAAAATTTAAAAAAAATACTTTTTTTCCTGAAAAAATACCTCCACTCCCAAGAAACAATGCTGGAACTTGAAGCTTAGAAACGGCAAGAAAAATAGGCTGCTATATGCCTCACTGTACTACAAAGTACTTACTATTATTTTCCGAGAGAAAAATATGAACTTAAAACAAAGTTTTTCAGTATTATGCAACCTATGTTGTTATTGGAGATTCACATGTAAAAAGATTTAAAATGTTCATTTTCTATTACACAATACATACCGCAACACAGATACTATATCACTTGCAGTCTCAGCTGTACTGTGTAATGTGATCTCCAGCCTTCGAATTTCACCTTCCAGACGACCAGGATCACAGCTGCTATTCAAAAGGGAAGCTGTAAGGCCCAACACTCTCGGTGGTCTTGCACAGTTCTTATACTCTTTCATGATCTACAAGAACAAAAAAAGGAATATTTTATTTTAAATTATATTCATACATTCATATGGATTATTTCTGTGGGTGTGCACCTACATGAAATTTTACAGATATAATGTTAGATTGTCTGTGTAACCACACCAATTTACTATTTAAAAACTAATCTGAAAAATAGGGGTTGTAAAACATACATGTGACTCTCAGGAGCAAAGAATGTAACAATGTAATAGAAGTAGCAGAACAATGGGAATTGATAAAAACACAGATCAAAGAAACCAGTACACAATGTAAGCTAATAAATCTGAATGCCTAATTTAAATTTACTGATGTAGGGTGACCAGTCTGGAACCATGATCAAATTCAAGTATAATTTCCAGTTTTCAAGCGGAACTTTCCAAAAATTCAAGGGTACCAGCAGATGTTTTCTCTACTTCAACCTTACAGCCTCTCAACCCCCTCCTCCAACACACACACACAGACATATTAACAATATGAAGGGTATGTGTGATCCCAATGGAATTCAATTCAATTAAACATCATATATACCGTATTTATGTGTGTATAATGCACGTGCATGTATAATGCGCACCCTGGTTTTTGATAGGGAAAAGTGACAAATAATTAATTATGTCTCATATATAATGCGTAGTACAATCCAGGTTCAAGAAATGGCTTTCTTATTTTAGGTCGTAAAACTGTTGCTATGTACCCTCTTGTGTAAACAATGGGTCAGCAACCCACACCACCGCCCCCCTCTCCCTCCTCTTATGATGGTATGGGTCATAATTACACTCCCTAGAGGAGATTTTTAAATTTTTTTAAGCATTCAGTGACAGAATTACTTACGTATTATTAATGTATTGATATTGTAAATCAATTATATCGTTTACCCATTGTACGTACACTTAATTAAGAGTACACGAGAGGTGTCACTAGCTCTCAGCATAACAGTCATAATTCTGAACTTTCTCACAAGATGTCACTCTATTGCTCTTGTAAAGGAAAGACATCGAATCGCATTGACCTCACAAATCGATCTAGAAACTGCATAACCACTAAATAAAAATGTACTTGACAATTAAATACGGTAATTTAGGTAATCTTGTCACTGATCCTTAATGCACCACTTTTACGGAATAAACTGTATTAACCATTAATGTTGTTCTGCACCTGTACGAGTTGCAGAAGTTGAATACGTGTGGGGAACGGAACTGGAAATGGAAGTGGATTAGCGGAACGGAAACTGAAACACAGTTGGGATGGAGGAACGTGGAGACTTGGTCGGAATGGATAGGACCACTTGACATTGTATGTCACATGATCGTGTGGAAAGAGAATGGATCTTCAAATGGAAATTTGCTTATAGCTGAGTGCTTATAGGAAGGATCTAGTTGAGCACCAACAGTCGAGAAACAAGATGTGAGTTGTTTCGGGTGCCAATTCAGCCCTTGTCAGATGTTAAAAGTGAGTTTTCTTTGGCTGACATTTCACGCCATTGCTTGTCCTTGCAATTGGCTCCATAAGTAGAAAACGCTTCTTACATAGGTGATATCTGGAAAATTTGGACGTTGAGGATCCTTGGATCATTTTCTCTGAAGTGCACAGTAGTACTACTGAAACAATGATATATGAGTAATATTTGCATGCAAGTGTGTGCTTCGTATAATTAACGTGGGTCGCTTAAAGTTTTCAAATCATGCCGTTGGCATAAAAGGGCTATGATGCCATTTGCAAGCTAGTTTGGATTAATACGCGAATAAGGTCCATTTCAAGACGAAGGTATCGTTTGTGTTCTTCGGAATTTTGCATTATGTACAAGCACCTATTCACATATGTTGAATAGCTTCAGGGAGGGAAAAGAATGTCCCTGTCACGTAACTTAGCTATAAATAAGTAAAATAAGAAAGGGAAAGGGTTTGTTGAATGTTCTCTAGTTGATCAACCAGGTAGTACTCATGACATTATAGAAAGGCCCATTAGTATCATACAATGGAAAATCAATCGGTCTGATGTACACTTTGGTTTGTTTTTCTTGATTTGCATTTCTTTATTAACATAAATAATCTTTGAGTAAGATTTTTATTGGTATTGAACCAAAAACTAAAGTCAAATTCAATGCTACATTTTAGCAGTAAGATGCTATTAAGTGGTATTGGGTATGGCATAAGGTAGCGCATAGTTGCTGAATTACGAGAATTTTCATGGTACGCTCGAGTGCATTGGTAATTGTAGCAAAACTGTTATGCTGAAATTTATTTTCTTTCTTTGGATGAAGAACTGTCAAAGTCACATGTTTCATATTGTACTGAAAGGGTAGTTTGATTTTGGGAATAAATCTGAGTTTGTTCATTCTGCCACTTTGAGATTTTACCCAATGCATGTTGACCTCATGAGAGGTTCATCACGGTGTATATTGTTGTATTAATCACAAACCTTTCTTCCAGCATGGGAGGAGTTCAATGCTTGTAGTGGTCGCATGTAACCATGTTGCATGACACTTTTGAATCATAGTCACATAAGATTTTGTTTCGGCATAAGGAGCAAAAAAGGGGCGTTTGTGCTTGCACTCCTTTGTTCGTATTTCATCATGAGATATGGATCATGGTCAATCCCTCTTTAGGTTATGTCTTGTGTGAAAGCATTTTGAGGGTGGTTCCACAATTTTCTAACTGAATTAATATCTGGTCCAAGAAGAGTACGATGGTTGGGAGTGTGTGAACTCACATAACAAAAGAAATATTACCAATGACATTTCATACAGGGTGAATGCGGGGGATGTGCAAGATGTCAGTAACTAACCACTAGTTCCTAACAAATGACTTTGTCTGAGTCACTGTACAGGGTATCCATGAGTGGATTAAATGCAATGAAAGAATAGTCCTTTTATTAGCTAAATATTCATACGAGGCTTGTTCAAATAGTAACATTTCTGAAATTTCGAAGGTTGGGATATCAGTAGATTTCGTTATTAAATATATTGTTTAGATTAATTGTACGGGATTTATGCAATTCCGTTGCCGCAGAACTTCAATCGTAGCTCCTATCACCGCAGGCGAGACACACAAAGGACCTTGTGTTTGTAAAATTTGAAATTGTTATTTAATGGGAGTAGTTTGGTATTCAGGTTTGGGGGTACCATTGGTTGTGAGTTGACCACACCATTGGCACACCGTTTCACTCTGTGTTTAGCATCCCAAAGCTTTCACTCTTTAACCACCTTATTTATTCTGTAATAGTAGAAAGCAAGATCAAAATTACGTTATGGATTTGCGGTGCTCAGGAAGTTATTGTCTATTATTTCTTGCCCAAAGAATACCACTGATAAGCATCCGTTGTGGTAGGAGGTGCATGCTCGAATTCTGACAGAATGGCACTGCTATTCTTGCTGTCAAAGAACATTACATTGCGAAGTGAAAAATCTTGGGAAATGGCCTCTAAACTTTTATACACGGTTTTGCTCAATCCTTCTGCAAAACAAAAGTTACCCGAAGTAGATTGGTCAAATAGTCTACGAGTTATAACATTTTTTGTCAAATAAGTGTACGATTTTAAAATTCGCGCCAAAGGCCTCGGCGGAACCGAGGTTACTTTCTGATGACCCCCTCGCCAGAGTAAAGGTTAATGTCACCACCTGGAATGGTATACTGCTGCCATATTCAGAAACTGCAGAATTTAAGCTTTACAATGATATGATAGGGTTCCATAAGCATGAAAACAATGTGTCACAAAATCATGGAATGACCTTGTACGGTTTCATGTAGGCTGTCTGAATTATTCCGTGCATAATATGCACCACAGTTTTTTGGGGCAAAAATTTTGGAAAAAAGTGCACATTATACATTAGTAAATATGGTATTTCAAATATTTAATTTAATCTGCCATTTCACATACTCAGAATCGAAATGATCTACAAACACAAATGTTTCGGGATATACTAATCTACAAAAAATTGTTGATTGTACTCAAATTTACCTCAACAACTTCAAGATGATATCTTGCAATAAATACGGAGAAACTAGTACTCACTTTATCCGCAAAACTGTCTTTTCTTCTTTGTTCTATTAATTTCAGTGGCCAATGCCACCATCCTCGTTGGAACTTGTTGTACTGTTGCTAGTTTCTCCGTATTTATCTACTAATGAGTCTCTTGAATTATCTTGCAATAATGTTACATCTGTCACATAGTGTGTTCTACAAAGGACACTAACAAAGTAAACAGATTGAGAGAATTCTGATTTATTTTCCAGGCAGATATATTTTTCTTCATCGATTAAAATAAAAGCTAAACTGAGAAAAACTTGCCTCAGGGAATTTATAAATATTTACAAATTAAATGGGATTTGGATTAGTAAAAGTTGCTGTTTTTTCATGTCTGAAGAGAAAAATTGCTCCAGAATTCAAGAATAATCAGGGTTGCTACGATTGATTTTGATTATGAAATTCCCTGACATTTCCAGGTTTTCCAGTCCAAAAATGACTTTTTTCCCAGAAATGTTTATCATCATGATTTTTTTGCTTTTGAAACTTGCATTTTTCAATTAAATATATAATTCGTTAATTTTTATGAATATTCACTTTCACAACTTTTTTTTAGCAAATTTCATTCCACACACACAAGAAACGTGAAAATTTGAAGGGTAAAATGTAAAATTACAATTGGCATCAAATGTATTGGGTGCTACAATCACGTGCATCTAGCCTTCAGGCTAAGGTAACAAAGGTGCATTATTTCATAACAGATCTCCACAATATAAAAACAACAGAAAAAGTTCATAAACCATAGACAATTTTTGAATTTCCGGTAGAAAATGCTGCTTTTTTGCTTCCATTTATAAGTTCACAGCATTTAGAGAAATTTTTGTTGCATATAGGAATTCTATAGGAAATACCAACAAGACAAAGATCTATAAAATAATAGACTATAAACTCACCTTCACCAACATTTCCAATAATTATTATCATATTGTTAATGTACATTAGTTATCAATCAGATATCTGGACTGGAAGTTTTACTTTGATATTCCTTCTAATATCTAGTATTATAAAAGTGAAAATTTATTACAGAAATTCGAAGGAACCATAATTTTGCACAAGACAGAGAATCATAAGAATGAAAGAAACAAGTTTTTTTAACCGAATTATCTTTTGGGAGTGGAATCACAAGAACCAAATCCAGAAGTGGAAGTGAACTTCTTGTTCATTTTGCAACCGTTTCTCTTGCAGTCACCAAAATGCATGTAAATTCCAGAGGATCTGCAAAATTCCCTGACAAGCCAAATTCCCTGACATTTTCCCATTTCCAGAATTCAAGGAATTCCCAGTGGGTAGCCACACTGTGATGTTTCATTAATTACTTTTATTTGATGATCAAAGTCTATTCAAATTAAATAGATCCCACATTCAATCTAAAATTCTTGTCAAGTGCCTCAGTTATCATACTCAAGTTAATGAACCAGGAAAATAGACATAGTGAAGTAATCAACAGTGAGATAAATTTGATAATTCCATCCTGCAAATGAGGATCTTCATCAGGAAAAGTAAAAACATGTTAAAGGTGAGGAGGATGGTGGACACACAGTAGTACGAAAAAGGAAATTGCAAATTAAATTATGTATGGTGCCATTTATTTGAGCAATTTAGAAGCTGTGTGCATCATGTTTGTCCTTGGGTGGAGCATAGTCCAAGCTGCAGGAGTCTTGAATGGATCGTAACTGTTTAGGATATTAACCCTTAGACGACCAAGCGTGTTTTCCCGGTAAACACATGAACGACAGAGGAGTTCTCTGCAGGAATTTTAAATTTCCACATGCTTTTATATAAAATGTTATATCTCTGGAACTAAGAAAGCTGGAGTTACAAATTATACCTCTCTTTGTTCAGTACAGATGTGGCTATAAGCCTATGACATAGAAAACAAATTTTCCGTTATCGGGTAGAAGAAGAAGAAAGAACAAAAACTTGCTTTTTATTTTTTACGAAATTTGAAAATCGGCAGGCCCCACGCGCCGATGCTGTGACGTAAATGTGCAAAATTGTACCAGCACATTGCCTGATATGTTTTGCACTATCGTTAGAGGCACGCAAATTTTGTTTTTAACGAAAACACGAAATAACATGCTGTAATGTTCATTTTTCATGTTTCTGAAAGGTCTGAGGTGCATTTTTTCTACCCTGTTCTGTCACGAAATAATGTGAAATGAACTGCAAAATGTGAAATTGACTCAAACACGAAATTTACTGTTTATATACTGACGAGACACTTTCTGAAGTCTGAAGTATCCTGTGAGTTATGCAATTCACGGAAAATTTATTAATTCTGCTGTAAATATTTGAGAAGCAAAAATGGACCCCTTTACACAGGAATAAACTTAATACTCTCGTAACCACATAAATGTGCTATTAGAAGAGATAAGTTTATTTTGTGTAATAAGTGCATTTTTTAAATCAAATTTAGGATTATATTCACAATTTTAAAACCAAAATGTCATTTTATATAGCACTTTTGATGTGATTACTCACCGCTATAACACCAAAATTTTATTTTATTTACAGCTTTGAACCTAAAATCGACTGTTTTTGTACCGAAATTTTGCTTTTTTATTTACCAAAAATATGTATCTCTAACTATCGTACAAAAAATCACACACATATTCAAGATACTTTCAGGGGAAAAAAATATTTCCCAATGTGAAGCACCAGTTCTTTTTTGAGTGGGAAATTTGAAAATCAGCGCACGTACATAATTTTTTTTTTTAACTCTGAAACTAAGAACACTGGAGTTACAAATTATACCTCGTTTTGTTCAGTACAGATGTGGCTATAAGCTTAACATACAATCCAAAGAAAAACTTGTTTTTTTTTACGAAATTTGAAAATCGGTGGGCCCCACATGGCGATGCCATGACATAAATGTGCAAAATTATTATTTTAGTGCATTCCTTCCCTTGGTAAAAGTGCCATTACAAATCCCAGAACTGAGAAAATAACAATAATAATTTTTTTAAAAAAAATGGAACAACATTTATGGAGGGCTGCCCCCTCCCCAATATAACCCAAATGAAATTAAACCTTACTGGTTGTTTATCACATACCTCAAGACTTATGCAGAACTAAAAACATGTATATCCGAACAAAAACACAGTCACAGTATGTCCCAAAAGTCAGATACTACATGCAAAAGCATCTTGTACCCTATAGGGGACGACGAACGGTTGTTGGCGTAAATACCTGCTGTCCCCCAAAGGGGGCACGCAAATGGTCGTCTAAAGGTTAACCCATCTATCGTTTATCTCTTTTTGCATCCACTTTGTTCAGTCTGTCATTTGTCGTATTTTGTTGCCATGCCAGCCTTTCGCATGCACACAATGTGTGATTCAATAGATAATGTTTACCACAGTTTAGCATGTGCAATGTCATTCTCGAGAATTAATTTTGCTTTACACACTTTTCTGTAGCACTCATCCTGAATTTTGTATAAAGTTAGGAAAACATTTTTTGTATATACATTGTTATCACAGTCAACAAATTTTCCTTTATTTCATTTTGTTAAGAGTGAGCTGATACAGATCCTGGTCAATACTTTTGCAGAGCCTGCAAAAATACCATGCAGCACTTTCACGGAGCCTATACATTCAGGAAATGAGGCAAAATGCATAATTTCCATTAATTCAGCAACATAATTGTGGAAAGGAGTGAATTTTGCAATTATGTAATTATCTCATGTGAAATTATGAACATTTTAAAGCAAATCTATGGTAAATTGATATGGCATAATTCCAATAGAAAACATGTATCTTAAAATATATACATATCCAAACAACTTTGAATTGTTACAATTTCCAAAAAATCTAGTTGATTCTGTATCCTAAAAGATAAAACTGAAGAACGAGAAGAACATAAATATTCCAGGATCCCTTACAGGAAGATGTCAATCAGGAAATATGGAAAGGTTTGACAATCTGTAAGAATATCAACAGTTGTATTGGTTCAGCTCTAATCAATAACATTTGTCAAACATCCTCAGTATGATGATAAATCAGACTTTGGATACTATTTGCTTCTCTCATCTTGTTCAATTTTCAATATTTTGGCTCCTCTTAATCAGATTGCTTTCTTTAATGGAATGTTCTCATTCCTGTGGGAAATCTCATTTGTTTCATGCATTAAAGATCTTCTTTAAACTTTTTTTATGTGGCACACAGACCATTTATCACAGTTACAACCTCAATTATTAAAACAAAACAAAAAAACAGACAGCTCAAAGTGTCCTGGTTTATTCCAATCTTTTATGTTCTGTAAAATATGTTGTTTTTTTTGTTCCACACCATGTTTTGGGTTCTGGCTTTCGGACACGTGCAGGTTCGAATCTCCAGGAGGAAGTGTTATCAAGTTCTCTTTGAGAATGAGTAGTAACCCAGTAACAGAAACCTACAACAACGACTGGGGGTTCTTCGTGCTGACCACACCTGACCACGTAACTGATTGGATGATCTCCCACCTCGGGTGAATAAGTGAGTAGTATTGGGTGGGAGTGATACCAGCAGTAGGTAGGTAGGCCCAAGCCCTCAATGGGCCCTTGCACCATGGGTTATTATAAAATATGTTTTTAATGTCGGAAACGATTTATGTACTGGTTCAAGACAAACCTTCCCATGTTTCCTGATTGACGTCTTCCTGTAAGGAATATTTATGTTCTTCTCATTCTTCAGCTTTATCTTTTAAGATACAGAACCAACTAGATAATTGGAAAATTTGTCAAATGAACAATATACAGTTGCGTATCAGACAACAATCATTACTTAATTACTAATCTTGATTAATTATTGATCTGTTACATCAAAACTTCCCAAAAAAAGTTCTCACCTGACACATAGGATGCTGTCGTACAGCCCTATGACACTCATCAAAAACAATCAAATTGATGTCTGACATGTGAATATACCCATCATACAGAATCTGCAGGCAGATGTGGCTTATCATGACAAGAACCTGAAAAAAATAAAATTTTTCAGGATGCAAACAAATTAGGATAAAAAATTGCTCCAAATATGAAATTACTCATACTGGAAAGTACATAGCCTTACATGCTTTAAAATCAAGCATTCATGCCTGGTTTTACTGTATTTTTAGAGTTTTGGTTTTGTTCCTGTTTCCAGATTTTAATACACGTAAGACTATGTAGGATAAAATGCAAGTTGATGCACATATACATATATCAATGACAGTTGGTGACCCTGTCCAAATGCAGGTGCGTACGCACAAGAATCTCCAATGCAAGGATCACAATCATGCTGTCATGCAATGCTGGCTGATGCAGACACAAATCATGACAGTGTGGGAGTTCATCTGAACGGGTTCCGAGAATCACCATCAATCCATGCCACAGGAGAACAGCAGAAAGAGTTGGGTCAGACAATGGAGAGTCAGAGGTCTCCAATTTGGAGGATGCATATTCTCCAGTAAGAGGTTCTTGCACCCAATTGTTTGCACTGACAATGCTAGATAGTGTACAGAAGTAAGAGCTCTTCGCTTGCCATAATGTCACAATTGAATAATGCTCGACCAGGCAAAAAGAGCAGCATACACTCGAAGCCAGGTAGTACCATGCGTAACAGTCATTTGTCTGTGGTAGTGGGCCCTCAAATAAGAATAGTGAAGTGAAAACTACAGTGAAATTGAAACTTAAGTGAACATAGTCAGCAACTCCATGTTAAAATATAGTTTAGTCTATCTTACCAATAAAGTCATATATGAAAATGAAATATCTGATTGTGGGTTGAAAGTACCTAGGCTTGTGGGTTGGAGACTTAATAGTGGCAACACTACTGTATATACGTCATTAAACAAAACCAGTGCTTCTCACTTATACCGCACATTAGTTTGATACCTAACCTACCTCCCAGTAAATGGACTCCTCCTTCCAACACTAGGTGCATGCCCAGTGATGAGAGGAATGGAGTATCGTTGGAGTTGTCAGTCTAAAGTTGTGTAGTCACAACAATGTTTCCAAAGCAGGAAAAGCAGAGTTGGAAAAGGATGGAATGTGTGCATGGCAACACAGTAACAGCATCATCAAGGTTTCGTGAGGTGTGCGGGAACCTGCATTGCCTGTGACCTGCGTTACAAAAGAGGCGGCGACACTTTCTGCTGAATCCTCCCATCATTTTCCAGGACAATGCTCGGGTGCTACCCATGGCTGATTTGTTAGCTCGAAGGGGCTGACAAGTGCTCTACCATCCCCCATACTTCCCGGACTTTGATTTGATCCCTCAGATGAAGGGCATTCACTTCTCAACTGTTCCAGAGATTCTTCAGGCAATAGACCGGTCCATTCGAACAATCATCAGAACATGCACTGGAACGGGTTGTACACAACGCTGATGAACTACATCAAAGGGTTGTAAAAGTTTCATAGAGGTATCTCTTTTATATCATTTGTAAATAAATAGTTGCCACTATTAAATCTCCAACCCACGTACATATTTTTCTATGATTATAGCCATATTAAATTGATGATCGATTGTATGTTATTAATGTATCTTATTACTTCAAAGAATGCTATTATCCTTTCCAGAGTAGACAATGCACTTTTGATACAAATTTTGATTTAAGCAAATCTGTCACATTACCATCTATAGATATTCACTCTCATATATATCCTATTTAGGTCTTACATAGTAACATACAGACTTATTATTAAGAACTACAATTGATTAAAGCAGTTTCCTTCCATGTAAGAGTTTTAGGTTGATTGATTGATTTGGTGTTTTAAGTCCACTTTATGCACAGTAAGGCTAATCGGGACTGGACCTACAGTTTAAAGTGGGATCTGAACCACCATGTGCCTCCACTGAGTATAGACTACGGGACCTACTGATTACAAGGCTACCACTGTGCCATCGGGGAGCCCCACGTTTTAGGTTGAGAGTGCTGCTTGTTAGGCTCTGTAATAAGGAACTAACTCCCATGTGGAGATAACACTTGCCAATCATTCCACCATGATAGCGATAAAAGTGAACAAAAAAAGTGGTCCCACACAGGACTGTATTCTTTGGTGTCCTGATACTTCTTAGTGCAGTGCATGCTATACCGCCTGAATGGAACGTGATCGGATGAACATTGCCACTGTTGTGATTTGTGTCTGAACCAGCCAGCTTGATTGTGATTCTTGCAGCTGCTTATGCATGGGAAATTTCTGCTCCTGCTTTCATACAAGGTTACCAACTGACACTAGTAGATACAGTATGTGTCATCCTGTAATTTCATGGCTTCTGGCAACAATGAATATGTTATCATACACAAGACGTGAAAAGTGCTTCCTTATCAAATAACTTACATCAAAAAGTATGATTCGGCACATTTCTGAGAATAATCACGCTACACAAGCTCAGGAATTATACATTTGAACCTTAGACAAGGCATGTCTGACATTTTATATGTTCCCAATTTCACTAAATCATCATTCATCCTCATCACTGCAATTAACCTAAAGGGTTCTACACAAAATAAGAAATCAAATTACAATCATGACGATAACGAAAGAATAAAAAGGTGCACAAAAAGTCATTCTCCATGTTAAGCGAGAAAGTTAATTCGTTTTATTTCATTTTTGTGATAAGTTGAGAAACATTGAATGTTTTGGGAAGTATGCATTTGATGTACCCAACATATACATAGAATGCAAGAAACTGAAGTTGGTGTTACACGTTTCTTGGATCTACCATCAATTAATCAAGAAGAAAATTGAACGCTCATAATGATGCAAAATATTTTCACCAAAAGTACACTAAGCATTATTTCAAGAGACATGTAGACAGTTTCTATTTCAGTTTTATAAAAATTAAGATACAATTTACAGATCAATAATATGACAGGGCAAAATAACAATGGATGAAACAAAAATGTGAAGAAATTGAAGAACTGGAAAAAAGAGGAAGGTATGACTTGATGTATCGTGAAGTAAACTGCTTGGGCTTCCAAAAGAAGAAATGGAAAACAATGTGGATGATAGAAGACGAGGAAGGATGTGAAATCACAGACAAAAAAGGAATATCAAATGTGTGGGGAAAGTACGTTGAAGAGCTCTACCAGAAAGAGAATCGCCCAGATAGTCTGAATGTAGAAAATGAAGACGACGTGCCTGATGATGAGAAAGGATACTATATCCTGAATGAAGAATTTGAGCAAGCACTCAAAGAATGGGAAAGCAACGGGCACTGATGAAATTCCTGTTGAACTTATCAAATGCCTGGGAGATGGAAAAAGAGAAATACCGGTACTACACTTATGCAATGAAATCTATGAGAAAGGGGATTGGCCACAAGATTTCACGGAGACTGTTTAGGTACCTCTGCAGAAGAAAAGTAATGCCAGAAAATGTTCTGAGTACAGGACAATCAGCTTGATATCTCACTCGGCAAAAATTCTTCTAAGAATTCTGAACAGACGCCTATACTCGAAGGTCAGTGGCGAGTTAGAGGAAGAACAGTTTGGTTTCAGGAAAGGAAGAGGCACAAGGGATGCAATTGGTTTACTGAGGACCATTGGAGAAAGATATTTAGAGAAAGGCAAGGAGGTGTTTGTAGTATTTGTAGACCTGGAGAAAGCCTTTGATAGAGTGAATTGGGTTAAACTTTCAGAAATTCTGAAGAAAATTTGGGTAGATTGGAAAGAGAGGAGACTTCTAAGCAACTTATACATGAATCAACGAGTTAAAGTGAGAACAGGAGACGAAATGACAGAAGGCTGTGTAATTGGAAGAGGAGTACGACAAGGATGCTGCCTATCGCCTACTTTGTTTAATATCTATTTAGATATAGTGAAAAATTGTTTCCAGGGAACAGGAGGTGTCAAATTGGGAGGAAGAAGAATAAACTGCATAAGATTTGCTGATGACATGGCATTATTCGCTGAGGATGAAATAACCATAAATAGTATGTTAGAAGAGTTAAACAGCAGCTGTGAGCAGTATGGGATGAAGATTAATGTAAAGAAGACAAAGGCAATGGTTATTGGACGGAAACCAAGGAATATTAATGTGAGAGCAAACAGTGAAAGAATCCAGCAAGTGGATAGCTTCAAGTACCTCGGATGCACTATAAGCAATGACATAAGCTGCAAACAAGAAGTGAAAATGAGAATCGCAATAGCAAAAGAAGCTTTCAATAGAAGAAAAAATGTTTTTTGTGGACCCATGGACATAGGTCTAAGGGAAGAGATTAGTGAAATGTTTTGTGTGGAGTGTAGCACTATATGGTGCAGAAACCTGGACGTTAGAGAAACGACTCGAAGCTTTTGAAATGTGGACATGGCGACAAATGGAGCGTGTAAAATGGACGGACAAGGTGGGTAGAAACGAAGCTGCACTGAAAAGAGTTGGTGAAAAAAGATCTATACTGGAGACCATCAAGAAGAGGAAAAGAAACTGGTTAGGACACTGTCTAAGAAGGAACTGCCTGCTAAGAGATGCCTTGGAGGGAATGGTTGAAGGAAGAAAAGTCCATGGAAGAAAGAGATATCAGCTTATGGATGATATTAAATTAACTGGGTTGTATGCTATTACGAAGCGTAAGGCGGATAATAGGGAAAGCTGGAGATTGCAGTGAAAAACCTGCCAATTAGGCAGAAAACAATGAATGAATGAATGAATATATGTAATTTATTTTATGGTTGGTTGTTGAATCAAATTTGTCATTGTGTACTGTAGGAAAACAAAAACACCCAAAACAAAAAAAAACCCTCCCTCTCCCCCTCTGTTTCTTAGGCTTTCCACTTTTTAACATTATAGAATAGCCAACATTGGTCCAAAAGGTAGAAAGCTTAAAAATATACAATATGAAGATGGAAGAATGCCAGCTCAAATACATATCAAGTCTGGGTAATATTTTTTTTTCCTGGAAAAGACCTAAAACAGTCAAAGCACCTCCCCTACTTGTTCCTACAGCTAGAAAGGGGAATTACCTTGGAGTTGGTTGGGTTTACGCATTGCTTCACTTTTATATTTCCCCCCTTGTGCACTCTGAACTTTATGTACAAAATTGAATTCTCCACCAACCATCCCTGCTCCTTCAACGTTGTTGTCCTCACAATAGGTAGCATTGAAGGGAAGTTATTTCTTCGCATCTCCTCAAAATTCTAAGTACGATAATGTCCAACTTTCCATAAATTTGTGTGGAATTGTACTGTATTCTTCTTAACTCTTTATGTAGCCTATACATCTCATTCCTTCCATAACATTTAGAGTTTGTTGAACATATTATTACAATGGTGCATTTTACTCACTATCAATTCAAATAAAAATACATAAATAACTTACGTGAGTGAGTAGGAATGTTTCAGAACAATGTTTCGGAAGTCTGTACTACTTCCTTCATCAGGTAATAAAATAAAAAACCTAAGGTGCCAAACATGGTATGGCGTTGTTAAATCGTAAGTTGAGGATAGAAAAGGTAAAAAACTTACGGTGACAGCATAAAAACTCCGATGGAAATCTTCGCTGGTTAAAAATTCCCTAAGTTAAGAGGGGAACGCGGGAGAGGAAATTTCACCTTCCACGCAGGATAGGAGCGCTCACAGTCCATATGTTCCACCCAACACTCACGGAAGTCATTAGGGGACTGTAATAGGTCTTCAACTTTTATTTGTTTTAGTTGTGGTTTTTGTTTTTAACTTAGGAAATTTTTAACCAGCAAAGACTTCCATCGGAGATTTTATGCTGTCACCGTAAGTTTTTTACCTTTTCCATCCTCAACTTACGATTTAACAACGTGGTACCATGTTTGGCACCTAAAGTTTTTTTTATTTTATTACCAGATGAAGAAGTAGTTCACTTCCGAAAAGTTCCGAAACATTCCTACTCACTCACGTAAATTATTTATATATTTTTATTTGAGTGTTTGTTGTTGTAAGTATTACACTATTTGATTTGATTTCATTATAATTGGATATGACTTTCTCCCAATATCATGCTTACATTTCTTCACCAGAGAATAAAAATAAATAGCATCCTGTGCCTTAATGCTTTGTTTGATAACCCATTTCTGGCTTGCATGCCTTTATTTAGAACCATACCCAATTAAGGATCCTTGAATGTTAACCTTGAATACAACGAGACATATGAAATGTGCTCTGATGTAATTTCTTTCAGTCAAGTTGGAGAATTTATTGTTCCAAGATCCATTGATTGTGTATGTACAGCTTTAGGCATTTTTGTAATAATAAATGGGTTTCCTAAAAAGTATCTAACTATAAATTTAATGCACTTCTTGACCATTACTAATATAGGCACCCGGTATGTGAAGACTTTATGAAATTAAAAATTCTAGGTGATAATGATACTTTAAATATTCTCTTCAGCAAATACTACCTTCCAAATATACTGTCAAAGTCATTTACCTGATTATTTTGCAATTCCTCTTTCCACTCATCCTCAGTCCACAGATCGATTGTACTACTGGATGCATACTCTCCCACTGAAAGATCTGTTAAATGCCTTATATAGGAAGCTTGCTGAGTAACCAAAGAAACAGTATCCACTATATACAAGGTTCTTTTCCCTCCTTTGTTAAATGGCCTGGAAAAAAAAGATGCATGCTAGATATACTTCCAAATGTTTCACCACAGAGAGAGGCAATATTATACAACCGTCTCAGTAATTGATTTATTTACCTAATTAATTTAGTTGATGGCTTTGGTGTTTGTGTTATTAGGATTACTTTGAAACCAATCAACTGATTATTCACTTGGGCTGAGAGGAAACTGATGTACCTGTAGCGGCTGATACCACTGGAATCATTAGTGGAAATTATTGGTTCAAATTGTTTGTGAATTTTTGTTTAAGTCCACTTTATGCACAGAAAGGCTAATCAAGACTGGACCTACAGTTTAACGTGGGATCCAACCCACTATATTTGTTCGAATCACACACACCTGCCATACTTTTCTGGAGTTCAGGTATCTTGCAGCTCCACCCAAATACTACATGTGTGATACTTTCACAGTCTAATCATCCTGTAAATTATGCAAAATGAACAGTTCTCTTCTCGCACAAATATATAATAATTCCGTGTGTGTGTGTGTGTTTTGCTGACACAGTCACCATCCAGGGAAGGCTGTTAATGGTGAGTGAGTCACCAAAATCAATAAGTGAATGAAGTAATTTTTCAGGAAAGGCCCACAGATTTAATATAAATTTGTGTAAGAAGTGAATTCAGCCAAACTTGTGCTATAAATTTAAATGATGCACCAATTACCTCTTACGTACTTCTTTGAATATTTTAAATTAAAACTCTGGTAGCGTGATGTGGTGTAGTTGCAATGGGCATACTTAAATATTAATATTTATAAATATTTTGAACATAGCTTTAATATTTGCAATGTTAATCATCAATGGGTATCAGTATGTTTATTGGCTAAGTCCAATTCACTTATTTTATTTTTTAAGTCAGTTATTTGGTTTGAGTTGGTGTTTTAAGTCAACTTTATGCACAGTAAGGCTAATTGGGACTGGACCTACAGTTTAAAGTGGGATCCAAACCACTATATGCCTCCACCGGGTATCGAACCCGGGACTCCTTGATTACAGCTATGGTTCAAAGAGTAATAAATTATACACATTTACAGAAACTGCAACATTCACAAATAACACAACCCCTTTGGAACTAGGGTTTGATTGATTTCTTTAGTTAGCTTCTCTGCCACTTTCGGCTACTTGCAAAACTGAGGATGAATGGTGATATGATGAAATTGAAATTGATGAAAGGATAATCACACATGGACAGCACATAACACAAGCTGCAGAGAGGATCGTACTGGCTGTGGATCCAGACGTCAGAGCCTCGTCTGTAAAATGCAGCCCAGCCAGAGTGTACTACATGGAAGAAAGTTTGACACTTAGGTACTTTCTGAAAGGGTCACTCCTTACACCCCAATACTAGGGATGAAACAGACTAATCAGCAATATATTGAGATCATCTGTTATTTCTATGAAGGTCAGTCAATAAAGAATGAGAAAAAAAATTATTACCCCTCACACTATTTAATACTGAGTAATGAATTCATTTACTCTTTATTGACTAGCATTATCCTGATTTTCACAACCTTTTAAAAAGTTTGAGTTTTAGTTTTAAGGCCACTTTATGCACAGAAAGGCTAATCGGGACTGGGCCTACAGTTTACAGTGGGATCTGAACAACTATGGGCCTCCCCCAGGTATCGAACCTGGGACCCCTTGATTACAGGCGATGATGCTACCACTGCCCCATCTTTTAAAAAAGTTCCACTTATACACTATCTACCAAAAAGTAATTGGCCACCTGTGATGGTGGTTAATTTAGTATCTAATTTAATTTGTGTGGCCTTCATGTTGTTCAGTGAGCAAGAGAACTACTTGTGAAAGAGATGGCGAATTGTGCAGAGCTATCAGAAATTTGATAAGGGCATAATTGTGGGCTGCCACTACGGTGGGCTGTCTAGCAGGGCCATAGCCGCAAAGTTAAACAGGCCCAAATCAACAATGGCATTTGTGCTTCGTAAGTGGAATGTGCATGGACATTGTGACGATGGTGAACGTTCCGGGCAACCGAAAAAACTGGCTTACAGAGATCGGAGAACCCTAAAACGTGAAACTGTCAAAAACAGGACACAGCCGATGGCTACCATCAGACAGGAGCTTACGGCAGCAATAGGGGTGTCAGTTTCCATTGAAACATTGCGAACAAAGGCCCACCAACTCGAATATTCCGGAAGAGCAGCAGCAAATAAGCCGCATATCACCAAGGTGAATAGAGCTCAGCATCTCAAGTGGTGTTTGGACCGTTGCAACTGGACACTGGAGCAGTGGAAAGCGGTTCTGTGGAGTGATGAGTCGAGATTTGCATTGTTTCGGTCTGATGGACGTATATGGGTATGACGGCTAACCAGGGAACGGCTTCTACCAGAGTGTATAGTGCCTACCAGGAGATTTGGTGGTGGTGGAGTAATGGTGTGTGTTTGTTTCTTGTACTACGGTGTGGGACCACAGGTGGTTGTTCGTGGCACAATGAACTCGCAGGCATACTGTACAATACTAGACAATGATATGCTCCCAACCTTGTGGCATTTTTACGAAATGGACCCCTGTTACTTCCAGGATGACAATGCTAGGTGCCATGTTTCGGAGGTTACTATGCAGTGGTATGCCACAACAATGCTCACCTATTGGTCTGGCCTGCAACAGAATCCTGATCTCAATCACATACAACACCTTTGGGATGTATTAGACTGGCGGGTGGGGTCTCGGGAGATGCGGCCAAGTTCCATTGTCCAACTGAGTGAGATCTTGCAAGAGGTATGGCGACATATTCCAATGGCCGTCCTCCACAAACTTGTCGAGAGCATGCCTGACAGGGTGGTTGCTGTTATAGCAGGAAGAGGTGGCTCCACGAGGTTCTAACAGGGTTCGCACCACCAGACAACCATTTTGTACAGGTGCCCAATTACTTTTTGGTAGATAGTGTATAATACATATGAAATAGCTACTAACAAGGCTTTCTTAATGCAAACAAGTTTGTTTCCCCTACTTCTATTAACTTCAGTAACCGCTTCCATCATTCCCCATCAGAACTTGACATCTTTGTTGTTAAAAGAACCAGGAAAAGCTATACTCTGTGTGCCATAAGAACAAAGTCAATGTAAACAAATACACATAGAGTCTGAGAAATCCTACTGGTTATTCCAACTGAAGGTCTGCTGGAATCTTGTACGCACTAATAAGTGGTAATGCCATGCCACTCAATGTAAGTTGTGGGACCTTATATTATGAGCTATACAGCTATGAGCAATACACTCATGGTCAAAATAATATCAAATAGGAAAGGAATTATTTCTCAGAATGGAGTGGATGGAGAATTGGTGCATGAGTAAAAGAAAGTGTTTCATACATTTAAGGACACCTACTGAATGTTCTAAAATCATAAAAACAAAAGCACAATCATCAAATACCTACTTGCGAAGTTCATTGGCCATTTCTTGGATTAACTTCATTGCTATGAAGGATTTTCCTGCGCCTGTGCCCAGGCAAACGATAATATTTCTCTCCTTCGCTGCATCCAGTAATTCCACCTAAAAGGGGAAGTAAAAATCACATATTAGATTCACATACAGGGTGGAAAGCTAAATTCTAAATGTTTAAAGTAAGGTAATGCCAAGGAAAATTGAAATGGTTGTACTTAATGTCTTGTCATTTTCACTTAATTGATAAACTAAAGATTGAAAAATATTCTAAACAAACACTAACACAACACATTCAGGAATAATTATGCTCAAATTATAATCAAACTTGTAATCAAAATACAACATGCAATATCCAAAGATGAAGCTGAATGTCAATATGATTATCAAAAACAGGATCTCACATTTTCAGCATTCTACACAATAAATTTGGAGGAATCTTTGTTTAATAGTTCCACAAACACAGGCTGGAAAGCATTACTGGACTAACCTGATACTCTCGAGGTGTGAATGCTTTTGTGTGAACATTGTCATTGAGATGATTTGCCATTTACACCTGGAAGAAATATATATATACATATTGCATTCTTGATGGCAAAAATATGTGAATTCAGTTATACAGGGTGTTCAAAAAGTCACTGCACTCAGACTTTGAAAACATGCTACGAGGGCAGTAGGCAACATGAGTTGGCAACGTTTGTAGGAGGGAAGGGTATAACCTTGATGAACGAGATGACATCATGGGAGAGCTGTGCTCCTATTACAGCATCCGGTGTGAGTCAGACAAATGCAGCTGGTCGACAATGCATTTTCGCGAGCACAGTGAATCACTTTGTTAGAAGCATATTTTGAGTGTAAGTCATATTTAGGGTGTGTGGAGAAATGGAGATATCTATTCCCTGATGATCCGACGCCAAGATAAAGCGCAGTGTATGATCTCGTGCAACGATTTTGTGAAACAGGCTCCGTGCATGATTCACAACGAAGTGGTCGTCTTACAAGAATTTGTGCAAGACTTGCAGCAGCGAATGTTGCGATTCCCATTAAAATCAATACGACGTTTGTCACAACAAGTTGGATTAACACAGAAGGCTTATCAAAGTAGCCAAGTTTCACGCGTATTGTGTGAAAGTCGTTCAGGAGCTGAAACCGGCAGATACAGAGAAACGTCGCAAATACTGCCACTGGTTCCATGCTTTCACACGCAACAATGTGGCCATTCTGGAAAAAACTTTTTCACCGACGAAGCCTGGTTTCACCTTAGTGGATACATAAACCCTCAGAACACCCGAATGTGGGCAACAGTTAATCCGCATGCCCTGCATGAAGTACCACTGCATTCGGAACAAAATGGGATCCGGTGTGCATTTCATGACGAAGGATTGTCAGACCCCTGTTCTTTGAGAACACAGTCAATCGTGACATGTACAGGGATTTGGTGCAACGATTTGTTGCTTTGTTGGAAGAGGATGAGCATCAATGTTGGTTTCAACAAGATGGAACAACGTG
Source organism: Lepisma saccharinum (assembly GCF_977018435.1). Classification (NCBI taxonomy): domain Eukaryota; kingdom Metazoa; phylum Arthropoda; class Insecta; order Zygentoma; family Lepismatidae; genus Lepisma; species Lepisma saccharinum. The sequence goes on along the minus strand of NC_139235.1, from coordinate 40,490,531 downwards.
CCATACTGCAAACGAGACCATGGATATGTTGCGCATGTTTTTCGGGAACCACAGCATCTCCAAAAACTTGTGCCCCTCCCCCAATCTCACATCCAGATTTCTTTTTGTGGGGGTTCTTAAAAGAAAGAGCATATAAAAATAACCCTCCCACTCCGACACACAATTTATGACAGTATTGCAGCAGGTTCCAGCAGCAACATTCAGAAAGGTGGCACGGAACATGTGTAAGCGTGTAGACATGTGTTTACAGGAACCGTCCATAGACAGACCACCTCATAGTGTTTCCATACGATTGTGTTGTGTTTGGACAGGTTTCTTTGGTGGACTTAAATTAATGTGCCACCTTGTTCATGTCATCGTGACCATTGCCATTACAATATTATGCACCTTTGGTTTACACATATTTTGTGTTGTACAAGAACTAGTGCACTTATGTACATATTCATTCAGTTGCCATGTGTATCACATCCTCCACAATAAATTGTTCAAAAGTGAGTGCCAGAACTTTTCGAACACCCTGTATTTACACAACTAGAAGTTTCAGAGGACATTCATTAACTATGGTTCACCTGATTTGTCGCTCCAACTGTAAACATAATATTAATGCTTCAATAACCATACACCTGCCATCAGCAAAAACTAACACAAAAAAAACAGAAATAGGCAAAACCAGCAACAGCAGTGTGTTAAACTCACTATTTTTTTTTTTACAACGGCCAAATTTACAGTTATTCTGGCTTTAAATTTGCATTTACATTCCCCTGAATATGAACTTAAGCCTATACCAGATATAAAAATCTGGATAAATCCCTAACAATAGGTACCTCATATAAATTTTAAATTTTTTTTATCCATCTTGAATCTTCCTCAGATATTGACAGGATTTTTATTTAATTTCCACTCTAAATCTCATTTTTGGCTAACATAAAAAATTAGAAGGATATAGAAAATGCATTACCAGTTCGATCTCCACCGAACACTTCTCACTCATTTATTTGTCATCTTTAACATTGGTACTTACCTATTCTGCACTGCGAAAAAGATTCTTTAAGGTGGCATTTTGCTTTTTTCATGAAAATAATTTCAATTTTTCACATTAACAGTAATTATTGTTCTTCCTTTTTTGGCTTCTGTAACACACAATATGGTGGGCACAGCTTGAGACACGTGGTGGATCAAGTGGGTATGCAGTGTTTCCAAGCTTCGTAACCGAAAAATACCTGAATAGCCCCACAAACCATTGACGGATAGCCCCACGAACCATTTCCAGCAAGCTTAGGTTAGGTTCGGTAAGGTTAGTCAAGCATAGTTAAAATTGTGTTCATAAAACAATGTGATACAGCTTTTTTTTTTAAAAAAAAAAAATCACCTTCACTTCTTGCAAAATAACGGCGTGGTTGGAAACACTGACTGGGGGTTACGTCATGAAACATACGGAACATCGGGTTGACAAATACAAGAAACAGTCATTGTGCGTCGGAGATATTTTTTTCTTCAAAAATACATGAATTCCCGGTCGAATAGAATTTTGCAATGGAAGAAAATGCCTCCAAGAAATTTCAGAATGCTACAGAAACTCATTTCCGATTAAAATTTCAGTATCCGCCAAACATCTGAAATTCCTTTGAATTCTTGAAGGTATCATTTCGTTTTTTTCACGCAAATTATCTCAATTTTTGACATATTGAGTAATTCTTGTTTGTTCATTTTCGCTTGTGTTACATGCAATATGGCGGACAATTGACTAGCGTTGTCCATGATCAGTGGTTATGCAGTGTTCATCGGAAACCTCACGAACCATGCATGGATAGCCCAAGAACCATGCACGTAGCCCCACAAACCATTCATACATAGCCCCCACGAACCATGCATGGCAAGGTTAGGTTAGGTTAGGCAAACAGTTAAAATTGTCATATTCTTGGAAAACAACGGTGTGGTTGGAAACAATGATTGGGGTTGCATCATCGAACGCATGCAACAATTAATTCACGTAGTGGAAGGACATAAAGGCAACAGCTTTAGTGGATTGGAGACACATTAATCCTCCAAAAATACATGATTTACCCACGAAATAGATTAACGGATGGGGAAAATACACTTCCACGACCTTTCAAAAGTGTACGGAAAGTCAGTTCGGTAAGTACTTTCTCCTGTAAAATTGAAGAAATACGTTTTTCGGACACAAAAATTTTACCAGATTTCTTACTTTTTACAGAAGAAAGTACTTACGCAAATAATTTTCTTTAGCGTTGTTGAAGTTCGGGAATATAATTTTGATCCATTTTAATGCGAATTCATGTGTTTTTCTACGAAAATCTCTCCGACATGCCATTGCTGCTGCCGCCATTTGCTTTCTGCACGAGAGCACAATGTTCTGTGTATTAGATGATGTAAACCCCGTAGTCAGTATTTCAAACCACGCAGTGTTTTCACTATAAGATGATGTGTCGAGGATGCGTCATGAAGTTGTTGCTGGGTGTGGAAGATGCCGTGGAACTTGTAATTCAACACGGAATCTTGAAGAAAGAAGTAGAATGCAGAAAATGTGGAAGTGCATGCAAACTGCACATTGGACAAGATGGGAAATGGATGTACATCTGTACAAAGAGAGTACAGGGACATGGAAAGTTAAAATTCAAAAGAATTCAGTGCATTTTCTTTCATCGAGAAAAAATGATGATGTCCGTATATGCTAAATTGAACGAAATGAGTGCTAATGGATTTTAACCTAACCTCGTCCCCTTAATGGGTCGTGGGGCTATCATGAATTTTTCGGACTAACGTCAATGATTTTTGGGGCTACCCATGGATGGTTTGTGGGGCTAACATGAATGGTTTGCGAGGTATTAGCATAATTTCAAATCCGGGCACGAAAGTAGGTATTTTTCGGTGAACAAGGTTGCAACACTGAATGCACACTCCAAATCGACAAAACACTGCCACAACGCGTGATGAATGGGTACGCTTTCGCCATATTGTGTGTGGAAATAAGGAAAAACAGTTAAGTGCTCGGTAATGTAAGAAATAGACATTAGTTTCGTTAGAAATTCATTATTTCACCTAAAGAAATGTTCCGCAATGCAGAATAGTACGCTAGCAAAGTAAAAAAGTGCGAAATAAATGATTTATAGGTGTCTCACCTATACGAAAGTAGTACCCGAATTTACAATACCGGACCCCTCCCGATTTTCGTAATATTTCGTATACAATTGTTTCTTGCACTGCACCGTTTTTTTTCTAACCAGCCTTTAAAAAACACACCACCTCGTATTTAATTTCCATGCCTTTTTTTACAAATTAGAATGAGTAACATGTATCAAAACACACTACCTTACTATGCACTTGTATTTATAATTATTGTCTCATTCACTTCTTAAAAGCAACTGGTTTAATGCTAATTTCCAAATTCTTCTTACATTCATGATTTATGCAACTCGAAGCTTTTTTGAATTATTTACATGTAACACAATAACTTTTCACTTTCATCCGTCGTAAATGGTAAGCAAAAAAGCAAGCCGGGAGTAAGCTGTGACAACTGACAAGGTTTACATGCACAGACTAGAGAATATAATCTCACAGGGGCAGATCCTGGGGTAATCATGATGTAGAGAACAATCCTGTTATTATTTTTCTCTTTTAATCATGTAGACTGTGCTGCCACTTGTTCTTGTTCTCCTGTAAAATAGATATTTTTATAGTAATGTATCAACGCTCACACTAGTTATGCCGCAACCTATGTTATTGTTATTTGGAAAGAAAAACTTGAATACAGTGTATGAATTACAAGAAAGAATACGCACAGAGTCTCCTGCGTCCTTCAAATTGTCAAATTAAGTACGCCAAATAGAAATAAAAATATTAGTTTTGGAAGAAGTTTTGAATTTAGCCAAAGTCCCATCATATGTAATAAAGAATATGTATATAATAATATATATGATGTAAAATAACAAATATATTACGAGCGTCGAGCGGAACTTGCTTTTTGTTGAACGACTAAGGTTATGGGGGAACGATCACCTAATGTGCAATAGGAGCATCGCCCGTTCTTTCGTTTACTTTTACATTCGCGTCCTTTCGTGACGGACGAAGCGGACGCTGTTAAATATGTTAATGAGAAACAATTTTAAGTATTGCCTCTAGTGTGTTTATTGTTAATTAGAGCGTGGAAACTCTAGGTGAACTCAAGACATTGAGCATCGGTCAGTTTAATTTCTGTGTTTCTCTGGAGCATTAGTGTGTTGGATAGTGGAAATGAGTTCCAGTACCGATTTTTACATCCGTTACTACGTTGGACATAAAGGTAAATTTGGACACGAATTCTTAGAATTTGAATTCAGACCAGATGGAAAACTGAGATACGCTAACAACTCTAATTACAAGAATGATACCATGATCAGGAAAGAAGCGTATGTTCATCGATGTGTGATGGATGAACTAAAGAGGATCATAGAGGACTCTGAAATAATGCAGGAAGATGATTCAGTTTGGCCACAGCCAGACAGGGTTGGAAGACAAGAGTTAGAGATCGTTATAGGAGATGAACACATTTCATTTACAACTTCAAAAATTGGGTCGCTTGTTGATGTCAATCAGTCCAGAGATCCTGAAGGTTTAAGATGTTTTTATTACTTGGTACAGGATTTAAAGTGCCTTGTATTTTCCCTTATCGGCCTACATTTTAAGATCAAGCCTATCTAAGTGTGAAAAAATATGGGGAACATGCATTTATAAGAAATACATTGAAATGAGACTAAACAGATGTGCTTTGGCATTTTTTGCTTCGTCAATTTTGTTTTTAAAAGTGATTATTTTTATTTATTTATGCTTGCAAGAACCTTCCACAATACTGTATGGGAAATAGTTGCACGCTTATTGTGTTATAAGTGGGAATATACTAATTCAACCATTTTACTACAAGGAAAAATCCAAGTAGGACCATTTGTTGCAGTGGATCATAATCACCTCATGAGAAGTATTGTGCTTATGTTAGCAATGTTTTGTTTTGTAAAGAATTTGGTAATGATTTTTCTTTAATTTGTGATGTGCATACAGTAACTTCTATTACTCCAACAGTATTTTTGAAAAGTAACCTGAATGTAACTTTTCTTTACAATGTGAAAAGGTCAAGGAGTGTGTGATTTAATAAATTAGATCATTTAAGTAAATGTTACCTTTTTCTTTTGTAATTTGTACATTCGTGATTTGTATTTCATACCAAGGCTCCTCTATGCACATAGCTTCACAGGTTCAGAATTAAATGTCTCAAAATGTGACAACTTTATGGAACGAGTTTACACTGCCGGACCACTCTCCAATTTCTATGAAATTTCGCCTACTCACTAGTTGTGAACTCCTAATCACGAATCTGCATGTAATAATTGGCGGTCGAGTATGGAAATCTATAAAAAAACTAAATAAACTATGTTTCATTAACGTAACCCTACCATAAGAACAGTAGCTCCATGGAAGACGTCATTTTGGTGTCACTTATAGCATAACACTTTAGCAACATTGTGTTCTGACGTCACGGGAGAGAGCTTTTTCATGCAAGACAAGGTAATAGAGTACTATTATAGTATAAGGGAAACACCTATAAATCATATTTTTTACATTGCTAACATATTTTGCAATGCAGAACATTTCCTAAGGTGAAATAGTGCATTTCTAAATAAGATAATGTCTATTTCTTACATTTACGAGTACTTACTGTTACTTCGATTCTGTAACACATTATGGGGGCGATAGCGTACTGGTTCAGGGCACGTTGTGCGAGTGTTTGGTCAGTTTATGCAGGGTTGCAACCTCGTTCAGTGGAAAATACCTATTTTCGTGCCCGGATTTGAAATTATGCTAATACGTCGCAAACCACTGACGTTAGCCCCACAAACCATTGATGTTAACCCCAAAATCCATTGATGTTAGCCCCAAAATCAATTGACGTTAACCCCAAAAACAATTTTCCTGTAAAGTTAGGTTAGGGAAGCATAGTTAAAAAAAGAAAATTAAAAATACTCGACACGTCATGTTCTAGTGAAAACATGGTGAGGCTGAAACACTGACTGTGGGGTTGCATCATCTTAACACACGGAACATTGTACTCTTGTGCAGAAATCAAATGGCGGCAGAACAAACAGCATGTCGGACAGAGAATTTCTCCAGAAAAGGACATGTTTTCGCATTAAAATGGATCAAAACTAGATTCACGAACTTCCACAACGCTACAGAAAATGGTTTCCATAAGTACTTTCTCCTGTAAATTTGAAGAAATCCGTTTCCCTTATACTATAATGTTAACGGTAATAGTTCTCTTATTAATTTTAATATTAATTTTTCTTTTTATTTATGCTAATGGAACCTAACCTCATAGGCATTCTGATGTCAATACACAAGGTATCAAGAGTGTTGTGCGTAAAGGAAGACCGTTAACGAATTGTGAAAGAAATGTGGTTCCGAATTGCTGTATATGGACTATCACCGTGGTAAATCACAAGGTTATTTTACAAGTTCTACACGTAAATGTACAATTTTCACAACTGACCGCCAAATATGAACTACAGATATGTCATCAGGACACCGAAATTAGTAAGTAGGCGAAATTTTATAGGAATTGGAGAGTGGTCCGGTATTGTATATCCATACAATATTTATACAAGACTGTGTTCTTGCAATCAAGTGATCAATGGTTGACCAACCATTTGAAGCGTTTGAATCAAGTGGTTTCAGATTTGATTTCTAGTGTGCACATTTTATTGGTTGCAATTCATCTTTAAGAATTTTAGGAACAGTTCAGATTACTCGCATAGTTTACAACTGATGTGTAATTCATTATAATTTTGGGCTTTATGAAAGGATTTACACCAGTGATTACCAAACACCTTCATAACAGTTTCTCATTCTTTCCCCAGATAACCCCTAAATTTTTCATAACGGCATAAGTTACTGTCGTTTCAGCGCTAAATTTATTCAAATTATACTCCCAGGTGAGAAAAGTCTGGACAAGTCTTTTAAGCCCCCTCCTATTTGCTTGTCGGAGAAGGTCATCAGCGGAAACTTAAAGAGTAGTTATTTCATTTATTTATGTTCTTTACCATACATGAAACCTCCCATACATTTGAATCCATGTCTCAAGTCAATTTTTTCTTATTTTTTTTAAAAAAAAGCTTTTTTTCTCTTTAATTGTGTGTTTTTCTTCAGTGATGGCAGCTAACAACCTTGAGTGAATTTGTAACATCGAATTTTCATGCCATTTCTTTGTCTTGGGCTTTGCTTCACATGATCCTTGGAACATGAACAAGTGATATCTTCGCTTGGAGGCCACATCACAGAGAAAGTGAGTGTGTGCATGTGCTCCCAAATCTCTACATCAAGAAACATGTTCATTTGCTTGAAGTAACCATAAATTTGCAACCAATTTCTACATATAAGAAGTAGTGTACTCTATGCAGTTTTTAGATAAACTTTCCCACAGTCCTAACTACTGGACAGGCTACCAGACAGACACAGTGGTAAAATGAAATTTGAAACTTGAATTAGAATGAAGAGAAGTTTAAAAGAGGATGGCCAAAAATAATAATTTTTGTAATGTATGTTTTTTCATTGTTTTCTGGCCAATGGGCATGTTTTTCACTGCTATCTCCATTCATCTGATCATGTGCGTTTCATTTCACTTCATATTACTGTAGGGTCCATCCAATTTATTGTCATGGATCAGCTGTCCTGCTTTCCAGGACTCTACCTGTTAACTATTCCTTCCAGAGCATCTTGCAGCAGGTAGTTCCTTTGTGTCCCAGCCAATTTTTTTTAACATCCAATGCTGCTCTTTTTTCACTACTTCTAAGGATTGTAGCTGCTTTTCCTCACTTCTCTCTAGAGTTCAGGTTTCTGCACTATATATTACTCACAAAATGCTTCATTAGTCCCAATTCTTTGTTCAATGGTTCAAATGTTGCTTCTTCCATGTAAGAGAGGAATATTGTAAAACATGATAAGACAACCCTATAGGGTATTTTATTCTGTCTTGAAATGTGACGGTTATCTTGCACTCTATGATCTTTGGAATATAATTTGAAGATTCATACTATCATGCACACACACAAGAAATAAAGTTAGGGCTCCATGGGTTCTAATTAAAAATTAGCAAATAGATTTTTTTGGTTACAAGAGGAATGTACTGTGCACGCAGACCATAAAATTTTCAAAGCAGGGGCCAAAATTTGTAGTTATTTTTTTTAAAAAAAAATTGTTCACAGAACCCCTAATGAATCACTGCAGCTAAGAATGGTACCAAGGTGAAATCTTTTAGCAGAGTTTGGATCGAGGAACATGATGCACGTAATGAATTAATTCAGAATGGGAATATTTATTTGCCAGGGTGAAACATGCACTGTGGAGAACACGTAGTACATGTGACTGTAATTACACAATGTAATATATTACTTTTGGATGCAAAGTACGAGGGTCACTATTTATATTTTGAGCCTAACAATGAAAAAACAGGAATTTGGCATTGAAAACTGCTTTATTGTTTTTCTCCTTTATGGTCAATACACTTTTGCATTCGTTTGAACCATTTGTCAAAGCAGTTTTTTCCAATCTTCTTAAGACACCTCCATAATATGGTTTTTGAACGCATCAAAGGCGTCTTCCGCCGGCGAAAATCGTTGTCCACGGAATTTATTCTTGACATTCGGGAACAAGAAGAAGTCATTGGGTGCCAAATCAGGACTATACGGCAGATGACCCATCAATTCGATTTTTTACTGTTCATAAAGTCGGTTGTTAGACGAGATGTGTGACAGCTGGCATTGTCTTGAAGAATGATCCGACGGTGTTTGTTTGTTTTCCGTATTTGACCGAAGACCTCTGGCAAACAAATTGTTGTGTACCATTCAGAGTTGACCATTCTACGTTCCTCTAAAGGCACAGTTACCACATGACCAGTTTTCCCGAAAAAACAGGCGACCATTTGTTTCGATGTGCTTCGAGCGTGAACAACTTTTGTTGGATTGGGTTCATCTTGAAACACCCATACAGTCGACTGCTGTTTACGTTCTGGCTCATATGCATATATCTATGATTCGTCACCTGTTACAATCTTATATACGTCTTTTGAAGCACCACGATTGTATTTATTGAGCATTTGTTTGCACCAATTGACGTGAGCATCTTTTTGAGTTTTTGTCAAATTGTGTGGGATCCAACGAGAACATACCTTTCTCACAGCTAAATGATCATGTAATATTTTATATATGCTGGTGGAACTAATGCCTATGGTTGCCTCAATCTCACAGTATGTCACATGACGATCTTGCAGTATTAGGTTTTGCACAGCATCAATGTTTTCTTGAACAACAACTGATTTTGGACGACCTTCGCGAATCTCGTCGGTGAGCGAATGGCGGCCACGATTAAATACCACGCCACGTTATACCAGCGTTTCACGTGGCAAAGGATGGGGCTTCATCGCCAAATGTGGAAGTAAGTTGATTGATGCACTCTTGTCTTGATAATCCACGTCAAAAATCGCAAAAAATCATTGCACGAAAATGTTCACGAGTTAATTCCATTTTATTGTTGTCACGCAATCTCCAAGGCAACATAAACAACACAAATCAAGCTATTGACAAAATATTGGAAGTACGTTATGGTGAATAATGCCAGACGATTCCATGCAAACGTCAAATTGCACCTAACTTTAATCAGTGTTGCCAAGGCTCAAAATATAAATAGTGACCCTCGTAACATACCAAACTGTGCCTTTAACATTTTGAAGTGTTCACCTATTTTTATTTATTCGGTTAGTTCACAACTTCAATCTAGTACAGGTGAGTCTTCATATTATGAAAGTGCTACATTTTAGCTTTTTTTTTTGGGGGGGGGAGGGCATACTGATAGGGAGGGCCATGGCCCCATACTCTCAACCTTAAGCCCACCTTTGTGACAGTGTTCAGTGGTTCAAGCAAAAAAGTGTAATCAATAATTGAATAATTTATTCTCTAACCAAATCATTATCAGAAAGCAGAACAATCCAAGTGTTCATTCAAACGCAATAGGTTGTAGAGTACAACACACATGCTTTGTATCTGCCGTTGCGTAGATACCAATTTTCGTTTCGTCTCCCTGTGTCTTAGCATCACGTGTTCTACAGTGCTCGCCAACCTTCACCATTGTTGCCATATTGTCATTCCATTCCTGGACACAGCCGTGCAAACATCATTGAAAACAATTGAATAGCACTCCAGCTCGTGGTTCACACCGTTTGGCAGGGATGGTAATGTGGCAATATAACATGGTGAAGTGGTTGCTTCTTTTATGCAGTGCATGTTCATTGGCTAGCTATTAACTAGTGTTGCCAACTGTAATGATGAAGCACTATTTCTGTCACACAAGGAGAAAGGCAGGTAAAGTGACGGTGAGTTTTGTTGGATTTTATGCACCATATTTTTATTTTATACTAAGTATTTGATCGGTTTGACATTGTGTGCATGTATGTGAAAGTGTGTGTTTGTTAATGAACGTTAAATTCCATAATGCCTCCAGTTCTGTCAAAGTTGAAATCAAAAACCTTGCATAGCCAAGCTCTGGAAATTCTAAGCAACGTGCACGAGTTCATGAAGGAGGAAGCCAGTCAAGGTGTTACCATCCCAATAAAGAATTTTGGCAAGATAGCAGCGGCTACGACTGGAGTTCCTGAACGAACAATCAGGACTATCATGAACGAAAGACAATCTCTTGAGATGTCAGAAGGCCCCTCCACATCATTCCACACTCCCAGAAAAGAACGACAAAGACCAGTGACCAAATCGTCAGTGGACGCTTTCGATGAAAACGTTATCCGTAGGTGCACATACAACTATGCTCTGCGTGAAAATGAAGTGCCAACATTGAAAAAATTGCATGTCAAATTACAGGCGGACATAAATTTTGACGGAAGTCAAGAAAGTTTGCGACGTTTGCTGCAAAAAATTGGATTTAGGTGGAGGAAGACACAAAACAATAGAACCATTCTGAGAGATATTCGCCTTAAAAGAACACTGTTTTTGAGGCAAATAATGCACTACAGACGACAAGACCGACCAATAATATACATGGACGAAACTTATTTGCACAGCACCCACACCACATCACTTTCTTGGTCGGATGACTCTGGAAGAGGGCTTCGGATACCTTTGTGTAAAGGATGGCGCCTGGTAATAGTTCATGCAGGAGGCAAGAATGGATTTGTCCCCAATGCCCTACTCTCATTCAAATCAAATACCAAGTCAGGAGACTACCACGATGATATGATTAGCAATAACTTTATGAAGTGGCTCTGTGAGAACCTGCTCCTAGCCTCCCCGATGGCGCAGTGGTAGTGTCGTCGCCTTGTAATCAAGGGGTCCCGGGTTCAATACCCAGTGGAGGCACAAGTGGTTCGGATCCCACATTAAACTGTAGGTCCAGTCCCGATTAGCCTTACTGTGCATAAAGTGGACTTAAAACACTAACTCAAAAATCCTGCTCCTACTCTCGGCTCGTTAAAGGAAAACATGCAGAGTTGGCTCAGAAAGAGGCATTCCCTTTACACCTGATATGACGAAGCGTGAGTTATATGACATAATTAAAGTACATAAAGCGAAACATGTAACATATAAAGTGGACTCTGTGTTAAATGAACATGGCCATTCCGTTTTAAGACTCCCACCATATCATCCTGAATTAAATCCCATTGAAAAAATCTGGGCTCTTGTAAAGAACTGGGTGGCATCACATAATGTGACATTTAAATTGGACGATGTCATGACGCTTGCGGCACAAAAATTTGAAAAAGTCACGTCCGAAGAATGGGGGTCAACATGTCGTCATGCAGAACAGATGGAGCGTGAGTACATGGAACGTGAGGGACTAATAGATGACTACGAGGAGGCAGCTGCCCCTCTCGTCATCCATGTAGGGTCCGATTCTACTGACACCAAGGATTTATTAGGAACTGAGGAACTACTCTCTTCTGATTAACTGGAGGTAAGTTCCCAGTTGTTTTTTTTTTTTTTTTTTTTGTCTGAACTGTAGACAATTTACCGAACCCATTGCTGTGTTCAATGTTATCTACTGGTTATAATCAGGGCTAGGATTTATAGGTAAATACATACTTCTAGTTTGACGAAATATCGCTGAAATTTTGTGATATCTTTGCAAATAGTAATGTTTGTAGTGATTTAAGGTACATTTTATTGTCAATATTTTTCCATATTTCTAACTTTAATAAATACTTACTTTTTTTTATATTTAAGGAAAATATACTTAATTTTACATATTTCAACAGGTTTAATTCACAAATTGTTCATATTTCATAATTATGGAATTGTTCAAAATAAATAAATTTTGTGGCTCCAACAGCATTTCAACTCTTGGCTCTGTCACTTGTTCTTGTAGAAATTGAGTAGAGGACGCTGTCATATTTGCTGCTTAATGCGATGCATATTGTTTTCTGTGTTAAAATTGTCATGCTTTGATGGGTTACCAAGTTCATAGCAGGGCCGGCGGAAGAAGAGGGCGAACCGTGCCACCGCCCAGAGCGGCAAATTTTTAGGGCAGCAAAATTTGAGGAAAAGAAAAAAATAAGCCTATTGAAAGCTGTGGTCGAGCGAGATATTCTTTTGCACTTAATAGTATTGAAATAGCACAAGAAGTCTCATTATTTATTTTATATTTTGATGTTTTACTTAGGAATATATTGATTTTCAATTTCCCGTTGCTGCGTAATGACGGGGGTTAGGGGGGGGGCATTCGAACTGGATCGGCATCTGCTGCCACCGCCCAGGGCGGCAAAATGACTTGTGCCGGCCCTGGTTCATAGCATAAGAAGAAGCCGCACAGCTTATAGTCTAGTGGCAGTATATGTACTCGTTATTGTTGTGTAGGTAAGCCAAGGCTCTCAAGGGCTGTCGCCCTGTGGGTTATATTGTTGTGGAAGCCGGTATCGTTTGTAAATGTACAACAAAGGCAACTGACTGTCGCCGATCACAGAGAGGAAATAATAATACTGCTTGAGGAGGAGTGTTGTGGTTCAATTGTCGTGGTTTAACACGTTGGCATGTTATTATCTGCTGTTGCAGTTTCGTACCAGTGTATACGGGTTTTGGGAGTGAACAGTTAGAACGCCACCAGTGCATTAATGCAATGAAAAATAATAAATTGTTTATTTTGTTTGAAATCACTCAAATAAGGAATCGTATGAAGAAGTCTTCTTTGCAGTATTTTTGGTAATTTTACATATGTGTTAGTTCCTATTTTGCAAATTTTTAGTCCATATGTATGTAGCTACATACAAAGCCACTTGTTAGTACATATTAATCCTAGTCCTGGTATAATGCATGACATTTAAAACTCAACGTTAGATAGACCTGAATTCTCTAATTTTCTTGTTGTACGTAACAGCTGTGCTACGGCACCCTGCAGCGATTTTTCTATCTGCTCCATTAGCAACACTGCTTCTTGAGTTGTGTCGCGCATCGCACGGCATCGCAGCGTTTGTTTTTTTCACAAAAGTTTCTCAGATCAATGAAAATACAGGAGTTGGCAGAGTTATTCCTGTTCCATGGTTTTCATTTATCTCTGTAAAATGGACACTCATTTCTAAATATAAAATACAATTTACAATATGAAATTCGTAGCTAGACATAAACAGTGTTTTCAAGAAAGCTGGCTTTTTTGAATGCGTGGTTCTTTCAGAGTGTTATCTTCATATTTTGGTAGGCTTATTAAATATATTGATGTAGTGTAAATATATTCATATAACTGGAGTAGTTTTGTATGTGTTTTTAATGGAACCTAATGGTGTGATATGATTTTCAATGTTTGAATTTGTTATACAAACACGAACATGAAGAAAAAAAGAAAATACTGCTATACCTTTTGAAAATCTAGTATCAAATCTCTTTATATTACATTTTGTGTTCAGTAAAATATATTTGTATTCTGGTTTTCCAGTACATCATGTATAATTTGGTTAAATTGCCGTGAAACCTAGACACGGAGCAACTAGTGATGTATTTTGGCTGTGTGTTGCAATGGTTCTCAACCTTCGTGAGACCACAGCCCAGTAAATTTATTTCTTACAAGTCAATGCCCTGATCCCAACAATTTCACTCATAAATACATTTCTGATCTTTAAAGTTTATAAGGAAATTAATATGCACCCTTATATAATATTTATATATCAACTATGGTATAATCATAGTTCAGTTATTTATAGACTTGCTGTCAAATATAAAATTAGATTTAAATTAGTCATCAACCCCTGGGTGCAACGGACCTTTTGCAGACGGGCGGTTGAAAAGCACTGGCACTAAAACTGAAGCAGAAGCAAAGAAGACTGGCCGCAAATGGCAAAAAAAAAAAATCTATTTAAGAAATCTGGATTGGACCTGCAGTTTGAAATGAGATCTGAAGCATTCTGCCTCCACTGAGGATTGAACCTCAGACCCCTTATTACAAGGCAACAGCATTACTATATGCCACTCCAGATGCCCATTCATGGTTATGAAGGGAACCTTGTATCAAAATCCCAGCATTTTTTCCGACAGTAATTGCAATTTGTTTTCTGTAATTTACAGGTTAAATTAAATCTTAATCTCTGATGAAGTTACTAACAATCTAGTTAAGTATGGAGAACATTCAGACCGAAGCAACACATGGCAGTAGGGGGTGTAACATTGAAGTGGCAAGCGACATGGGCCTCCCTGATGGTGCAGTGGTGGCGTCGTTGCCTTGTAAACAAGGGGTCCCGGGTTCGAAACCTGGTGAAGGCACATAGTGGTTCGGATCCCACTTTAAACTGTAGGTCCAGTCCCAATTAGAATTACTGTGCATAAAGTGGACTTAAAATACCAAATCAATCAATCAATGGGCCCCTTCAGTCTATAAGCAAGCATTCACCACACATGCACAAACAAGACCGAGGCGACACGTTGTGTGCCACTGAAGGAGCATTCAGACTGAAGTCACAGATGACAAGCGACATAGTGTCCTTCAGTATAAAGCAAAGCATTCACCATGCATGCAAGAACAACAGACTGAAGTGACACGATGCACACCATTGAGAAAACAATATACTCCATGCAACATGTAAGTGACATGTTTAGCTCGTTGTCGCACTTCGGTTCAAAGGGTTGAATGGATTACTGAGGGTCAGCTTCCAAGTGACACATGGCACTTCTTGCTTCGGTCTGAAAGTTCCCTGACAGAACTGTACAGGCCAAGTGACAAGCGACACTTGCAACTTATGTTGTTTCGGTTCGAAAGTTTGCATTTACTTCTAAGGGTTGGTTTCGAAGAGCCATGTGTCGTTTCCATCTGAAAGCTCTTTTCAACAGGATATATACACACATTCACATAATATAATTCTGCATATGTGTTGTGAACAGTAAAGATTTTTAATTGTTCCGAAACTTCGAATATTTTGATATTAACATTTATTTCATATTTTATGACTTCAACATTCAAATTGAGACACAAACATGTAAAAGTTTGTTTTAAGTCAATGTGCTCAGATGTGCTCATCAGGACTACAGCTTACTCGTGCCATACGAGAAACTTACAAACCAGGTCCGAATCCCAGGAACACACTTTTTTAACCAGTAAAATTCAAGAAACCATTTTATTATTGAATCACAGCTTCCTTTGCTGATTACAAAAGCAGTCATTTATTAATTATAATAATTAAAAAAATTACTATCATTAATAAAAAATAATAACCAATTATTGTATGTCTCTCACATAGGCTATATTTTATCATTGACTAAAACTCACAAAATCCATAACGATTTTTATTAATGCTTTTTAGTTTGCAGAACTGTATTTGTTTATTAAATATAATAATTACTATCATTACCAACCAATTATACACTGTCACTGGCATGAGTGTCTCAAATGAGACTCATTCGAAGATGGCGCCTGATGTGCCCACAAAGTGCATTTTGCCTCCTAATTACATTACATTTATGTTTTTATGAACAAAAGTAATAAAGAAATATTGGGAACATCCTAGGAAACAATTTAATTTATTATTTTCAAACAGTTGAAAAATCTAAAAAGTAGAGATGGTGGGCCTGTGAAGTGCTCCCTCCCCCAACTCCCCTGTTAGCTAGGGTTAAAAATTGTATCTGAACCACTATGCAATATGTGTCCACTGGGATTGGTCAATATCTGTCTTTTGGCTGCTACATGATGTAAATTTTTTTTTGGCCCAAGTTCCTTTTGTTTTATTGCGATTTCATCATGCTACGAATGCAATTTTTACATGGTTCGATTTCTGTGTACGTCTGATAACACATACTGCGGAGTTTTAGTGATTACTTAAGATTTTGTTCAATTTATGCTTTCGTGGTTAAGTTAGGCAGGTTAGGTTTGGTTCCCTTAGCATTAAAATAAAGTCCCTAAATGTATTCTACTAAGGTTCCGATTTACTTCTACATTCATTCCTACACTCCTTCCATATTTACTGCCACTTGTCAACGGAGAATATCTTGTCCATGAGAAGTGCGTAAGGTAATTTTCAAGTTGTTTTTTTCAACATAAATAACTTTTTCGAGTACAAACAGTGCTCATTACTTTAAGGAAGGTTCAAATTTCGTGTGACAATGTTTTACAAAATTGTACGAAAATTAGTCTTTGTGCTAGGAGAAATCATAAAACAATCGGAACCGTTACCGCTGTAATTGGTAAAAAGCCAAAATAATTTCCATTTTTTTCCCCAAAAAAGCCGGCTATTTATTGAAAAAAAACCGTCCATTCAAAAAAGCCGGCTTTTTTGCAACACTAGTTGTAACACTACAAGATGGCCTGCAATGTTCAACCTTAACGGCATGATGAGATCAGTACACAAACATGGGAAAATGACGTAATCCCTATTTTATTGAACTCTGAGACCATATTCAAGGGATAACAAACATTGTAGACAAGAGTTTGGTGGTGTCAGTGCATCATCATTATATAGAAATGTCAAAAAGAACAACTAGATAGTGGAGTACTGGATGGGACCACTTTTGCTCCTTGTAGTTGTCAGAGTCTCCCAACCTCGAGCATATACCATCATATATATTTAATATGACAATGATCGTAAATGTAAAATATTCATCCAGGTAATTTCAGCCAAGAATCTTCTATTTCATTTTCATGTATTACTGTATTGGCATGATAGAATGAATTACATCTTAGCATAAAGATGATGACTATGTTCACGTAAGTTTCAATTTCAGTGCATCTTTCACTTCACAATCCATTATGTTAGGGCCCAATACCATGGACAAATGACAGTTATATGTGTACTACCGGGTTTTGAGTGCATGCTGCTCATTTTGCCCAGTCGAGCATCATTCTTTCCTGACGACATGGCGAGCGAGGAGCTCTCAATAATGGACTACCCTGTGTATGTCAGATTTAAATGTTGAAGTCATGCAATAAATTAGTGATGATGCCAGAAGAAAGTTGAGTATGCTGGAGGATAGGTAGTACCCATGCGACCACTCTGCACTACCTGCCACCATCCAGCTAAGATAACTGAATAGAAATCTCTTTCAGCCAAATTACTCCTTTTGTATGTTGTTTCTAGCTAGTTACATTATTAGATGTCCAAGAAAGCAATTACAAAGTTTTCTATTTACACTAAGAATGCAAAAAATGTCTGAAGTGACAGCAGTATGTGTGAGACCAAGGTCCCCACACTTTCTCTGCTATAGTACAAGTGATGTGATGCAAAAGGAAACATGGTGTGTGTACTGAAACAAAAATGAGAAATCAAGATAGCAACAAAGAAAAAAAATAAAACTTTTTAAAATAATCAAGAAACCAGACAGTTTACATTTAATGGTCCGATAATAAGATTAATGTTCATACGTCATACAGTGATGGTTTCAATGTTTTTATGTCATTAAAGCTAGGCTAATACAGAGACAATGGTATTGGTTAGAAATTTACCATAAATGTTGAATTTATTGCATAATTTGTGAATCAGAAATAATCAAATTAACTCATTATCCATAAAGGAACTAATAATAGTGAAATGTTTAATAAAATATATATAGTAATTTTTTGAAAAAGAAAAATGTCATGAATGAACTTTTTTAAGAAATTTTTCGGTTTATTAAATTCATTCCTCGTTATTACTTAAGTCCTTGAGTCATGTGCAATATTCAATACAGTTATCATGATCTGTATACTTCAGTCCATGCACCATTCTAATTTTGTACAGGTAGAGTCTACCAGTCAAGAAAAAGTAAAGAAATCAACAAGTCAGTCAAGAATTTTTGCAATCACAATGACTGATTGTTAGCAGCTTCAGTTTTCATATTAACTGGCCTTTTGGTAGCAGTTTTTCATTAAATATTAATTTTTTTATTTGCTAATTTCCAACTTTACCTAAGTAGGGGTCGAATAAATAAAGGTTAGGAGAAACGAAAAAAGGTCAACAAAAATTTAAGATTATGGATATTTTTTTTTTTTTTGGGTAGACACCCTGGAGTTGCAGTTGAATTTTCAGTGCCCTCTGGGTGCTACTGTACAACACATATGCTTGTGTTAATTTTCAAAATTCTTTCTTGGGACTTTCATTAATGCAAGCTGAAAGTGCGGAGGACCATCATGAATTTGGCTCCTCGAGGGTGCTGTTTTCCAAAAGAAACTTCCTTATGTCACGCATGGTAGTTAGAACCACTTTCTTCTGTTTGGCGATATCACCAAGCATGGACATGTGTAAGGAGAGCCTATCGCCATCCAAATCTTGGCGAATGAATTCTCACGTTTGCTGAAAGGTTGTTGTGCAACTGTTCACAGCTGAGATGCATTCTTTCTCTGTGGCTGTTACTTTTTGTAGTCCTGTAGATTCATGTCCTTGTTTAACACATGATTTTGCTGTGTCACACACGTCAATGTATATTGATTTATAATACTATTTTGGAGTGTAGAACTTGTGATGTTTGGCAGCATCAGGATTTTCAAGTCTCTTAGGGACGTGACATTGCCGGGACAATTCTGGCTCATCAGCGAGGCTGGGTTTACCCTCTGTGCATTTCAGCCAGAACTGCTCAACACATTCGCTTTTCTTGAAAGATGTCAGTCAAGTATTTTAGTTTTGATTCCACTTCTGTAGCACCAATGCATGGAGACTGAATCATACAGTTTACCTCTTCTATTGGACCCATCACATGGCAGTAGAGGGAGAGAAAGAAAAATGTCTTGAAGTGAAGCATTGTCTCCAGGTATCCAGCACATTTTAATGCTGCATCAGAAGAATCTTCTTCAGAAAATTTCTCAAGAAAATTGAGAAGGTTTTCATAGTTTCTTAAGATCTGTTGCATACTGGAGGCTCTCAACGTCCACAGACGAGGGCAAAGTGGCCAGCCTTCTCATTAACATCAATAATATTCCTAAATATTTGCATTATTTTAGGGTATTCCCAAACAGTCTTTAACAAGTCGTTGGCTAAATTCATTACGTCTCTGATTAATATTTGTATAAGAGTAAATAATAATTATATACTTAGTATATAGTAATAAGTCATGTGTTTTGCTGTCTCCGGTCATAGCCCCCCCAAAGTTGATGGTTTAAGCGGTCATAGTCCCCCCCCCCAAAGTTGATGGTTTAAGCGGTCTCAGCCCCAAAGTTGATGATCTAGAACATTTCAAATGTGTATTTAAATTTAAGTTCATGTGGCACAATTCAGAGAAAACTTTACAAGAGAAGAACAATAATACATGATATCCTCTTAAGCAAAATTATTTGGGGGCTCTGCCCCCACATCATGAACATTGGGAGGGCTCGAGCCCCCCTAAGCCCCATGGAGTCGGCGCCTATGCCCTCAAGCAACATCATCATGTAGCCCAGTCAATAAAGGTTTCATGTCGGGAATAATTCTGTAAAAGCTGAATTTTGGTCAGTTGTTAGAACACTTATAGTAGTGCAAAATCCCAAAAGTCCCCACCCCTCCTCGCAGTGCTTCCCACCCAGTGCCCCCCCCCCCAAACATCAATTTTGCAGACTCAGTTATTGACCCATATCTCCGAAACCAATGGTCATAGAGAGGTAATCCTCATTAGATGGGCTACAAAAAAAGATTGTTTAATTTTTCGATACTGGTCGTTTTGCCGTAATTTAAAAACTCATCTTTAAAAAGTGATTTTTTCTAGTACTTTCTAAAGTTTTTGCCTTGTAACTTTTGAAGAAATTGTGTTGGAGGACAACACTAAAATAGTGTCTCTTTATCACAGTCCGGTGGTTAATTCCAGAATCATTGACTATTTGATAAAAGCAAGAGACTTGGTAGAATTAATTATTATACCACTTAAGACATGTTCAGTCGAGTAGCCAATGGCAATCTACGTGCTGATGGCCGCCATATTGGATATTTTTGATTTGATATATCTCTGGAATGGTGGCACCTGTCAACTTCAGGATTTTTCAGAAATGCACCAAATAGTGTAAACTTTTCATAATATATCAATAAATCTATTTTTGGAAAATAAAAATAGTGGTTTTGTAGAAAAACTCACTATAATACTTTGTGAATAAAGCGAGCAAAGCAGTACATGCTGATGCAAACAGCTGGTAACTGTAGTCCCTTTTGCCCATCCACGCAATCCCATTTCCTCACAAAACTTCATTGCTCGAGCCCCTCTTAGGCAGAGACTTACTTTCGTTCCCTTGCTCCATAGAATCCCGGGACAGAGTATAGTATCCCGAGCTTGGTTGTAATGGTCTTGAGCGTGAAGAACTCGCTGCAGATTGCACAGAGTGTTGATATATAAAAAGAAGTTTATTTCATGAAGGCTCTCCCAGGTGAACAATGTGAAGTTCTGTCTCAATTTTAAGTTGTTACACTGAGAGTTTTAGGCTTTTTTAGTTCCTTGCATGCATAAGTCTCCCAAATTCAGATATCTTGAGTCAGGTTCTGTGTTACAATTGACAAGATATACATCCTTATGCAGTTTGTAGAGTGCACATTGTAGTCTGATGGGCACGTGCTGTTTTCCTCCCATGTCAAGCTTTACTAAATGAATCCGTTGTGCCAAATAAGAAGGAATTTTGGTTTGCTCCAGAGTTTATATCTAGGCTCCTCCAGTGAGAACACTGCCATTCATTTCAAGATTAAACCTCCCAACATGATGACTCTCTTATCGTCTCCATATAGTTGTGCCTAGCCGGGAACCACTGAAACCATTTCGATATTTTGAATATACAGGGTGTTTCTAAAGGTCGTTTACAACGCTTGGGAGGTGATTCCTCACACGAAAACAAGCAAAAAGTCTAAGTTCCATTTTTACGACAGAGGCTTCGTTTCCGAGATAGGAGCCTCGCAAAAGGTGACAAAGTGAACGTCACACTTAACTGGGACGAATACTATCACAGATAGAGAGGCGGTTCCAAGGGAATCATAAAGGAATCGTATGTGCTCAGTCCGGAAGTCACTATGAAAAGTTCACTGCACGCATGCGCAATGGAGTCCTCAAAGGAATTGGGGATTTCCAGCAACAACAATGCATGGAAAAGGTATGTAACGCAGCAAGAAGGACCGTGACAATGAGAAATGCGTTCAAGACAACACATCCCGACCTCAAACATCAAAACATGACCACCGAACACAAAATCCGAAAAGTTGAGCACGGTTGCATACCCCAGTTACACGTGAGGAATGAACGAATCATGTCATGTGGCATACGAGAGACAGGAGGAGGGAAAGAAAAACACAATATCAGATGATTGCGACAACGTGTATTTTTACACGCGACAACTACGTAATATCCCCCCCCCCCACACACACACAACAAACAACAAATGCTACAATATCTTACGCACAGACAGTCCGTGTCACTGTACACCAACTGAAGATGTCACTTTCACCACACAAAGGGGGTGGGGAGCAATACCAAAAGTGTTCGCACGCGATCATTGTGACGTAAAAGAGACCAGTTTTGGAAGCGTTGCACAGGCAAGTCTGGCTCTCGTAGTCTACGTTTGACCTTCATGACTGCTGTTCCCGCGAGAGGAGCTCGAAGGGTTGGTTCTCTCCGGCAGTCGTCCCAATCGTGTTGCAGGTGCTGGGATATGATCAGCAGTTCGCTCTAGGTTGTCATACGCATTGAAGAGTACTAGTATGTTGCATTGAAAGAAGTTGACGTGGTGGAGTGGGCAAGTCAAGTATCGCAACAATTGGTCTGTGGTGTTCGTACGGTGATACGGCCAATTTGTGCAGTGTGCCAGTGTTAAACAAAAACAATACTTTGTAGTTCCAGCTCCCTATTACACAGATGGCTGCGTATACGACCCAGCAGCTAGCAGACATGCATCTCATGTATGGGGAGGCACGTGGTAATAGCCGTGAGGCAAGGCGTCTTTATGGAGAACGCTTTCCACATAGACGTTTACCGTCTCACACCTTCTTTCAGGTAGTGGACAGTCGACTGCGTGAAACAGGGTCAGTGTTACCACCGCGACAAGAAGTTGGAAGACCCCGAAGTGTACGCACACATCAGTTTGCAGAAGATGTGTTAACAGCGGTCGCAGAACATCCTGGCACCAGTACGCGAGTGCTCGCTCGGGCACGAAACACGTCTCATGTGAATGTTTGGCGAGTGTTGTCAGATGAAGGAATGCACCCTTTTAAACTGCAGAAAGTACAAGAACTGTTACCTCGTGACTTTCGCCCTCGTATGGAGTTTTGCCAATGGTTGTTGCATCAGCTGGACACAAACCCTCACTTCGGGGCAAACGTATTGTGGACAGATGAAGCCATTTTCACCAGGATGGATGTCTTCAATAGTAGAAACAGTCATGTATGGGACTTTGACAACCCACATGCACTTTTTGTGGCCCATCACCAGCACAGGTTTTCAGTGAATGTGTGGTGCGGGATAGTACATGATCATTTAATTGGACCATACATTCTCCCTGTTCGCCTGAATGGTCGCACGTATCATGCATTTCTTAGTGAGGTTCTGCCTGAACTGTTGGAGACCGTACCTTTGGCACTGCGGCAAGAAATGTGGTACCAACACGATGGTGCACCAGCTCATTTCGATCGTAATGTACGACATTTCCTGCATGACGTGTTTCGCAATAGGTTCATTGGTAGGGATGAGCCTGTGCCTTGGCCACCAAGGTCGCCAGATCTCAACCCTCTCGCTTTTTCTTCTGGGGAGAAATGAAAACCCTCGTATACGACACACCTGTCACATCAGCTGAGGACCTCGTTGCTCGCATCAACGTCGCCGCCGCTACGGTAGCAGATACACCTGGCTTGTTTGCTCGTACTCGACAATCCTTGATTCGTCGCTGTCATCTCTGCGTAGAAGTAAACGGCAGACATTTTGAAAACCGTCTGTGATTATTGCCCTCGGCAAATACCAGTGAGAACACTTTTGGTATTGCTCCCCACCCCCTTTGTGTGGTGAAAGTGACATCTTCAGTTGGTGTACAGTGACACGGACTGTCTGTGCGTAAGATATTGTAGCATTTGTTGTTTGTTGTGTGTGTGTGGGGGGGGGGGATATTACGCAGTTGTCGCGTGTAAAATACACGTTGTCGCAATCATCTGATATTGTGTTTTTCTTTCCCTCCTCCTGTCTCTCGTATGCCACATGACATGATTCGTTCATTCCTCGCGTGTAACTGGGGTATGCAACCGTGCTCAACTTTTCGGATTTTGTGTTCGGTGGTCATGTTTTGATGTTTGAGGTCGGGATGTGTTGTCTTGAACGCATTTCTCATTGTCACGGTCCTTCTTGCTGCGTTACATACCTTTTCCATGCATTGTTGTTGCTGGAAATCCCCAATTCCTTTGAGGACTCCATTGCGCATGCGTGCAGTGAACTTTTCATAGTGACTTCCGGACTGAGCACATACGATTCCTTTATGATTCCCTTGGAACCGCCTCTCTATCTGTGATGGTATTCGTCCCAGTTAAGTGTGACGTTCACTTTGTCACCTTTTGCGAGGCTCCTATCTCGGAAATGAAGCCTCTGTCGTAAAAATGGAACTTAGACTTTTTGCTTGTTTTCGTGTGAGGAATCACCTCCCAAGCGTTGTAAACGACCTTTAGAAACACCCTGTATATGCACGTATATTCAATATCAATATGCAAAAATTTGAACTGTAGTGGTTTCAGAAGATTTGCTGTTTATTTAGTGGTGTCAAACCCATGTCACATCATTGTGACTTATTTAGTCATTAAGTGCTGTTACAATACGTGAATGGGTTGAAGTTTGCACAGTGCGACTGCTATCAACTCATCTAGTTCATAACATGTCAGCAACAGGTGGTTTCTTTAGTTGCAAGTTCTTAACTCATTCGATCTTGAAGGCTGAAAGGTTCTCGGCTTAAGTAGCTCACTCACTCTCTAGCATTTGTAAACCCGAAGGTTTATGGCTGCAGCAACACAAGCCGTCCATCTGTCTCTATCCTGGGCAAGATCAATCCAATGTTTTCCATCCTTACCGATTTCCTTTAGATCCATCTTCGTCTTGGCCTTCCTACAGGTCTCTTACCATCTTGTTTCCCAACAAGAATCCTGTAACTCTTCTTTTCTCTTCAATTCGTGCCACATGGACTGCCCACCAAAGTCTTCTTGATTTAATTATTCTAATAATACATATCTGGACATGAATACAAATTATACAGTTCTCAATTATGTAACCTTCTCCACTCATCCGTCTCCTCCCTCATCCCTTTTAGGTCCAAATATTTTTCTAAGGATTTTATGTTCAAATACTCTTAATTTATGTTCCTCTTTTAATGTAATGGATCAAGTTTCACATCCATAGACATACAGGCAAATTTACTTTTTTTTAAACATTGTTTCATAGATATTATACAAGAGAATAAAAGTTTATGAAGAGAAAAGTATTTTGAGCTTAGGGCCATCCGTAAATGTGTAGTTATTGGAAAATATTGCAATCGTTTTTACTCATTTTGACATGGTTAGAATGGAATATTTTGATTCACTTTTGTCAACATGAGGATGTTAGAATAATGAAATTTCTGTATCATGAAAGAACCTCCAGCACTTACAGCCATACTGTTGGTATCTTTGTAAGTGCCTTTGTTGTCAACCCAGCTCTGTTGATTTCTGATGGAGGAGTACAGACCAACCCTTTGATACCTCAATGGCTGACACTGTATGTATTTGCTGGTGATAACTAGAGAGAAATCATAAAATACACGGCAAGTTAACAGTCAACTGGACTTTTCAAGTGTTGAATAGAAAATCTTGCTGCCTCTACTACATTATGCGAATGTGAAGGATTCGATTTTAAGACCTGATCAAAGGGAAACGAACTTACGAAAAATTCATAGCAAAATATTTTCTAAATATTGTTCACTATTTTCGTATCATCAGTTACAATGAATGTGTGTTTTTCCTTCAATCATATTCTCAGAAAGCGAATTAGGTTGAATATAAATTTCATTTCTCTTTAAAAAAAAAAAAAAAAATTAAGGCAGGGCTTGAAAAATCCCGGTCGCCATGGCGACTAAAATTTTCAGCCTGGCGAATGTGATCTTTTGATGTAATATGTACAAAATTTTGAAGATTCTAAGTTCAAATTGCAGTACAGCATAAGTTAGCAATTTTTTTTATCAATGTTGTGAACATTCCATAGAGTCGGTAACAATTTCTTACTCTTTGTCGCACATTTCCTGCTTTCTCAAATAATTTAGCGATGTTTTGAATACCGTGATGCTCAACTTCTTATACAGAATGTTTCAAAAGTCGCATAACCCAAACTTTGAAAATGTATATCATGAAAACCGTAAGAGATATTTACACCGGGTTTTCTGCATTATGAAGCCTCATCCATTGAGATATTTTTCATTGCATAAAATTATCAGTTTTCACCATACAAAAAAATTAGATAAATTAATAACTGGCGGAAGGCAGGGTTAAAAATATTCCAGAAATGAACTTTTGAGTGAGAAAAATATCTACAAAATTATGGAAGGGTCATAATTATACCATGTCAATCTATAATTTACGACCAATATTGGTCATGAGCAATATTTGATGGATTTTTGACTGACGATTTTATGGTTTGAGTGAAAAAGTGACATTTTTGGGACATATCTCCGTAGATGGCAACACTAGCAGGTCGAAATATTGTCAAAACACGCATGCAACATGTGCATAAGTATTGGCCATACATTTACATGAAAAATCATAAATCAAGATTTTGTGCCGAAATTGAACTTTTGAGAGAATTCTAGACTGGCCCTGGTTATCCTGAATTCTCTTCACTCACTTTCGCCGCTACTGTGCCTGTTTTTTTCTTAATTGATTCAGCATGGCATATACATTGGAGCAGCGTGTGTGCTTTGCTGAAGAGTATTTTGCTACTTATTCTTACACTCAGGTGCAAGAAGTTTTCAAAGAAAAATACCCTGCTTCTGCTGTACCTCACAAAGCAACTGTTTTACGACAAGTCAAACACCAACAAATGATCCCACAAATTGTTGAGAGTTGGTATTTATTATTGAAAATCAATTCTCAGATGTTCTCTTCAAATTAACAATGTTTTTTTCAAATAATGTAATTGCTTTTATTTGGATAAATGCTAAAATAAATTTATTAACCCAGTGATAGCCTACATGATCAGTTTAGTGCAGAAAACCAGGTGTAAATATCTCTTACGTTTTCATGGTATATTTGGTCTAGGAATTAATTCGTGCGGTTGTTACGCACACATTGAAGCTGTAGTTCAAACACAAAATACATAAATACCTTAAGAAAAATATTGTCCATCGCTAGCCACCACTTTCGCCCATCTGTCAGGCAAGTTACGGATTCCGTGGCGAAAGAAGTCCTCATCCTTTGAAGCGATCCAGTCAGAGACCCATTTTTCGATATCTTCTGAAGAAGTGAACCGCTGTCCAATCAAATCGTTATTCATGCAATCGAACAAGTAGTAGTCTGAAGGAGCAACGTCTGGTGAATACGGCGGGTGGGGTAAAACTTCCCATCCGACATTTTCTAAATAGGTTTTGACCGGTTTTGCGACATGTGGGCGAGCGTTATCATGTTGAAAAATAAGTTTATCATGTCTGTTCTCCCATTCTGGTCGATTCCTGGCCAGAGCTTGCTTCAAACGCATTAATTGTCGTCGATAACGTTCTCCATTAATAGTTTCACCCGGTTGCAGCAGCTCATAGTACACCACACCTTTCATATCCCACCATATGCACAGCATAACCTTTGCACAGTGAATATCTCGTTTCAGTTGTGATGGACCTGGTTCACCTGGCTTCACCCAGGCCTTTTTTCATTTCGGGTTCTCGTAATGGATCCACTTCTCATCGCCAGTAACAATGCGATGTAAAAACCCCTTTCTTTTCTGTCTTTGAAGCAGCAATTCGCAAATGGTTTTTCGTCTTTCAACGTCTCTGTCTTTCAATTCATGTGGAACCCAATGTGACATCTTTTGAATCATTCCCATGGCTTTGAGGCATTTGGAAACTGTTGTTTGATCAACGCCTAATGCTTCTGCAAGTTCTTTCTGCGTTTGACACGAATCCTGATCGAGCAGTGCTCTCAATTCTTCGTCTTCAAATTTTTTTGGCTGTCCAGGTCGCTCTTGGTCTTCCAGGTCGAAATCACCACTTCTAAACTGTGCAAACCACTTCTGACACGTTCGCTCAGCTAGCGCATGGTCAGCATACACTTCCACTAAAATACGATGACTTTCGGTAGCACTTTTCTGCATGTTAAAGTAATGAAGCAGAACACCTCGCAAAAACACTTTATCTGGCACGAACTGCG
Source organism: Lepisma saccharinum (assembly GCF_977018435.1). NCBI lineage: Eukaryota > Metazoa > Arthropoda > Insecta > Zygentoma > Lepismatidae > Lepisma > Lepisma saccharinum. Next base: position 40,462,753 of record NC_139235.1, on the reverse strand, counting down.
CCATGTTCAGTTGACTACAAAATGCTGTTGTTGACACGTGAATCAACTGCCCTATACTACGAACGATGCGTGCTGACAGGAGTTTTCAACGCATGTGTGGATACACGGAACTGTGGGACGATACGCTCGTTACGCCATCTCTTGTCCAGGTGCACGAATTAATTCCTAGACCAAATACATTTTCATAGTTTGGGTTGACTTTTGAAACAATCTGTAGTATGCACAATTGCTAGTAGGTGGTTCCCTGGTGCCTGATTTTCAGAGTTGGTGCCTAGTTTTGAAGAAAATTTTTCGAGCACTGATTTAAGGTAATTTATAAATACAAAAAATAGTATTTCAAGGGTTCAGTTTGTCTAAAGTCTTCTAACAAATATTTTATAACGTTAGCAAATATAAAATACTATTGTATGACTGGAGAATTATTAAGACTTTTAACAAGCAGTTATTCTCAAAGTTTTAAAGTGAGTTTTCCTAAAAACCACTACTTTTATTTTCCAAAAATAGATTTATTGATATATTATGAAAGTTTACACTATTTGGAGCATTTCTGACAAATCCTGAAGTTGACAGGTGCCACCGTTCCCCGAGATATATCAAATCAAAAATATCCAATATGGTGGACTCTTTTCAAGATGGCGGCCATCAGCATGCAGATTGCCATCGGCTACTTGACTGAACGATAAGAGAGTCATCATGTTGGGAAGCTTCACCTTGAAATGACCGTCTTAAAATGCATGGCGGTATTCTTACTGGAGGAGCCTAGATATAAACTCTGAGCAAACCAAAATTCCTTCTTATTTGGCACAAGCAGGCCCATACCCAGGGAGGGGGGGGGACTCAGCCCCAACTGTCATTGTCGTCAGGCCCCTTCCTCCCTGCTTGCATTGTCATTAGCGCTCGGTCATTAGGTAAAACTATTGTATAGTTTGTTTGTAGTGACAAGTAAAAATGTAGACAGCGGATATTATGTGGTCATAACTTGATGAAAGGACAAATTCACAGAACAATGATCAGCTATCACATTCCTTCATCTTGTTTATGAACTGTAGTAAGCGGAACTAAGTAGCGGAAAGTACAGGGTGTCTACAATTGGTTGATAGCAGTTTCATGATGTTACTGTACATGTATTATTGAATGTATCACGAAGTAACTTTGCAGTTTTGTAGAGAAACTCAACAAGTTTTGTGACACATTACAAGTTATGGGAGTTTTCTGTTCTCCATGGTGCCGTTGAGCATATTCGTGACTTTCCGGAACTCAATGCTTTTTGTGCAATCTCAAAATTTAGAGTTTAATGCCCCTTCTTCTTCAGCGAACAACCATTACAGAATACGGGTATCTTGACATGTTTGAAAATTGACTCATGCCACAGTTGGAGACAGACAGTGAGATCTTTATCCACCAGTTTGCTCCACCCCAGCTCCATCACGTTGTCCCCAAAATCTTAACCACCAGATTATCAAACTGATGGGTCGGTCGTTGTGGAAATAATGATCAAGAACTGTTGTCATTGCCTCACGGTGGTTTTTTTGTGTGTGGGTTTTATGTGAAGGATCTAGTGTTTGTGCCTCCATTACAGAGTGACCTAGCAATGCTTCATCGCGTTTGGGAAGAACTTGATTATTAAGTTTATGTCTGAAGAATCATGAAGAGGGGCATATCGAACACTTGTAATTGTCACAAAACTTGTTGAGTTTCTCTACAAAACTGTAAAGTTACTTAACAATATGTTCAATAATACACATACAGTAATATCGTGAAACTGCTTCAATTATTTGTAGACACCCTGTATTTAGTAGGTTGTATAGAGTTTAGAAGTTCTTGTATAGTAGGGCCGTAGCCAGGCTGAACTCCCCTTTGACATTAGGTAAAATTATTTTGTATAATTTGTTTGCAGTGAAGAGTGAAAATGTAGACAGCAGATATTATTTTGCTCACAACTTGGTAAAGGATAAATTCACAGAACATAAACTTCATCTTGTTTATGAGCTGAAGTCGAAGTAGCGGCGCGGCAAGTATTTAGAAGATTCTATAGACTATAGAGTGTTCTTTCACAGAGGAGCTTTTTTCCGTACCTTTGCTGCCCCTGTTGCGGTCTCCTGTTTAGACAGAAATCTGTGACTTGGACGTCATCATCCACATTCCTTCCATATCTGCAGCAAAGGTCAACAGTTCCTAAGTTTTGGGAACAAAGGGAAGTTTTATTCCTTCAGCTGAGAGTGGAATGTAAAGTAGGCACTATGATTGAATATTGTGCATTTTTTTTTTGTATGATATAAATATCTGTATCATCAAAAGTAGTGTGTAGTATGTAATAAGGAATGATGTCGATAGTAATTAACACTTCAAGAGATGTTTTAGAAGATTCCTATAGAAAATGTACTATTTGTGTGATATTTCTAAATTTTATATTAACTTAATGACGCCCCCCCCCCCCCCACACACACACAAATAATTTCATTTAACCCTGTTAAACTTTTGAAAATTGACTTGGTTTACAAAGTGATAACTCGTGAGCCTCCTCTGGAGATCAATTCTAGCTACGGGCCTGGGTACAAGGAATTCATTAAAGCTTGACATGGGAGGAAAACAGCACGTGCCCATCAGACTACAACGTGTACTCTACAAACTCCATAAGGATGTATATCTTGTCAATTGTAACTCAAGATATCTGAATTTGGAAGACTAGTGCAAGCAAGGAACTAAAAAAGCCCAAAACTCTCAGTGTAACAACTTAAAATTGAGACAGAACTTTACATTGTTCACCTGCGAAAGAGCCTTCATGAATTTTCTCTCTCTCTCTCTCTCTCTCTCTCTCTCTCTCTCTCTCTCTCAAAACTTCTTTTTATACATCAACACTCTGTGCAATCTGCAGTAGGTTCATGGGTTCTTCACACTCAAGACCATTACAACCAAGCTCGGGATACTATACTCTGTCCCAGGAATCTATGGAGCAAGCCAACAAAAGTAAGTCTGTGCCTAAGAGGGCTCGAACAATGAAGTTTTGCAAGGACAGGCAAAGGGGACTACAGTTATCAGCTGTTTCCATCAGCATGTACTGCTTTGCTTGCTTTATTCAAATAAAGTATTATGGTGAGTTTTTCTACAAAACCACTATTTTTATTTTCCAAAAATAGATTTATTGATATATTATGAAAGTTGACACTATTTGGAGCATATCTGAAAAATCCTGAAGTTGACAGGTGCCACCGTTCCAAAGATATATCAAATCAAAAATATCCAATATGGCGGACTCTTTTCAAGATGGCGGCCATCAGCATGCACATTGCCATTGGCTACTCGACTGAACATGTCTTAAGTGGTATAATAATTAATTCTACCAAGTGTCTTGCTTTTATTGAATAGTCAATGATTCTGGACTTAACCACCGGACTGTGATAAAGACACTTTTTTGGTGCTGTCCGCCATTTGGAGAGACATTGTATGGCACATCTTTCATAAAAATATATTAAAACTTAGCGTATAAATAAGGCTATAACTTTTATTCGAAACAATTTCTTGTCATTTAATTTGTTCAAAAATTACAAGGCAAAAACTTTAGAAAGTACTAGAAAAAAATCACTTTTTAAAGATCATTTTTTAAATTACGGCAAAACAACCAATATTATCGAAAAATTAAACAATCTTTTTTTTTTTGTAGCCCATCTAATGAGGATTGAGAGTAAGAAACGATTACCTCTCTACGACCATTGGTTACGGAGATATGGGTCAATAACTGAGTGTCTGCGAAATTGATGTTTGGGGGGCACTTGGGGGTGAAGCACAGTTAGGAGGGGAGGGGACTTTTGGGATTTGCACTACTAGAAGCGTTCTAACAACTGACCAAACTTCAGCTTTTACGGAGTTATTCCAGAAATTGAAAAAAAATGCACAAGAGAGTATGAATTTCTCTTCATGTTGCAAGTAGAAGCTACTTTTTTAAAGTTCATTATTAAGGTAGATATAATCTGTAAAAAATATAAGTATTTCTTATGGAGAAGCTACTTCAAGTTATGGCTAATCAAATTAGTTTCAACTTTTCCCACCACAAACAAAATCTTCAAACTGTCCTCCTTCTGTTCTTGTGTTTTTCTACATCATTGGAAGTTTGAAGTTTTCCCCCTTCTACAACCACACAGACCTCTCCTCCAGCTCTCCGCAGGGAAAGTTTGGTGGGGGAGGGGTGGTTTAGGGTCATGGCACCTGTACACAAACTGTTCTTTGTGGCCTTAACCAACCATTGTGATGACTCACTACTGATTCAGAGTCAGCCAGGTATCAGGCATTGAATATACTGGCTACATCATTCAAATCTTAGATTGCAGGATGAAGCAATCTTTTGGGGAAACCCCCTTCCCACCCAAAGTATTATGAAATGTAATAATGTACGTACGTTGCCTGTCTAAAAAGTATCCAACTTTACACCTGGAAAATAAAGTCCCTTGCCTGGTGTGGTTCACATCTTAATCCCCTTTAAAGTATGCCCCTTGGGCTTCCACACACAGCCTAACAAGCCTGACATTGCTGGAAACACCCGTGGAATGCCTCTCAACTCTGCCATCGTATTGTGCATAATGCCCTTTCGATTGTTAAATAGGGAGCCTTTTAGTGGATATTTTAGCTTCTGGAACAACCAGAAGACACATAGAGCCATGTCCAGAGAGTAAGGAGCCTGGCGAATTAATGCAATGCCTTACTTTGTTAACATTCTGGATGAGATGGGACAAATGAGCTGGGGTGTTATCGTGATGCAGCTACCATTGTCGTAAGATCCACAGGTTCTGTCTCTTGTGACAAACTGCATCACAGAGATGAGGGAGGGCATATTGATAGTACACCTTAGTTACTGTTTGACCTTCTTGTGTCATGATGCACAATGCGATGGCAGTCAAAGAAAACAGTCATTAGCACCTTGATTTTGTTCTGCACCAGCCGTGCCTTTTTGGACTTTGGCGATGATATATGAACTTTGGTTTCCAGTTGTACCCATACAGCAACATTTCATCTCCAGTTATCATGGTATTGAGAAACTCTGTATGCCTGTTCACAGTCTCCAGCATCCCTGAAGATGAGAGTGACGTTAGCTCTCGAAAGCTTGGAATATTTTCCACAACTCACCTGGTCGATAGCCCGAGAGAATCTATTCATCACATCCCAAGTTCCTGCGAAAGCAGCTTGGGCACAAGTTTTGTTGCTACCCTCCGCATGCCTAAATCCTTCCATAGTATTGAATGTGCAGAATCTTTGCTGATAGCAATGTCAAATAATGTAAAAGTGACGCATTTTCAGTTTTAAATATTTCTTTTTTCATAATTTCGTAAATACAAAATTCCCAACTTGTAATCTGTAGTAAACAATACAATTCTTACTACAGTTGTATTTTTCAGAGGAGTACTTATATTCTGAAATTATACTAAACCTTTAACAGAATCTATGAAATATGTATTTTTCTCAATAGTCTATTGTGACAGGGTGCGAAATCTGGGTCAACAAGGGGGAATTCCCCCCACCAACGATCTTGCCCTGAAATTATCTAAGGGGGGAGAGAGTTTTGGTTGTAACAACAAACGTAAACAATTAGTTTGGGAGTCGAATATATTGTACTGGAATAATATCTAAAACACATAAAGAATGGACAACAAAGAGCCTCATCTCTAAGGGCACTTCTGAACCCAGCACCTGAACCTGGAACAGAGAAATTAGTCAGACATGTTATTTCTTCTCCATTTCCCATCGTCTTTCGTCAGCCACCACAAAGTATTGTATATAAATACATTAATAAAACATATAATAGAATTTAGATGTGAATTTTATACAGGAAACAATTATCTTCTTAATATCTCTAATTTTTACCCCTTAGTCACGAAAAGTAGTATATTATAATCTAAAATTTGCAGTCTATATAATATATTGTGTGTTTTATAAAATAATTTGATAATTTAATAATTGACACATATTTAATGATGTTATATATTAGTGTGTGTGTGTGTCTGCTCCTTCCCTCCCACCAATTTGCAGCGATTTCGCTCCCTGCATTGTGATGATATTTTGATGAAAATACTCCCTCAACATTTGCATTATGACCTGCAATGGCAAACAAATATTCAGGAATTAACATAACTTGAAACAATATCTTAACATAACTTGAAATGCAGTGGCATATAATGAATTTATTGCCTGGACTCAGTGGTGGTGATTGGGTTCCAAAACCAGGAAGGAGGTGCCAAAACAGAGGGGGGGGGGGACAAAGACAGTTTATTTCCCTTTGTAGATAAGGTTTAGCATAGTGCGGGAGTTAAATGTGGCAAAAAGTGTGAGGGCAACTGACCCCCTTATCGCCGCAACTGCCTGGACTCTCACCATACTGTAGCATTTGAATTGGAAAAATGCACTAGGGTGTTTTGGATTCTGTCCCAATTTTTCTCCTACACCTTAAAATTTGAAATCCGTGATTACAAAGTAATAATAATAACATTATTCTTTGCTTTCAAACAGACACAACAACCGTGAATGAAACGGGTTCACATCCCCTTTGAACTTCTTGCCATTGTTGTAGCAACAAAGGAGCCCTTGAGTGTATGTTGCAGAAGACTGAGATTACAGGATGCAGAGCAAGGGCCATCATGTGTGAACTGTGGTTCTCCTAATTGAAATCAGCAATTTTATGCACACAAGAGATGTTTATTCTGTATTTTAGTCTTTGGGTTTTTCTAACCTAGATAGCCTAGAATATACATCCTGAAATGGTTCAGGAAGTTTCATTGGGGTGATTATTAGTTCAATAACTTTGTTCTGTATAGCTCCTGCGTTACAATCACAATAACGAATGAAATATTATGAAAAATGCTGTGGAAAAAATTAAATGGGCAATTTATGACAGTCTGGGACAATACTACTACTACTAATAATAATTTGAATTATTATTTCCATGCAGCACAGCATTCCAAACACACGCATCTTTCAGAGTGAATGCCTTGAAAATTAACACAAATTCTTGAACATAAAATATGAGGGCAACTATGATATAAAAGAGAGAAAAGTTGTTTTTTATCTCAGTTGCAACTTTGGAGGGCAGGATGCATAATAAAATATTTCGTATTTTTGGAGCTTTTCAGTCTATTAAAATTGTATTAAAAGACAAAACTCGTAATCGGGACTCACTTTAAAAGAGGTTTCGCATTTACAGATTTTGATTTTTTTTAAGTTCTTAACGCATTTTGAAAATTCTGATTTCTGAAAATTTCGGTAGGGGCTGTAACCCCATCAGCAACCCCTCTACGTATGCCAGTGTTCAATGAACATGTATTATTTTTGTGTGAATAATGAGAATTAACTAAAGGAAGTTCTTGGTTCATTGTAAGTGGCTAATGTATAGACAAAGGCTAGGCAAACAAACATACAGTCACCAGTCCGTCTTCCCATTGTTTACCGCAGCACGTTTGAATGTCTCTCTTTAAAATGTCACACCTTGTTGACTAGACAATTATTCAAACGACAATAAGTTTAACTATTGTAAAATGTTTTGTTTGTAAGAACAGCGAGACAATCCAGATGTGAATTATTGGGGACATTTATGTGGGGAACAATACGTAAAAATTCCAACCATTTCTGGGAATCAAACCCAGATCTCTCACGTGGTTGTCAGATGCTCTACCGACAAGACCACCGCTGGTCCTTGGATGAGTTCCATACTTTCATTATTTCAATTTATTTTAATATATTTTCTTGTTTTTATGGATTTTCTTCACACTTAAAATGTCTCACATCGTTGACCAGACAATTATTTTGTTCTATTGCTTTCATAAATACTATTATGTAGAACTCTACTACTTAATAGTAATAGTGGTATTAGTAGTAATTCAGCTAATTAATTATAAGTATTATTGATTAATTATGAGTATTATTATTTAATTAATTAAAGTATTATAAAACAATGGTAATGTGAATGTGGAGAAAGTTTTAGAAATAACTTCTCCCCCGAGATAAAATCCTGCGTACGCTACTGGTGACATCAATGGATTCATGTTGATTCACATCACCCCACGTGGTCAGTTACTGCATTCAGTGCTTGGTATGAAGCAAGCAGAGAACGATGGCTGGTGTAATCGCTGCTCCCGCCAAATGTGAAGTTCGCTGTGTGATCCACTATCTTCAGGTGGAAGGACACAGCGCAGGTGAAATCCATCGCAGAATGAGTGCCGTGTACGGAGAGAAGTTCATGAGTGATGGTTGTGTGAGGGAATGGTGCCAGAAGTTTCGAGAGGGTAGAACCGATGTGCACAATGGAGGTGGTCAAGGAAGACAGTCTATCGTGACAGATGGTATTGTGCAACGTGTGGACAGTGATTCGCGAGCACCCCGCTGCCGCTATACGATATCGGACTTGTCTTCTGGATATCTGAAGTCACTACTACTGTTGCCACTGAACAGAAGCCAACAAAACTATGTCTCCTTTCCCAAACATCACAGTTTTTTTTTCTGCAATAAATATTGAATCGATTATCACACAATGGCTTAGGATTAATCAATTTATATAGAAGCATCCAGTTAAAAGCAAAGGAGTTGACAGAATTTGTATTTTTTCATATTACAGATGACATATACAGATTCTGCCAATCAGAATTTATTTTACTGCAACTTTTTGCTACTTGCAATTTTCTTGAACATAAATACACAGGGTGTAACCGTACAACACTGACAATTTTCAGTGTAGAGAACATCAAGCAAACAAATTTTATTAGTAACAGTTGCTCATGGAGGACTTGTTTGGATGTTAGGACATGTTGAAAAATTGAATTTGCTATTGTGAATGTATGCAACCCTATAGTGTTGGATAAGATTCTAAAAACAACAGTATGCTATGGAAATAATACCATATGACAGTGGTTCCCAAAATGTGCACCACTGGCTTACAGGGGTGCCGCGAGTGTTCCAATATTTTCACTGAAATGACACTTACTTGTTAGTATACACTTTGTTTTAGTACTTTTTTTTTACACATAAAATATTCTGAATTTGAAATGCGTATTTTTTTTTTTCATATCACACTCAGAAAATTTATCAAAGACCTGTTCAAATTCTGCATAAAAAATCATCTTTATCTTCCGTTGGTGCATGCATGTTTATTAAAATAATTTTACCCCATCTACCTTGTAAAACTGCATATGATATCCTATCCTTAATAAATTCTACTGTTTTAAGAGCAGAGATAATTCTATTATTTATGAAGAAGCCTGTTCCAAAATTATGATTTTCAGTACCACCATACAAAAAAGTATAATTTATATTATTTATATACATATAATAAAAAGAAGAGTTTACAGAATTCTTGTTGGGAAACCTGATGGTAAGAGACCTGTAGGAAGGCCACGACGAAGATGGAGAGATAACGTTGATAGACCTAAAGGAAATCAGTAGGGATGGAAAAGAGCATATAGATATTGCTTAGGATAGGGACAGATGGAAGGCCTGTGTTGCTGCAGCCATGAACCTTTCGGGTTTAAGAAGGCTAGAGAGTGAGTTAGTTAGTGTATATTTTTTAAGTTAAGGGGAGAAGGTACAGTTATGCATTGTACCTTATGAAGGTACCAATTGTGCATTTATTTCAATATCGCCCGAATGGGCATTGCTACTAAAAAAGACTATGGGTGTATCAAGACTATGAATTTCTCTCCATGTTGCAAGTGGAAGCATTTTATTATCTTGATTATTAAGCTGGAAACGATATTTAAAAAATATGAAGAATAAGAATTTTCAGAATCCCATGTATTCCTTATGGGGAATCAACTTCAACATCAAGTTATGGCTAATCAAATGGGAGTTTCAACTTTTCTGCTTGGGAATCACTTCTTCAAACTGCCCTCTTTCCTTTGATATCATTTTCTATTCCATCGGAAGTTTGATATTCCAAAGATAACAAATCAAATAATACTCCCATATACCCAATGCATTTCTCCTTGCCTCCTGGCAGTGTTGCCAAACCTGGTGTGGATAAAAGAGCTAAAGTTCACCTTAAATGGAGTTAAAACTGACTTTCAAGGAGCTAGATTTACGAAGTGCTTCCTCGAGTAATGTTAGTTGTCAAAGGGGTGGGGCACTGCGATTACTATTAACTCTAAATTGATGACAATTTATTCTTAGTTTTCACCATCTAGATCCTGCAGCATCACCCATCTCATGATCGTACGAAATCGAAAATAAAGGAGTCCCTGGTAACAATATTATGCTAATTCACGTCAACACGGCACTATAAAAAAGTAGCTGGGGATATAAGAGGGGGTGGGGCGATGCAGCCAGTATAGCAATATCACGTCACGTGCAAAATGTATAATCATGGCAAAAGTTTGTCTATGTGGGGTGGAACCAGTGATGGTATCATAGTGAGGCACGGGGGTGGGCACCCCAGTTCACAGCCAAACAACTGCACAGAACTAAGTTGGCAACACTGACTCGGAGGGAAAAGCCAGGCAGCGACTCCTGAATGCCCTTAAGGAAAGCACACTAACTAAGCGTTGCAAGTGTTTGATAGGCCAACTTTCTGCTTTCTAGGGGGATGGTATACAAAATAAAATATTTTGTATATTTGGAACTTTCTACTCTCAAAATGGAAATCGGGTCTAATTTTAAGGGGGGGTTTGCATTTACTAGAGTGCATCACACATATCTTTGCCGTTGCGCACATACCAATTTTTGTTTTGTCATCCTATCTCTTAGCATCACGTGTTCCATGCTGCTCGCCAACCTTCGCCATTGTTGCCATATTGTCATTCCATTCCTGGACACACTCGCGCAAACATCATTGAAAACAATTGGATACGCTCAAGCTCGCGGTTCACACCATTCGGCATGGACGGTAATGTGGCAATATAGAATGACGAAGTGGTTGCTTCTTTTATGCAGTGCATGTTCATTGGCTAGCTAGTAACTAGTGTTGCCAACTGTAATAATGAAGCACAATTTCTGTCACGGAAGGAGAAAGGCAGTTAAATTCCATAATGCCTCCAGTTCTTTCAAAGTTGAAATCAAAAACCTTGCATAGCCAAGCTCGGGAAATTCACAAATTGTTCATATTTCATAATTTTGGAATTGTTCAAAAGAAAGAAATTATGTGGCTCCATGAGTATTTCAACTCTTGGCTCTGGCACGTGTTCTTGTAGAAATGCGATGCATATTGTTTTCTGTGTTAAAATTGCCATGCTTTGATGGGTGACTTCATAGCAAAAAAAAAAAAAAAAAAAAAAAGCTGCGCAGCTTATTGTCTAGTGGCAGTATATGTACTTGTTATTGTTGTGGAAGCCGGCATCGTTTGTAAATGTACAACAAAGGCAACCGACTGTCGCCCATCACAGAGGGGCAATAATACTGCTTGAGGAGGAGTGTTGTGGTCCAATTGTCGCAGTTTAACACATTCGCATGTTATTAGTTCTCAAAGGCCTGTAGCTAGAGGGGGTCAGTCCCCCCCCCCTGAGAGCCTGCTTTGCCCCCCTGTGAAAAATACAGAACACATTCCTACCTGGAATTCTCATTAATCTTTACAATTATGTCATGTGTTACTCTAGCAACATAACAAAGATTTTGTGATTTATTAGGGTGTATGGGATTCCGTATAATGTCGTATCTGGGGGGGGGGGATTCCCTTCCAGATTCAGACTTTGGTAAATGATTTCGCAATTTTTAGTATCTAGAACAGTTGTGACATTTTGAGTATTTTTGTATTAAAGGTGCCTAATGTGTTCGGATGTTTTTCTTGGATGTGTTGCTATGAACTTGGAACTGCTTAAAGTTTTGTTTCCCAAGTCTACCTTTTCATAATAGTGATTCATGTGGTAGAGAGAGGGAGTGGATATTTGATTTCTGTCACTTAGTGTTGCTTTTCTGCCACTTCTAGCTAATCACAACAATGAGTAATGCTGTGAAATTGATAAAGAGAAGCTCATAAACAGTGCGGCAACCACAGGTGTGCAGACGGCATTGCCCCCCCCCCCCCGCCAACCCCACAGCGACCTTGGACGGAAGTTCATTCTAGGGGAAGCAAACATTGAAGTAAAATTGAAGTAAAAAAAATCAAGACTAGGAGAATCTAAGAATAGCAGGACAATTGGATACTTATGATGGAATTAGTTTTTACGTGTTCCTTGCATTTTTCTTCCAGACGGTCAAGGGCACTTGTAAGGGGCACAGAGGGTCAATTGCCCCCTATAGAGTTCAAAATTTATACAAATAAAAATACATTTTGTAAAATTTTCTTGCTAGTTTCGCTCGCAATGTCTGCTATTCTTATAGTCCAAGTTCAGAGCCAAAGCTATGGGGCGGCGGGAGTCGGCCCTGCGCGCCAAACGATCTATATGGAAAAAATGTTAAACAGAATACCATGGCGCTCCGTAAATTATTGGGCCCTATTAAAACAATTTCTTTCAATGAAACTTAATATGAAATATTAGTGATGACACTGTAATCCAAGAAGTCCTTGATCAATCAAAGGATTCCTATTTGTTTGTCAGGTGTCAAAACATGTATTTCAACTCTAATATAATACAATTTACACAATATTTTGCAAAATGGTTAACGTAACCAGTAGGCAAACATTGTCTGTAGTGATGCAAGTCTCTCCTTTGAAGGAAATAGTCTGTGGTGGACTAAGGACCCATGTTTTAATGGTTTAGCAAGTACAAAAAAAAGTACTACAAATTTTTACACAATTCATCAAAGTGTAGACAATATGTAACCATTATTATTTAATTAATTTGATTTTTCTTCCATACACAACACAATGGTGTTGTTGGATTCTCGTTAGATTCCTTTGTGCATAAAAATCTTGCATATTGGAAACTAGAGGGAAACATTATCAAGCACGATTTATAAAGGGCTCCCTTAATCAGTTGCAGAGAGGCCCAAAGCTGTTGGTAGTACATATTAATTTGCCTATTAACATTATCAACCTGTAAATATCAAGCCGATACAGTCCCTATTAGCCTATTTATGTTAAACTTTATATTGTTTAGCAATTTGGAAAGGTCATCTTCGAATTATTGGTATTTGTTGTTGCTGGAAGGTTCTTTCTTGTTCGTTGCAGTTTCAAGATATCATCCCTTTTCTGATACTTATATATCTCTTGGGGGAGGGGAAAAAAGTGTCTCTGTGTACCCTTCTATATCTGCCAATGCGACACAATATATTAAAAATTTGCCCCCTCTAGGATTGACCCCCCCCCCCTAGAAAGAATTCCTGGCTACGGGCCTGAGTTCCGTACCATTGTAGATGGGTTTTGGGAGTGAACAGTTAGAACGCCACCAGTGCATTAATGCAATGGGAAATAATAAAGTGTTTATTTTGTTTGAAATCACTCAAATAAGGAATCACTATGAAGAAGTCTTCTCGCAGCATTTTTGGTAATTTTACATATTAGTCCATACTTTGCGAATTTTTAGTCCATATGCATGTAGCTACATACAAAGCCACTTGTTATAGCTCTATTCAGTTGTTACGGCGTGCGCTCTAGAAGCTGGCAGGGGAAGTGGAGAGCGGGGAAACGACCAATCCAGTGCAACGAGACAGGCCGGTTAGAGAGAGAGACTGCAGCGTTGCCAGAGTAGGGGGTAAGGTGAGTTGAAATCGAAAGAATTATGAAATACAGACGTCCCATTGTTCACATATGGCCTGAGAATGCGTATTATCCCCACTTGTGGTCAGTAGAATACCGATAAGTGTATGATATCAAGTGTATACATTGTATGAATTATTTCCAACTGTACCGAATGGTAGCTAGCATTGTCCATTACAATCACTGCGTCTTTGATGTTCCTTTCGTCAAGCGTATCTAAAAACTGCAAAAAAACACTGAAAACTAATTTACATTCCTGTAGAAAACCAGTGTGACGAACCTACGTGACAAACAATAATGCGCCCACCTTTACCCACGGGCACTGTTAACCCCCCCTGTACCCTCTTTATTTTCCCAGATTTTCATTGGAGCGTAATTCTGATGTATGTACGTTTCATTTAAATGAAATACCTATATAGGCCAAAGGTTCCTTATTTTTTAGAAGATGAATTTTTCGCAAAAACGTTACTCTGGCTGTAACTATATCAGCTCTCTCCATCAGAAATCATCTACCGTCATTGCTCTTTTTGTACCTGAACCCCATATACTTCAGTATGCTCCACAACGACGAAACTTGCCACTGAAAGCTTATTTGTGTATGCAAATCAACGAAAACTTGTTCAGTGTTGGATATTCACCCTTTACATAATACCCGAGGATAATTCTTATTATATCTTTATCGCAACCGTCTATTGCCTTTGTGATACTGTTCCTTTTGATTCGTTTGCGCGGTGATTCAAATGACGTGGAACCCAACGCCTCAAGACTGTCCTTGCCTTCCCTAACAATACGCTGCACAGTTCGCGTACTCACTCCACAAGCTTCCGGCACTCTCTGTTGCACTTTGTGCACACTTACCAAAGGACCACTGTTTTCTGCTTCCTTTTGAAAATATCCATGAACCCTACTGATTATTTTGCTGCCTTGGCTACAAACTACCTCTTTCCTGTTCGCCATCGTACGATACTTACTGCGTTGATAAACACAAAGCTCCCAATGGAACAACGAGAGTATAAATAAACGTCACATCACATGCCACATACACGTTTATCGAAGAAACAATGCAGTTAGGCAATACACGACGCGACAACAATTACTCCCACGTATGTTATTCCTACATTCCGCTCATAACAAACAGGAATCAACACTGGGGCAAAACACCATCAGCAACGCGGTGAATTGGCAACACAGCAACGTGCAGAACGAAGTTAGCGCTGCAGCTTCCTCCCGCAACTGCGTAACTCTCGGCTCCACCGCTAGGTGGTCTGTTCTCTGGTTGGTCAGCGGCATGTTCCCTGCTGCGCACTTCCCCTGCCAGCTTCTAGAGCGCACGATGTAAGAACTGAAAAGAGCTATAGTACATATTAATCCTAGTCCTGTTATAATGCATGACGTTTAAAACTCAACGTTAGATAGACCTGAATTCTCTAATTTTCTTGTTGTACGTAACAGCTGTGCATCGGCGCACTGCAGCGATTTTTCTATCTGCTTCATTAGCAACACTGCTTCTTGAGTTGTGTCGCGCATCGCACGGCAGAAATATATGTGTTGGGCTATACACTGGTTTTTCCTGGAGTTCTTTAGGTTTTTTTTAAATTTTGGAAAGGGCTGTAGCCCTCTCTATGTACGTCAGGGCCCCCACACACATTAAATAACCTTGCATCACATGCTGGCCCCTCCCCACACACAAAAAAAAAAAGTGGATCCACCTATGCCCTATGCATCTATGCAAAATAGAATACTGCACGGGGCCACTTTCCCTCGCTCAAACTTGTTAGAGTAATTCTGTATATTACATATTATGTAAGACTCAAATACAATACATATGAAATAATGTAATATCTACAGACCAAAACGTAAAATGGACACACATGCTGACACACCTGCCTGAGCAATTACAAATATCGTATCACAGTGCAACAAGTACATGCACATCATTGTTCATTTACCGAAAAGGAAAATCATATTTTACTAAATAATAAAATTCAGTTCAATCGAACATCATTTTAATGTGACAATAATTGTAGAAACATAAAATGTCATCCTAGGTAGTTTCAGCCCATAATCATCTATTTCATTTTCACATATCTCGGCAAGATATACAAAACTGCATTTTAACATGGAGATGATGACTGTGTTCACTTAATTTTCATTTCAATTTCACTTCGTCTTTTACTTCAGGATCCATATTTGAGGGCCCACGACCATAGACAAATGAAGGAAATATGTATACTAATAGGGTTCAAGCATTTTTCGCTCAAACGGAAGAACTATCAATTTTGCATGCCATCTAGTGTTGCCCATGCGAACTATTTGCCGATCGAGTGAAAAACACTGCAGTATTTTAATGTACGTGTCCAGTACATACACTTTATAGACTCAATATTATTATTCCTACAGTACGTCAGTTACACAGTGAATTTTGGTTCACTCAGTAGAACAATATTTATAATACAGGGAGGTTATTTCTGTCGTTTACTGTGAGAGCGTCAGTTGCTCGGCGGTCTTGGCAAATTGCTTTACAGGAAGTCCGTAAAAGAAACTGCTTATTTTGTAATGTTTCCACTTTTCACAATTACAGTTACAATTACAATTACAATTGAAATAAGCACATACCTTGTCCCAAGGATGCTGTGTGGAAAAGGTGTCCTCCCAAATACAAATATTTCTGGCACCTTACTTCTGACATCTAATCTTAGATTAGACATCGCTACTTTATCCTGTCGTCGAGAAAGTGCAGGCAGCTTATTGGGGGAGTAGTCAGCTGCAAGAGGGCGCTTCATACTGCATGAATGCGACACTTGTCGGCAGTGATGCCAACCATAGGGACATGTCTCTACGTATAGGGACTTTTCACTATATTTCGCCCACGTAGGGACAGATTTTGCCAAATGAGGGAAAACGTAGGGACTTTTTTCAATCTTGGAAAATAAAATTTTATTGTGCAAAGATCCAAAGCTTACTCGTCAGTCAGTTGCACTTTCTTCGTGCTCGGTTTGGAATGAATGGATTAGTTTATCTGGATACTTTAGCGAGGAGGAGAAAAAACAACTAACAGATCATCAGAATTTTGGAACATGTTATCGGTTACCAAGAACTTTCAAGGCAAGTTCTTTTTTAAAACATTTCCACTCTCGCAAAAATAGTGCTAACATTGCCACATTCTAACGCAGAAACTGACAGAATATTTTCAATGTTAAGTGATACAAAAACAAAAAAGAGATACAAAATGGGACCAGAATTGTTAAAGACTGCAGGAAATACAGCATCACCAACCAACATCTATCTCTTCACAGCAGCAGCATGTATGACTTCAAATAACATAATCAACAGTAAGCGACTCAACGTTATTCATTAAGGCAAGAATTTATAATACCGGACCCTTCTGTGATCCTTCTGTAATTTCTATGCTACGTCTTATACTCATGAAATAATTAGTCGTGATGATTTATCTCAAGTTAACATGTTGGGGTGAGGTGAAAAAATTGTTCATTAACGTGTAGAAGTTGTAAAATATGCTTTTCAATTCTCACAATGATTCTCCGTATACAAGTATGGTAGCCATATTTGTTGATGTGAACAATTGATGTTTGCAATTAGTTACGCTGTCTACAGCATTGCCACACTGTTGATTTCATACTTGGATAGCATGGATCATGTAAGAATGGCGGAAGAGAACAGTATAAAAGTTGTTTATGTTGTACAGATTGTTAGGTGGAGTGTGCAGGAGGATGGCCGTGGGCTAATTAATAAACTTATGGATTTTGGTATATTGCCCAAAGAAGGTGCTTACACATGACAGTGACAATCACGATGTAGAAGAACATGTGGAATGTGGACTGATTTGATTACAGGTAAGTTTTGCAACAGTGCATTGATCGTGAAATTGCAGGATACGAAAATGGAGTCTTCGATGATGTAAGTTTGTCGTTAAAGTGCTACAAAAATAAGATTTTTTTATTGGTTCGTAATCACAATTAGCGCAAAACCATTCACGGATAGGCCCACTGACCGTTCTCAGTAAGGTTAGGTTAAGTTAAGTTAGGCAAGGCAAACAGTTAAAATTTGGGGTCAAAACAGTGCACGGGTAGCCCCACGAACCATTTGCGGTAAGGTTAGGATATACAAACATAGTTAAAATTTGGAGTCATAGTAATATCAGGAATGTATATTTCTTTTAAGTATTGGAAACACAAAATCTTCCGGTACATAATGAGCAATCGTGCCGATCGCGGACCACTCAATTTCACTTATTTTGCAATTTCTATGGGTGACCCC
This sequence comes from Lepisma saccharinum, assembly GCF_977018435.1. Classification (NCBI taxonomy): domain Eukaryota; kingdom Metazoa; phylum Arthropoda; class Insecta; order Zygentoma; family Lepismatidae; genus Lepisma; species Lepisma saccharinum. The sequence goes on along the minus strand of NC_139235.1, from coordinate 40,444,875 downwards.
CAAATTTTAACTTCAAATTGGTGATTAGGAGGCCTCAATTAGTGAGTATGCGAAATATTACAGAAGTCGGGGAGGGTCCTGTATTGTAAATTCGCTCCTTCATGAATTGTGGAAGCACCAAGCAGAAAGATTTGTTTTGCATGCTCATGAGGTGTTGTTTTAGTCTCTTTACTTGGCGTAGGGACATTTTGACTACGTCTGTAGGGACATTGCCAATAAATGGTTAGCAACACAAGACGTAGTTAGTGTACGCTCATTTTCACTTCTGTTTGCGTTTATCAGTAAGTGTGTTGTTTATACTGAGTTATTGAGTTGTGTGCTATTTAATGCTAGTGCTTTGTTGTGTCTTAATTGTTATTCATTCATTAGTTATGCCGCTAAACAAATATAGTCTTGAACAAAGAGTTTTTATGTACGATATTTACGTGAAAACGAACTCTTGCAGAAAAGTGGTCAGGCAATTACAAGAGACAGGATCTCTTGAACCTAAGAAACGTGTTGTATTGCTGTTGAAGGAGGTCATTTTCAACATCTCTTATAACACTGGAGGTTAGTGATCACATCATTATTATTACTTTTAAATATAATTTTACGCTTTCAGTTTGCTTTATGCGCCAGGATGCTGTCTTCCCTTTCTGTCAACTGAGGATAAAGTAGTGATGTCTAATCTAAGATTACATGTCAGAAATAAGGTGCCAGAAATATTTGTATTTGGGAGGACACCTTTTCCAGCATTCTTGCGACAAGGTACATGCTTATTTCAATTGTAATTGTAACTGTAATTGTGAAACCTGTAACGCAATTTGCCGGGACCTGTTGCATGAAGGGGCTGCTGACGCTCTCGTGGTAAACAACTGAAATAACCTCCCTGTACTAGTCAGGGTATGTTGGGAAGAAATAAAGTAACATGGAACTCTGAATATAAATATATATATAGATATATTTAACTGAAAATCTAAACCAGTGCAGTACTTATAAAAATGTTTAAAATTAGATCCTATATATAAAAGGAAAAAAAACAACAGTATATTCTAAAAATACAAACAAACAATAAGGTAAGCATTTCAAACACTTGACCAGTAACATGTACATTCCTGAAAAAACAATATTCTACAATAATTAATAATGAACATAAAAAGTTCATAATGCATGTTTTTGACATTTATACATAATAATTTTATGACAAGCTTCTACTGCCATTGTTCTTAAATTTCACTCAAATATAATATTTACTTTGGTTCAATATGTGCAGATATAGACAAAAGTATAATTACAACAAACAATAAAAATTTGCACAATGTACTTGCTAAGTAAAACTACTTTTTAAAATGAGCAATACTGATGAATTGTATATTACTCAGTCTTTACATATTTCTCTTAATATATCCACTAAATTAAAAACTCTTTCATGACTAGGACTGTTACCTAAAGTAGTATTTTGTTATGTGCAGTACTGTTATTGTCTATTCTAGGGTATTCAACCTATCCAATATTTATTACAAGTCAATGCCTTGCAATGTGCCATTGTCAAACATTATGTAGACAATATGCATTTTTTTCTCTTTCAACATCACTTCTACATTTAAAGCACAAATATGATTCAAACAAAGAAAGATTACTAAGTGATCAAATACATGATTACAAAGCTTTCTATGCTTATTCTTCAATGTAACAATATTAAAGTAATGAATAATTATGATTAAGTACATACATCATATTTTCAAAATTATAATATTATTCAAGTCAAATGAAATACTACGATTTTATTATTCTATTTTAATGTAGAAATAAATAAAATTAGTCAAATAGCTAAGTACATCAATACTGATGAAATTTATCATCTTTCTTGAGATAAATCATTACAAATAAAACGATTAATAAATTTTGCATTAATAAAATATCCCTTTATGCAGGGAATACCATAGGTACACTCTAACTCACATGTAAAATCAACTACTGTAATATTTTCATTGATATGATGTGTATCTCATATCATTACATAATAAGATAAAATTTCCTCATATTCCCATCTAATTGAGAAAGTAAGACCACAATTTTGTAAACAAAATACAAGTCATTAAAAATTTCAGTTCAAAGGCAGTGTTAATATACCTACAGTAATTATTCATTTCAAATTAAAATAGGTTATAAGTGCTTACAAGTTTTAAATATAAAGTTGCTTCATGCAATTACACGGCAAATGATACATACATATAATTAAGCCCATTTTAAAAAGTTTATCCCATACACATAACCAGATTCAGTATATAAGATCTCTTTGGTCCCTTAAACTTTCATGGTAAATATAGATAATTTCATGTTATAGTCAATACACAGACACCTTTTAAAACACTTGAAATCTGTATTTTCATTATTATATATCATTTTTCTGACCTTTAATCTAATCATGATGATTAAATTAAATTATTGGGGACTCTCAAAGGAACACCCATAGCCAAGCCAGGACTAATCTATATTGGACAAGAAAAAGAAACACTATGTATGGTTTATGTTGCAAAACGCACATACACAATAAACTTATATGAGGTTATCACATTCAGGTACGCACATTTACACTAAAAAATAAAGAAACTAGCATTTCAAAATCATTAATGAAAATCAGGAGTAATGCAATGTGGATTTGAAGCAAATACAGCAGAAGTAGATTCTAAGGAAATAAACTTGTTGCAAGAAACAAATCAATTTACTTTTCTACATAATAGATTGCATGTAAATAAGTCGAAATGAAGTTGCAATAATAACCAAATAACTAAAGCTACAAAAAATCGTTCACTTTGATCTCCGCAACACTATTTCCTGCATTAATACATTTAGCCCCCTTTTTTTTTTGCTTATTATGTATAAGAAAATATTATTCACCAGACAATAAGGAAGTTTAAATATGACATCAGGCATATCTTCAGCATGAAGAATAAAGGTAGTGTACACCATCTATACTCTTGTATCGAAGATGATGCAAAATAATTAAATCTTATCTGGTTAGCGTTACCCATTCCTTTCTCTACTTGATATATTAGTCCTTTCAAATCTTCCCTTTGCACTTACAAGTTCCCGTCTAAATATTACAATAGAATAACAGAATATTTCACATATTACTCAAAATTATCTTAAACGATACAGTGCAAATATTTACGAAAAATTATAAACAGATTTGTGCATATTCAAATGTTTTGCAGCATCAGAATATGTGTATTAAGTACAATAATTCTATTTGAAAATAAAACAAAACTACACTGCATATGCCATGGACAATAGTAAAATTACTTTACTGCTACAATTTAAGCATTGCAATTTATGAAAGTTGTCAGAACAAATGAATGAGGAGAACAGAGTAAAGACATGACCATTCAAAAATGTCTGCACATTGCTGCCTTGCCTGCATACAGCTTACAGTTTTAAATCTTAACATAGAGCATGATATTCTATGTGTGATTTAGGACCATAAAGATTAAACCAATATAAACATTTTACCAGGTATTGAGCATTCATGATAAAAACATTTAGGAACCAACTACAACGGTGAACCAATATTTCATATGATCTGATTGCACTTATGTGCCACAGTTCCTTGACTTGAACAGTAGCTGTCATGTTGATATGCTAAGTTGAAACCCATGGCTTTAGTACCGATAGGATAAACCCTCTTCTACCGTAAGTTCAGAATTATTTCTTGGTGATGAGGAAGTCAGTACATTATTTTTGTTTCATCCGTGAATATGTAAATATAACCATTTTTACTTCATGTATGTTGGCGTGGCATGTCATGAAACTTCTAATTATGACACTGTGAAACATGTTCATCTCTCTTCTACCCCAAAAGTTATATTCTTGAAAAACAATTCTCCGAGATCAGTCTAAATTTTTAAATTCCGTAGTTCCTGTATATATTAAATTGACATTAACAACGTAAGGTACTTAAAAACATTCCAGATGATGAGGTTTGAAGACAAAATCTGGTGTAAATATCACTAATTGTTTTCAAGTTATTATCAGTGAAAATTACAATACATGACTTTTGAAACACACTGTATATTTATTATAATGGCAGTGTTAATTTGTTAGTTTGTATTTCTTTCAATTCACATGAGTGCTACAAAGATCGCCAAATGGCTTCCAGCATATTTATGATAAGTTCACTCAACAGGAAATACATGTTCCTAACATTTTACTTGAATGGAGTAATTGTTCCATTTGTCCTGTTGTAGAATAAAGGTTACTTGTGGCTCTTCTCAGAGCTAATGTCAATTTGTTTTGAAAATGTTGGGCATTGGATGCAGACTGAGCACGACGAGGAAGAGGTCTGGTTTAGTACAACCCATCAAGTTAAGGGAGAGCTAATGGCACTACAGCCTTGCCCTCCAAATTGATAAGTGTAAAAAATGGGACATTATGTACAACTTTAAACTATGCACAAATCTTGAAAAGTAAGATAATATGCCCTACAATTAGATCTTGCTGAGAGTCATTCATGATCTGCATAATTGTGGAAAATATTAATCTATCAGTTCACAGGGTCTGCAATGAATGTGCACTTAGCTAGTGTCTGTGTTATCTCTTTGTTTTATGCTGTTCATACAGACATGAGATAAACTAAGGTTAACAAAAAGGGGGGGGGAAGAGGTCCTAGAGATTTATTCACCCTTCCACAAGCACACTGGAATTTACCAAACTTTCCTATAGGATAAATGAAGCACCAACTTCAGCAGTCCCAAATATAAAAATCAAGATTTGCACGGTGACATTTTTTTAAAGCAAAACTTGTGGAGATACAAATAGCTTTTCGAGGGGCAATGCCTGCCACGCGACTTTTCATCAGGTGAAGCATAGTCAAACACATCATGTCCCATCACTGCTGTCATATGAAATGAAGTTGATGAAATAGCCCAAGTTCCTTTTGTTTTACTGCAATTTCATCATGCTACAAATGCATTTTTAGCATGGTTCGATTCGATTAGTTCTGTTAACACATTCTGCGGAGTTTTAGCTATTACTTAAGATTTTATTCAATACATGCTTTTGTAGTTAGGTTAGGCAGGCCAGGTTTGGTTGTCTTTGCATTAAAATAAAGTCGCTATATGCATTTTACTAAGGTTCCGACTTACTTCTCCATTAATTCCCACTAGTCTACGATACTTACAGTCCCTTGTCAACAGAAAATACATTGTCCATGAAAAGTGAGCATGCTTGCGTAAGGTAATTTTTAAGTTGTTTCTTTCAACATAAATATTTTTTTTTTTGAAATCCAAACAGTGCTCATTACTTTAAGGAAGGTTCAAGTTTCGTGTGACAATGATCGCCAAATTCTACGGTAATTAGCCTTCCTGCTAGGACAATTTGAAGAAAAATATATATAAAACACTCGGAACCGTTACGGATGAAATTGTTGAAAGGACACTCACAAATGCCTCAGCTGGGATTCAAACCAGGGAGCCCTGATGACATGGCATGCTGCGCTAACCATTCTGCAAACACAGGTCGGTCCCCTAGTATGGTCAACTTATCCACTTTCACACACAGCTCAGCTTATATGCTGCCTATAGAAATTGATATTCAGGAAGAAGGGAGGGATCCCAACTCGTTAAATTATGTACAAAGAATCTACGTGAATGTGAATCAAGAACAGAATTTTGAGGGAATTGATTGTAAGTTTGAGGAGATTGTGCTGCAGATAACCTGCTAACCATATCTATAGGTGATTAGCTTCTTCCTTGGGAATTAATGAATGTACCGTGATAAGAGTATTAATATAGTAGATGATGGAAAGGACAGAGAAGTCTTCAGGATGGCTGGCAAAATCCAGTGTGAGGCTAAAGAGTGGTAATCAGTGCCATCAGGAACATTTTTTTTTAACTGTACAGCTACCAAAAGACGAGCTGCCATCAGCCAATGTTTGTTTCATATCCACTATATGCTCACATAAGCTAACTGGGACTGGCCCACAGTTTAAAGTAGTATCTGAACCACTGTACAATGTCCCTTCAGTGATCAAAACCAGGACCACTTGATTACAAGGTTACAGGACTACCACTGCACAATCCATCAAGGTTGTCAAAGATCTTAAAAAGATATGTTTAGTTGGTCTTGGATACACTGTACAAAATATTGAGATGCATTAGGTGCTGGATGACTTGAGGGTGGTGCTTGTGAGGTAGTTTACGGCAGGGGTAGATATCGGAGATCCAGGATTCCAGATTCAAATACTGGATTACCGATTTGAGATATGGATACTGGATTTCAGACCCAGGATTTGAGATACAGATACTGGATCCAGGATTCAAGATTCAGATATTGAATCCAGGATTCCAGATCCACATACTGGATCCAGGATTTGAGATATGGATACTGGATGCAGAATTCAAGATTCAGATATTGCATCCATGATTCCAGATCGATACTGGATCCAGGATTTGAGATATGGATACTGGATCCAGGATTTGAAATTCAGATACTGGATCCTGAATTCGAGATTCAGATGCCAATGCAGCTGGGACATGATTAATGCGAGCGTTATTTCAAGACCAGCTCATTTATCAGTAAACCAGAAACAGAACTTGGAAATCTTGGATGGGAAAATGGTTTAAGGGCACTGGCACTTGTGTAATAAAAAGTAAGGTACTCCTTTCGTATAGTGGAAACACCTATAAATCATTTATTTTGCACTTGTTTACGTTCCTAACATATTATTCTGCATTGCGGAACATTTCTTTAGGTGTAATAATGAATTTCTAATGGAAATAATGTCTTACATTTACGAGTACTTACTGTTCACTTTCTTGCATTCTATAAAACACAATATGGCGATAGCGTACTGGTTCATCACACACATTGTGCAGTGTTTTGTAGATTTGGAGTGTGTTTGCAGTGTTGCAACCTTGTTCACCGAAAAATACCTACTTTCGTGCCTGGACTTGAAATTATGCTAATACCTTGTGAACCATTTGACGTTAGCCCCACAAACCATTGACATTAACCCCACAAACTATTGACATTAGACCCACACACCATTTCCCATAAGATTAGGTTAGGTAAGCATAGTTTAAAAAAATTTTAAAAATCCTACGCATGTCATCTCAATTTCTCAGGAGTTACGCAATCTAACACACGGAACATTGTGCTCACGTGCAGAATAGTGTGTCGAAGAGATATTTTTGCAGATAAACAATTGATTTTGCATTAAAATGGATCAAAACTATATTCCCGAACTTCAACAATGCTAAAGAAAATTATTTCCTTAAGTACTTTCTTATGTAAAAAGTAAGAAATCTGTTTCCACTATACGAAAGTGTTACCAAAAGTAAACTAACCCAATGCTAAGAAAGGAAGAATTACCTTGGAAACTACCCCTTCCATAACTATGAACAATTTCAAGATAATCAAGATAACATTATCTTTCAAAGATACATATATAACTTACTATATAGTTACTCACACTCATTATTTAATCAATCATGTGAAATAATTACACATTAACACAAATACAAAATTATTGTGAACATGTGTTCACTTTGAATATGGAAAAACTCATTTTACACACAAATATTTCTAGATTGCTAAGTTAATATTGTGCAAAATGTAATTTCAAATTACAATAAATAAATATCACTAAAAGTCTAGATTAGTTTTGGGCAAGTATTCATATACCTACACAAAACACATTAAATTAAGATTTTACCTTCTGCTACTTTACGTTATTATTTTGTAAAAAACTCAAACCACTTTTAACGTAGTTGTTAATGCATTTTTCACAGTTTTGAAATGCCACCACATGGACAACATGAACAAAATGTATGTATGTCACTATTACTTGATTTTTGTTACATGCATGCACACAATGAAGTTTTAGTGCAGATCTAAAGTTATCTACCAAAAACAGTTCAATTGCTATATGCTTACTTCCCAAAATTGAATTAGGAAACACATTAAAACAGGATTATCATATTAAAAACTGGAATGTAACAGTAATACCCACGTACACATACACACATGCATGGCTCTCACATAAAAATTAAGATGAAAGCTTATCATACAATCATTGTTGTGTTCTAGTTTGCACTATACGTTAAACTGCTTAACATCTGGAAATTTCCTGAGTCAATGTGACACTATTTTACTAATGACAACTTAATTTGCAATTTGTACTTGTGTACAAGTAATATAAAGGCACATGCAATTCAACTACAATTTCTTTATACCAAGAAGGGTACAAATAAATTTAAGCTTGTGTGTAATGAAAGCTATAAAATATGAATATTTATCTGCTGCACATTTTAATTTTAGAACATAATCTGAACATGGTCCCACATCATACAATTTACTGCAACACTTTCGTGCCACTTAATGTATCTCCGGCAGATGATGTTAAATTTTCTTCAGATGATTGCAAATGAAGTGGTGATTGAAATTTCTTACCGCACACAAGTACTTGTAAACCCTCACCTGCATAAGACACCAATGGAGATATCTCGCATATCACTGGGCATTCCCACTTCAGGTAGGACTTCTGACTTGGAATAAGAGGAACAGGTGCTCCTTCCTCATCGATGAATTTTCCACCAGCCGCTAAGATGTGCCTTTGATGCAAAGAATACAAAGCATGTCTTGAAGTAGTTGGAGTATCTTTCTCTGCTCCATCTGTATTCTTCAAAGGACTAAACTCATCTTCTCTAAGAACTTCCCACACAACAAAATTTGTAGAGAACTGAAAAACATCGAAGACAAACTTTTCAAGTTTTATTCCATTTGGTTTCGCTGGGCTACAGAGCTCTCCATTAGTCTGCATATATGGAATTTTCTTCTTAGCTATGTGCAATTTTAGAAATGGTTCATATTCATTTGCAATATTTTTTAGAAATTCTGTGGTAAACACGTGATTACAAATGTTTCCAGCATTGAAAGTCAATCGTCCATCAGGATTTCTTTTCTGGGCTGTTTTTAAGGTTATCTCACTGTACTCGACAACCTGATACTGCCCATCTACTTTGCACACAACTCCTACAGCTTCTGTTGGGAAAGCTTTCTCTACTACTTTGGTCCCACAATCTGCTCCTGCGCTAGCACAGTAACCAATAAAAACTGGATCTCCTAATTTGACAAGAATGTTATCAACACAGTAAACATGAACATACTTAATTCCTCTTTTCTCAAGATCTTCAAGAATATGCTCAGATCTTAGTGCTCTATATAAACCACCATTGCCATCAGGGGCTTTGGCCACTTTGTTTTTTGCTTCCAAAATGATTTTTCCATCAAATGTAAAGCAAGGGAGTACATCTTGTTCAAAAATAACCACATTTTCCTTTTCTAACCCAAAGTAATTGTGCTTGGCAAAGAAATCTAAGGTTGGGTCCTTAGTATGTTCACTTGTCATTATGTACCATGGAATGTTTCCAGTCTTGCCCATGCGTTGGAATGCTAATCTTTCCAATTTTCTAATCCTCTCTGCTTGAATTTGATATAGTGTCTTGTGTGAGGGAAGACCAACATCAAACATGCCTTTTGGGTAAGAAACTCCCAAACGTGTACCTTGTCCCCCTGCAAGTAATAGTACAGCCACCTTACCATTGGAGATCTGTTGCATGCCTTCATCCTCATAGCACTTAATTTTGTCTGATGATGTTCTAACCACTGAACCATAGAGTTCTGATGGAATCGGTTGCAAACGATCGTCTGATTTCTCCTGATCTTCATTTGAGGAATCGATGCTTCTTTTAAAGAAAGAAAGAGCCTCTGGTATATCTATTTGCTTTAGGTCATTGTACAGCTCCAGCCTTTCTTGTTCAGTCAAATCGTCCCAAAACTGCAATAAATGCTGCTGTTCATATCGTTCCAACACTACTTTTAACGCGTCCAAGTCCATCTTGAGCGTCTACGATTATCCTTTAGTTGTACACGTCGCAAATTATTTACAATCATAACTCCCAACGTGGTAACAATTACCAAAAGAACAATTTTGTCTGCATCGAATCGCCCAATAGCCGGCTCAGTTCTGCGGTTATCACTAATGTCACTATAATTCGGCAACGCCTTCATTTACGACATTTCGGAATCATATATTGCATTTTATACGCCAGTAAAGCACTCATTGTGCGTGAATTTTAATCTTGTCTGGTTTGCAGACTAACAGTAAGTGCTGTTGACATGGCTATGAAATTAATGGAACATGCTACAGCTGAGTTCTCGATCAAACTTGAGCACCTAGTTGCTCTGAAAGGAAAATAAAAAACATATTGGAACACTGTCTTTGAAATCATTCGAAATCCGAACAGCGGCAGTTAAAACACAGTTTTTCTCCCAGTCCCACTTGCTCGAAAAGTGAAACCGCTAACAGTGTGTTTACGAACTTGTAATGAAATTGTTTTCCATTACTTTGGATTAGAAACGTTTCGTAAGGTGGGTATCCAGTGTATTTTGCAACGTTTCGTAAGGTGGGGTATCCAGTGTATTTTGCTTCGTTGCTGCGTGCAGCGTGTATATCTAGATTGAATACGGTGATTCTCACGAGTTCTAAAGTGCTAAATTGTGTTTTCTAAAGTTGTTTACTTAAAGAATCACAAGGATGGAAGTTGTACTTTGTTGAAAGATGTACATTTTTAGATACGGTAAAGAAAGTTCACTGTCCTCGCATAGGGTAAAACTTTAGTATCCGCCAAAAGTCTGAAATTCCTTTATTTTCTTACTTTTCACATTGGTACTTACGTATTCTGCATTGCTAAGGATTCTTGAAGGTTGGGTTTCGTTTTTTTTCACGATTATAACTACAATTTTCCACTTATCGTGTAATTATTGTTCTTTCATTTTCCGGTTACGTTACACACGATATGGCGGGCAAATCTTGGCTGGGTGTACAGGATTTCCAACCTTCTTCACCGAAAAATACCTACTTTCGTGTTACTGATTTTGTATTTTTTTTTTCCGGGTTCAAAAACCCCATGAACCATGCACGGATAGCCCCACAGGGTAACACTTTACTATACCAGAGACGGATTTCTTCAAATTTACAGGACAAAGTACTTACGCAAATCATTTTCTGTAGCGTTGTTGATGTTCGGGAATGTAGTTTTGATCCATTTTAATGCGAATGCATGTGGTTTTCTACGAAAATCTCTTTCCGACGCACTATTGCTGCTGCTGCGGTAAGACTGCAGAATATGGGCTGCTTATGAGAAACGCGGTTCATAATTTTTTGCTAACGTTTTGTAGTTAGTAATCGGGAAAAGTAAGTTTTAACATGCGGAACAATTTTTTTCTTTAAAAAAAAAAACAGAAAAACATGTCCAGGTTGGGCGATATTGAAATCGTAGCAACCAAGGAAAAGGCGTATTACTGCACAAATCTAGTGGAAGCAAAAAATGCCTATGTTGTTAGGTAGCTAGGTTTAGTTCTCTTAGCCTAAATAATAATTAGTCATTTATTTATGCTAATGAAACCTAACCTAACAGGCCTAACCTAACCTTGTAGGCATTCCTCGAAGAAATAATGAAAGAAACTGTGCATAAACAATAAGGACACGATCGAATGGAAAAATGCATTGCTTCTAGTAGCAGGAAAAAAAGATCATTGTATTTATGCTATTGGAACCCAACCTAACAGGCCTAACCTAACCTTGTAAGCATTCCTTGTCTGAAATAATGAAAGAAACTGTGCGTCTGTGGGTGGAATCCGGAGCAACAAATCAACTCAAATGCTGCAAAACGAAGGATCTCACTTATCGCACAGCACTTGAGCACGTTAACAATATGGACGTGAACAAATGGAGAAATGCATTGCTTTTAGTAGCAAGAAAAACATTTTTTACGCGTAATAATATAATAGTAATCGTAAAAGGAACACCGGAAAATAGAAGTAGAAGGTACGTACTTTCAGGGGATATAAATTTTGTTCGTCTATTTAGAGGGAAAAAGCAGCCCATGTTCTGCAGTGAGACCGCTGCCGCCATTTGCTTTCTGCACAAGAGCACAATACACTCTTGTATTGTCCGTATATGTTAAATTGAACGAAAGGAGTGCTAATGGAACCTAACCTAACCTAGTAGGCATGCCTTGTCCCCGTGATGGTTCGTGGGGCTATCGTGATGTTTTGGGCTACCCGTGGATGGTTTGTGGGAAATAAGGAACAACAGTAAGTACTCGTCAATGTAAGAAATATACATTATTTTCGTTAGAAATTCATTATTTCACCTAAAGAAATGTTCCGCAATGTAGAATAGTACGTTAGCAATGTAAAAAATTGTGAAATAAATCATTGATAGGTGTCTCCGGTATAGTAAAGTAGTACCCCCTACAAACCATATATAAATAGCTGCACGAACCACGCACAGATAGCCCCACGAACATTCATAAATAGCCCCACGAACCATGCAAGGCAAGGTTAGGTTAGACAAACATAGTTGAAATTGTCATGTTCTTGCAAAAAAACGGCATGGTTGGAAACACAGTAAAATCAAATTAGAACCACACCAGTAAACACGAGGCGGAAACATGCCAATAAACACAAGGAAGAAATTCACCTTAAAAATGAAAATGGAACCACACCAGTAAACACGAAAGAGAAAGATGCCACTAAACACAAGTTGGACGACGCCAGTAAACACAATTGGGAACGACTAAACACAAGAATAAACCACTCCAATAAAAACTTTCAATTAAAAAATCGCCCCCGAACCAATCCAAATCAAAATCAGTAAATCTAAATTTCTATGAGTACCCGAATTTAAAACTAAAAAATTTACATTACAACCACAAATTACCTACTCCAAAATAAAAAGAAATCAAACTTACGTTACTAATCACAATTAGCTGGAACATAAACTTTCGCACATTCTGCCAAAAAATCCAAAAAAAAATTCTTCTCATTCTTCATTCGACGATACATGAATTCCACTAAATAAGACTCAAAAAGTTCTTTGCTTCTATTAGCAGAGGGCAAAAACCTTTTCACTTCACTCCACAAACCCTCAATAGCATTCGTATGACAACCAGTCTCCTTATCTTTGAAAGTAATAGAATGATTCACAATCAAATGACGAAAACCTCTTTCAGACAAGCAATCATAGGCTTTCCAACAATCTCAATAAATAATGGTACCAGGCAAAATCATCTTCTCAATCACACCCAACAAAGTATTCGCAGAAGGATCTTCAACACACACCAAAAGACACTTCTTACCCTTCCTTTCCACCCCACCAAACACCCACAGTACGCCCTCTACTGTACTTTCTCTTCCCAAACTTACTTTCATCAATTTCTACAATTTTATCCTCTGATGAAAATAAAATCTCGGCGCATACTTCCCGACAAAAAATATACCAATCACAAACAGTCCTAGATGACAAGTTAAAGGTAAAGGTAAAGTGTTCCCCTGTGCATAGCACCACGCCATGAAGGCGTATAGGGGATGTGGGGGTAACGCCCCACACTTTCTTGATCCGGTCGTGAGTGGGGGTGATGTGATCAGTATCACGCCCCCTGACCGCCTTTACCCCCCAGGGTTTCCCCCAGGTACCCATGTTATTCTACGCTGGGTGGGCTCCGGGGCCGCTTCCACTGTTAGAAAAGTTCCCGGCCGGGGATCGAACCCGGGACCTTGAGCATGGTAGTCAGACACGTTACAAGTTAAGTTCTCTAATAGCAACGGAATTACCAAACCTCCAACACCAAAAATACGTAATGTACAAAATCGTACTCAAAGAAAGCATAGACCCCTCAAACCAACTTCCCTTCCTAACAGAACGACTAACACCATGCCTCTTCCCATACACACGTCACTGACACTTCCAAACAACACCATCAGAATTTGAATGTTTCACTTCATTCATTAACTCTCCACACACAGGACACTTGTAATTCGAAGATAATATACCCCTTTCATGCAGCCATTTCAACAAAACCAACGAACCTTTATCACACAAACGCACCAAATCAATAAAACAATTAACTTCACCAGATTCAACGTCCGCGGACGTAGAAGCCAATGACGCCAAGGCCATACCAACATGACTACACCAGTAAAATACGCTCAACCGGCAACTGATAACAAACTACTACACACCAAGCACTAGCTAATTGAACATCACCAGAGCCACCTACCATCAACTTACTAAAATAAACATACACTCGCTGACTTTCCACATACAAACCACAACTTCCAGTGGGGTCATTCCATGTCAAATCAACCAATTTTTTAAAAAATGGTTGCATGACCATTTAAAAAAAAAAAAATCATTTTTAGTACATAGGTTTGTACATGTTTCTAGATATCAAAACCAATGTTCAAAAAAATTTATTTTCTTTAGTTCTCCTGGGGCAGCCATTTTTCCAACATGGCGCATGGCTTTTTTTTGCTCATGTAGCAGTATACAGACACCTTAATAGATCTCAAAAACCATTAAAGCTAGAGACCTGAAACAAAATTCATTTTGTAGCTATTGAAGTATATTTCCTATGATATTCAGGTATGTTTTGCTTGAAATTGCATCGTAAGTACGAAAATTATGGTGGAAAATGGGGTAATAATAGTTAAAAAATTGCATTTTTAAGCCCAATTTTTTTAATGAAGGGTTTAGTCTAAGGCTTGATTTTTTTTTCATGTGTAGACCTACCTGCAGGGTGTCTGTAAATAAAATATAATTGCTTAGAAATGCACCCCTTTTTTACAGCATGGGCTCAAACATGGCCATTCATTGAATTTTGACAGTTTTCGGGGTTAAATATCTCAGATGGGTCCCCTTTAAAAATTCTGAAATGTGGCACAGAGGAAGCCCTTCATGAACCTATCTCACAGTAAAAATCTCAACTTTTAGATTCAACTCGTTTTGGTCAATATGAGATAACATATGTCACCTAATTTCTGACGTTGCAAACTAAGGTTAAACTACATCCCATACTTAGAATAATGAAGTCTTTTCTTTTTCTTTTTTAAATTTTGGTTAAATAAAGGCTCAGAAAATATAGTAACATAAGGTTTTAATACTTGACTTACCAGAAATTGAAATTACAAGGTATGACAATTGAAAATCTGCGAAATTTCATTGCAAAAGGTTTGATTTATTAGGTACCCACGGGAGTAAAGTTTAACCGTATTTGTTTCACGTAGTGGGAGGACATAGAGGCAACAGCTTTCGTGCATCGGAGAGACATTAATCTTCAAAAGTACATGATTTACCAGGGATATAAATTAAGCGATGAGGAAAAAACACTTCCAAGACCTTTCAAAAGTGTACGGAAAGTCAGTTCGGTAAGTAATTTCTCCTGTAAAATTGAAGAAATACGTTTTGCGGATACTAAAATTTTACCGATGATGTTCGATTCTAATTATGAACCACTGCAACAATTTACTGAATAGATAATATGTTCGACCATTATTATTCTGTACATATAAATAAGATTTCTTACAGTTATGAAATTGAATACTGTATGCTTTCAATCTTATTTTCTGTGAAGGGGATAAAAACATCCCTGGCATTGATAAAAATAATTCTCCTTTGCTGAGGATAAAGTTTTCTGTGGGTGTGTGTGGAATCCCTGCCCCTCCTCCGTTAATTCGCACACTGTTCTTATTCTTCGACGTGCTCGTGTACAACAATTTACGTAACATTACGCTTAAACATAGTCCAAAACAGTCTAAATTAATCATAATTCACCTGAAATGTTACATATTTTTGTTCCTGTGCCATACTTTCTTCTCTCATTCTCTCCACCTGCTGAGGAAGAGGCATGAATTTCAGGTGGCAACTCATTCCAAAGGCCTGCTGAGGTAACAATAAAAGAATTTGTGGAATGAGTTTACAATACTGGACAACTCTCCAATTTCTATGAGATTTTGCCTACTCACTAATTGTGAACTCCTAATCACGAATCTGCATGTAATAATAATTGGCGGTCAGGTATGGAAATCGAGAAAAAAATGAAATAAACTATGTTTTCTTAACATAACGTAACCCTACCATAAGGACAATAGCTCCACGGAAGACGCAATTTTCCCAAAATGAAGAAATCAACAGGCAAGACAAGGTATAGTTCTCTTAGCTAAAATATTATTTTTTTTCTTTGTATTTATGCTAATGGAACCTAACCTAACCTTGTAGGCATTCCTTGTCAGACGTCAGTAAGATTGTTGTGCGTAAAGGAAGACCATTAACGAACTGCGAAAGAAAGATGGTTCCGAATTGCTGTGTATGGAGAATCACCGTGGTAAATCGCAAAGTTATTTTACAAGTTCTACACGTAAATGTACAATTTTAACAAGTGACTGCCACAGATACGTCATCAGGACACCGAAATTAGTAAGTAGGCAAAATTTTATAGAAATTGGAGAGTGGTCCGGTATTGTAAACTCATGCTGAATTTGTATAATAGTTGTTCAACAGATGTTGAAACTGGGTAAAGAGATATTGTGGGTCTTTTATTTGGAGAATTGGAGCAAATTTACAATACCGGACCACTCCCCGATTTTTGTAATATTTCGCATACCTACTCACTAATTGAGGCCTCCTAATATTGAATTTGAAGTTAAAATTTGGGGGTCACGTGTAGAAATTGCAAAATAAACTAAATTGAGTTGGCTGTGATTGGAACAGACATGCACGATTGTTCGTGGGGCTACCCGTGCATTGTTCAAGGGGTTTAAGGCTAATTGCGACCAGACACCGTAAAAAAGTGTCAGTTTCGTAGCACTTGAGCGACAAATTTTAACCACAGATTCGTGTCAAGTGTCCCAAATTACTGTACGGACACGATAAGAAGCGGCATGCAATCAGAACGCAGAACGTGACCAAATTCTGTCTCCTCGTTGGCTGCCATGTGGCTGGGGGATTTCTACGTTGCCACGTTCGCACAAACACACGGACAGGCTAATCAGCTGTTGGCAAGCTCGGGCATTCTGGCAAGCATGAAACATTTTATCTTCCTGCTCTACACAGCAACCGAAAACCTTCACTGAAAGAACCTTTGTTGTGTTTTTATTATGGTACATTGCAAGCATCAGCTACCGGCATCTTTTTACTTATGTTGTATCGTATCACAATTACCAACAAAAGAAAATGTGTCTTGTGTTATGAACAACACTGTGGCAAATCGTTCTCCTTTGATTTCATGCCGCCTCTCTTTGCCTCTTTGTCACACCGCGATTGTTGAAGCTTCAGAACGTACAAATGAAATGTATTTCTTGAAAATTAGGGCAAATTACGTATAAACAAATTACGTACAACTTCGTTTTGTTAACACGTTTTTAAATTATATTTTAAGGAACCTACAAAAATTCACCTCGAAAACAGAATTTTACAGAACTGAGTTACTGTATTATGGAGAAGAATTTATCAAACAAATCAATTGTGTGTGAATTGATTGATTGAGTTGGTGTTTTAAAGTCCACTTTATGCACACTACGGCTAATCTGGAATGGACCTACAGTTGGAAGTGGGATCCGAACCACTATGTGCCTCGACAGGGTATCAAACCCAGGACTACTTGATTACAAGGCGACAACACTTACCCTACCACTGTGCTATCGGGGAGGCACGTGTGGGTGTGTGAAGTGAGGTAATGTGGGAGCTATATGAGAATACAGGCTCTGGCAATACAGAGTTCAATAAATTACAACGAAATCCATGGCAATTGCTCTATTTCCTTAACATTATTGATACATTTGTTACATGTGTGATTAATGCTTTGAGCTACCTGTATGTAAAAACATAAAAAATGAATGAAAGAACAGAAGTAGTAGTTAAATTAAAGAATCAGTTGTTTTTGCTTACCGGCTACCATTGCAGTGGCGCTATCCCAAGATCATCTTCATTGTTGGTTGGTAAATGAACATCTTCATCTGAGCTACTACTGTCACTGCTGTCTTCCCGCCCAAGTGAAATTACAAAATCCTCCATTTGCTGCTCTTCAACTCCCTCCTTTTCCCATGCTTCGGAAATAATCTTCCTTGTGTGTTCTATAGCCGAACGCCACCTATCTGCTGTCACATCCCCGATAGCCTGTTTTGTCAATTGCAAAATTTTAGACAGTGTAAAAGGTGGCAAAGTGTTCCTCTGTGCTACCAGCCCTTTGACCTGTGCCCAAATAAGTTCGACTGCATTGTACATACAATGATAAGGCGGGAGACGGACCACCGTATGTCCCGCTTCTTCTGCAAGCTTGTCTATTCGATATATGGGGAACTGGGGTTTGTGTAACATAAGGAGCTGCAGTAGTTCAGCCTTCCTCATGTTTCTGTGGGCTCGCGAGAATCCTGAAGTAGGTCAATCCGGCAACAGCGCGTCGCTACCAGAGTACCACGCCGCTTGCTAGCGCGTCCCGATAATAGTGAGTATGCGAAATATGAATGAATGCACCTGTATTATTAATATTTACCTAACCAAAACTGACTAAAAAATTGTTTTTTCCAAAACAAAACGTATGAAAAAATGGACATTACTTCCTTCCTTCAAAAGACACCATCTTCCTCACATGAACAACTGAGGAACTGAAGGTCTCACTTATCGCACAACACTTTTATCAACCTTCTTGTGTACTGAACACAACGTAACGAATAACGGGTTTCACTTTAGCAACCTTCTGAATGCAACGTAATGAATTGCGAACGTCACTTGTTCATATGAGGAAACATGGCTGCTTCGTTGATTATGTATCGACAATCACCTTGGTAATTCACAATGTTATTTTACAACTTCTACATGTTAATATACAATTTCTACACTTGATCACCAAATCTTAACTGCAGATATGTCATCAGGACTCCATAGTTAGTGAGTATTCTACTTATTAACGAAATTATGCCCTTTTTTTGTATTGTAAAATCACAACCTTCTACACGTTATTTGCAAGTTCCACACCTGAGCGCCAAATTTTAACTGCAGATTCATGATTTAGAGGTCTAAATTAGTGTGTATGCAAAGTATGAAAGAAATTGGGAAAGTGTCCGGTATTGTAAAATCATTACAGATGTTCTGAATATTTTAGACCAAAAACGAAAGAAATGCAGATATTGTTTGCAAATTTTGAACATGTAAATGATTTGTTAGTAAATTTGTGGATCGACAAAATATTAATGTGTAATAATTCTTAGTGATTGTTTTTAGAGATGCAGAACTGAAGTGCTAGAACTACCAACAAAGTCCGTTCACCCACTGTACCCCCTGGATTTTTTTCATCCACAAATTTCTATGTTTTACATAATCAGGGTGGCGACAGACCTGGAAAACCTGGAAAACCGGGAAAAGTCAGGGAATTTGAGGTGCCAAAAAAAGTCAGGGAATAGCGTCTTCATTGACTTCAAACACTCTTTTGACGAAAATTGTTGTAACTCGGGAACTATGGGAGCAATCTACTTCGGATAACTTTTGTTTTGCAGCTAAAACATCAGCGCATGCAACCGTGTACAATTTAGAACGCCGAACCGAGGGAGGGGGGTCTGCGGGCGCGACCCCCGAATTTCAATGAAAAAAAATGTGGAGTTTGCCCTCTCTTCTCCCGCTATTTGGGAAGAAGGCGCTAACTTTAGTATTCTTTTTAAAGAATGGACATTTCTCAAGAGAATGAAACATGTTTCATGTTCTTGGGTGTCATACAAGTTGAATAATAAGCCAAAATGTCATTTCTTTGTTTTACGAAAAATAGGTAATTAGCATTTTTGGAGGATAATTGTTATAACTTGGGCACTATGGGAGCAATCTACTTCGGATAAGTTTTGTTTTGCAGCTAAAACATCATAGCATGCAACCGTGTACAATTAAGATAGCCGAACCGAGGAAGGGGGGTTAGGGGCGTGACAACCGAATGTCAATGAAAAAAAAAATCTGGTGTTTGTCCTCCTCTTCTCTCACTATTTTCGGGAGAAGGTGCAAACCTTGGTATTCTCTGCAAAGAATGGACGATTCCAAAGAGACTGAAACTTGTTTCATGTTCCTGGGTGCTATACAAGTTGAATAATGAGCCAAAATTTGAAACTATTCGGAAATGTGTCATGGATATGTTGCGGAGAGGGGGGAGGTTGATCATCAATATGAATTTACCCAGGCTTGCTCGAGACCTGTGTCCGACTTTCAACCCAAACAGAAGAGTATAAGGGTCCAAAATGCACATTCATTTCGTAATCTGCACCATGATACCATATGGTTTCATCGGGTCAGAACGACCTTACTCTGATGATACCATATAATATCATCGAGGAAGTAAAGGTTAAGCCGTGAATATTACGTGGAAAATGCATTGAATTATCATTTTTTTTTGTCCGTATGGGAGTAGTAAGGAGACAGAACTGTCAACAGATGGAGGGGATGGGAGCGGGTGGCACCGTCCGATAGTTGTCGGACATCGTAGTAAGGCATTTTGTTGGGCAAACTGAAGGAACATGGAAACAAATAGGTTCCATTGATACATACGATTTTTGTCGAATATCGACATCCGACAAAGTATCTCACTACAACATGTGACAGAAATTGCATGCATGGGACTGCAACATCCAACAAAAATCGTATGCATAAACAAGAAGAGCTTTAGACTGCAAATATGCTGCTGGAATTTTATTACTCTTCTGGCTCACTTCACCTCATTTAATGTAGCAGTGCTTACAAAGGTTTTCTTTCATCATCCTGACGTATTACTGGTTTCGCACAAGTTAACATACGTTTACAATCACATTGCACTTTTCTTAGATATCAAGAAGAATCCAACAAAACTGGATATATATTTAATACTATCACGAAAAAGTGAAACATAAATCTGCATTGGTGAACGTTATAAAAATTGGCAAGTGCATGCTCCCAACCTCAAATTTACTGCAACACTAGTATTGCAATGAAATTAACGCCACTCTCTGTCCTGTCTGTTTAAACTCGTGAGAGATGGTCATTAATCTCTCACTGAGTAAGGTTAATGTCCAATATTATAAAATAAAATACTAATAATAAATACGTAAATATTTTAATATCATATTTACTCGAATCATTCAATCATCAAAGCAAATCACTTTCTTCAAGAATTGACTTTTTTCTGCCAGCCCTGCTAAATTTTCACTTTCAATCTACTGATTTATACTAGGGGTGGCCAGAAAGTAATTTCCGATTGATTTTCCGCAAACGCCAAAACCGTGAAAAATGGTAATTGCTGCGAAGTTATGTTTATGAATGTGCAGTGATGTCTGGACACATTTTTCGATCTTTATAAATATCAAAATAATGCGAATTTGGCATAAAATGTGAATTGTTGACGTTTTTAGCGATTTTTTAAAGAAAGTACCTAAATCAACTTAAATTTCCATGAAATCCAACATTCTTCTTTTTTCTAGGCCATGTTTATGTACATAGAACATGCAAGTTTTCCAACATTTTACTCAAGAGTTAACTATATAGTTATACGTACATGGAATAATTTCGACAGCCACATTAAATTATGTATTTCCCACAATTTTTTCAAATTCTATCAAAACCATTTGCATCACAGAGCAAAGTGGCAGGGTTCTAACAGGAGATCGAGTGCGTATCTACTGTCACACGGGATCCACATCCTCGTATTTGTCGCACGAGATATGTTTTGAATTACCAAGCTAAGTGCGCTCCATCGGCATTTGTCAAGCGAGTAATAATGGAGCTCAGTCGGTAGGGCGTCTGACTACTATGCAAGAGACCCGGGGTCGATCCCCTGCGGGGGAGAACCAGGATGTTTTCCGCCTATTCAAACTGCTCCGGCACCCACCCAGCATCATATGAAGCTGGTACCTTGAGGAAACTTTGAGGGATAAATGTAGCCAGGAGCGTGGTGCTTATCACAGCACCCCCACCTTTAGCCGTGAGCAAGAAAGTGTGGGGCCCTAACTCCACACCCTTATACACCTTCATCGAAAAGTGCAGGGGAGTACATTGCTTTTACTTCCTCAAAAATCTGTTCCAACATATCAAACTGTCACGAAAATACGTAGACCATGTGATCTACAATTTAATATAATCGTTTACAAGCACAATGGAGTATTAAGTTTCGGTATATTTGGCAGATAAATGTTCTAAAACAAAAAAGCAAATTTTGGGTAACTTAATACTGACAAGTCAAAAAAAAAATATAATATAATATATCGGTATCTGTCACGTGAGATTGATTGATTTTAATTTTTTAGGTGCGCCGCCACTTAGGGTCATTATGCACCCTTCAGTATATACGGGGGAATTCCATTATCTAAAATCCTTACCTTAAAAATTAAAAAAGGGGGGTATGGAAAATAACTTTCCCAAAAGAACTTTCAAGATATCAAACTCTCATGAAGAGGCGTAAGCCATGCGACTTACAATTTGAAACAGTAGTTTAAAAGCACCATGAAGGAATAATTTCAGATATTTGCCAGAAAATGCGTTAAAATGAAAATGTGAATTTTGAGAAAAATAACACCGTATAGTAAAAATAAAGAAAATAAGAAAATACACCAATTTGAAAAAAAATAACAAAATATCAAGGTCCATACCGATTAGGCATAAATAAAACATGAATATCAGTTGTAATTTATTGCATTAGTACGAGGGCCACTATTTATATTTTGAGCCTTGGCAACACTGATTGAAGTTAGGCGCGATTTGACGTTTGCACGGAATCGTCTGGCATTATTGACCATAACGTACTTCAAATGTTTTGTCAATAGCTTCATTTGTGTTGTTTATGTTGCCTTGGAGATTGCGCGACAACAATAAAATGGAATTAACTCGTGAACATTTTCGTGCGATGATTTTTTACGATTTTCGACGTGGATTATGAAGACAAGAGTGCATCGATCAACTTACTTCCACATTTGGCGATGAAGCCCCATCCTTTGCCACTGTGAAACGCTGGTATAACGAATTTAATCGTGGCCGCCATTCGCTCACCGACGAGATTCGCGAAGGTCGTCCAAAATCAGTTGTTGTTCAAGAAAACATTGATGCTGTGCAAAACCTAATACTGCAAGATCGTCATGTGACATACTGTGAGATTGAGGCAACCATAGGCATTAGTCCACCAGCATATATAAAATATTACATGATCATTTAGCTGTGAGAAAGGTATGTTCTCGTTGGATCCCACACAATTTGACAAAAACTCAGAAAGACGCTCGCGTCAATTGGTGCAAACAAATGCTCAATAAATATAATCGTGGTGCTTCAAAAGATGTATATAAGATTGTAACAGGTGACGAATCATGGATATATGCATATAAGCCGGAACTTAAACAGCAGTCAACTGTATGGGTGTTTCAAGATGAACCCAATCCAACAAAAGTTGTTCGCGCTCGAAGCACATCGAAACAAATGGTCGCCTGTTTTTTGGGGGAAAACTGGTCATGTGGCAACTGTGCCTTTAGAGGAACGTAGAACGGTCAACTCTGAATGGTACACAACAATTTGTTTGCCAGAGGTCTTCGGTCAAATACGGGAAACAAACAAACGCCGTCGGATCATTCTTCATCAAGACAATGCCAGCTGTCACACATCTCGTCTAACAACCGACTTTATGAACAGTCAAAAAATCGAATTGATGGGTCATCCGCCGTACAGTCCTGATTTGACACCCAATGACTTCTTCTTGTTCCCGAATGTCAAGAATAAATTGAGTGGACAACGATTTTCGTCGGCGGAAGATGCCGTTGATGCGTTCAAAAACCATATTATGGAGGTGTCTCAAGAAGATTGGAAAAACTGCTTTGACAAATGATTCGAACGAATGCAAAAGTGTATTGACCATAAAGGAGAATACTTCGAAAAACAATAAAGCAGTTTTCAATGCCAAATTCCTGTTTTTTCATTGTTAGGCTCAAAATATAAATAGTGACCCTCGTAACAGTGAGTCTTAACCTAATTTTCGGCATAATCACAACCGTTATCGATTTAGTTTAGTTTGTAATTGTCAGGGAAAAATGTAAATTTTGTCCTGGAAAACCTGGAAAAGTCAGGGAATTTCATTTCTGCTTGTTTGTAGCCACCCTGATAATATAAAATTGGTTCCAGTGTATGAAATACACAAATTACTGACATATTTTATCTCAAAGTATGGCCCACGTAAGTAAAAACCGTTTGTATGTACACTCAAATAGTTCGAAGTACGAAGGACGCAAGCATTGTTTCAGTGCAACAAAATAAGTAGTACAATGGCATGCTGAAAGGGGGGGGGGGGTCGAGGTTTATAGCCTCATTGTCCCATTCGCTGCATTTGACGGCACTAAATCGCTGCATTTGACGGCACTAAAAATAAACCATATGATCAAAATGTCACATTTACTTTCAAATTTCCAGGTAATGTTATTCATAAGGTAGTAAACGTCTTACATATGCGAACTTTCCGCATATGACCAAAGGTGTATGGAATTTCTTATTTATTTATTAGTACCCACTTTAAACTATAGGTTGAGTCCCAGATAGTCTTATTGTGCATAAAGTGGACTTAAAACACGAACTCAACCTGTGCTGTGTACAAATATCAGTAGATAGTTCTTTTTCAGGTAGCTTTATTTTCACCCCAAGTTCTATTTAAAAGCCGTCAATTTATTGAATGTAGTTGTAAAACAGCTCACTTGAATTACTGTGTAAATAATTTGGCAGTTGCAAACACTGGTAGTGGGCAACACTAATGGTGTAATTTGAGCTGGACACAGGGTGTAGACCAAGATCCGTTGAATCTTCCCCCTCCCTGGGGAATCTCTTCACGGGGCTGCACATTCCACTTCCAGGAAACACAAACGCTCGCCCTTTGCCATCTTGCTCCAACTGTCAATGTCAATTTTTTATGCGTTTTACATTTTGTGAAATCTAAAATAATTTGTAATATAATATGATATATATGGAATTTAGAACAGTGATAATAACTTGTTTTAGTTATTTTATGACTAAGAATTATTATTATATTGTGGACGGTTTCCACCCAAATTTCATGCTTCGCCTTGTGACTCCTTTGGTTGTGTCATTCTCCCGAAGAGAGGCCGCAAGCATTGAGCCGGGTGCTTGCTACAGCACTGCTGAGTGAGTTTGCGGCTGTAATTTTTCGTAAAATCTAGTGTGATGGAAACTAAATAAGGCTAAAACATTAAGTACATTAAATTATATTTGAATAACGCAAGCAGTGCTTGCATTGCTTGTACTAATCTTCGCCTCTGGTGGCACTACAGAAAGTACATGTGCATGCTCCACGGTATGGGACAGACTTCGCTGTGACCCAAGCTGCAGGGATGGAGTGCAAGGTATGCTAAGGTGAAATTTTCCGGTCGAAGGGTCTTTTGTTTGTAGTCCCATTATATCTGTTGGAAGAAGTATTCAGGCATAAGGAGGCAAGTTGATTGGTAAATAAATCTTTATGAAATGATGGATTTAGGCTTGACCCAAGGCTGGAATGCTCGCTGCAATGCTGACCATTCACAAAGTGGGAAGAAAACACATTTCTCTATAGGTGTATATCATGTGACATCAGGGTGGCGACAGACCTGTTAAAGTCAGGGAATTTTAGAGGTCCAAAAAAGTCAGGGATTTTTTTTTAATGCATGTAATTTTTTTAATGTCTTGGTACAGCATTTGTCTGATGAACATTTAGGCTCCATTGATGCATATGATTTTTGTCTGATATCGCCGTCTGACTAATGTTCAACTTCGACAAAATGTTCACTACAACGTGCAACAAAAATTGCATGCATGGCATTCTTATGGCATTGATTTTTGTTGGATGTCTTCACACTGCAACATCTGACAAAAATGCCATGCATGAACAGAGCCTTGTATATCCGAGTTTATCTGGTGTCGTACAACATTTAATTGATCAAACATTTTGGCTCCTTCTATGCATACGATTTTTGTCGAATGTAGCAGTTCAATACTTGTCATTCTGCGAAATCCAACAAAATCACATGCATTGCGCTCTTATGAATCCGATGTTTCTTGGACGTTTACGACGTTTGTTGGAATTTTATTACCCTTCTGGCTCTCTTAATCTTATTCAATATAGAAAAGCGTACAAAGATTTTCTTTCATCATCCAGGCGTAATACTGGTTTTGCACAGGTTAACATTAGTTTACAATGACATGGAACTGTAATTCCATGTCAAGAAGATTCCAAGAAATCGGGAAATATATGTTGAATAATGTCACGAAAAAGTAAAACACAAATCTTCATTGGTAAACATTATATAAATTTGACAAGTGCATGATGCTCCCAAACCTAAAGTTTCCTGCAACACTTGTATTGCAATTCACGCCCCCCACTCCCCCTTTTGATCCTGTCTGTTTAAACTCATGGAATGTTCAATGTTATGAAATAAAATTATAATAATAAATACATAAATATTTTAATATAATTACTCAAATCATTCAGTCCTAAAAGCATATAATTTCTTCTGTAATTGACGTTTCTCTGCCAGACCTGCTGAATTTTTACTTTTCATCTACTGATTTATACGAGGGGCATCCATAAAGTAAGTTCCAATTAGTAGGAACCTTGATTTTTCGCAAACGCGATAATAGTGAAAAATGTAAATTGCTGCGAAGTAGTGTTCATGAAAATGCAGTGATGTGTGAACACATTTTTCACCTGTTCGAAATAACTAGAATTTGTCATTAAATGTGTATTGTTTGAGTTTTTCGCTAATTTTAAAAATTGCTTAAACAACGAAAAATACCTCGAAATCCAACATTCATGTCTTTCTTAGGCTTAAAGAAACAAAATGTGCCATATTTGTGTATCTAGAACTCACAAGTTTTCTAACATTTTATCCAAGAGAAAACTATAGGGGTGTGCAGGATCTGGAAAAAAAAAATTCCCATCCCAATTCAGTCTTCGGGAAATTACTTCCTGAGCAGTCGGGGAAATCGGAAATTGTTAGTTTTTATTCCAGAAATGCAAAAACAATCACTTAAGGTCAAAATGACATGTAGAATTCGAGATTTCCAGAGCTTCGGGAAATTTCGAACATTTCCTGCAAATTTTTTCCATCCCGACCAAAAAAGATTCTGTCCCCTACATCCCTAGAAATCTATAATGCATTTTGGTATGTGAAATAATTCCAACAGCCAATCAAATATTTCCCAGGATTTCTCAACAATTTGCACCACAGAGCAAAGTAGCAGGGTTCACACAGAAGCCGCATCATCAGTATTTGTCATGCGAGAAGTATTTTGATTCAACGAGCTAAGTGGTGCAATTTTGGTGGAGATCAAATGTTCACCTACCGCCGCAGGGGAGTCGTAACATCGGCATTTGTCGAGTGAGAAATAATTGAAAATAACTTCCTCAAAAATTGGATCCAACATATCAAACTTTCAGGAATATAGGTACATCACGTGACCTATAATTTAAAACAGTAGTTTGAAAACACCATGAAGGTATAATACAGAAATATTGGAAAATTATAGAGAACAATTTAATTTATTTTCATACAGTTGATAAATCTAAAAAATAGATGTGGGCCTGCAAGTCCCCTCTCCCTCCCCAAGCTAGGATTAAAATTCTATCTGAACCACTATGTAATATGTGTTCACTGGGATTGGCCAATATGTCTCTTGTCTGCTAGCTGTAATTGGTGAAAAGCCAAAATGTCTGTTTGTTTTAAAAAATGCCGGCTTTTTATAAAAAAAAAGGTCCATTTTTGCAACTCTGCTTGGATATACTGTGAATGTTTGTACTGAAGGAGAAATCCCAAGGCAATATGACACTTTGTTTTGTATGATTCAGTTGTTTCACTTGTGTGCAAGGGTTAAGTTGTTTGCTTTACATAAAAAAGAGAAGTAGGTTTGTGCATTGAAAAATGAGTCTGCACTCATGGTTCTTGCAAACAGAGGGTTCCAAACCTCAGTGGAAATATCAACATACAATAACGGGAAAGGCTAAAGAGATTGAAAAATTACAAAAGTCCATTTTTCATCAATCACTTCTCTAATCTCATTTAGTCTTAACTTCAAAAATAATGAAATATTGTATTGAAAAACTGGCTGCATATGAAAAAATCCCGTAATTCCTCCCTAGCTTGAGAATAGTAATAATTTTCCAAAATCACTATTTTGTAGATTGAATGCAAATTTTAGAGAAATGAAGTCAATTTTGTGGAAGCTAATATACGTAGGTACTTAATATACCTGGATCTGTATGACATTTTTATTTGCATTTGCAAAAACATTAATTTAGTATATAATTATCAGCGAAAAATCTAAATTTTTGTCCTGGAAAAGTCAGGGAATTTCATTTCTGCTTGTCTGTAGCCACCCTGGACATCATCGTACAGGATTCTCACAGTCACCTTGTTCGCGGCCAGTTTTGTTTTTCTGCAAGGAAATGCCCACCACTTACCATTTGTTACATCTCCACCAACTGTACATTTGTTGTTAGTACTATGTAAAATTTCTGGGTTGGGTAATGAGGTGGTAGTTGTTCTGATCACCTTCACCTAGCTTCTAATAAATTGTACTCTGGGTAAATGGTGCTGATCACATCACACTTCCAAAAACAATTGTCCAATATTCCGAAGGTGCAGAGGCCCAACTTCCACAACCCCTATTGTACCTTAATGGATGCACAGTCCTGCTCGTGGGGAATTTTACCTGCCTTAACTGTGGATTGACTTGGGTAATAGAATGGTGATACAGAATGCTTCAAACCACTTGACTAAGCTGTACCTTTTTGTGATTTTTAGAAATGATTTGAAACTTTTTTATGTAACATGCAATTTCTGTTCTCTCTTCTAGGTTGTTTTACTGGAGTCATCATGAGTTTTGATACAGATTGGGATGTGGACTCCTACAGGGATAAACATGACAGCGAGGAACATTGGGAGTTACGAAAGAATTTCATGCTTGCCCACAAGGACAAGTTTCCAGAAGACAAACTGGTGTGTCTGACACAAGTATTTGCTAACATGGAATTCTTAGGATGCAGGTAAATGGAATTATTATTGAACTTCTTCCCAGATGGTGTTTTATTACAGTCTCCATTGTGGTTCAGATTTTAAACAAATATAACTTATGTAATCTTTCTGTGATAAAGTTTTGACTTGACATTCCAATATGATCAACATGTATCTTCACCTAGAGAGCAATACTTGCTGATTCGTCATTTGCATATGATGACCATATTCTTCAGAGATAAACCAGGACATTCTAGTTTATACCTTGCTTCAGTACTTAACCATAAGTTCTTCAATTCTACATCTAACGCACAAATATTAGTATGCCGAGAATTTTTAATTTATATATTAACCTCTTCAGATCCACTAGTAGAAAAATTATTGTTTGTTGAAATTTAGTTTCTACTTATTGCATAGAGGAGTTCATTGAGGAATCACTTTTTTTCTTTTCAATTTTTTTTTCTGCCATTTTTCCAAAATATCATGTGTTGTATATGAAACATTGGTAAAAAAAGATAAAGAAGGTAAAGTGCTCCCCTGTGCATAGCACCATGCCATGAAGGCGTATTGGGGGTGTGGGGGTAACGCCCCACACTTTCTTGATCCGGTCGTGAGTGGGGGTGATGTGATCAGCATCACGCCCCTGACCGCCTTTACCCCCCAGGGTTTCCCCCAGGTACCCATGTTATTCGATGCTGGGTGGGCGCCGGGGCCGCTTCCATCGTTAGAAAAGTTCCCGTATTTGAACCGGCCGGGGATCGAACCCGGGACCTTTAGCATGGTAGTCAGACGCGTTACCGACTGAGCCACCGCGGCCACCCAACATTGGATCTTAAGGAATACAAAAATTCTTTCTATATGTGCTAAATGTTTTAGTTTATTTATTTGAAATAAAAATTATTACTCACCGGAAATATTCTGTAAAGTTACACAAGGTTAATCACATTTAGCTCAATTTTTTTTTCTTCGACATAATTTTAACATTACTGATTACTATAATTCATATTTTTACCCTGCATATCGTCAGCAAACTTTATATTCTATGATAGTCTCAGAAGCAATTTCTTCCTGACAAAAGACACAAATTAATTTTTAAGTCCAAATGGATTTGTATTTCCCCAATGCCTCGACATTGCATCAGCAATTTTAGGCATCATTGAAGCCCAGTACATTTTTATTTGAAGGGATCCCAAATCTGAAATCGTCAAAGATAAAATCCAAAAAACTTACGAATTTCATGAGTAGATGTATTGAGAGATTTCCCCAAACGAACAATCGATGTTTGATTTGTGCAAGAAGAAATTAAGTCAAATATACTCATAGGAATGTATTTTGTGATTTTTTTTTTTTAACATCTTCTTTATCATGGTGAAGTTAATGCTTTGTAGCCTTTTCTACCACTTAGTCATGTTCACATCGAAATTTTAGTTCATTAAAATTAGAAAACAACATTTAAACTATTACATAAAAAGGGAAATATTGAAAACAAAGAAAGAAAAATATAAAATTACAGAAGAAAATAAAAATAAAAAAGTGCATATGGGAATGAAAGTCTAATCTATGTTCATGGCATATAACGAAACATACACACACATACACTCAGATATTCATAACAGTAATTTGAAATATTACGTTTAATAATATTCTTCCGGTTGCAAGCCTTTTCCTTTCAAAAACTCTTCTGCAAAATCTGGAACTGGTAGTAGAGACTCAAAACTATAGTAACTTGTATCTCTTCAGTCATCTCTATCTCACTAGATAGATCTAATATCTCATCTGTATCAACCAACTCTGGCAAAAATGTTGGATCTCCTTCTTCATCAGATGACCAACCTTCTAATTCCAAGATGTCCCCATCAATATGGAGGCACTTCCTCAGTTCTTCATCTATGTGCACTCTTGACACGGAAATAGATTTTGGGAGTCAAAATGAATTATTTTCTTGTAGTTTACGGTTATTACAAGCATAACAAAACAGTTTTTCGTTGTGACGTTTTAGGAGAACACATGCTCCCTTCATCATACATTTATTTATATTTTGACTAAAGATACAGCTATAACAATGGTTGGCAATTTTTTAAACAAAAAGAATAGGTTATATAATGGATGTTGTTAATGTTACATTGTTGTAATATAGCTACCTAACTGAAAAGAAGCAGTCTGTTTTATTTTTATTTCAGATAAAAAAAATTGATCATATTATTTTTTATTTAAAATTATGAATCCCAAATATCATCAGGTAATTCAAAGTTGTATTGTTTTCACAAAGTTTCTTGATGTTTTCTGTTACATTAAATTTTAAAGATGGTGGCTTACTCTATTTGTGAAAAAGAAAACTCCATACTGGATCTATGTTGCCATTTTCATTATTTAATTTATTCCAGTGTTCTGCAATGAACGAAGCTTCCCAGACATTCAACTCTATGTTTTCCGTCAATCTTTTTAAAACCCTTCTCTTTTTAATCAAATGCTTCTCTTCGATGATGTGAGCTGACAAACCTGTTCTTGGGTTTAGATTTATAATGTCCAAATCATGGTTGTGCCATCTTATTGCCATTTTCCTTGCTGTTTGTCCTACATAATCCTTTGAACATGAACAACTTATATTATATATTCCTGTGGTTTCCACATCTGGTAGAGAGTTTCTCATTTTGAATTAATTAAATGTACATTCCATACTTCTTGGTGATCTAAAAACAATTTTGAAATTAAATCTTCTAAAAATGTTGGCAATTTTATGTGAAAATCCCTTGTGGAATGGAATGCACACAAATTTCTTTTCAACAGATTTTTCATCTTTGTCTGTATTTCTCTTTTCCTTTAGTTGTCTTGCGACTTGTTTTTTGATTTGGTTTATTCTATTAGTGTGAAAGCCATTTTCTTTTGCTATAATAAGAAGCCTTTCTTCTTCATTTTTGATATCCTTATTATTAGAACATAGTCTTTGTGCTCTCAGGAAAAAAATTAAAAATATTTTATCCATTGTTATACGAGAATGTTCTAAATTGGCATGAATGTATTTTTCTCCTGCTAATTTTTTCCTATGGATTGTTGTGTCAGTTGTCTTAATTTTCAGATCAAGGAAAGAAGTTACATTGTTATTCATGGGTTCACAAGTGAATTTTATGCGACGATGTGATTCATTTAACGGTGTTTTCATTTTTAGCAATAATTAGCACATCATCTATATATCTGATGTAGAGTATGATATCCGCACCTATCTGATTAATAATTGGAGATTCTTTGTAATGAAGGAAAATGCTGGAGATGATTCCAGATACTGGTTTCCCATTGATAGACCATTACTTTGCTGATAAATTTTTCCATCAAATATAAAGTAATTGTAATTTTGCACATACAGTAAACCATCGAACCATTTCCCATTATTCTACTGGGTTAACCTTCATCTCAATAAGCCATCTGTGTAATGCATCTGTGGCACATTATGCTTGTAATAACCGTAAACTAGAAGAAAATAATTCTACAATGCAAGCAATGCGTACATACAAGAGAAACAAAATGAATTGCTAACCCAACATATAACAATATTAATGAACAATTTACAAAAAATCCCAGGTTCTCTACCCAGTGGACACACATAGTGGTTCGTATCCCACTTTGAATTGTAGGTTTAGTCCTGATTTACCTTTCTTTGCATAAAGTGAACCTCAAATGAAAAGTCAAACTAATTTACGAAAATTACCCAAAAAATCCAAATCAGCCTACAAAACACTAAAAAATAATTTAAAGGATAAAGGCTTTATCATTCACAAATTAATTTGTGTCTTGTATGACACGTGTAAGAAATTTGAATAGATGTTGTAACATTAGTAAAAATGTTTTATAAATTATGTATATTTTATCTGCAGGGTATTAACATTAACAGTGTATCATCAACAAAGTTAAATATCTCTAAAAAGGTAAAAAAGTGCTACCTTTATATAATTCAGCTATTGTTTTTCCTTCTTCAGAGTACACAAACTCAGTCAATGCTCTACTATTTTACTATTCCCGCCAGAAGCAACCAAGGCGTGAACCATGCCAATTCTGGCTTCCCTGGTGAAACAACACAACAACTGCTGCAAAAGTGTCAGTAAAGCCACGAGGAGTCTGTAAGACTTCAAAGTTATGTTATTCAAATGATCTGAAGAGGTAATGAGTGATATACAGGGTGACTGGTAATTAGATGTATTCCCTGAAAGGGGTTAAAGTAGAGACAATTTGCAATAAATTTGACCATATGATACCCCGTCCGAAAATTAGTAGTTTTCGAGATAATAGTTTCAATTGTTTTTTTTAAAAAAATGACAATTTTCCACATAAAAAGATGAATTGAGAAAAAACTGCTCATTGTATGGAACTTATTTCAGCGTTTTCTGATAGCTAACAAATAAGTGGTTCATTGAAAAAAAAGTTTTTCCCAAATAACAATCACATGTAAGTAACGGGTGGGTCTAAACTTACAAGTGATGATAAAAAAATGCACTCTTAGTTTACTTGGCAACGTATTAATAACAAAAATGGTATGACACGAAGCGTACAAATTACGTAAATTACTTCCTTGTGACATCTGCTATCCAACAAGGTACAAATGTTGCTAACATTCACATTTGTGTACAAGAAATAATACTTCATTCATCTTCATGTGAATGGAATCAATGAACAATACAATTAAGGAACATTACACGTCTTGCTCAAAGTGGGCACCTCCGTTACGAATGCAGGCACGCAGGTTTTTGTTCACCTGCTGTTAAGATCCTCTCCCTGAGCTCTTCTTGTGAGTTTACCGATGTCTTGTCATGTGGCTCCAAATGTAAAAGTCGCAAGGCGTCAAATCGATAGAGGGATCGAGCTGGGCAGTCATCATGATGATAAATCATGTCACGTCTTGTAGCTAGAGGCACATCCTCCAACAACATTGCCATCCCGTTCCTCAAAAAATGTTCATAAGTGATGCCATTTAAGATTTTGGGCATGAAAAATGGCTCGATGAAATGATTGTTGATTACGCCCATCCATACTTCTGCTTGGGCGTGCGACAGTGGCTGGATGAAAATTACCCAAATAAATGGATTGGCCGAGGCGGTCCGATTCCCTGGCCGGCTGGATCCCCCGATTTGAAGCCTTGCGACTTTTACATTTGGAGCCACATGGCAAGACACCGGTAAACTCACAAGAAGAGCTCAGGGAGAGGATCTTAACAGCTGGTGAACACGTCAAGACCACCATCACATCACGAGTTAAGAGACCAAATGTCCGTAAAAACCTGCGTGCCTGCATTCGTAATGGAGGTGCCCACTTCGAGCAAGACGTGTAATGTTCTTTAATTGTATTGTTCATTGATTCCATTCACATGAAGATGAATGAAGTATTATTTCTTGTACACAAATATGAATGTTAGCAACATTTGTACCTTGTTGGATAGCAGATGTCACAAGGAAGTAATTTACGTAATTTGTACGCTTCGTGTCATACCATTTTTGTTATTAATACGTTGCCAAGTAAACTAAGAGTGCATTTTTTTATCATCACTTGTAAGTTTAGACCCACCCGTTACTTACATGTGATTGTTATTTGGGAAAAACTTTTTTTTTTCAATGAACCACTTATTTGCTAGCTATCAGAAAACGCTGAAATAAGTTCCATACAATGAGCAGTTTTTTCTCAATTCATCTTTTTATGTGGAAAATTGTCATTTTTTAAAAAAACAATTGAAACTCGATTATCTCGAAAACTACTAATTTTCGGACGGGGTATCATATGGTCAAATTTATTGCAAATTGTCTCTACTTTAACCCCTTTCAGGGAATACATCTAATTACCAGACACCCTGTATATATATTAGCTTTGCTGCGTTCTTGCACAATGCCAAGGCTTCCTAGATAGATCCTGTTTTAGATGATAAAAATTGTCTCCTGGTGAATTTTCTTTTCAGAGTACATATAAAGTCTTGGGTTTTCTACAATAGGGTCATTCCATGCCAAATCAACAAAAAAAAAAAAAGTGTCATTTCTGACCTGACCATCTCGGATTTTTCTGAAACTCTACTATTTGGTAGTCGTCATGAAGATATGAAATCCTGAGAAATTGTACCTTCCTGTGTGGCATAGTTATGGAGTTTTGGGGGCTCGAAAATACAAAAAATTGTTGATTTTTAGTCTGCGCTTGAGACTTTCATGGATAATTGCTCTTACTCTGATGTAGAGAGCTGGTTGTAGTCTTGTTTGAAAGGACATGAAATAAGCTTTCCAACGGTGTATCACATCACTATATTTAGAATAAAATCTTTTGAAGGTCTTCCACTTTGACCTTTGGACCTTGAACTTTTGAAGATGCATATCTATGATTTCCTTGGAACTGAAATATATTGTTAACACAAGGTTACACTATAACATAACCAAATTTGAAGTTGGGACGATTATGGGATAATTAAAGAAAAACAATTTAATTAGTATAAGTGTATTTTTTCAGCTGGTCATTTCTAGTGGGAGTTTGCAACACTGCACTCGTGCATTTGCAGACTTGCTAATCTGCAATACTTCTGCAACTAGAAAGTGAAGAATGTGTGCAGCAGTGTGTTTAGTGTGACAGTTCTAATTTGAGCTGACTTTTTTAAAGTAAGATATCTTGATCACCAGCATCATGGCATCATCCAGATTAGGAAGCCTTGAAGATTTTGAGATCCGTGGAAACCTTGACAGTCCACATTTTGAAATTAATAAGTATCACCTGGAAATTAACACCAAAGCAGGAACAAACAGTGCATGTCCACAGACAGATCAACACTTCTGCAGAATTCATAGAAATTCTAGTCGAAAAAATGTGCACCTGATCGGAAATTCTTTCATGCCAACAAGTTTAATTTCTCGAGCATTCAAAAGAAACAGTTCTTGATAGGCACTACATTGTACTTTGTGATTTTGCAGAAAATTACTCCTTTGTGTTGCAAGATGCCTCACAAGGTTTTCATTGGAACAATGGTCAAGCAACAACAATATATCCTTTCACTATTTATTATGGAAATCCCAATACTTCGACAATCATAACTGAAAATTTGATTGCCATATCAGATAGCATGATAAAACATTAGTTCACTTACTCCAGAAAGTACTTATTACATTTTTGAAGGATAAATTTGGTTTTGAAAACCTGGTCAAGATATTTTACTTTTCTGATGGAGCAGCAGCACACTATAAAAATCGCAAAAACTTCATCAATGTTGCCTACCATGAGGATGATTTTTCTATGTTGTTGACCGATTTTCTAAAGTTAATTCCATTCCAGGAATCAAAAAGGTTCATGCAGTACTTCCTTTTACAAAAGATGTCATACATATGAAATGTTATTCTGCATGTGATGAATTTATAGAACATAGTTTCATAATATGTTAAAATGTCTTAGAATTCACAGATATTACTGGATATTATACTTGTGTATATAATAACAACTGGTGGCTAGTATGTGTTCATAAAGTGTCTGAAGACACCGGTGATATACAAATTAACTTTCTTCAACCTCACGGACCATCAGGATCATTTATATGTCCCCATTTGGTTCAACTGGACATTTGTTGGGTCCCAACGTGCAATGTTCTAACAAAAGTGGATCCTTCCACTGCTACAAGAAGAGTGTACACTTTAACAACAGATGAAAGCCAGCTTGCCATGCAAAGACTGAATGAATGAATGAATACTGAAGAACAACCTGTGAACTGTGGTGCATGTAAGTTATTTCTCAGGAAACAAAAATTCTTGTCCATTTTTCACTACTGTAGATAATCATATTATTCTTAAAAGTAAATAACAACAGTGTTGCGAACTCCCACTAGAAATGACCGGCTGAAATAATACACTTATACTAATTAAATTATTTTTCTTTAATTATCCCATAATCGTCCCAACTTCAAACTTGGTTATGTTATAGTGTAACCTTGTGTTAACAATATATTTCAGTTCCAAGGAAATCATAGATATGCATCTTCAAAAGTTCAAGGTCCAAAGGTCAAAGTGGAAGACCTTCAAAAGATTTTATTCTAAATATAGTGATGTGATACACCGTTGGAAAGCTTATTTCATGTCCTTTCAAACAAGACTACAACCAGCTCTCTACATCAATTAGAGTAAGAGCAATTATCCATGAAAGTCTCAAGCGCAGACTAAAAATCAACAATTTTTTGTATTTTCGAGCCCCCAAAACTCCATAACTATGCCAGACAGGAAGGTACAATTTCTCAGGATTTCATATCTTCATGAAGACTACCAAATAGTAGAGTTTCAGAAAATTCTGAGATGGTCGGGTTGTGAACTTTGTTGATTTGGCAATATATGACCCAATATCATAACAAAAATTTTTAAATCTTAAAAATAAACATATTATGTCACAAGGCTGTTGAGATGTCACATTATTTTGAGTTCAAATACAATTTTCACTAAAATCAATACTCAAACACTGTCAGTGGTGATTGTTAGGTAGATACCAGACATGTATATGAATTGATTTGGTGTTAAATCAAAGGCATTATTTTCTGTTGATCTCTGTCATAGGGTTTTATACTTCAAAGAAATGTACACACCTGTTTCCATGAAAGTTTTAGCACTGGAAACACTTACTGTTTTCTCTTCTCTATTGTACAGATTTGTTGTTGATTTGTTAATACCTTTTGCAGATATCCTGCAGAGACAATGAAACTGGTCGCACACTTGGCAGAGGGTATAGTTGATGACTACAGAGAAAATAAGAAGTCCAAACTTCAACGTATGTTCGTACAAGGGTCAGAAGCTGCGAGTGCGAAGATCAAAGGTAGATCACATTGTGAGTCTTGAAATTTTTTTTCTTTAAGTAAGGTAGTTGCTGGAGTCAGGAGGAGTGGCTAGATTTTGTATTATTTGCAAAATACTATTTTCAGCTTCGAGTGACAGTGAAACAAAGTTCGACTTCCTGGCCGTAATATCATGGATTTATATTTTTATTAACTATTTGATATATTAAATAACTCATTCCTTCTTTTTTGAGGAGACCATTACTGTCATAAAGTAATGGGAGTAAGTCACTTCACAAACACAAACAGTACAAAATTGTTCGCGAGAATAAGGATATGAATTGATTGGTGTCCAAATTATTTTAAAAGGTAGATTTTTGGCCAATTAATCATCTGAGAACAAACATTACTTCACAAATGTATTTGCTTTTAAACTGATGGCTTCTGCTATGGACCGCGGTAGGTGATCTTTTGTGCATGCATTAGATGGCTCTGGGGTCCACCCAGCCTCTAATAGGTGGGGGTGAGGGCTAAAGATGGAGCATGGTACCTCAAGATCGTGAATGTGTAGAACTGCTATTGCCACACACCCTATGACCTTCAATGGCTTGTTGGAATGAAGGTAGTATGCTTCACCTTATCTTTTGTGAACTATACATATTCTGTTCATTTAGATGCAAAATGTTGATTCTTAGAAACTGCATATTTTGTTTAATGAGATGTGAATAGCATGCTGTAATGCTCATTTTTCCTGATTTTGAAAGGTGTGAGGTATGTTTTCCTTCCATGTTTTGCCACAAAATGATGCAAAATAAACTTTTAAACACAAAATTTATTGTTTATTTACCAATGGAACACATTATGAGGTCTGAGTTATCCTGCGAGTTATGCAAATCCTGGAAAATTGAATAATTCTGTTATAATTACACATTTGAGAATACCGTTGATACACATCCCATGTGACGGGAGGTGCATGCTCGAATTCTGCCAGAACGGTGCTGCTTTTCTCGATGTTGCAGAACATTCTGTCACAAGGAGAGAAATCATGGGCAAAGGGCATTTCTTTGTGGAACGCCCTTCGCCGCGGTCATATGGTTGGCTGTTGTGCCACTATTTCCTTGTAAACATAATTTTCGCACTTTTTTCCAATTCAATAAATCCGAATGGGTTCAGTTTTCGGCATTTTGTCACATGAACTTCTGTGTTTATTTTCACTTGTAGAATCACCTCCTACGCATTGGAAATGAACTTTAGAAACACCCTGTATATTGTCTATATAGCAAAGAAGGAGAAAGGAAACACTCACCAGACAGTAGAAATAGTCAAATTTTCGCAGACACGAGCTGCATCTTCAGTGGAAGGAGAAAAGATGGAACCGGAACACCATACCAACCACCATAATATCCCTTTTAACAACTGCTTCCGGCCTCAGTTCACAAGAAATGGGAGAGGGCCTACATATCAGCCCTGATTGCAACCCCACCACCTGACCTCCTGAACAAGGCTGCTCAGTGACTTCCCCACCACATCCCCATCCCCACAAATACCCATCCCACTAGCTCCACCCAATATTTACCCTACCCCCACCTCATCCCACCCCTCACAGTTTTCGACAAGCCTGATGGCTGAACAGTGTTTTTTCCGTATTTCTACTTCTTCGATCAAGACCTGGCAAATCTACAGGTCTCTAACTTCCGGTTCCATCTTTTCTCCTTCCACTGAAGATGCAGCTCGTGTCTGTGAAAATTTGAGTATTTCTTGATGGAGCTGAAGTTCAGCTCCCATCAAGTTCACCTGGACCCACTCCACCAACTAAATCGCCTTCCTGGATATGCACATGAAGAAAGGACATTTGGAAACCTCTATCCACATCAAATCTACCAACCATATGCAATAAATACACTTCTCCAGCTCCCATCCATTCCACACCAAGAAATCCATCCCATTCTCCCTGGCCCTCTGAGGTCAACACCTCACCCACCTCCCGACAGAACTATAACATCTGTCTACACCAAGCCATGACCAACCATTGGTTAAACAAATATCCCGAACTGCTTTATACACCTCCACTACAGCACCTTGAATAACGTAGTGTGGAAAACGACCTAAGAAACTGGTTCCCCGAGACAACGACAAGTAGATGGCAGTGCGATCGACCCAGGTGCTAATTTTGTTATGAAAGTAATGCGGCTTAGTTAGTTTTTGGAATATATTGTGTAGATTTGTTTCTCTAGAAAGGCGGTAAGTGAATTGATGGAAACAGTTATATTTGTGGAGTGATTTGCAGTCACAAAATGGCATTAATTTGGAAAGAAAAGTAAAATAAAATTAATAAATAAATAGCATGCATAACACAAGAAGAAACATCGCAATGTGATTCCGGACGTCAGGTCTTGGACTGTGTATTAGAGTTTATTTTTCTATGTTATTAGAATATAAATAGTATCCTGAGAGATATTTCATACCGAGGCGACAAACCACAAATGTCGCTTGAAAGCGAGCAGTCTGAAATCAATGCAGCCTTTCGAACCGTAGGGACAAAAGTTCTGACTGCACCGTTTCCTCAAGGAGATTTTACACCAAAGCGACACGCGACAAACTATACGAGGATTTCACACCAAAGCGACATGGGTCATTCGGTCCAAGGCAACTTTCATACCGAAGTGACACATGTTGCTTGGAAAGGAGCCAATCAAGAGCAACATTTCACATCGTAGTGGCATGACGGGAAGCACAGGCCAGCGTTCGGTTGGTGAAATCCTCAAGCGATAAGTGTCGCATGCCGCTTATCGCTTTGGTGCGCAATCTCACTAAAGCAAGACACTCATTGCATCGCGTATGCGCGAACAACAAACCACGGCAACATGTTGCAAGCTATTGAGGAAATGGCCCAGTTTGAGCAATGCAGAAGCGACAAAGCAACATGTGTGGCTTATCGTGTCGCCTAGATCTGTTGTTGTAATGTGCAGTTTATCGTGTCGCCTATCTGTTGTTCGCAAGCAACGCTTGCTAATAGACTGAAGGCACCATGTCGCTTGTCACTTAAATGGGAACTCCCCCTGTAGCATGTCGCTTCATTCTCAGCACCCTTCCTTTAAGGAGCTTTCCGACCGAAGTAACAATTAGCACGCGAATACGCCATATGAACGTGTCGTTTGCTGATTGGACCCTCATGTGCAATGAATGCTATTTTACAGTCTGGAAGTGTGTGTCGCTAGTGTGACAGTGTGAACATCCCGTGTCACTTGTCCCGTTGGTTTGAAAGTTTCCTTACACTCATGTCGATGGCACTAAGAAAGTTTTGTGGGGTTCCCCTTGTCGTTTGATGCAATCATCATTATCATCATCGCCGCGATTAATTTAAAGCGGAAGAAAAGAGACAGTAAATATCAAAAATACAAATGCTTCAGTGTGTATATCTTTATAAGAAATGATGATGATGATAATGAACCTAATTCATACACAAAAATTTAGTTGCCAAGAACATTCCACGCGTATTTTTTCTCCCGTATTATTAACGAAAGTATGACGATAACAGGACGTGGTCGACTGTCTAGAATGTTCGTTAATATCTTCGCGACCACTGTACTAAATATCATAGCAATTATCACATTCATAGAAATGCTTCATGTAAAGGAATCAGACGTTGCAGCGAAAACTCCATTTACTTCCATTATAAGCAGTCGAACACCAAGCACCAGGGTCAACACCAGCGCCTCTAGAGGATCATTTTCGAGTGGAACCAGCCAGAGAGCGCAGAAGCATGCCGTTTTCCACACACGTTATTCTAGGTGGCTGTACCGCCACCAAGGAACCTGCCACCAATCCCCCTGCATCCCCTTCCTCAACAAAATCAGACACACTTTACGTTCCCTCCTTCCCATGGTGCACAGTGATCCTGACACCTCAAGTATCTTCCCCGACAAGCCCAGAGTGGTTTTCAAATGCCCTCCCAATCTCCAAAACATCCTGGTCCACCACAATCCACCTACTCAGAATCAACTCGTCCCGCCCACAAATGCAACCACACAAGGTGCAAAACCTGCCCCTCCAGATCCACACTGCCACTGGCAAATTCACCCTCTATCCCAAAGGAACCTGCTATAGCTCTAACCTCATTTATATCCTCACCTGCAATATCTGTGGGAACTTTTACCTGGGGGAAAGCTCCAGAGCCCTGAACCTCCACATCAACAACCACCGCTCCTCCACCCAAAGCCTGGACTTGTGCTGTTACCATTCTCACCAACCACCACAATATCCCCTTCAATGACTGCTTCCAGGTAGCGATCATCCACTCCTTTTCCCCAATCCACCAACACCTCAGTATGCAAAAGATGGGAGAGGGCCTACATGTCATTCATGAGTGCAACCACATCCTCTGACCTGAACAAGGCCACCCAGTAATGTCCCCCCACATCCTTCAGCAACACCCTTTGCCTCTTCCTACACCTTCCACCACTCACAGTTTTCGACAGCCTGGTGAAGAAACATTTTGCATGTGTGGAACTGTCAACACATTTTTTTCTGGACCTGGCAACACTACAGGCCACACTATCGCACTTTGTTATCAAGTCTTTTCTACTCCTGATGATGTAGTAGCTACTGCGAAAGTTTGAAGTTTTTCTGTGTCTGGTGAGTGTTTCCTCTCTACTCTTTCACATTTTATTTAGCCCTTGTGCCCCTCCTTCCTTTTATTTTCTCTCCCCTCTCCCCCCTCTGAAAATAGTTTGCATTATACATGAGTAAATATGGTATATATTATGTGGGACAGGCTAATTGGTGTATCTATAAATAATCTATAATTTAGTGCAGAATTCTGCAATTCTGTTAATATTTTATGAATATAAACATCTAATTCATATTCTCTGGTTTTGTAAAGTAAAATTGTAAATATTCAGTTTCTTTTCCATAGTTAACCCTGCAGTCAACTTGTTTAACTATTCAGGTTCGATGTGCAATATTTGCAATTTTCTATCAGAACATTACATTGCATGAGAACTAGAGGAACGTAAATCCAAAAAATGCAGTTGTCATTTTGGTTTAACATATCTGCTCTCAGCTCTATTTGGAGTTAGATCGACTTATCTCCATATATTCTTCTTAGCAGTAAAGTAGTGTCATGTATTTCCAATGTACTGTTTTTTCTTTCTTTTCTTTCTTTGTCAGACATATTGCTAGGAATACAATATTTTCTCTTCTGTAAATTTGATAACTGGTAATTATGTCCATCTGGTTCTCATGTGACGATTGGATGTTGGTAGCAGCAAAATCTTTTATATGCCCATCCCCAAACAATGCATGTTCTTATTTATACTGTAATCATTAGGAATACAGAAGTATTTCACTTTTAAGGTATTAGAAAATTTATTGACTTCTTCATGTGTGTTTTATCTGTTCTAGGACTGAAGAGGGTGCAGGATCAGTCTTCTCCACAAGAATCAACGTCAAAATCTGTGAAGTATTCTTGTGGACAAAGTGCATCTGAAAAACCTTATTCTTCAAGTGAGAAATCACGATCTTTGTATTCCAATTTTACTTCCCCTTCCGGGTATGATTCATATAATAATCAGCAAGCCGATTCATTTCAAGAATCCACAGAGAATAGCAGCGGAAAATATGAGAGACTTAACCCAAGTTATTATTCAGTAGGAGAACAGGATTCATTTTCCCCAAATTCAAAATCTCCTCTTGGGAAGTCTCGTTACGGTGGAGTGAAAACTTACAATATTAGCCCTACAAACTCAAGTGGAAAGTTTGTGCAAGCAAGTGAAAATAACTGTGATGCCAATCAACAAAAACTGTTAAGTTCGCTGTCAGTGTCATCACCTGCATTGAGGAATTTTGTTGTTGTGGAATATAGTGGTCAAAATATACCCGCAGTTGGTACTTTGGGCCATTCAGCAGCAATGTGTGA
The DNA here is from genome assembly GCF_977018435.1 of Lepisma saccharinum. NCBI lineage: Eukaryota > Metazoa > Arthropoda > Insecta > Zygentoma > Lepismatidae > Lepisma > Lepisma saccharinum. Next base: position 40,401,346 of record NC_139235.1, on the reverse strand, counting down.
GAAAGCATTAGAGTTCAAGATTGATGAAACTTGCCCCATGCTCAAGTAAGTTGCAAAATGTTAAATATAATCTTCATGTTATCCTTTGTTACCAATTCTGTAGAAGTACCTCTAATTATTAATACAGATAACTCTTCCTTTAAAAATGGTCAACTCTGCTGTATACAGTCACAAATTAGTTACTGGTTAGTTAAAAATTGATTTTTTTAATAGTATATTTTTTAATAAAGTTCAAAAAACATGAAGAATATTCTCATTTTAAGTTCTTGTTGTTCATGGAAACATTTTTTTATGGTTTGAGGAATTCAGTTGACCAACTCATAGTGCAAAGTATTTCTTTTTTTTTTTTACATAGATCACAGTGATTTTAAAAAAGCCGACAAAACTTTTCCAGCCCTGTTACAGTAATGGCTACATTCAGAGCCAAACCCTGATGTTCCTTTCCTAGAGTTTACTATTTTCCACATCATACATTCCCACATTCATAGGCTCAATAAAGTAATAAGCTTTTGATTTCACCTGAGTCCCTTATATCAACCTCTCCCACTGAATAAACATTAGTTCTTGAGCAGAAGTGAAATAAAATAAATATGTACATAAATTTCACTAGACTAAGACTCAAATTACTATTCTGCTTTGGAATAAGTAAAATTATGCATGTTTCTAATATCAGAAAGGTAACTGCCCACTACATTATTCATCTTTCGTCCTCATGGTTGTGTTATAAAAATAAACAAAAAAATATAGCAGTAGTGTAAATTGATTGTTTCTAAGTAATACTTGGTACGAGCCCTTTTTTTTTATGGATTTAACCTCAGTGGTAGCATATTTTGACGATTTTTTTGTTGATTTTATAGCGTTTGACGACTTTTCAGTGCAATTTTTACCGCATCTAATTTTTTTCCCACTCATACTTGGTACGAATGCCACGATCTTACGTGATGTAACTTAACCTATTCATTTATTACGTGCTAAACTACACGAGAGCCTCTACGTGCTTTGACAGTTCTGCAACCGAAAGTGAGGCTCGACTTAATGGTTTGCTCTTGTAAGGCATAAGCCTTATTTTCTCGTAGTGTTGCCAACACCTTACTCGAAATAAAACCTTGGTCTAACCTATGTTATTGAACTGCGTCGTCACGTCCAAACCCGCATGACTTCCGGACACTAGTGGTTCTATTCATACTTTTTCTTATGTACATGATGAATCCCAAAACAGATTTTTCCTAAGTCTTGCCGTTTCCAAGATAATCCCACTTCCGGTCGCCATTTTGGATTTCCGAACATAGGTTCTATTCACATTTTACTCACGTATAGGCGTACATGATGAATCCTCAAACAGATTTTTCCTAAGTCTTACCGTTTCCAAGATAACCCCACTTCCGGTCGCCATTTTGGTTTTCCGAACATATTTGCTATTCACATTTTTCTCACGTATACGTGTACGTGATGAATCCGTAAACAGATTTTTCCTAAGTCTCACCGTTTCCAAGATAACCCCACTTCCGGTCGCCATTTTGGATTTCCGAACATAGGTTCTATTCATACTTTTTCTCACATATAGGCGTACGTGATGAATCCGCAAACAGATTTCTCCTAAATCTTACCGTTTCCAAGATAACCCCACTTCCGGTCGCCATTTTGGATTTCCGACCATAGGTTCTATTCATACTTTTTCTCACATATAGGCGTACGTGATGAATCCGCAAACAGATTTCTCCTAAGTCTTACCGTTTCCAAGATAACCCCACTTCCGGTCGCCATTTTGGATTTCCGACCATAGGTTCTATTCATACTTTTTCTCACGTATAGGCGTACGTGATGAATCCGTAAACAGATTTTTCCTAAGTCTCACCGTTTTCAAGATAACTCTAGTAGTGTAATCAGCCCGGTTCAAGGCCCTCAATTGAGGATAAAAAAAACCTCAAAAACTCACTTTCTCTCCACGTTCCGCGCCTCATTTATTGCGCTGACGATGTTTCGCAGCGAAGAAAACAGCACCAAAACATCAAATACTCACTTTACTCATTTGAGGATCAGTGTTGCCAATCCACCCCAAGAAAACCAAAAAACCTCAAAAAAAAAACTCATTTTCTCTCATTTATTGCGCTGATGATGTTTTCAGAGCGTGTTTATATATCGTGACCTTTGTAAAAACCTCTCTCGGGAACGATGTGTAGTGGAGTTTAGAGAGTTCTGCTCCCTTAAGTGAGGTTCAGTGTTGCCAACCTCCCAAAGAAAAAGTGGACAGAAAAAAAAGCTCTGGCATCATTTTTTTTAAGCTCCTCCTGCTCTTATGCTAACTCGTCCTTTGACCTACACTTTTGAAATGACTTACGACATTTTCCTATAAGAGTCTGCTGTCTCCTCTTACTGTAAAAGGTCCCTCAGTGTAATCTACTACGACCTTGTGTGCTCTCAGCGTAATCTGCTACGATGTTTTTTTTTTAAACTCTCATGTGTGATCTTCTGCGGTGTGTGTGTGTGTGTGTGCGATAATCAAAATTATTTTTGTTAAGACCCTCAAAAAAAAAAAAAAAAAAAAGAATAAAAAAAAATCATATCCCGCCACAGAGAGAGTGGGGGGTGTGCGCGTGGTGCCCAACACCTGACGACGATCTAAACCAGGCGCGGCATTTTTGGCATACTCTGTAATTGTTCGTGGTGGGTTGCAGCGAGGAAGATTCCGTGCCTACGAGTATAACTTTCAAATCTGAAGAAATGAGCGTCGTGGGGTTGTATTGCTTAGCGTCTGCAAGAAACACATCGTGTGGCAAAATTCGCAACATGAATCAGGTACGTCGCAACAGGAGAATTCTATGCGAATGTTGTTGCCCGGGACGAAATGGAGCAAGCAGCACGCTTCGTTCTCCTGGAGGTCTATCTGGTCGAGGATCAAGCTAAATCCTAACTTCGGGGAAACGACCGCTTTAACGGTATTGTTGCTGTTTGCCTCGAATCGCCTGGCTCCGAAACTGCGATCATCTTTCATGTGAAAATAAGAAAAAAGCGTTCGCACGACGTCGACCCACGGCGAGGGGATCTTTACCCAGTTCACGCGCTCGATGCGCTCCCGAACGAACGCGGAATCTTTTTTGGGAAAATAACGTTCTTTGCTCGCGTCCAGGTTGAGAGAATCGATGTACGTGGCCCAAGACCACACTTGGTGGTGCTGCTGCTGATCGCTGCCACAACCCTCAACAATCTGGTGGAAACGAAAATTATCGGGCAGGATCGTCCGTTCGAAGGTTTTGTACTGATTCGATATTCTTTTTTCAGTCCTCAGGAGGCGCAGAAATTGAGTTTTGAAGGCGTCAGTTTCGGTTACGTCCTGGTACAAATCTTTCAGGACGTTCAATTTGTTTTCCAAAACAGTATAATGCAGCACCAAGTAATTGATGTTGCAATGTATGATAAAGAACGTCGGGATGATGCAGCAGAATCAATAGATCAGACCCCAGCCGAGAAAGTAATGCGTGTGGAAACGATGCTGGGTCATCCACGTAAATTCGTTGAGAACGTGGCTGTCGCAGACGGTATTCGGGAAAATCGTTCGCAGGTACCTGGCTGGATCTTTTCCGAAAAAACCTTCTCGAAAACGTGTGACGCCAAGCCAGAGCGTTGATGCAATCGCTCTTGAAACTAGCCAGCTGTGGTCCTCCCCAGATCGAATTGAGTCGCGTGCTTTTCCACGAACTCCAGGTAAGCCTTCGCCGTGGGCCATACAATTGTCGTGACGATCTGTTCCCCCGAGAAATTCTATATAAAATAACATACCTGAAATTCTATTCGCAGTATAGATTGAATTTTTTTTTTTTTGAGTTTTGTAATCACCCCAAGAAATTCTATATAAAATAACATACTTGAAAATTGTATTCACAGTATAGATTGAATTTTTTTGAGTTTTGTAATCACCCCGAGAAATTCCATATAAAATAACATACCTGGAAATTATTTTTTTTTGTTTGTGTGATCTGAGAAAGCATAATGGAATCCACCAGTTTGATCGAATGTGTTACTTGCGAAAAATTAATATCTAAAACTAATATTAGCAAGCACAGGGCAAGATGTAGCGAAACAGCTTCGAGAATTAATCGTTCGTTACCTTCTAAGCCTTGTGCACGATGCGGAAAGATGATCAGCATTGCAAATTTAAGTAAACACCTCAAAATTTGCAAACCATCGACCGAACGAGGAACATCGAAAAGGAAAATCGATGATCCAGGAACCGAAGCTTCCACTTCCAAGCAAATTAAATTATGTAATGAACGAAAACCAATTAGATCTGCATTTAACCGTCATGTTCAGGATTTCTCTTTTACTTCGGAACCAGGCCGGGACATTCTTAGTTTCTTGCGTGAAACGAAAACATCCGTAATAAATATTCTAAAAAATAAATTGGAAAATAATTCCATAAAAGTATACGTTGATCTATTTTCCGAATACGAAAAAGTCGACGGTACAACAAGTATTTTTTATCATCGAGCAAAATACCAGGCTCTTCATTTGGCGGACGTCGATAATTTGGACGAATTTTATTCCGATCTTTCAAATGAGCTGGTTAAGAAACACGACGATTTCGAGGCTAAAGGGTCGGGATGGTCTCTGTGTGGAAGTCCTCACACGTTAACCGTTTACGTGAACCGATTCTCGCCTCTTCGCGCTTCCAGCTACGTTCCTGTTCCACCGAACATTCAACACAAGAGGGCTGTGTTAAATATACAGAACAGCGATAAAAAATGTTTCCTTTGGTGTATATTGGCTGCACTGCATCCTGTTCATTGGTCAAATAATCCAGAACAGGTTTCTAATTACAAGCAATACGAGACCGAGTTTCAAAGTGTAATGTCTGGCATTGAATACCCGGTGACATTGTCGGATATAACAAAGTTCGAAAATCGTGCAGGAAAACGCATCGCTATTAATGTGTATTCCTTCACGTCAGATAAACATGTCGTGCATCCCGTCAGGATAAGCGATATCGACGATGACGATGCTCGTGTGATTAATCTCCTTCTAATTTCAAACGAGGATGTTCATCACTACACGCTAATTCGTTCTCTATCACGTTTGGTCAGAAGTCAAACTACCAAGTATGCAAACCACATCGAAGTTTGCTCGAGATGCCTAACCACGTTCGACGATCGAAAACAATCCAATTATCGAAATTACACCGGACGTCAGATTGCTATCGAGAAACTTGCCGAACATAAAATTTACTGCGGTGACAACAGACCGACTTGCATGTTGATGCCGAAATCAAAAGAGGTCGAAGAATTTAGGATGCATAAGGCATTGTTCGAACATCCCGCAATCATCATTGCTGATTTTGAGTCTTTTCTCAAACCGTTGTCGTACTGCAAACCAGACCCCGAACTTTCATCCACAACACCGTATCAGTTGCACGAAGCCTCGAGTTTCGGATACGTTGTCGTGCGACAGGATAGGATAGATGAACCGTATGTTTACCGAGGACCAGACGTAATCAAACATTTTTTTGAAAAGATGGTTGAAGAGGTTGAGACCATTGGCAGCTTCTTACGCGAATCGAAACCAATGCTTCCATTATCCAGCGATGAACTTCAATCTCTCAATAACATTGAAACGTGTCCGGTGTGCGATCAACGTTTCACCGACGAAAATCGGAAAGTATTTCACCATAATCACTTCACCGGAAACTACATCGGTGGAATCTGTAACACGTGTAATCTAAAGATCCAAAAACCTACGTTTGTCCCCATATACCTTCATAATGGCAGCGGTTACGACTTCCATCTCTTAATTCGGAATCTTGGATATGATGGACAAAAAATAAATATTCTAGCAGAGAATGAAGAAAGGTACATCAGTGTCAGCAAGCGAGTATTGATTCCGGGAACAAACGAAACTGTGGAGATGAGATTTTTAGATTCATACAGATTTTTATCTGCGAGCTTGGACGCTCTTGCAAGCAAACTTTCGGCTGAACAATTTAGAATAACGAGAGCTAATTTTCCCACCGTAGACATAGAAATGATTAGACGTAAAGGGATTTATCCTTACGAATATGTTAGTGATAATTCTAAATTTAACGACGACACTCTTCCGCCTCAAAAAGAATTTTACAGTCGACTCAGAGAGAAAGGAATCACGGACGATGAATACGAACACGCGCAACGGATGTGGGACAAATTAGGATGTAGGACACTCGGCGATTATCACGATGCCTACTTGAAACTGGACGTGACGATACTCGCGGATGTTTTTCAAGCATTCAGGAAAACGTCGGCGAATATTTACAAATTAGATCCTGCATATTTTTACGGTCTCTCGGGCTTAGCGTGGTCTGCCATGTTATTACAGACAAAAATAAAACTCGAATTGATACCGGACGTGGACATGTTATATTTTATTGAGAGGGGGATACGAGGTGGAATGGTGCAATGCGTACAGAGACATGCAAAAGCAAATAACGTTCACATGACAGAAGAATACGATCCTAACGAACAATCGAAATACATATTTTATGTGGATGCAAATAATTTATACGGACATGCTATGATACAAAAACTTCCTTACGGCGGGTTCAAATGGTTGGATACCACTTCCATTAACATTAATAATTTCAACGACTGTGAATTTGGCTTGTTTATAGAGGTGGACCTCGAATTCCCCGACCATCTACACGATTACTTCAAAGATCTACCTCCTGCACCCGAACTAAAATGTTCGCCCGATTCAAATCAACGTAAGCTTCTGTTAACATTGGATAGGAAAGAGAGATACGTTCTCCATTACAAAAATCTTCAGTTCTTAATTGAGAAGGGAGTTCAAGTAATAAATGTGAGAAGAATAATGAAATTCAAACATTCCGAGTGGTTAAAACCTTACATTGAAAAAAATACGTATCATAGAACACGCGCCACGTCAGATTTAGATAAAGATTTTTTTAAACTCATGAATAATGCTGTTTACGGAAAAACAATGGAGAATGTCAGGAAGCACGTGGACGTGAGATTAGTTCCCGATTCAAATAAATGTAGAAAATTGATAGCATCGCCGACATTCAAATCACGAAATATGTATGATGAAAACCTGGCCCTGTTTGTGACGGATAAAAAAATAATCAAGTTCAACAAACCAATCTACGTTGGGGCGACGGTTTTGGATTTATCTAAACTGCATATGTTTGAATTTCATTATAATGTCATGAAACCCTTCTATAATGAAAATATAACACTTCTGTACACGGACACGGACAGTTTTATTTATTCCGTGCAGACATCTGACCTCTACAACAATTTGAAACAACCGAAAATGATTGATCATTTCGACACATCTTCCTTCCCTCTACCAAACAGATTTGATCTCCCTTCTCGCAATAAAAAAATGCTTGGTAAAATGAAGGATGAATGCAACGGAGAAATCATTCTGGAGTTCGCCGGCTTACGTTCCAAAATGTATGTGGTGAAAACAGAAACCAGCATCACCAAAAAAGCCAAAGGTGTTGGTAAAAATACCGTGAAAAACAAGCTTGTGTTCGAGGATTACATCAATTGCCTCTATTCACAGTCGAGGATTCTACGTTTGGAGACAAGGATACAAAGCGTAGACCACGTGCTTACCACAAACAAAGTTAAGAAAATTGCGCTGGATCCGCATGACGATAAAAGATGTATTTTGTCTTGTGGAATCCACACGTTGCCTTGGGGGCACTATCGTTTAGAAATTAGTAAAAATTGTAGGCAATGCAAATGAAAAAAAAAAACTTTAACTGTCTCACATACACAATAAAATAAATAGCAAAGGACAATGAATCTTTTTGGTTTCCGAAAGCAAACAATGGAGACTGTACACCGCACGACGACAGATCATGAATTTCTACCTTCCATGTTATCTAAACTCAACGGTCTGTTGATCATTCACCTCAACAGCATTTGGACGAAATTGGACGAGGATGTGGGTAAAATGTTTTACGTCTTCAACAACAATTTACATTTTTACGAAATTCCGATCGACGGGAAACTTCGGATCACCGTGAATCCGGAAAACGTAGGCGAAATCAAAATATCTACCGGCAAGAACATTTTTCGAATCAAGCACGACAAGATGCTTTCCAACATTGCGTACGATGTGTCTGCAGGAGATTATCTTTACATGGAACTCCTCGGAGATTACGACAAACTCATTCCTCTCTTCGTAGAATTACGAATCACCTATCCTATTATAAATAACCGTTAACCAAAAATGCCTAACGATATTTTCGGCAACACCAAGCGTGTAGACCACGCAGAAGAGATTCTCATGTTGGATGTCCGAGTCAAAAAGTTGAGGAGCGATTTAATCGATTTACAGGAGACTCACGCTGGTGCTTCTCTTCAAACGTAATCTCTAAAAGAAAAAAATGTCTAGGCAAGCCATCGTCGAAGAATTGCATAAACCTGCACGCCGCAACTACGAACGTTTGGCGGTGGTAACCAAGGGCATCGACGACCTCTGGCAAAGCGACCTCGTGGAGATGAGTAGCGGCAAGTTAAAAAACGTACATAAATTGAACAAGAGCAACAAGTACCTCCTCACCGTCATAGACACGTTTTCAAAATTCGCGTGGGCTCTACCTTTGAAAGCGAAAACGGGAACGTGCGTCACGGAAGCATTCAAATTATTTTTTTGTGAAAGCGGCAGACGACCACAGTTTTTGCAAACGGACAACGGTAAAGAATTTTACAACGCCGTATTTCAAAAGTTTATTCAGAAACATGACATTCGACTTTCAGTCACATCAAAGCCAGCATCGTGGAAAGATTTAATCGAACCTTGAAAACACACATGTGGAAACGATTCACGCTTCGGGGAAATTACAAATGGGTCGACATCCTGCCGGAACTCGTCGACACCTATAATGATACGGTACACAGAACGATAGGCATGAAGCCAGCTGACGTTACGAAATCTGACGAGCAGCGTTTAATTTCGACAGTTTACTGTCCAAAGTACACACCCACGACTACCAAGAAATCAAAATTCAAAATTGGAGACCAGGTGAGGATCAGCAAATTCAAACGCACCTTCGAGAAGGGATTCACAAAAAATTGGAGCACGGAACTTTTTACGGTGGTTCGAGTTTTACCCGGAAACCGACACACGTATATAATAAAAGATAGTAGCGGCGAGATTTTGAAAGGAAGATTTTACGAAGAGGAACTCTCTAAAACGAAACACCCCGACACGTACCTCATCGAGAAAGTATTGCGTAGGAAAGGTGACAAACTGTTTGTCAAATGGCTGGGACTTCCGGAAAAGAGTTGGATCGACGCGAACGAGGTGATCTTGTGAGTACGTGGAACGTGGTGAAGCGTCTACCGGATTCGGAAAGTCAAACGAGAAAAAAAAAGAATGGCGAGTTGCTTCCCGACAGCATCCGCTGTCTGATCGTAGGTTCTTCGGGGTGTGGGAAAACGACACTGCTCGTGGACAATTTTCTCCTCGCACCCAATTGGTTAGATTGGAAGAACAGACACCTGTACGTGTTCTCGAAAAGTTTGGAGCAATCCAAATACCAGCAACTGATGAAACTGTACGATGGTCTGGACATTGCAACGTTCGCTTCGGAAATAAAACCACTCGACGATTGTCGTGAAAATTCAGTCGTTGTGTTCGAAGACGTCATCCTGGAAAATCAAAATGAAATTCGCAACTTTTTCACGCAAGGTCGTCACAAAGGAATGGATTGCTTTTACCTAGCTCAAACGTTTTCCAAAATTCCAAAACAGTTACTACGCGACAACGCTAATTTCATATGTTTGTTTCGTCAAGATCACACCAACCTCAAGCACGCGTACGATGACTACGTAGGCGGAGACATGAACTACAATCAATTTTCGGAATGCTGCTGCTCTACTTGCTGGAACAGTGACGATTTCGGATTCGCGACGATCGACATGACGAGGAAACCCAACGACGGAAAATACAGAAACAAAATCAACGTCTTTCTAAACGTTGCAACGTTGTGAGAAACAACGTGTATAAAATAACGTTATGACGAAACGAAAAATCGAAGACGAAAATCTTAAGCTTCGCGATTACCTCGCGAAACGCTTCAAAGGTTGGAAATCCGAGAATCGCGGATTCTACGAAGAGAAGAAACGTCAAGATCAACCCGTGATCGACACCATCAGCGGTCTAGGTAAAGAAATTAAAAGTGTCACGGAACAAAATAAAAATTTGATCAACGAACTCGTGCCGCTCGCAGCTAAAAGTTACGCCGTACCCACGCCCATTTCGAGCATTCCTTCGACGCCGTTCGAACTGAAGGACGTACCGGCACGACGTCGAGCCATAGGCAGCACGTCTTCGGATAAAATCGAGTTGGGACCTTTGGCACGAGACTACCTGAGCATGGGGAAATTCGACAAGGATGAAGTGTTCGGATTGTATCCGAGCATGGAGAGCAACGAGGGTGGCGGTGTTGTGTGGAAGATTGGGAAATCGAAGGTGACCTTCGAAGGCAACGACATTAAAGTTAATTTAGGCGAGAAGGATAGTTGGACCAGGTATCCGGGTACGGTGGGACTGTGGGAACTCGTCGCCAAAAAGCAGCCGACAGATTACACCGACGAAGATTACCAAAGTTACAGGGAAATTCTGATCATGACCGATGCCATGTACCAGAACAACGACGCCTCGCAGAATAGGGTGAAATCGAGCAGCGGCGAGAAGTACAGGAATCTCATCAAACCGATTTGGAACGAGGTGAAAACAGGCAGCGGCGTCAAACGCTACAACACGTTACCCAAAGAATTCGTTTGGGTGGACGACGTGAGGAAGCTCGTGGACCGATTGTTGGTGATAGCCGGCGAAGAGAATGCAGGCAATCGTAATTTCCACAACGAGAAGGTTGGCATCGTGGACATGATCAGCGCCAAACTTTCCAACTTCATCGTGAACGACGACAAGGGCATAGGTTACCTAATCAAAATCATCAACACGCTGCCTCCGAGATTCTGGAACTTGGCCGAAGGAAAGGGACTCGTGAACGACATCATCAACAAGTTACCTTTCGAGATGCATTTACCTGGCTACCAGTATTGCGGACCGGGTACCAAACTCGAGAAAAGATTGGAGAGAGGAGACAAGGGTGTGAATCCGTTGGTCGCGGCATGCAAAGATCACGACATCGCCTACAACACCACGCAGACGGATCTGGATGCACGTCACGAAGCAGACAGAAAGTTAGAGCACGCAGCTTTCGAAAGGTTCGTCAGCAGAGACGCATCTCTGGGTGAACGGGTTGCCGCACTGGGTACCACCATCGCCATGAACACGAAACAAAAATTGGGGTGGGGTATATAAATAACATAGAGTAAAAAATAATAATAATAACAACATGTCTCGTATAACGGATTTGCCCCCCGAGCTACTATCTAAAATATTCAAACACGCAGTAAACAAAGATTGTGAGGATGTACATAAACTTGTAATCATAGCAAGAACGACGCCGGAATTTCGCATCCCTTGTGAAATGGTTCTCAAGGACCATCTTCGGGAGATCAGCGGCCTGAGGTGCGGTGATCTCAACACTCTTCTTTCGGCCGCAGCCAAAAAATTAAACGAAAGGATGGACACGGACGATTGGTGCAAGTCTGAACAGAAGGCGGCAGATATTGTAACGCACATCATCTCGTTTTCCGAAGCACAAGCTTTCTTCCTCTTACACACACTGTGAAAAAAAAATAATAATATACACGTCAAAAAAATGTAGGTGTCAAAAAAAAATATGACAAAAAAATATACGTCAAAAAAAATGTACATGTCCAAAAAAAAAAATTGCCATGGAAAAAATTTTTATCGTCAAAAAAAAAATTTGTCTCGTCAAAAAAAAAAGTTGACATGGACATCGTCAGAAAAAAAAAGAAGTTGCCTTATCGTAAAAATTTTTTATCATCAAAAAAAAGTTGACTTGGAAAAATTATTACCGTCAGAAAAAAGTTGTCTTATCGTAAAAATTTTTTATCGTCAAAAAAAATGTCTCATCAAAAAAGTTGACGTGGAAAAGTTATTACCGTCAGAAAAAAGTTGCCTTATCGTAAAAATTTTTTATCGTTAAACAAATTTGTCTCATCAAAAAAAAATTGACTTGGAAAAATTATTACCATCAGAAAAAAAAATTATCAAAAAAAATGTACAAGTAAAATGAAAACTTGATATATAAATAACACACATCGTGAAAAAAAAAATTCTACGAGATCTCAAAAAAAAAATTCTTCGGTATATATAAATAACACGCATTGTGAAAAATTAAAATTCTCTAACACCCTGAAATTTCTCTTCGATATGACGACTGAAAAAATGAGTAACCTCCAAGCATTGAAACAAATGCTAAATTTGTCAGTCGAATATGTAAAAATTCAAGAATTGGAAGTCGGCAAACCTTACACGATAACTTCCGGTTCAATCGTTTCTACCCAGTATGGTCCCAAAGTGCGTCTGTTGCTCGACGGACAATACAGTCTATTTTTACCAGATCGATACGCTAATCATGTTATCCGACGAGAAGCTATCTATCTTAATCGAGAACAAAACTCGAATCGTGTACAAGGGGACAAAGGAACTTCTTGGTAAGAAAACGAAGCACGTAATAGAATTTGTTTAATCACCTGACACCCCAACCCCCGGAAAATATATATATATATAAATAACATACCATGAAAAATATGTCAACTTGTATAACTCAACTTCCTCCCGAAGTGTTGCACAAAATATTTACGTTCACGTTCGACGGGGATGTAACAAAACTCATAGACTTGTGTAAAGTAACGCCAGAATTTCGTTCACCGTGCAAAATGATTTTCATGGATCACCTCCGAGAAATAAGCGGAATGAAAAAAATGTTCCGATCCCCAGAGACTCTCTTTCGAGCCGCAAACAAAAAAATTGACGATAAATTAGACGAGGTGCACGAGTGGAGGCAGGGGAGAAGAAGATTTACCGTAGACTGGTACGCGTCGAACATTGAAACTGACGATCTTGTAAAACACATGATAGCATTAGGCGAAGCAAAAACTTTTTTTCTTTCCCAGAATACATATATATAAATAACACATCGCCACAATTTTGTTTTGAGTGAGACGATATACAAATAACACACATCGTAAACCTAACGGAAAAAAAAATTGTTCTTTTTCTCAGATAACATATAGCATCAAAAAAAATAAAACCCAAGGGTGTCGTGTACCAGATACCATATTCGAATCTAAAAAATCTAGGTGCCCTCGATGGGTTACTCACCAAGAAACAACGCGAGAAGAAACGTTCTTGCTTGAGCAAAGGACACGGAATGAAATTACTTCTCAGCACACCTCAATTGAGACGCTTGCAGCGTTCGCGGAAACAGCAAAAGATCGGAGGTTTCATATTCACCATCCCGGCCATCCTGGCAGCATTGGGGCCCGTTGGAAGTTTGGCTGGGGGTAGCGCCGCCATCGCGAAAACCGTCATCGACTCGAAGAAGAACAAGGCCGAGTTGGAAGAACAGAAACGTCACAACCTGGCCATGGAGAAGAAAGGGGGCAAGGGCGTGATGAAAAAGTTTAAAAAAAAGAAACAGCAGCACTCACCAACCGAGACATTGAATCTCTGATCAAACCGTTACAAATCAAACACTTCAGAGGTGTTTTCATGTCCGACTCGTTACCTTCAACCGTTAAAAAAAAAAGAATGCGGAGTAGTCAACTTGGACGGTCAAGAAAATCCAGGCACGCATTGGATATGTTACCACAAAAACGACAATAAAAAAGCATTCGTTTTCGATTCTTTCGGAGGCGTTCCACCTACAAATTTAGTCCAATACCTGAAAACGAACAAAACCTCTATATACTACAACGACGAACGAATTCAAAATTTCGGAGACGTGAACTGCGGTCATCTCTGCCTCTCCATGCTCGCGTTTCTCTCTAAAATAAATAAGCCTACGATCGAGGATTTCCAGAAAGCATTGTGGAACCTGAAACAGCATTACTAGGATGGGCGTGTTCCATCTCACGAGCGAATCTTCGATCTTGAAACTCACGCTGCACGACGACATCGTCTATCCTAAATCCGTGGCTCTGCGTGCATTCTACAGCATGTACCTCATACCTAACGTCACGCAGCACAACAACAAAATTAGCGTCGGAAGCGAACACATCGTCGTCACGCCAGGCCAATACAATCTTTCCACTTTGCAAGCTCAGTTACCCAAAGGCACGTACCTTTCTCAAAATTCGGTCACGCACAGAGTGGAAATCGTGTCGGCGACGGAGACCGTGGACCTGGGCACCATGGGAGAACTTTTAGGTTTCGAGAACGATACAAAACTCGAAGCTGGAATCAAGCACACGGCAGCAAACATTCCTAAATTTCTAGCCATCGAGACTCTGAACGTACACTGCAACGTGGCGGAAGGAATGATCACGAAATCTTCGGACGGATTAGGAAGTCACAAGCAGACGGGAATCATAGCCACTTTCAAACCAAGTTCCGAATTCATAGAACCGATCATCTACACACCCTCTTCGCCGATCTATTTTCCAGTATGTCGCAACCGCATAGACGACATAGAGTTGGTGGTGACGAACGAGAAAGGAGAGGTGGTGGATTTCGCAGGTGCAACGACCACTGCCATCGTGGAGATCAACGTATAATAAATAACCATACATAGTGAAATGGAGCAAATCGAAAGTTACGAGTTGCAATCTTTTCCTCCCAACCGTCGCACGTTCGCCAATTTGAACGAAGCGAACCGGGAGATCGAATACGACGTGGACGTAGGGGACGGGTTCGTTCATCCTCACAGAGCGGACCTCTACCTTCAATTCGACGTGGTTAAGAATGAAAGCGGAGACGCGTTTCCCGCAGCAGCAAATTTGATACTCGTGGACAACTTCGTGCCTCACCTGTTCTCGCAGGTGGAGGTGAGGAAACACAACACCGTCATCGTCAGAATCGATTATCCAGGCATCACGTCGACGGCGGTGGGAACGTTGAAATTATCCAAAACGGACGCGGCGTACTATCAGGCCGGGGGATTCGAAGCAGGAATCAAAATATCAACAAGAAATCACACGGTGCTCTTTCCCATGCGTCTGCTGCCGGGTTTCTTCTCCGACTACAAGGAGATCATGTGGAAGGGAGGACTGCGGATCACGTTTCGAAGAGCGGCCAACGACAACGACGCACTGATGCGATACGCTACTTTGGGTCCGGACGGCACCACGCCGATAGCCAACACTTTACCCGAAGCGGCCAAGTGCGTCATCCGGAGCATGGAATTGAGAATGCCGATCGTGGAATACGAAACAAACTACGCCCTCAAGTACAAAGCGGAGATCTTGAAAAATCCGCAGGTGCCGATTCACTTTCACGGTTACCAGTGCGTGCAGAAATTGGCATCGGGAAGTCACATGGAATTCGACGTGACGACGCAGTTCAACAACATACAGTTCGACATGCCAGATTTCGTCGTGGTGCTCTTTCAGACCGGGCGCGATAACGATCAGGAAAAAGATTCCAGCAAATTCGACGACTGCAAGATCAAGAACGTTTATCTCAAGAATGGTAGGAACGAAGTCTTCCCGCGCGAGAATTACAACCTCGACATGACCAAAGACGATTACCTCAAACTTTACGAAGCGTTCTCGGCTTACAAACGCGTGACCGAGGGAAGCGTGGACATGTACTACACGCCCAGCGAATTCAAAACACGCAGGCCGATGTTCGTCATCAACACATCTAAGAGAAAGCAGGTGGTGGTCAACGATCGCACCAACATCAAGATCGTGTGCGAGTTCCACGACGCGCTGCCTGCCGATACTCTGTGCAGCGTCATCCTGATTGCAGAGAAGTCTTTTGTGTATGATGTCAAGAATGAAAGAGTGACGGAACAGTTTTAAAAAATAATTCGTAAAAAAATTGCCACATACTAAAAAAAAATCAACAAGGTTATATAAAATACAATGTAAGTTAGTTCGATGCACAAATAAAAAAAAAAAGATAACTCGTGAAACTCTATACAGAGGCAAATGGCTTCGATAGCCATGATCATTTAGAACTGGTGTTGGGCACCACGCGCACACCCCCCACTCTCTCTGTGGCGGGATATGATTTTTTTTATTCTTTTTTTTTTTTTTGAGGGTCTTAACAAAAATAATTTTGATTATCGCACACACACACACACACACACACACCGCAGAAGATCACACATGAGAGTTTAAAAAAAAAACATCGTAGCAGATTACGCTGAGAGCACACAAGGTCGTAGTAGATTACACTGATGGACCTTTTACAGTAAGAGGAGACAGCAGACTCTTATAGGAAAATGTCGTAAGTCATTTCAAAAGTGTAGGTCAAAGGACGAGTTAGCATAAGAGCAGGAGGAGCTTAAAAAAAAATGATGCCAGAGCTTTTTTTTCTGTCCACTTTTTCTTTGGGAGGTTGGCAACACTGAACCTCACTTAAGGGAGCAGAACTCTCTAAACTCCACTACACATCGTTCCCGAGAGAGGTTTTTACAAAGGTCACGATATATAAACACGCTCTGAAAACATCATCAGCGCAATAAATGAGAGAAAATGAGTTTTTTTTTTGAGGTTTTTTGGTTTTCTTGGGGTGGATTGGCAACACTGATCCTCAAATGAGTAAAGTGAGTATTTGATGTTTTGGTGCTGTTTTCTTCGCTGCGAAACATCGTCAGCGCAATAAATGAGGCGCGGAACGTGGAGAGAAAGTGAGTTTTTGAGGTTTTTTTTATCCTCAATTGAGGGCCTTGAACCGGGCTGATTACACTACTAGAGTTATCTTGAAAACGGTGAGACTTAGGAAAAATCTGTTTACGGATTCATCACGTACGCCTATACGTGAGAAAAAGTATGAATAGAACCTATGGTCGGAAATCCAAAATGGCGACCGGAAGTGGGGTTATCTTGGAAACGGTAAGACTTAGGAGAAATCTGTTTGCGGATTCATCACGTACGCCTATATGTGAGAAAAAGTATGAATAGAACCTATGTTCGGAAATCCAAAATGGCGACCGGAAGTGGGGTTATCTTGGAAACGGTGAGACTTAGGAAAAATCTGTTTACGGATTCATCACGTACGCCTATACGTGAGTAAAATATGAATAGAACCTATGTTCGGAAATCCAAAATGGCGACCGGAAGTGGGGTTATCTTGGAAACGGTGAGACTTAGGAAAAATCTGTTTACGGATTCATCACGTACACCTATACGTGAGAAAAATGTGAATAGAACCTATGTTCGGAAATCCAAAATGGCGACCGGAAGTGGGGTTATCTTGGAAACGGTAAGACTTAGGAAAAATCTGTTTGAGGATTCATCATGTACGCCTATACGTGAGTAAAATGTGAATAGAACCTATGTTCGGAAATCCAAAATGGCGACCGGAAGTGGGATTATCTTGGAAACGGCAAGACTTAGGAAAAATCTGTTTTGGGATTCATCATGTACATAAGAAAAAGTATGAATAGAACCACTAGTGTCCGGAAGTCATGCGGGTTTGGACGTGACGACGCAGTTCAATAACATAGGTTAGACCAAGGTTTTATTTCGAGTAAGGTGTTGGCAACACTACGAGAAAATAAGGCTTATGCCTTACAAGAGCAAACCATTAAGTCGAGCCTCACTTTCGGTTGCAGAACTGTCAAAGCACGTAGAGGCTCTCGTGTAGTTTAGCACGTAATAAATGAATAGGTTAAGTTACATCACGTAAGATCGTGGCATTCGTACCAAGTATGAGTGGGAAAAAAATTAGATGCGGTAAAAATTGCACTGAAAAGTCGTCAAACGCTATAAAATCAACAAAAAAATCGTCAAAATATGCTACCACTGAGGTTAAATCCATAAAAAAAAAGGGCTCGTACCAAGTATTACTTAGAAACAATCAATTTACACTACTTATAGCAATTCCAAAGGATTAAAGTGCTCATAAGAATTCTTTAGATTCTCAGAAATTAAACTCCCAAATTTATTATTTTAGTTCAAGCTCTCATTAAATTTTCTTCAAAAATCTGGAAAAGTCTAGGAAATCAACATAGAATGAAAAGAAATGACACTTTTCCTTGATCCAACTTCTTCATGGGTTGTACTCTATGTAAACATGTTTGTATAACTTATTTTGAAAAATGTTGATTAAACTCTCTTCTATTGCATACCAAGTGCAGTTTAATGTTTAAAACTTACTTAACCTTTGAATGAACATCAAAACATAGTAACATGATCAGAAAGGTTGGGTCTTTCAGATCCCAAGTGAAACATTTTGTTCAGATGAACTAACAACTTCATTAAGAAAAATGTTAATCATATATATTTAAAACAACATAATAGTATACATACAAGGGTCATCCAGAAAGTAAGTTCCATTGGCCAATTAAAAAAAAAATGTAATGGAACAAAACAGTTTATTGTACACTGAAATACAGGCCTTGGACTATGTTTCAACATAATTGCCATCCCTGTTGAGATACCATATTTTGTATCCCCATATCAAAGAACGATGCTGCCTTTGTTGATAACCAAGCTTGTTTGACAGCATTGTCATCCTCAAAGCTCTGGCCAGCAAGGAAAACTATCAGGTGCAAGAAGAGATGAATATCAGACAGGACGAGGTCTGGAATATACAGGGGATGAGGAAATGTTTCCCAGCCAAAGTCTGTAAGAAGTTGTTGCATTGCGGCCACTGTATGGGGACGAGCATTGTCGTGAATGAAAACAACGCTACGTCGCTTGTTTTGGATTGCACGATGCAGTTTTCGAAGTTTTTCACAATAGGTGTTGGGCATTGATGGTTTTGCCATGCTCCAAAATGTCCAAAAGCACAAGTGAACGCAAGTGGCAGGTTCATGTTCTCACAGTGAAGTACATTGCACAACGGCGGCTGGCATGCAAAGGGCTGTATGAAGGCTACCTGGCAGGCAACAAATGGCGTTATGTTATCACCTTAGATGAGGCATGGGTGTATTTCACGGGATCCAAGCAGATATGTGCGATTTACTACCGCTCTATCGATGGGAAGGATCATGCAAAGTGGCTCCGCTCCTGCAAAGAAAGTTTCCCGAAAGGGTTTATGGTAGTGGCAGATTTCTGCACAAATGGGAAGCTTCCTATACACCGTGTGTCATAGAATGTGAAGGTGAATGCAGCCTACTACACCAAGCATGCATTAGACCACATACACCGCCAACATGCCCCTGCTTTGGCAATGACATAGACAAAGTGCACATCCACCACGACAAGGCCAGCAGCCATACTGCGAGAATAACGGTGACCTACATGTCCCGTATGGAACAGGAGACAGGTGTAAAGTCTATCCCATTTAGAGACACACATGTCAAGCCCCCTGATGCAGCACCCATGGACTTCTGTGTGCTTGGCCTCCTGAAAAGAAACGTCAAAAAGTGTCGCGTAACTACGCTTGGTGGCCTTTGGAAAGTGTGCAAGGATGAGTGGGCAAAACTTGATCAGTCTGTGCTCAATAGATGTCTCCTACAATGGAAACTCCGTTGTCATGCTATTGTTCATGAACAGAGCTCTCACGTAGAACATGCTCGCTGGTGGAAACGGGGTTTTACAGCCTACTAAAATGGGGACTAATTTCACTACCATAAGGATGAAACAATCTTCTTTATTACCATCTGGATTCCATAGACCCACCTTGATTGTTCTAGGGTTAATATGTTAAATCACCACAGAATTTTCTGGAAAATTATTTTAACCTTTAGTGATCTAATGGCCACTGACTGTAATCTAATCAGGGTGACTCTACCACATGGTATGAAAATGCCATTTCTCCAAAACAAGAGATGACCTACCAGTTCTACCTTTTTGTTTCATTAATGCACCAGAACGTGGGTTGGAGATTTAATAGTGGTAACAACATGTATTTATTTACGTCTTGACTACCATGCGAGAGACCTGGGTTTGATCCCTGGCAGGGGAGAATTGGGATTTTTTCCACCTGTTCAAGCAGCTCCGGCACCCACCCAGCATCATATAAGCAGGTACCTGGAGGAAACTCTGTGGGTAAAGGCAGCCAGGGGCATAGTGCTACCTATCCCCACCTTCGGCTGTGATCAAGAAAGTGTGGGGCCCTAACCCCACACCTTATATACCTACATGGCATGGTGCATAGCACGGGAGCACTGTACTTTTATTTATTTACGAATGATACAAAAGAGATACCTCTATGAAACTTTTACAGCCCTTCGATGTAGCCACCAGCATTGTGTACAACCGTTGCCAGTGATGTGGAAGTCCTGCTATACCTGTAGCAGCACCTGTTCTGTTGGTGGTTCGAATGGAGCTGTCTATTGCCCGAAGAATCTGTAGAACCGTTTGGAATCGAATGCCCTCCACATTAGGGATAAAATAAAAATCACATGGATTTACAGGGTGGCGACAGACCTGGAAAACCGGGAAAAGTCAGGGAATATGAGGTGTCAAAAAAAGTCAGGGACTTTGACTTTTCTGTGCCAGCCCTGCTAAATTTTCACTTTCCATCTACTGATACGAGGGGTGGCCAGAAAGAAATTTCCAATTAGTAGGGACATTGATTTTTCGCAAACGCCAAAACCGTGAAAAATGGTAATTGCTGCACAGTTATGTTTAGGAATGTGCAGTGATGTCTGGACACATTTTTTCGCCCATTCAGAATTTCGAAATAATGCGAATTTGGCATAAAATGTGAATTGTTGGCGTTTTTAGCAATTTTTTTTAAAGAAATGTCCTAAAACAACGAAAAATTCCCTGAAATCCAACATTCTTGTCTTTTCTAGGCCATGTTTGTGTACATAGAACATGCAAGTTTTCCAACATTTTACTCAAGAGTAAACTATAGAGTTATACGAACATGGAATAATACCGACAGCCACATTAAATCTTGTATTTCCCATGATTTTTTCAACTTCTATAAAAACCATTTGCATCACAGCAAAGTGGCATGGTTCTAACAGGAGATCGAGTGCGTATCTACCGTCACACGGGAGCCACATCTTCGGATTTGTCGCTCGAGATACATTTTGAATTACCAAGTTAAGTGCGATCCACTTATGCGAGAGACCAGGGGTTGATCCCACACAGGGGAGAAACGGGATGTTTTCCACCCATTCAACCTGCTCCGGCACCCACCCAGCATCATATGAAGCTGGTACCTTGAGGAAACTTGGAGGGATAAAGGCAGCCAGGAGCATACTGCTGATCACATCACCCCCACCTTCAGCCGTAATCAAGAAAGTGTGGGGCCCTAACTCCACACCCCTATACACCTTCATGGAAAGCTCTTTACTTTTACTTCCTCAAAAATCTGTTCCAACATATCAAACTGTCACAAAAATACGTAGACCATGTGGCCTACAATTTAAAATAATAGTTTAAAAGCACCATGGAGTATTAAGTTTTCGTATATTTGGCAGATAAATGTTCTAAAACAAAAACACGAATTTTGGGAAACGTAACACTAACAAGTCAAAAAAAGATAATGCCAATTTTTGGTGCCATAATATATCGGTATCTGTGACGTGAGATTGATTTTAATTTTTTTGGTGCGTTGCCACTTATGGTCATTATGCACCCTTCAGTATATACAGGGAAAATTCCATTATCTAAAACCGTTACCTTAAAATTAAAAAAGGGGTATGGAAAATAACTTCCAAGATATTAAACTCTCACGAAGAGGCGAAGGCCATGCGACTTACAATTTGAAACAGTAATTTAAAAACACCATGAAGGTATAATTTCAGATATTTGCCAGAACATGCGCTAAATTGAAAATGTGAATTTTGAGAAAAAATACAAAATATCAAGTTCCCTACCGATTAGGTATAAATAAAACAAGAATATCAGTTGTAATTTATTGCATTAGTAACAGTGAGTCTTAACTTAATTTTTGGCATAATCACCAACGTTGTTCTGGCATTTGTCGTAGCATGGCACTAAATTTTGTATGCCCAAGACATATGTGTCTTGACAGCAAAGACTGGAACTATCTCTACCGCAGTGTAGCTGTCAAATCCTTGCCCTTCCAGAAACATCTTCAGTTAAACAAAGAGATGAAAGTCGGTACATTCAAGGCCAGGGCTGTACAGGGAGTGGTCCAAGATCTCTCACCTGAAGTGATGCAAAGGACCTGTGTGTACACAGCTGTATGGGGTTGTGCACATTCGATTGGCCTTCCGTGAATTGTCTGCACCATCGTCTGACCATACTATCACTCACGATGTCCGGTCTGCACACCTCACACGATTGGTGGTGGCTCTGTGGCAAATTCTGAGCGTGCAATGTAGGCAGACTACATCGCAGTCTGTGGGAGACTGTATGAGAGCTGCAATCTTTAACCTAGAACTGTCCTAAACCGGCTGCATTGCAACTTTACCAGATTACAGCTACATGCCACTTCTTCCTGCCTGCATGTGTGCGAGTCGCTCTCCGACCACTAGTGCTGCCTATAGCCACCATTGGAGCTTTTTTCCGGATGCCCCTCGTATATGAACTTCTAGAAGCTTTTATTATTAGAGTGTTCCTTTTTTAATGTGTGGTTAGCTAAATCAGGTACCTATACAATGCAATTCTATAAATTCCTTGTGTTAAATTTCTAATACCTACATACCCTTTTCGTCAGCATTAATGGTATAACTGCATGTTGTCAGTTTCACAGTACTTCACTTGGATATACTGTACTGAAGCAGAAATCCCATTGATAATGTAAGGAAATATGACACTTTATTTTGTTCGATTCAGTTGTTTCACTTATATGCAAGAGTTAAGTTGTTTGCTTTACAGAGAATAGAGAAGTAGCTTTATGCATTGAAAAATGAGTCCGCACTCATGGTTCTTGCAAGCAGAGGGTTCCAAACCTCAGTGGAAATATCAACATATAATCCCGAGAATGTATAAGGAGTCTGATAAATTACAAATTGTTTTTCTAAATCAATCACTCTTCACTCGTATCTCATTTAGTCGTAACTTTAAAAATAATCAAGTATTTTATCTTAAACTTACTGCGTATGATAAAATTCCGTAATCCTTCCCTAGCTTGTGAATTGTGATAATTTTCCAAATTCACTATTTTGCTGTTTGAATTCAAGTCATAGAGAATAGAGAAATTAAATCAATTTAATAGAAGATAATATTGGTACTTAACAAAACCATGCGTGGATCTGTATGAGTTTATTATTTCTATTTGCAAAAACATCGATTTAGTTTAGTTTGTAATTGTCAGGGAAAAATGTAAATTTTGTCCTGAAAAACCTGGAAAAGTCAGGGAATTTCATTTCTGCTTGTTTGTAGCCACCCTGGTTTAAGTCCATGAAGTATGGGGATGGTAGAGCATGTGCCAGCCCCATCGAGCTAACAAATCAGCTACATGCACCCGAGCATTGTCCTGCAGAATGAATTCAGCAGAAAGTGTTGCCTCCTCTTTCGCAATGCAGATCGCAGGTTGTTTTAAAAGTGATCAGTAATTCTGCTCATTGACGGTCTGTCCTGCGTTAAGATAACACCATCACAGTTGTACATGAGAATCGCCATGACTTTGACATTAGTGGGGTTCTGGCGACACAAATACACAACTTTAGTTTGCCAATTCCAATAATACTCTATGCCTTTTGATACTGCCCATGTGTCTAGTGTTGGAAGGAAGAGTCAATTTTTTAGGAGGTAGGTTAGGTATCAAACTAACTTGCGGTATAAGCTAGGAGCACCGTTTCCTTTTCGTGGCATACATGCAGCAGTGTTGCCACTATTAAATCTCCAACCCACGTACATAGTAGCAACCTGCATGTAGTTTCACCCATGTTTTATTATATGTTTGTTCATCAAATGATAGAAAACATCAAAATCAATAATACAAAACTTAATAGCCAAAATTCAAGTCACATGAAGAGAATGAACGAGTAACACACATAAAAATTAACGCCCCCACCCCTTTTTAGGGATTTTATTTTAAAAAAACCCTCCTTAGTGGATGCTATCACCTTAAGAGGAATCTTTCAAGTTTCTAGATCCGTGAGTAAGGACAAACTCTTGTCTATTGAGATGAAGAAGTAACATACGCAAATATGGTTGTAGTATGTATTTTAACCAATGCTTTTTGGAAAAGTCAGTATTTTTCCAACAAAGAATGCATACTCTCGTTGAAAATATAATATCACATACATAATATTCACTAGTGTTTCATAACCAACAGATCCCATTGTGGTAGTACGAGGCGCATCCAGAAAGTAAGTTTCCCTATTTTTTTCCCGTGAAAGTAAACATAATGAGCCGTGTAAATTGCACATGTGCAGCAGAGCTAAGACGTATCAATCATATGCCAGGCGGACAGATCCCGCCCGGTGCCAGTAGCGAGGCAGCAGTGGTCCGAAGTGGAAGCTCGTATTCTTTCTCCCGCCGCATGCCAGTAGCGAGGCAGCAGTGGTCCGAAATGGAAGCTCGTATTCCTTCTCCCGCCACATGCAAGGTTCGGTCGGTGATAAAGTTCCTGAATGCACAAAGCATTGCGCCAATTGACATTCATCGTCAGCTCTGTGAGGTCTATGGGCCGAACATTATGAGTAAGCAGATGGTGCGTCGCTGGTGTCGGCAGTTTTCGGAAGGTCGTCAAAGTGTCCATGATGAAGAGTGCAGTGGGCGTCCGTCCCTCATCACTGATGATCTGGTTGAGCTGGTGCGGCAGCGCATCGTAGAGAACCGTCGCTTCACGATTACGGAGTTGAGTAGCCTTTTTCCGCAGCTATCGCGATCCGTGTGCATGAGATTGTCACGCAGCGCCTGCTGTTCAAAAAATTGTGTGCCAGGTGGGTGCCGAAAAACCTGACACCTGAACACAAAATGAAACATTCAGGAGCAGCACTGACATTCCTGCAACTGTACCATGATGACAGCGATGATTTCCTCGACAGGATTGTCACGGGCGATGAGACTTGGATTTCGCACTTCACCCCGGAAACCAAGCAGCAGTCAATGCATTGGCGGCATAGTGGATCTCCGGTCAAGAAGAAATTCAAACAGACGCTGTCGATACAGAAAGTGATGTGCACCGTTTTTGGGACAGGAAGGGCATTTTGCTCATTGACTTCCTCCCCAGAGGTGAAACGGTGAATGCTGACCATTACTGTGAAACACTAAGGAAATTGCGACGTGCCATTCAAAACAAGAGGCGTGGCATGCTTACTGCAGGTGTTGTGCTCCTCCATGACAATGCTCGTCCACATACGGCTCGGCGCACAGCAGCTGTTTTGACGGAATTTGGCTGGGAGTTGTTTGATCATCCACCATACAGTCCTGATCTGGCTCCCAGCGATTTTCATGTTTTCTTGCACCTCAAGAAATTCCTGTCCTCCGGTGAGCGTTTTGGCAACGACGAAGAGCTGAAGACGTCTGTCACACGCTGGTTCCATTCACAGGTGGCAGAGTTCTACGACAGTGGGATCCAAAAGTTGATACCACAATACGACAAGTGTCTCAATTCTGGTGGTTGCTATGTTGAAAAATAGCTGAACCTTTGATGTACCTGTTGCCAATAAATGGTTTCCTGAAACTGTGTTGTTTTTTTTAAAAAAAAAATAGGGAAACTTACTTTCTGGATGCGCCTCGTATTATCAGACAATTACACACAGGTAAAACCGTGACAGGGATAAATCAGACAAAATCAGGGTTGGCTTGATAGATTAGTTGGTAGAATAATGGCAGGGTATCCCAGAGATCCAGTCGTCGTCAAGGTTGCTTTTTTCTTTTAAATTTCTGAAAGGTGAGATTAACTGTAAAATCAGAAAAATGAGTACTTGCTTAAGGCTTGGCTGGACCTTTGGTCAATAGCAGCAAAATAGTTTTATCAATTTCCTCTGCTTTTGAAAAATCACTTTGATATTCCAAATTTTGAAAAATTATGTCATCTTAGAATTCCTTTTAGAGCAATCACATGAATCTTTGTGTGGTTTTCTTTGTCTCTTGTCTAGATACTCACAATAGTTTTGTGACTATCTAAGTCTGTTAAACTAGTGCTATGTGATCAGTTATAGATTGACACTACTATATTAACCCATAAATAACCCAAGGCTCGACAGCCCTCGAAAGGGCCTGGGCCTATCTCCCGACTGCCAGTCTCCCTCCCACAATCCTACCTAGATCTGTGGACAGCACGTCAAACCCCCAGTCGTAGGAGATTTTCGAGACTGGGCTACGCTACTTACTCTATAACTTGACAAGTTTAAAAACAAGACGCTGCAATCCATTGGTTGCGCACCTCGCATCACATTTCCCCACTCCATTGTCTGCGGCGACGTTCATTCGCAGTGTTGCAACCTGGAGGGAGCGGAATTGTCTGAGAATTTTCAACAAAATTTGAATGTCAAAGGCATGAATTAGTATCCCGTCACCTACGCTACCTATTGATTACGCTATATTCTAAATACATTTTGATATTTTCCCTTTAAACCTTAAATGAATTAAGTTATATTAGAGATATTTCTTACCAGCATAAGAAATGTATGAAATAAAATGATAAAAAAATGAAAAATATATAAACAATAGAACTGAGCTCACCTTCTAAATGTGTTCCAGTTCTCCTTCTTCAGTTTCACTCTCCCACTCATCCGAGTCTGTGTCGAACGAAGAATCTGTGTCCGTGTCTGAATCGGCTTCACCAAGTCTAATTCAGTTCATCTACATGCTCGTCCATAAGTCCATGTCTTTCAAAGTAAGAATCTTGCAGCCAAGAGTAAAGAGCATGAACATTTCAATGCTTTAGAAAAGAACACAGGCAAGCGTGTTATCAGATTGCGTTCTCGTAGTGATTGTTGTAGGATAAACAAACGAACCACCACCCCACTAGTTTTAAAAAAAATACTGGCCACTGCTCGATGTCACATTCAGAAAATGAAGTCATTCGCCCTGTAGTTTCTCTTCGTTATAAACCTTACGTGCATAATACTACAGTTTACGATCAGCGCACCGCATGCATTTTCAAAGGCCGGATTAAATGAAATGAACCACTGATATAATAGGAGCCTGCATGCACCGTCACGCTAAACAGTGAAAATTGTTTGTCGTATTTGTTTTAGCTTAATTTTGCTGAGTTGGCACCACTCGTACTCTCAACGCCAGACCAGTGAGTAGAAGAGGTGGGGAGGATGACGTAATAGGAAGTGCTCCGCAGCGATCTGCACATATCGGGACTTAACTTGTCAGGCTATAGCACCCCAATTTCCTCACGATGGTTGGCTGCCACAGGCCGAAGATTCCCGGGATCGAACCCATGCCATCCCGCAGCCGCCATCCAAAGCAAGGTGCCTTAGACTGCACAGCCACGGAGGAGGAGACCCTGTACTATATTATTATATGTAAAGTCAAACATCATTCCTATCCTTACATCATACTCATTCTCCTCACTTATGTCTGGTACAAAATTATTATCGCAGTTGGAAAAATCCCTTTTCGATTCAAAGTCTCGACATGAGAAACACCAGGTTGATTCAACTTGAAAGAAGATATCCTTCGCAGTGAAGGAATGCATGGCACAGATTAATAAGATCGCTTACTTCCTATCTCTCCTTTGTAATCTGTGCGTATACCAAACCGGACATGTGGAACCACCCTACGGCTGTTTCGAAACGTAAAGCGTTGTCATAGCAACCTCTCCGCCAATCATATCTTACTCTTGGCAGTGACAGTTGAATGCGTCTCAGCGCAATGATCCGCTCACCCCACCCTTCCATTCCTGCTTTTATTTTCTGCTAATAATTCGGGACATATCTCGTAAGGTCGGTCGAATTAATTATTTTATTTAAGTGCATAAAAATGTTCTACAAGGATAAATACCATTGTTCAGTTAATGCATGTTACGTATGAATTATTTCTACATCTAAGTTACGAGATATACAGAATTAGTAGCCCAGAAGCACAACATACGAAAATAATTTCAAGTTCCTGAAATTCCAACACGTAAATCATTCCGTTGTGCATGAAAAATGGTCCGTGTATTATCTTTGGTAATAAGTATTTTTATTTCGTATTCTCCCTATTATGGGTTGCTTTTCTGACATTTTGGGCAAATCGCGATTTTATCTTGTGTAAACTCTACGGCGATTACTTTGTTCGTAGATCAATGCGTTTTACCCCTCCCTCGTCGTTGTTTATTTAGCGTTGCATTTTTCCAATTTTAGGCTAATCGCGACGATGCTATGAAAAATTGATGACACAAAGAAAGCTCTAACAGGGATTCGAACCCAGGACCCCTGCATTAACCGAACAATGGTATTTATCCTTGTAGAACATTTTTATGAACTTAAATAAAATAATTAATTCGACCTTACGAGATATGTTCCGAATTATTAGCAGAAAATAAAGCAGGAATGGAAGGGTGGGGTGAGCAGATCATTGCGCTACCCAAAGTGTTCTAAAGGTCGCTCGAGCCATGTTGCAACATTTCCCAAATTGTCTCTTTCTCTTCATAACAATTGCTGCACAGTTTAACGTGGGTGGCAATCTGCAGGATACAGCACACTTAATACCAGCAACTGTTTCTGGTGCCGTCACTGTAATTTTCTCCCTTGTGTAGGCCTACCATATTCAATCGCAAGATGTAGACACTTCTGATTTACCAACGTAGAAAATTCCATTCATCTGTCTATGACCTCATAAAACGAAAGACAAATGCATCCACTTTCTCTGCAATTGATATCAGTGGAGTACCCTGAGAGGGGGGGGGGGGATTTGATGCTGAAAATGTCAGGGAAACAAAAGACAGGATTCGAAGGTTTTGTCTCAGGAAATAAGAATAAATCATAAAACGTATATTAAAAACTACTGATGGAACATTAACGCTATTCATCTAACGAAACCATCGGCTGGCAGCTTGTAGTTATGAAATATACTGGAATAAAAGATATATACATATAGTCAGTCAGTACTTGTTTTTCAAACTTAACCACCATCCTAAGAAAATTGGGGACCTACAAGTGAGTAGCGTAACCCAGTCTGGGAAATCTCCTATAACAGCTGAGGGTTCGATGTGCTGACCCTACGTCACCACATTACTGGTTGAAGATCTCCACACCCCTAGGTAGGATTGTGGGAGGCAGACTGGCAGTCAGCTGATAGGCCAAGGACCTTCCAGGGCTGTAGAGCAGTGGATCTCAACCTTTTTCAGTCGGGGACCCACCTTGAAGGATATTACACTTCATGGGACCCATAAGATGGGAACAAGCGGAATTACTATGTAGGGGTGTGCACCTAGTCTATAATCATATATTTGCTCTTTTACAACAACACGGCCTGAATTTAAATTGTTAAAACAATATATCTAAGTAATTTAAGGTAATAGGTTTTTAAGACCCAGTTAACAAAGTTTCGAACCCAACTTCCCGACCCACCAAATGTTCCCTCAGAACCCAGGAGTTGGTAGCACCCTATAGGTTGAGAAACTATTCTGTAGAACCATGGGTTATGTTATGCTGTAGATGAAAGTAAATATTTTACACTACAGTTCATTTCTATCACAACTTACATTCAGTGTTCTGTAGATGAAATAGTATTTTGGACAATACGACATAGAAACTAGTTCAGTGCCATCTGACATGAGAGAATAGAATAAAATAATAGTTATGAGTGACACAGCTCATTGGGGAAGTTATCAAACAGAATAATTTCTGGAATAAAATTGTAATTGTTTTAATTCTATCAGTCTATTTCTCTGTAAAAACTACTATGATGGTGATAATGAATAGTTATAGGAAAATAGAGTAAGAAAAGGTCACACCTTAAACAAGTTAACCTAGAATGCCTATATAGCAACCACCCCATCTCGAAGTTGTACCTATATGGAGACGCATAGTGGTTCGGATCCCACTTTACACTGTAGTTCCAGTCCCGATTGGCCTTACTGTGAATAAAGTTGACTTAAAACACCAAATCAATCAATCAATCGAAGTTGTATGAAATTTTACTTTTCTGGGTTGCATGAGAGTAATTTCAACCCATTTCTAAAAACGTGTGAATGTTTGTAAGATATATTATTAACTAATCACTGCATGCTTATTCATTTTAGTATTTGTCAAAAATCCCTAATTTTTAATCTAGAATGAGAGTAGGAGTATGTCATACAAGCGAGTTTTGTTCGAAGTTACTTACTGGAACCACTCTACATATTGACTACAATTTCATCATATGGCATTACATATTTCATAGTTACACAAAAATCTGGACTCGAAATATGAATGTCTTAGAATGAAAAACAAAGCAGTCATTGAGTATGTAGGATCAAGCTAGATAAGCACACTCCCAGCCCCCCACTCCTAAACACACACACACAATGGAATTAAAAATATACCACTGAAAGATCTTATCCTGCACAGATATGTATTTTATATATTCATATACTTAATACAGTACTGAAGATGATACAATCCATGCATTCAGAATAAATATTGCACATGAATTTTTTAAAGCTAATTAAAAAACAAAAGAAATGTGCAAATTTCCAGCTGATGACAAAGAAACCAACAGTAGTTTTTGCAATTTAGAGAGATTTCACACCAAAGTGACATGTGACATATGCCACTTGGAAATGAACCAATGAACAGCAACATTTCACTCATAGTGGATGCCATATTGTCAAGATCCCTGCTACTTCTAAATAATGCACACATGTTTCTAGTCAGTCTAAAAGAGAGTGAACATAAAGAGTTAATAAATAATCATTCTTTCAAGCTTCACACTATCAGGTCGATCATTGGTGCATGTTTCTCATATCATCCCTTCCATCAAGAAGTAAATTTAACTTGGCCTCGTATTGAACATAGGTGTCTCACTCATGATGATTTGCTGCAAGGGCTAGACCATCCAATGTGTCATGTCTAAATGTTAAGTGATTGGCTTATTCCTACCTAATGTGTAGATTATACTTTCTTCAAACTTTTGATCTTACCAATTATTGACCAGGTTGGGAGATAATGAAAGCACTTTTAGAAATGTCATTACCTTTTTGAGAAGAGCTGGGCTCTTATACTGTCTCTGAGGAAGTTCGTAGTTTTGTGTATATCCTTTGCAAGTCTTTATAACATTTCACTTTCAACCTTTCTCAAGGGGCTCTTCACACCCATTTTTTAACTCAGGTATGGGTTCGATACCCGGTGGAGACCCATAGTGTTTCGGATCCCACTTTAAACGGTAGTTTCAACCAAATTAGCCTTTCTGTGCATAAAATAGACCTAAAAGAACAGTTCAAACTCAAGTACGGATATTAGATAAGAGGATTCTTCCTCACATACATTGAATGGCCCAATATGGTCATTATTCCTACAAGTCCCAAAATTTATTTCAAGCATCTTACTTCCAATTACACATATAAATTATATTGTTAGCATTAAACATATGGAATATAAAGTAAAAGACTATAAGAAATCCTTAAAACCCTACATCAAATAATTTCCACTGTATTGAATATTATCATAATATTGTTAATGAAATTCCATTAGACAAACCATTGTGTCATACTGATAGGTTTCTTGGTCGGACACTCACTATGGTGACATGTTATACTTCACCAAGAATGAATTTACATGTTGAAATACTCCAGAAGAAGAGAACAGTTTCAGAGTAAGTACATTACTCTTAATGATTTAATACTCATACTGTGGAAATGTAAAACATTATATTCTATTGCTAATAACAAATGTAAGGGAAAATAAACAAACACGTTGTTATTCAGGTATATATATATATTTATTGAATCACTAGTAATTAATATATTTTGCATAAGGTATGATAATCTCTTTGAGGTCCTACAGACTTTCACTGGAATAAAAGTTACTGAAATTATTAAAGCATCATTAACACACTCAACAAACATTTCCATAGTAGGTTCACATATGTACAGTCTCAAACAGAAAAATATGTGCATTTTATTTCCTTTAATCAAACTTTTCAAATATTTTACAGGACTGTTTAGCTGAAAATCATATCTTTTTCATCCATCCTGCTTGGAATATTTAGTGAAACATTAAATACATTTGTTTTTAACATCCTCAAGCAATGTATCGTGTTGTTAGGTGTTATGTACTTTAAGCAAAATTTATCTCTAAAGCATATATTTTTTTAATGCAGAAAAGGGAAAATACAATTTCTTATGCATGAGCCACATAACTGATGACAATGTTATTCCATAAGAAATGCAATATACTTACTTGGTTCTACATCTGGGTATACATCATGCACTAACTTATTTCTATTAGAATTCATAAACATTTTCTCTGAAAAATTGTCTCCACAAACTCTGTAACTTTTGTATGTTTTGTGCCTCAAGTCCTTTCGCCATATTTTCTCCAACTATATCTCAGCTCTACGAGAAAAATAAAAGACGAAAAATTATTTTAGAAACATATAACTATGCAAGACAAAGAATTCTGCATTTTATGTCACTCAAAAAAGATAAATTCCAAGATGCAAGAGTTGTTAGTGAGCTAAGGTCAAAGCGTGTCAACACCAAAGAAAAGTTACTGAAAATGAATATGCATTAGATCTGTTGAATAAAGGAGTGTCAAATGTATAAGGGTCCATTCTATGATAGCTCCTTCAACAATTGCGCAAAATCTTATGAGCTTGTCACCATTCAATTGATTTATTTTTACTCAATTTTCACATTATTTCTCATCGTAACTACTTCTTATGGCACCATACAGTGTGTGGTAATGCAAATAAAAAAATATTATAGATATTGCACTAAACTTCCTAACATATGAAGCAAAGTTTTACCACATTATCTTTTAGAAAGAGTCCCTGAAGCTTACTGCCTAACCTACAACTGACTAACAATGCAATTTTTGTCATTAAATGGATCATGGAATCTATTCCCGGGAGTGCTTTCAAGAAAAATGTTATGACACAACATATTTCTGAAGAAGATATCAGGACAGGAAATATGTCAACAAATCAAAATCACCCATACCATCTAGTAGATCAAAGCCCATGACCAACAACAAGAGCTATTACAGCAATAATATTAACTACAGGTATAATTAGATGATTCCATCAACAAAATATATTATTATTAATAATAGGAGTAACATCCATAATTCTGTAGGGTTGGATTAAAGCACATAGATTAAAATGCGATTTGAAACACAAAATCTTCCTCCCGTGGCACCAGTGAGAAAGGATTTTTCTTTACAGTAACACATGTGTAAATGTTCGTAAAATATTTTGCATATATTGCACATGTAGGTTAGTTACACTCATTTCGTTTCCAAAACTAGTGATTACTTATGATTTGGTTCAATGTATGCTTTCGTAGTTAGGTTAGGCAGGCCAGGTTTGGTTCTCTTAGCATTATAAATAAATTACCTAAATTCATTTTACTAAGGTTCCGATTTACTTCTACATTAATTCC
This sequence comes from Lepisma saccharinum, assembly GCF_977018435.1. Classification (NCBI taxonomy): domain Eukaryota; kingdom Metazoa; phylum Arthropoda; class Insecta; order Zygentoma; family Lepismatidae; genus Lepisma; species Lepisma saccharinum. The sequence goes on along the minus strand of NC_139235.1, from coordinate 40,367,938 downwards.
CACTAGTCTACGATACTTACAGTCCCTTGTCAATGGAAAATACATTGTCCTTGGGAAGCGTGCAAGCTTGCGTAAGGTAATTTTTAAGTTGTTTTTTCAACATAAATATTTTTTTAAAAAAAAATCCAAAGAGTGCTAATTACTTTAAGAAAGGTTCAAATTTCGTGTGACAATGATTGCTAAAATTCTACGATAATTAGTCTTCCTGCTAAGGGAATTTTTAAAAAAATCATAGAACGATAGGAACCGTTACCTTAGGTTTCGTTGCTTTAATATTTACATGCTTTTTTTCATCTCCTGTACATGTTGACAAAGTTTTAAATGCTAGAAGAAATAAACTTCATGCAGAAGCGAATAGGAGCGCGACAACTTGCAACTTTCTGCATTATAACATGCACAAATGAGCTTTTCCGAACTTCAAACAAACTTCAAGTCATTCCTACTATTCTCGTTGGCTTCCTATCCTCCTGCGTAACTTATAAATAACATTAAGTTACAAAATAGAACCTTTAATCTTTCAGACGTTCTTTTTAACACATGTCCTTTTACTTAAATGAAGCAAAATACAGAATACGAAGACATGCTAGGAATTATTCTCCGTGGAAACTAACTTTATGGAAATTATTTTTACATAAAGAGCGAACAGAATTCATAAATAACTAACCTTTCAGGATATGACAGAACACGAACACAGCTCTGGATTCCTCTTCTGACAGTTTTTACAATAAAAATCTGCACAATAAGCCATTGTTTTTATTTTGTATTCTTCTACATCCTTATTAAAATAGTTAGTGTACGTCCATGACAGATCATATGGAACGATGTTACGTCATGTAGAACTAGTGACTTTAAAAATACGATTTTTCTTATATATGTTTAAGAAGGGAAATGCATTTAATAAAATACAAAATCACGTACAAGTGATCATCATTGATTAATAGATACATAAACTAAATTTTTAATGAGAAAATTAGGATTTAGCATCGATGGTGGTGCCGACTGGTAGCTGGTTAATTCATGCACGAACAAATGAATTCCAAAATTAACCTTATTCGGATTTTTGCACCAGTGCGGGAGGCCTGTGCATGGCCTTTAAACTTTTATACGTGGTTTTGTTCATTCCATGCAATGAATACAAATTGTGACAAGTAGGAACCTGCACAAGACAAGGTGCAACACCCATGGCTGTGTGACTGATAGTTCAGCATTCAGTGGAGACATTGTAGAGGAATCCAATTGATCCATCGTAGTGCTTTAAGTATACAGCATGAAATTTCTATGAAAAAATTAACGTTTTGTAGATTTCAGTATATAAAAGAATGGGGGGGGAAGGAATATTCATAATATTTGGAGAAAATTAACGTATTTACTCATGTATAATGTGCACGTTTTTCCAAAATTTTTGCTCCCAAGAACTGTGGTGCGTAATATGCACGGAATAATTCAACAGGCAATATGAAACCATACAAGGCCATTCCATGATTTTGTGACACTTGCATTCATTTTTCATGTTTAGGCAACCCTATCATGTTATATGTCGTTCAAAAGCTTAAATCCTGCAGTTTCTGAATTTGGCAACAGTATTCCATTCAAGATGGCAACACTAATGTGCAATGCAGTTGAAGAAAGCTCATCACAAAATGAATAAAACATTCTGATTTTAATGGAACTTGGGATGAAAGAAAAGAAGGAAAAAGAAAATAATTAAAATGCATTACTGGCCAAATAATATGACACATGTGGAGTGTGTAAATGCCTTAATGGAAGAAATTTTGTATTGCTAACTGCTAGTTTGATGGTCCTGAATGTGGCTCTTATAAATATTACATTAGTCATGGAAAATATATACATTTTGAAGTTGTTTTTTTTAGAAAAAGTAAAGATGGAATGAGCAAAACCACGTTTAAAGGCCATGTCCCACAATTTTTCACTTTGTAATGTAATGGTCTGCAACACCAAGAAATTCTGGCGGAATTCAAGCATGCACCTTCCGTCAGATAGGATGCGTATCACCAGTATTTGGTGGGCGAGAAATAATTGAAAATAACTTCCTGAGCACTGCAAATCCATAATGTAATTTTGATCTCACTTTCTACTATTACAGAATAAATAAGGTGGTTAAAGAGTGAAAGCTTTGGGATGCTAATCATAGTGGAGGTGGAGTGGGCGAAGTGGCATGAGTTGGTGACTTATTGTATACACAAGACAATATTCTCATCTTATTCCACATAGCAACAGGTGACTCATTGAATATATAGGATGTCATTCACTTTTGATCGGCATAGCAACATCTTTTCGACCTACAACTAAGAAAGCCATTTCTTAAGCCTGGATTATACTGCAGATTATATGTGAGTTATAATTTTTTGTCACTTTTCCCCATCAAAAACCATGGTGCACATTATTCACGCGTAAATACAGTACGATATACTGGACACTGTCATTGTGAACTAGCAGACAGGATAAGATGATATTAAAACCAAATTTGTAATCAAACAGTTTAATTTACGAGTACCCACACAAACATCCCTCAACATAAAGCTCTTTCACAATCCCACCACAAGGCTCTCCTTTTTACAACAGTGTCTTTTCTATGGGCTTTCTAGATTATATAATAAACTGCCTCCAAATGTTGCCATTTTGTTGCCAGAACACAGTTTCAACAATTGGTAAGAATGTGTACATTTTTTCCTGTACCATCTTGTATTGTTTTTGTTTTGTTATTACAATTTCCATATAAAAATGGTTGTTCAGTAATGTATCTAAAACTTTAAGTACATAAATAAATTAATGAAGAATCAACGAAGGTAGGAATTATTTAGACTGCTCCTGCCTTTCTTGCATTAAGCGTGTGTGTATTCTCGTTAGATTAGAATTAGGAAATATCCACTTAATATATGCAGTACATATCAGACATTTTCTAAAGAATCTCCATTTTTAGCTGTATTATGTTCAAGCCCAAGACTGCTCTCATCAGCCGCCAGAATGAGGCTACATAGCAGCTCATCATGATATGACACCACCCTGAATTCTACTTTCTCACTTTCTATTGTAATCTACTTAAAAAAAAAAAAAACAGACACATAACAATGCACATTTTTCAACTCTATAAATATAAATTAGCAGGGTGGCGACAGACCTGAAAAACCGGGAAAAGTCAGAGAATTTGAGGTGTCAAAAAAAGTTAGGGAATTTCGTCTTCATTGATTTTTTTAATTTTTTTTTTTCATTTAAAGATATGGAACTCTGCACGGGAGCAGGAAATCTTGTTCGCAAGTTTCGGCCTCAACTTTTAGGCCCCTTTTATGTGCAACACAACCATGGGGCCAAAAATCAGTGATGGCAGGAGGAGAGAGAGAGAGAAATTTCTCTCTCCCAGGCTTCTCGGCGGGAATTTTAAATTCGAACACTCTTTGGAGGAAAATTGTTATAATTTACTTCGGATAACTTTTGTTTTGCAGCTAAAACATCAGAGCATGCAACCGTGCACAATTCATAACGCCAGAAAAAGGAAGGGGCTTGGGGGCACAACCCCCGAATTTCAATGGAAAAATAAACATAAAAATCTGTAGTTTTCCCCTTCTTGCCTCGCTATTTTGGGGAGAGGTCGTGAACTTTAGTATTCTTTTCAAAGAATGGACATTTCTTAAGAGAATGAAACATATTTCATGCTCTTGTGTGCCATACAAGTTGAATAATAAGCCAAAATGTGATTTTTATTTTTTTACGAAAAAATGGTAATTTGCATTTTTTGAGGAATATTGTTATAACTCGGGCACTATGTGAGCAATCTACTTCGGATAAGTTTTGTTTTTCAGCTAAAACATCAGAGCATGCAACCGTGCACAATTCAGAACGCCGGACCGAGGAAGGGGGCTTGGGGGCACGTGCCCCGAATTACAATAAAAAAAAAAAATCTGGAGTTTGCCCCTCTTCTCCCACTATTTTGGAAATAAGGCGCAAACTTTAGTATTCTTTTCAAGGAATGGACATTTCTCAAGAGAATGAAACATATTTTATGTTCTTGGGTGCCATACAAGTTGAATAATAAGCCAAATGTGATTATTTTTTTTCGAAAAATAGGTAATTTGCATTTTTGGAGGAAAATTGTTATAACTCCACCACTATGTGAGCAATGTACTTTGGATAAGTTTTGTTTTGCAGCTAAAACATCATAGCATGCAACCGTGTACAACTCAGAATGCCGTACCGAGGAAGGGGGGTTTGTCTGTCGTGACCTCCAAATTTCAATGGAAAAATAAGAATCTAGACTTTGCCCCCTCTTCTCCCACTATTTTGGGGAGAAGGCGCGAACTTTGTATTACTATCAAAGAATGGACATTTCACAAGAGAATGAAACATATTTCATGTTCTTGGGTGCCATACAAGTTGAATGATAAGCCAAAATGTGATATTGTTTTTTTTATGAAAAATAGGTAATTTGCATTTTTGGAGGAAAATTGTTACAACTTGGGCACTATCTGAGCAATCTACTTCGGATAAGTTTTGTTTTTCAGCTAAAACATCAGAGCATGCAACCGTGCACAATTCAGAACGCCGGACCGAGGAAGGGGGCTTGGGGGCACGTGCCCCGAATTACAATAAAAAAAAAATCTGGAGTTTGCCCCTCTTCTCCCACTATTTTGGAAATAAGGCGCAAACTTTAGTATTCTTTTCAAAGAATGGACATTTCTCAAGAGAATGAAACATATTTTATGTTCTTGGGTGCCATACAAGTTGAATAATAAGCCAAATGTGATTATTTTTTTTCGAAAAATAGGTAATTTGCATTTTTGGAGGAAAATTGTTATAACTCCACCACTATGTGAGCAATGTACTTTGGATAAGTTTTGTTTTGCAGCTAAAACATCATAGCATGCAACCGTGTACAACTCAGAATGCCGTACCGAGGAAGGGGGGTTTGTCTGTCGTGACCTCCGAATTTCAATGGAAAAATAAGAATCTGGACTTTGCCCCCTCTTCTCCCACTATTTTGGGGAGAAGGCGCGAACTTTGTATTACTATCAAAGAATGGACATTTCACAAGAGAATGAAACATATTTCATGTTCTTGGGTGCCATACAAGTTGAATGATAAGCCAAAATGTGATATTGTTTTTTTTATGAAAAATAGGTAATTTGCATTTTTGGAGGAAAATTGTTACAACTTGGGCACTATCTGAGCAATCTACTTCGGATAAGTTTTGTTTTTCAGCTAAAACATCAGAGCATGCAACCGTGTAAAATTCAGAATGCCAAACCGAGGAAGGGTTTGGGGGGCGCGACCACCAAATTTCAATGAAAAAAACAACATAAAAATCTGTAGTTTGCCCCTCTTCTCCTGCTATTTTGGGGGAGAAAGGAGAACCAGGATGTTTTCCATCTATTCAAACTTCTCCGCCACCCACCCAGCATCATATGAAGCTGGTATCTTGAGGAAACTTTGATGGATAAATGTAGCCAGGAGCTTGGTGCTGATCACATCACCCCCACCTTCGGCCGTGATCAAGAAAGTGTGGGACCTTAACTCCACACCCCTATACACCTTCATGGAAAAGTGCATGCGAGCACTTCACTTTTACTTCCTCAAAAATCTGTTCCAACATATCAAACGGTCACGAAAATATGTAGACCATGTGACCTACAATTTAAAATAATAGTTTAAAAGCACAATGGAGTATTAAGTTTCGGTATATCTGGCAGAAAAATGTTCTAAAACAAAAACGCGAATTTTGGGAAACGTAACACTAACAAGTCAAAAAAAGATAATGCCAATTTTTGGTGCCATAATGTATCGGTATCTGTCACGTGAGATTGATTGATTTTAATTTTTTGGGTGCGTCGCCACTTATGGTCATTATGCACCCTTCAGTAAATAAGGGGAAAATTCCATTATCTAAAATTCTTACCTTAAAATTGAAAAAGGGGTATGGAAAATAACTTTCCCAAAATAACTTTCAAAATATCAAACTCTCACGAAGAGGCATAAGCCATGTGACTTACAATCTGAAACAGTAGTTTTAAAACACCATGAAGGTATAATTTCAGATATTTGCCAGAATGCGCTATAATGCGCTAAAATGAAAATGTGAATTTTGGGAAAAATAACACCGTATAGTAAAAAATAAATAAATAAGAAACTACACCAATTTGAAAAAAAAAATAACAAAATATCAAAGAGTCTGCCGATTAGGTATAAATAAAACAAGAATATCAGTTGTAATTTATTGCATTAGTAACAGTGAGTCCTAACCAAATTTTGGGCATAATCACCACCGTTGTTCTGGCATTTGTCATAGCGTGGCACTAAATTTTGTATATCCATGGTATATGTGTCTCACAGCAAAGACTGGAACTATCTCTACCTCAGTGTAGCTGTCAAATCCTTACCCTGCCAAAAACCACTTCAGTTAAGCAAAGATATGAAAGTCGGTACATTCAAGGCCAGGGCTGTGCAGGGAGTGGTCCAAGATCTCTCACCTGAATTGATGCAAAGGTCCCGTGTGTACTCAGCTGTATGGGATTGTACACATTCGATTGGCCTTCTGTGAATTGTCTGACTATCACTCACGACGTCCGGTCTGTGCACCTCACACGATTGCTGGTAGCTCTGTGCCAAATTCTGGGCGTGCAATTTAGACTACATCGCAGTCGGTGGGAGACTGTATGAGAGCTGCAATCTTTAACCTAGAACTGTCCTAAAACGGCTGCATTGCAACTGTACCAGATTACAACTACATGCCACTTCTTCCTGCCTGCATGTGTGTGTGTCGCTCTCCGACCACTAGTGCTGTGTATAGGCACCATTGGAGCTTTTTTCAGGATGCCCCTCGTATATGAACTTCCAGAAGCTTTTATTATTAGTGTTTTCCTGTTTTAATGTGTGGTTAGCTAAATCAGGTACCTATACAATGCAATTCTATAAATTCCTTGTGTTAAATTTCTAATACCTACATACCCTTTTCGTCAGCATTAATGGTATAACTGCATGTTGTCAGTTTCACAGTACTTCACTTGGATATACTGTACTGAAGCAGAAATCCCATTGATAATGTAAGGAAATATGACACTTTATTTTGTTCAATTCAATTGTTTCACTTATATGCAAGAGTTACACTCTGGTGCAACCTATCTTGACAGTGACGTGTCTGCACTAAGACAAAAGACAAACAAGGGAAAGAATTTCAATAGTTTGAAATGCAAGGGAAGGAAGCCCAACGTGTCGCAATGTGAGGTTTCTTTTAGAATGGAATCATGTAAAATAAAGAGCAATTAAAACGAGCACGATGTATAAATACAAGAAAATAAACTGAATCGGATAATGAATACGAGATGGCAACGTGCCTTTGAACGGAAAGTTCGCAAGGCTTGAGCACAAAAGTATAGTTCCTTAATGAAAACACGTTACAGCGTATACAGAGCATATAAATGTGTTAAAAATATTAGATACTTAAAAACTTGTTGAAATGTAGAGTGTTCGGCACGATCATTTGTTACAAGTCGAAGTTAAAATTATATATACTGCTCAGCAAAGAAGAAAAAAAAACCTGAAAATATGAGAACTAAAATCCACCCCCACTTGTTTCTGTCACAGTGAACGGCAGCAGACGAGAATATGGGGGAAATTCTTCTCTTCCTCTGCTCTCAAATGGCACGCTGTTGCCATGATGCCTCACAGCTGTTCTCTGACAGATGAAATTCTGGCGGACCTGCTGCAAAACGCGACGTTCAGGATGGCGCGGTTAGTGTTTGAAGAAGTATGGATAGCGTTCGTGACGATTCCCGATTTAAATAATTAATGACAATAAAATCTATTGTCATGGTTGTGATTCTTACTATGCGATAGTAAATATTACCATCTAAGAAACATTTTATCTTCAATTTAATTATTAATTATTATTGTATCCTTAGACAGTTGCGAGTACCAGGCCAGAGGCGCTAACTTGTTTCACCTTTACTTTTCGCAAGACCTTTTCCATTCTTCTTTGGGAAAGTTCTGAAATTCTTCTCTTGCAACTTCCAGTACCCTGCCCAAATTACAATCCACATTTTGTGATGCAATGCGACCCTTTATGATACCCCAAACATACTCAATAGGGTTTAGATCGCAGTAGGGTGTGGCCGTTTTCTGCTGCAAGAGTGTCGACCCGATATTGCAGGGGCTTTCTGTTGGTTTTGATTAGCTGATATAACTAATATATAATACTATATATATTATATACTATATAATATATAATACTATACAGGGTGACTGGTAATTAGATGTATTCCCTGAAAGGGGTTGAAGTAGAGACAATTTGCAATAAATTTGACCATATGATACCCCGTCCGAAAATTAGTAGTTTTCGAGATAATCGAATTTCTATTGTTCATCTAAAAAATGACAATTTTCCACATAAAAAGATGAATTGAGAAAAAACTGCTCATTGTATGGAACTTATTTCAGCGTTTTCTGATAGCTAACAAATAAGTGATTCGTTGAAAAAAAAAGTTTTTGCCAAATAACAATCACATGTAAGTAACGGGTGGGTCTAAACTTACAAGTGATGATAAAAAAAATGCTCAAGGTACAAATGTTGCTAACATTCATATTTGTGTACAAGAAATAATACTTCATTCATCTTCATGTGAATGGAATCAATGAACAATACAATTAAAAAAACATTACACGTCTTGCTCAAAGTGGGCACCTCCGTTACGAATGCAGGCACGCAGGTTTTTACGGACATTTGGTCTCTTAACTCGTCATGAGATGGTGACCTTGATGTGTTTACCAGATGTTAAGATCCTCTCCCTGAGTTCTTCTTGCGAATTTACCGGTGTCTTGTCATGTGGCTCCAAATGTAAAAGTCGCAAGGCGTCAAATCGGGGGATCAAGCCGGCCAGGAAATCGGGCCGCCTCGGCCAATCCATTTCTTTGGCCACTGTCGCACGCCCAGGCAGAAGTATGGATGGGCGTCATCAACAATCATTTGATCGAGCCATTTTTCCTGCCCCAAATCTTAAATGGCATCACTTATGAACATTTTTTGAGGAACGGGATGGCAATGTTGTTGGAGGATGTGCCTCTAGCTGCAAGACGTGACATGATTTATCAGCATGATGACTGCCCAGCTCGATCCCCGATCGATTTGACGCCTTGCGACTTTTACATTTGGAGCCACATGACAAGACACCGGTAAACTCGCAAGAAGAACTCAGGGAGAGAATCTTAACATCTGGTCAACACATCAAGGACACAATCACATCACGAGTTAACCAAATGTCCGTAAAAACCCGTGTGCCTGCATTCGTAACGGAGGTGGCCACTTTGAGCAAGACGTGTAATGTTCTTTAATTGTATTGTTCATTGATTCCATTCACATGAAGATGAATGAAGTATTATTTCTTGTACACAAATATGAATGTTAGCAACATTTGTACCTTGTTGGATAGCTGATGACACAAGGAAGTAATTTAAGTAATTTGTACGCTTCGTGTCATACCATTTTTGTTATTAATACATTGCCAAGTAAACTAAGAGTGCATTTTTTTATCATCACTTGTAAGTTTAGACCCACCCGTTACTTACATGTGATTGTTATTTGGCAAAAACTTTTTTTCAACGAATCACTTATTTGTTACCTATCAGAAAACGCTGAAATAAGTTCCATACAATGAGCGGTTTTTTCTCAATTCATCTTTTTATGTGGAAAATTGTCATTTTTTTAAAAAAATAATAGAAATTCGATTATCTCGAAAACTACTAATTTTCGGATGGGGTATCATATGGTCAAATTTATTGCAAATTGTCTCTACTTTAACCCCTTTCAGGGAATACATCTAATTACCAGTCACCCTGTATAATCCTAAGTCATTGCAAATAATGTTGCGAAGAGTTTCACGACTACCTCGAAAATTAATTTCTTTCTTTAATTTCGAAAGCACTTTTTTTTACTGTTGGCACTTCATGTTCAACCGTATAAAAATTACCAATAGTTCTTCTAATCAAACACTTGTCAAAGTCGTCTACAACAATTCTATGCTTTTCGGCAGACCTGTGCTTACCTGGTGTCGTAAATTACCCCCTGGAATTTCCTTCCTTTCTAATTTTCTTAATGAAAGTGTCCGACATTTGAACTGCAGCCGCCGCACGCTTTGTAGTTTGATTGACCGAAAACGTGTAACATCCTTCTCTCGTTTCGTTGTCAAGAAATTTAACAACATTCGAAATCACCTCTCGGCTCTCACTATGTACGGTTTTGCCCTTCATTTCGGTACAAACAACATACACAACAGACGCACTCGAACTCAATTGACCTTTCGTCCATGTAAGTTTGGCAACATTGACAGGGTGTCAGAAGTCGAGCAGTCCTTGCTACCCCCCCCACCCGACCCAACCCTCGATCAGCTGTACACAAAAACGTTCCGTTCCTCCTGTGTGCTTTCTCTGCGGACTCTGAGATACAACTGTGACGGAGAGAATCTTTCATGCTTTGCGCCGAGTGATACAATGGTTTCACATCAACCTGTAGTGCGGTCCCAGCTGATGTCACTGTCAAGATAGCTTGCACTTTAGTTGTTTGCTTTACAGAGAAACGAGAAGTAGCTTTATGCATTGAAAAATGAGTCTGCACTCATGGTTTTTGCAAGCAGAGGGTTCCAAACCTCAGTGAAAATATCAACATATAATACCGAGAATGTATAAGGAGACAGATAAATTACAAATTGTATTTCTTAATCAATCTCTCTTCAGTCTTGTCTCATTTAGTCGTAACTTTAAAAATAATCAAGTATTTTATTTTAAAACTTACTGCGTATGACAAAATTCCGTAATCCTTCCGTAGCTTGCGAATTGTAATAATTTTCCAAATTCACTATTTTGCAGTTTGAATTCTTGAATTCAATTCATAGAGAATAGAGAAAGTAAGTAAATTTCATAGAAGATAATATTGGTACTTAACAAAACCATACGTGGATCTGTATGAGTTTATTATTTCCATTTGGAAAAACATCGATTTTGTTTAGTTTGTAATTGTCAAGGAAAAATGTAAATTTTGTCCTGGAAAAACCTGGAAAAGTCAGGGAATTTCATTTCTGCTTGTTTGTAGCCACCCTGATTAGGCATTGAGGATGATGTTGCAAGAACAGGATATCTCCCTTCGCAGACAGTTGTGGAAGCAGCAGTGGGAAACTGGAATGGTATATGCTACCTGAGGGCCACTTTCTTCGATTGTTGTCTACTCTTCCTGTGTGTGTTCCCACAAATGAAAGGAGCTTCATCACCTTCTGACATCTCAAAACTTGGTTGTGCTCTTATATGGGCAAGAAACTAATTACATAATTGGCCAGCCTTACAAGAAGGGGAGATTAGACATTCTTCTATGGATGTAAGGCTGTGCATTTTGTTAGTGTACATTTTTTTCATAAGACATAATTTTTCAATTCTTACTTTGTTAATAAGCTTTTAGTGGACATGAGCTTCTTCGACTGTTAACCTCTTGGGGTGAGATTTCTCAGTTGCATGTTTTTCAAACTTGCCAAACGTTAGAAAATAATTGTAGCAAGAAATCTAAGGAATTCTGTTTTTGTTGTTTCTTTTATTGGCAAAGGGGGGGGGGGGGGGGGGACTCGTGGCAAAGGTGAAATTTATAATAACTCTTGTTAAATTACAGTTTCAGTTTTCATCCTAACTGGGCTCTTGGTAAGGGTTTTTCATCAAATAATTTATTTTCTTAGTTGCTAATTTCCAATTTTACCTAAGTAGGTTTGATTAAATAAAGGCTTATAAATGGGTAAAAAAGGTCAAGAATTTCAGATTTATTTCAGTAGACACCCTGTATAGACAATCCAATTATTTTTCACTAATTACTAGATGCATGCATATTTAGTTTTTGATGAAAGCACAAAATGTTAATTTTTCATCTTTCTGAAAGGTGTGAGGTGCATCTTCCTACCCTGTTTTACTGCAAAATGAGAATTAGACTCTTAAACATGCAATTTAGAGTTTATTTACCGATGCAACACTTTCTGAAGTTTGAATTATCCTTTGAGTTAGGCAGTTCACAGAAAATTGATTAGTTCTGCTGTAAATATTTGAGAAGCAAAAATGGACCCCTTTGTACGGGAATAAACTTGATACTCTGGTAACTACATAAATGTGCTTTTAGAAGAAATATGATTATTTTGTGTAATAAGTATAGTTTTTAAATCAAATTTAGGATTACATTCACAATTTTGAAACCAAAATGTAATTTTATATCCCTCTTGTGATCAGATCTTTCACCGCTGTAACAAAGTATTAAATTTAAAACTAGCCAGTAGGTAATTACTGTAAGGGATCAAGAGGCTATTTTTCTTCTTCTTCTTCTTCATAATTAAGACTGATTTGAGCTGAAAAGGTACATCTTAATTTGCCCCTGTACTTTCTGGGGGCAGGAGTGAGGGTGAACCACTACTTTTCAGATATCCTTTTTTAAAAAAACATTTTGCACTGGATACATTGAAATCAATTTCTCCCAACAATGTTGCAAAAATAAAGAAAATTATTACAACTTTCCATGAAAGTGTTTTGTGCCATTTTGTGGACCGTGCAAGATTTCTGGACACTTGGGAAGTATCGGACTGTATTGGTATTGGCTCATCCTCAAATATAGTTCATAGTATTTGTTATAATATATTGTTATGCACAGGGAATTGCAATTTTCTAAATTATTGCAGATGCGACTTGTACATAGACAATGAACTCATTTGCACAGTCGAGGACCCTACAAAGAAAAAATTAAGAGAAATGGCATCACAAAGAGCTTTGGAGCTGATAAAGCTACAATGTCCAACATTACATGTGAGTACGCTCTTTGTTTTTATTCCTTCCTTTTTGTTTATGAATATACATACATCCATTACTACTAGGGGCAGATTTATATGCACTAAAAATTTTCAAATCAACTTTTTTTAAGTATCTGTAGGCCTTGCATGAAAAGTAAATGTATCAGTAACTCACTGAACACAATTATAGAAATGAAAGGTGAAAATCTGTGCTTTTTAGGATCACCAAAAAATACTAATTTATAAATGTTTTTATTTTCATGGAACAAAATTATATTACAAGCATTCCTTTGTCTGGAAGCTCGATCTAAAAACTGCAATATTGCAAACACTATGCTCTCTTCGTTGCATTAATCAATATCTTATTCTTTTACATTAACATTTCAATATACTAGACATTATTTATTGATGTTTTCAGGTAGCAGACTCTTGCGATTTCCAGAAAGTCTTTGTATTTTGAAAATGTTCTTTCCATTTCACAAGATGCCACTGGACAGAATTTGTTCGTTTCATTTCTTGTGTTGATATCCTGATGTAAAATAGATTTTTCTGCATTCAGAATTTTAAAATAAATAAATTTCAGTTGTGGAATACCCTGGCAAATCCTGGACAGGTTCCCCCTGAAACACCAAATTCACCTGTCGCAGGAACTGCAAACCTGGGTATCTGGAAGCTATTGCTAACTGCTTCTTCAATTCAGCTTTCTCAACTTCTCCTGGTACTGTTTTCTTTTGAGAAATATCGAAAAGAGATTGGATGGACAAAGGAAGAAAAAAAATCTACTCTTTGTCCGTTCAAAACTATGAGCAAAATTTTACCATATTTTTAATACTTCAGTCAAGATTCAGATTAACTGCATTTTGATTCACCTTAACAACACAATCAAAAATTGGTACAACTACAGACATACCACAATGGTCTGGATGGCCTACTGCAGGGATTCAACTTGCAAACACTCCGAATGTGAGTCCATCACCTTAACAGCTAATTCAAAGGAAGCAATGCTGGATTGCTACATTTAACGTGTGGTTCTGTTGGCGATAGAATTCACACAGAGATAAATGTATTGTAGACAGATATTGAACTTAGGCAGCAAACCGTCTGCACTATGAATCTCTGGTTTGCACCTACTGTAACATGGGACTCGAACAAACGCTATTTGTCACATGAGATTTAATGGAAAATAATGCACAGTGACATTCCATCTTTGTCAGCATAACAGCAGCTTGAGATCAAAGAATAAGGAAAGCTTAATTTTTTAAGGATAAATTGTGCTTCAGGTTATATACGAGATATAATTGTGACAATTTTCCTTATCAAAACCAGAGACTGTGTTATACACCCATATATAAAAAAAGTGCATAAATCCCACGGACGCTACCTCAGTCTCTATAGCACTGCCATCTTTCTCCTTCCAATTACCTTAATAGTAAAATTAGCACTTCAAATCGTTACTAGTTTCGTGAAGAAAATCACCCAAAAATCATGTTTAATCCTCACCAGTATGTTGTTAGAATATTTAGTTGCAATCCATCGACAGACATAATTGCAAAACGTTATTGCATTTTTATGTCTTAATTTAAGAATAAAATACGCTCATAGTGCATATCTTCATCATCTGACCATCATTTCCTTCATTTCTACTGTATTGTTATTTTGTACTTAACAGAATTATCCTTCACTAGGTTATACAGCTGCATTGTCCGTAAAAATTAACATAAGTTTATAAAAATCACAATGTCCATGCCTACGCAGGCAACAAATGTTTTCTGTTACCAAAAATGAAAGCTCTGTTTTGAGCATGGTAAATTTGCATTTCAGCAAATTTCCATTTAAGCTGCCAAAAAACTATTCTAAATACCTGAAATGTATTGCATGTTTAGAGCATACTTGGCAATAAATAACTCTGCCGGCAGTGGTAAATGCATCGTTACCTTCTACCCACTGTTGGAGCAATATGCTGTTACTTCTCTCCTTCGTCATTTATTTTCACTTCTGCAGCATACACACACACTCACAGATTTATCAAGAGATCACATTAACAGATAATCCTCAAGTAAAGCGACCCCAGTGTTTTTGTTGGAATTTGGAAATGTGACTCACAACTCTGTAAGGTCATTGGTTGAAGATTTCTTTTCTATCTTTGGAACCAAACCACCTGCAACGCTATGAGATGAGTTTTGGAATGTCCTTGACCCAACTAGTGCCCAAGACCAGACTAAGTGGTCTATTTTTAATGCTGACACACAGAACGGGAAAAATGAAGCAGGCAAACTTGAAACAAACCATTACATGAAAATTGCTCCCAAATCCCCAATATATGCAAATTATATGCACGTTAAGCTAAAATATGCACTAACGTCCCAAATATGCACTATAAAATTTTACCAAAGTAATCTACATAAAGTGGAATCGATCAATCCATTGAGAGCATATGAATTTTCCTTAAGGAAAAAATATGCAAAAATCTGCCCCCTAATTATTACCCATGGTGCCAGTATTTCACATCTTCATCTTAAATTACGTTTAAGATTTAGTGGGAATATTCCTTGATGTTACATTTTCACAGGTATATATAGGGTGGTCACAAATTGGGCCTTACCCCTTTTATTTTAGACACTGCGATGGTTATGGTTGAATTCTTGATACACATACCTGAAGGTTCCAGAATCCCGAACATTGGTGTGAAGACCGTAATTTTCGTAGCACAGTCGAATTCTGCGCTATGTTCTGGCTGATGTTTTGCGGAGATTAATACAGGACCACTTTCGTGAAGGAATCTTTCACAGCTGTTCGTAACTCTTGCATTGTGCCATATCGGTTATTTCAGAATCTGTCATTGAGGAGTCCCCAAAGGTGAGATCTTGGTGGCCAAGCTAAGGAGCTGAGTAATATTCAGAACCTCTTCCAATCCACCGCCCGGAAAAGGACTTATTCAGTAAATGACGCACTTGCAATGTGAACTGTGCTAGAAAATGACGGAGAATTTGGCTGTGCTACGAAAAAGACGGTTCTGGACTCTTAAAACATCAGGTATGTGTCCATATCAAGAATTCAACCAGAGCCATTGTAGTGTCAGAAATAAAGGGGGAGAGGTTATGACCACTCTGTAGAGGAAGATAATTTATTGTTCTATGCAGTTCTTTTTTACAGTTGAGTTTGACTGAAGATTCTGTACTAACAGTTGTCAAACATTTGCATGAAAACATGAAGAAGTTGGGGAAACTAAATTTTGCACATTATATACGAGGCGCATCCAGAAAGTTGCAACGTCCACCCACGCAGTGCCCAGCACCAAGGCGCAGGAGTACTGGTACTGGCTGCGTTCAACACGCTAAACACTGCAGTTGGAGGGTCGGCAAAAGTTACCCATATGTGCTAACTGATTCAGTCGTAGTACAAGGACTCAGAAATATCGCAGGGCTAGCTAGGTGCAAAGAAAGACTAAACCAGGTTTATACATATATATGTAACAGTTTATTATAATCGTATCACAAAGATGTCTTTTAGCACACTTACTCAAGTGTCTTTACCTTTACCCTTAGCACTCACTTGCATCAACAAATTGAACAGTATAAATGACAATAAAAATGGCTAACAATCTCATGTCATAAACCTTCACACTGTACTCAGAATTTGAACTCCAGGCCTTTCTGCCTAGTACTTACTGATTTCAAAGAGTGCTTCTCGCTGAGCTAATTTTCAATTTTTTTTCATTTCACATCCCACTTTTCAGGTTTTTAACCTTTAATTCTCATGTCACAATATTTGATAACATTTACCAAAAACAACGACCACGCAAGGTCTAATAATGAGCGAAGTTAATCCACGTAGAGGTGGACCCATTAACATTTATAGAATACAGCGACCACGTAGGGTCCAATAATAAAAAGCGAAACTAATAACCATAGAGGTGGATCCGTTAACACATTTAAACATTTAGCATGCATTCTTCATCCATACCTTCTTAACAAAATATAATATTGCGACCTCGCAGGGTTGTTAAATGTGGCGGCCACGCAGGGTCGTTACATACGCCCCTTCCTCGGGCAAAAATTTTGGTAGAAATTTAAAACTTACAATTTCTGGAAAAATTTTACTGGAAATATTAAAGATCAAACTGGTAAGAGTCTCTGTCTCTTCTACACTTCAGTCACTTGGTCCTCTTCTTCCCCTACTACTTCTCTTCTTCGCTCCGGAGAACATCTGTAAAGGCGAAGGTTGTCGAAGTTGACTCTGTCGACTGGGTTCTTGGTCGTCGGGTTCAACAGCAGGGCAGTGTTGCTTCGAACATCCGTGGCGACATAGGGGCCAATAAACACCTCAAATAGCTTGGCGATTGTCTTATTCCTTCTTGAACTCAGCTTATGGTTCCTGACAAGAACCAAGTCACCTTCCTGCAACAGGAATGCATTTCCTTTAACTTTAAACTTCCTTTTCTCACTTTTGGAGCGTTCTCTAGCTCTTGCCATGAATAACTTTTGATCCCAGTTGTCTATTTGGGAATCGGCTTCGTCGATGGGCCAGTTGAAGTGGTCCAGAACTTCATTAGGCACAGGCCTGTTAAAGAATAACTCTGAAGGGGCGTATCCTGTAACGTCTGAAACAGAGTTGTTTAGGAGCCATGAAATTTCGGTTAAATACTTTGACCAAGACTGGTGCTCACGATGACAGAACAATCTGAGTAACCGCACTATTTCTTGGTTCATTCGTTCGATGGTATTACTACTGGGGTGATAAGCAGTGGTGAAGTAATACTTAATCCCTTTCTTATCTAAATACTCCTTCCACAATCCCGAAGTAAACTGTGTTCCTCTATCAGTTAGAATTGCTCTCACCTTTGGAAAATGGGAGAAATATCCTCTCTCCATTACATTAAGGATTTCCCTGGCCGTTCCTCGTCTCAGAGGGTAAGTGGAGACAAATTTGGTCCCTACATCTACCATGGTCAAAATATACTGGTACCCATGAGACATAGGTAGCTTTCCAATTAGGTCGACTGATAAAAGTTCATGAGGATTTTTCTGGTTAATGTGTAGCTTATCCTTCAATATACCTAATTTGTCCATTTTTGTTTTAGCGCAGGTGAGACAATCCCTAACATGTTTGGCTATATCCATCTTTAATTTAGGCCAAAAATATCTACTCTTAATTCTCTTGAGAGTTTTAGCCATGCCGAAGTGACCCAGTTCGTCGTGGTTCTCCTTTAGGACCCTCTTTTTCAGATTCTCGGGAACACACAATTTCCAGGAGACTTCATCTCCAGATGTTTTCCTAAATAAGAGGTTTCCATACACTTGATACAACCCTTTTATCCTGGATTCAACTGGGGAGTCGTTAACTTCCTCTTGCCTCAGAACCTTTAATACCGGCTTGCAGAAATTATCCTCTTCTTGGGCCTGGATCCAATTCTCTACATCCTCCACTTCTCCCCTTTCTTGCCAAACGTAGTTCACATGGAAAAATTTGGTGTCCTCATCCTTGACGCTCTCTTCGACTGGATAACGGCTGAGTATATCGGGAACCGTGTTTTCCTTTCCTTGTATATAAATAATTTCAAAAGAGTAAGATTGTAGTTTCAGGGACCATCTGGTGAGTCGACAGTTCCAGTTCCTGGAATTTTGTAGCCAAACTAACCCTCTGTGATCAGTGTAGATTTTGAAATGTCTCCCGCGAAGATAAATCTCAAACTTGCTTACTCCAAAAAGTATGGCCAGGCATTCCAGTTCATGAATGGAGTAGTGTACTTCATTGTTCTTTAGCTTCCTGCTAGCATACTGGATTACAGCTTTCTCTCCGTTCTGCTCCTGAAATAAGACACATCCTAAGCCTTTGGTCGAAGCGTCACACTGTATGCAGAACTCCTGGTCTAAATCAGGTTGAGCCAGGGCAGGAGCGGTTACCAGTTCTTGTTTAAGCTGGTCGAAGGCGGATTGTTGCATTGAACCCCAGTTCCATCTAGCGGTCTTAGAGAGTAACTTAAGCAATGGTTCTGTCTTAATTGAAAAATCTTTTATGAACTTCCGTCTCCAATTTGCGAGCCCCAAAAATTTCCTGACATCTTTCTTAGTTTTAAGTAGTGGAAACTTTAGGATGGCTTCGTTCTTTTTCGGGTCTATTTTAATCTTATCTCCCGAAATTAAATGGCCTAAATAAACCAATTCACCTTTAGCAAAGTTACATTTGCGAAGTTTCACCTTAAGTCCAACTTCTTCTAATCTATGGAGCACCTCTTCTATATGTTGGATATGGCTATCGAAATCCACATCAAAAATCAGAATATCGTCTATGTACACTGTCAGATAACTTTCAGTTTCAGGTCCAAAAACTGTATGCATAACTGACACAAAGGTAGACACAGCATTAGATAAGCCGTAAGGCATCTTCAAGAATTCGTACTGGCGACCTTTGTACGAAAAAGCAGTGTATTTTCGGCATTCTGGTTTCAAAGGAATCTGTAAATAGCCTGAAGCTAGATCTAAACTCGAAAAATACTGGGCTTGTTTAAATCTCTGCAATGACTCATCAATAGGTGGCACTGAGCTTTTAGGAACAATCATAATAGCATTTAATAGTCGAAAATCCAGGCACGGTCTTACACTACCATCGGGCTTATCCACCACTAGTAATGGATTTAGATATGGTGATACCGATGGTTGAATAATGTTCCAGCTTTTCCACAAGCTGAGTTCTTTTTCTAGAGCGGCCCTTTTCGAGAGCGGCACTGGATATGGCGGGCGATGAACTGGTTCGGTACTTTTTAAAAGGATCTCACATTCTGCACTTTCCATGGTACCGGGCTTCTCTGAGAACACTGCTATATATTGATTCAGCACTTGCAGCAACTCCTGTTTCTGGGAATCATTCAGAATGTCTATAGTTTCGACCTTCTCCTTGAGGTCTGTCGGTTTATACATCCACTCTTCGTCTCTTTCTTGGACCTTTTGGATGTACCGCACAATTTCAACATCCAGTGGATTCCCTACATCTTGATTCGGAGTTTTTCCAAAATACAATTTTACCGAGTTTCTTCTGAAATTTATTTCGGCCTCGTGCTGCTTCAAGAATGGCATGCCCAAAAGAAGATCTGTAACAAACCCCCTCAATATAAAAACTTCAGTACTGAACACCATACCTTCAATCTCCAGTTCCACACGTCTGCTGCCAAAGACACGCTTCCTATGGCTCCCAGAAAAATCCACCAATCTTATCTCTGGAACCTTCTGCACTTGAATACCTGGAATTTGTTCCTTTAACTTAGTCCAAACTTCATAACTTAAAATAGAGCATTCGCTCCCAGTATCTATTACACAAGTCACTGGTATATCTATTAACTTTGCAGCCACTGCTGGTGATTTATATCTAATCCTCGATTCCCTTGCGGATTTCAGTTCACTCTGTAATTTTACTTCTTCTGTTTCAGTTAGTTGAAAGTTAACCTTTAGTTCTTGGATAGTTGTATCAGGTCGCTCCTCCGAGGCCCCTTGCCTAAATGGGAACGAAGCACCTAGACAAGGATTTAGTTTGTTTGGCAGGATTGAGACCTTTGATTATGCAAGAAGTCCCGGGTTGTTTCTAGGGCTCCCTCCTGCTCAGAGGTCATAACTTCTCTGGAGGGTGACTGTCTTCCCCTTGGTCCCGATTCTCTAGGTAAGAATCGCCTAGGAGAATTAGGACTACTGCGTCCCTGATTGTTCCTCCTCCAATCGGGAAACCTGCGATCTGGCCCTCGATTTGGTCGATAAGATTCCCATCGACCATTCTGGTTATGGTTCAGTCCTCTGTTACGTCCAAATCTATTAAAATTCCGAGCGCTCCAAGAGTTTTCAGGTTTAGTGTCACCCTTGGTCTCAATGCTTCGCACTTTGAAATTCTTATGGGGAAGTTCTTTACCTTTGAAGTCCTCTTTATTTCTCCAGTAGTCGGGATCATCATATATTTCAAAGTCCTTGAGGAAACTGGTCAATTCGTCAACTGTTCGGGGAGAGTGCGCAAGGCAGAGATTTCGAGTTCTATAAGGTAACTGACCTATGATTAAATTCAGCACCTCGCTCTCGCTGAAGTTGTCACTTAGATTCCTGTAGGCGGCGTAAATGCTCCAAGCGAAGCTCTCCATATTTTCATGTACTGGACGGGAATATCTTCTATTTCTTACAGCTGTTAATTGTCTCTGCTTAGCCTTCTCGGAGGCAAACTCTTCTTTAAACTTTATGCAGAAATCAGCATAGCTAACAAAACTGTCTATGTTACCTGCCAGCCAATGTTCAGCTTTACCTGTGAATACTCTAGGTAGCAATTCGAGTCTGTAATTGTCAGGCACTTGCATGAGCTCGAAGCTTACATTGAGCTCGCGAAGATATTTCTCAGCTGACTGAGCTTCGATATCACCCTTGAACTTGGGGATGTGTGCGATGTCAGACATTCTAGGCATCTTAAATTCGGTTCTTCGCCGAGGAGATGTCCCGTCCGAACTATCTGCTTCTCTAGGCCGCTTACGCTTATCCGATTGAATGGTTCCCATATAGAAAGGATTCTGCACCACTCTAGGAGGTTCATAAGAGGCTGCTTCAGGATTCAGACTTCTATTTCGTTCAATGGAATCTGGGAGAACATCAGAAGGCACTCCCGGTTGTAGCTGCAACCGTTCAATTTTATCTTGCAGTTCGCCTACTCTTCTGACCATAGACCCAGTCTGCTCCTGTATTTCTTGCCGAAGAGATACCTCCAATTTCTGTGTCTCTCCGCGAAGAGAGTTCACCTTTTCGCCGGTTGCTTTAGCCATCGTTTCTGCAGCTACTTTCTGTTCTTGGACAGCCTTCTCCATAACTACGGTCTGCTCACTCAGAGTCTTTACTGCTGAACTTATGGTTTCTATAGATGCTTCTATCTGCTTAACTCTCTCTGGTTCTTCACTTCCATTTTCCGTCGTAGACTGAGCTACCAATTGCAGACAGACCTCTAAATTTTTCTTCATTTGTTCCTGCTCTTGCTCCATTTCACCACGCCAGACAGCTAAAGGTTCTAATTGTTCTTCCACTACTTTCACTACTTCCAGCTGACAAGAGATTCTAATTTTATCTAATTCCTCCCTAAGACTTTCTAACTGGTCTGTCTTATGTTGGGAGAACAGTGTTCGCATCTCTGTTCTGCTTCTTTCAGCTTCTTGCTGTCTCCTCTCTTCTTGACCTTGAACTAAGGCATGGAGAGTCTCTAATTCTCTTTCTCTCTTCTCTTCTGCTTCTCGTTTTTCCATTTCTCTTTTCTCTTCTGCTTCTCGTTTTTCCATTTCTCTCTTCTCTTCTAGAGACTCTATTAGCGACCTAAATTCTTGTGTCTCTAGTTTTCTTTTAGCTTCTTCTTCTGCTTTCTCTTTCTTTCTAGCTTTCTCTAATTGAGCCATATCTTTCTTTCTCTGCTTCTCCTCCTCCGCTTTTTCTTTCTTTCTCTCTTCTTTATCTCTCATCAGCCATTCTAATAACCAATGGTCTGATGGGGTCGTACTAGGAGCACTTGGTTCTTGTCCTAAAACCATCAAGGGTACCGATGAGCAAGTCTTGCATCTGGACTCAGCAGTGGAGACTGAGGTCTCTTCTTGCCCCTCACATTTCCAATGAAACTTCTGTAGACATTGGCAACACTGGAAAGACTCCCTCTCTCCTCCGGTATCCTCACAGCATCCGAACCCAGTTTCTTCATCTACGGTTTTCCTCCCTCTGCTTCTTAAGCTCATACTTGACGCATCCCTTTCCATTTTGGCACACCGTCTATGGTTTCTTCCACTACCGACACTATATCTTCACCTTCGTGAATTCTTTGGAAGAACACCAACACTGACACTTATGAGCCCTTTCTAGTCCTTGTAGCTAAAAGGCTCCCACTGGCTTACTGGTTTCAGTCTTTACAATCTCTCGGGCCCCACGTTAAGACGCCAAAACTTTATGCAACGTCCACCCACGCAGTGCCCAGCACCAAGGCGCAGGAGTACTGGTACTGGCTGCGTTCAACACGCTAAACACTGCAGTTGGAGGGTCGGCAAAAGTTACCCATATGTGCTAACTGATTCAGTCGTAGTACAAGGACTCAGAAATATCGCAGGGCTAGCTAGGTGCAAAGAAAGACTAAACCAGGTTTATACATATATATGTAACAGTTTATTATAATCGTATCACAAAGATGTCTTTTAGCACACTTACTCAAGTGTCTTTACCTTTACCCTTAGCACTCACTTGCATCAACAAATTGAACAGTATAAATGACAATAAAAATGGCTAACAATCTCATGTCATAAACCTTCACACTGTACTCAGAATTTGAACTCCAGGCCTTTCTGCCTAGTACTTACTGATTTCAAAGAGTGCTTCTCGCTGAGCTAATTTTCAATTTTTTTTCATTTCACATCCCACTTTTCAGGTTTTTAACCTTTAATTCTCATGTCACAATATTTGATAACATTTACCAAAAACAACGACCACGCAAGGTCTAATAATGAGCGAAGTTAATCCACGTAGAGGTGGACCCATTAACATTTATAGAATACAGCGACCACGTAGGGTCCAATAATAAAAAGCGAAACTAATAACCATAGAGGTGGATCCGTTAACACATTTAAACATTTAGCATGCATTCTTCATCCATACCTTCTTAACAAAATATAATATTGCGACCTCGCAGGGTTGTTAAATGTGGCGGCCACGCAGGGTCGTTACAAAGTAAGTTTCCCTATTTTTTTAAAAAACAAAAAAACAACACAGTTTCAGAAAACCATTTATTGGCAACAGGTACAGCAAAGGTTCAGCTATTTTTTAACATAGCAACCACCAGAATTGAGACACTTGTCGTATTGTGGTATCAACTTTTGGATCCCACTGTCGTAGAACTCTGCCGCCTGTGAATGGAACCAGCGTGTGACAGACGTCTTCAGCTCTTCGTCATTGCCAAAATGCTCACCGGAGGACAGGAATTTCTTGAGGTGCAAGAAAACGTGAAAATCGCTGGGAGCCAGATCAGGACTGTAAGGTGGATAATCAAACAACTCCCATCCAAATTCAGTCAAAACAGCTGCTGTGCGCCGAGCCGTATGTGGACGAGCATTGTCATGGAGGAGCACAACACCTGCAGTAAGCATGCCACGCCTCTTGTTTTGAATGGCACGTCGCAATTTCCTTAGTGTTTCACAGTAATGGTCAGCATTCACCGTTTCACCTCTGGGGAGGAAGTCAATGAGCAAAATGCCCTTCCTGTCCCAAACACGGTGCACATCACTTTCTGTACCGACAGCGTCTGTTTGAATTTCTTCTTGACCGGAGATCCACTATGCCGCCAATGCATTGACTGCTGCTTGGTTTCCGGGGTGAAGTGCGAAATCCACGTCTCATCGCCCGTGACGATCCTGTCGAGGAAATCATCGCCGTCATCATGGTACAGTTGCAGGAATGTCAGTGCTGCTCCTGAACGTTTCATTTTGTGTTTGGGTGTCAGGTTTTTCGGCACCCACCTGGCACACAATTTTTTGAACAGCAGGCGCTGCGTGACAATCTCATGCACACGGATCGCGATATCTGCGGAAAAAGGCTACTGAACTCCGTAATCGTGAAGCGACGGTTCTCTACGATGCGTTGCCGCACCAGCTCAACCAGATCATCAGTGATGAGGGACGGACGCCCACTGCGCTCTTCATCATGGACACTTTGACGACCTTCCGAAAACTGCCGACACCAGCGACGCACCATCTGCTTACTCATAATGTCATAATGCACAGACCTCACAGAGCTGACGATGAATGTCAATTGCTGCAATGCTTTATGCATTCAGGAACTTTATCACCGACTGAACCTCGCATGCAGCGGGAGAAGGAATACGAGCTTCCATTTCGGACCACTGCTGCCTCGCTACTGGCATGCGGCGGGAGAAGGAATACGAGCTTCAACTTCGGACCACTGCTGCCTTGCTACTGGCACCGGGCGGGATCTGTCCGCCTGGCATATGATTGATACGTCTTAGCTCTGCTGCGCATGCGCAATTTACATGGCTCATTATGTTTACTTTCACGGGAAATAAATAGGGAAACTTACTTTCTGGATGCGCCTCGTACTTATGTTTTATCCTCCTCCGTGACCGTGCAGTCTAAGGCGCTGGGCTTTGGTCTCTGACTGCAGGGCGGCATGGGTTCGAGTCTGCCTGGGTTTTCGGCCTGTGAGTAGGACTGGTGGCAACCCACCATTGCCACAGTGGTCCACATGCATGGAAAACCTGGTCAAAATTTCATTTTTTGGTCTAAACCTCAGAAAGCAGATTTTTTTTTCACGTATTCTATCATTTTTAGGGAAGGAACACAATATTGGCAGTATTATGACATTTTTATGCCAATTGCACTCACAATACAGTAAACCACAACTTGTGCATTGTTCAACGTATTTACAATTTCCATCTCGATTGGTTTCAACATCAGTCTGTGACTGGAGGGGAAGTTTAAGGAAGTCTAATACAGAGGTTTATTCATTTATATTGAGCCGAATTCAAATGTGCTACCTACCTAGGAAATGCAGTGTTTCCACCACCGGTTGTGTTCGATCTGCAGGCCACCACTATTGACTATTGACCGGCATCGGAGTTTCCATTGGAGGAGACTGCGTTGCAGCTGGACCATGGCTATTGCATCCCACTCCTTGTTACAGGCTTTCCACAGACCGGAGATGGTGCGGACTCGACGATGGAACAGGCGCCGCTTGAGGAGTCCGAAAGCACAATAGTCCATTGGACTGGCATCTGGACTCTTGACAGGGATGTCAGAGAAGGGAATTGCAGAAATTCCAGTTTCCTGTTCCAATTCCACCGATCACCCGCTAGATGACGTTCATACAGCCTCTTGCAGTTCCCTTTTCGCTCAGCTACATGACACGGTTTCAGGGTGGCACACTGCTCTTGTGAATGACCTTGAGGCGTAAATACCTGTGAATGGCGTGGTTGATTGTCGCCTGCGATGTGCGGCATTTGCTGGCCATTGCACGCTGTGTGGGGGGATTTTTGGAGGTCGCCATGCGATGAACAACATGCAATAGCGGCAGGGTCCTCTTCAAGGGAGGCCGGTTTCTAACTGCTCGCGTAGGTGTGGTGGGCCCAGGACTCTGTGCCGCATATTTCCATATAATACGAATCACAGTGGCATGACCTACACAAAAATTATGCACTTTACACATTTCTATGATGCACGCCGCCATGAACTTACCGTCGGAAAGGGCAACAATGTACCCCTCCCAGAATCTATTCAGTTTCGGCAGCATCAGACTACGCTCGACCACACTACTCTACTGCGTGACTAACGAGATGCTGTGCCTTGCCTCGGGGCAATCTCACGGCGATGCATTGCACATGCACGGTACAGTGGCACATCGAATTCGGCTCAATATAAATGAATCAGCCTCTGTACATCGTTTTGAAACTCCAGAGTTCTTTTTTGAAGTAAAAATAATACATTTGTTTGTATGAGTGGAAAGTATTAACTTTTCTGAAATGTTTTGTTTCTCTTTTAGGTTAAAAAAAGATTCATCTCAGATACTACTATAGATAGAGATGCTGCAAGCAAAGGTGATTCTGACACTAAGAATGTTGATTTGCAATTTATCCCATTGAGTGATGACAATGTGGGGAATAAGTTGCTTCGCATGATGGGCTGGACCGGAGGTGGATTGGGAAAGGACAAGCAAGGAATTGCAGAACCAATCAGGTACTGATTTCAGAAAATTGGGTTGTTGCTAGGAATGTGATGAAGCTGATTTTTGATGTAACATTATCAGTTTGTTGCCTCATTGGCTGAGTCAATTGAATACTGGACTCACCATCTTGGGAGAAAGGTCCCAGGTTGTAGCTCTGGCATGGGCATGAGTGTCTCTTCATCAATTTCATATGATTCATCCCCATTGATTTAATTAGCCAAAAGTGGCAGAAACCGATTAAAGTAAGAAAAATTGAAAATAGATGAATATCAGCTGCAAGTGGCATATTGAAATCTGTAAATTTCTGAAATTTAAATTGTTCCAATATTCAATTGATTTGATCTCATAATTAAAATGCTTCTTGTAAAAGGGTTTCTTTTACTTGCACCAGTGTAAAATATCTAGAATATTTCTAATTCACAAACAGAATGTTTAGTTGTTTTTTTTTTGGGGGGTGGGGGGTTAAAATCTAAAAATGACATTGTATTTCTGTTAAAAATCGCATCAGAATTGGTTAAATATCAAAGTCACAATTGGAGCTTAGACCAAGTGTTTCAAACATGGCTAAAAATTACCAAAAAGTAAAATAAGGTGTTTGTTTCCATGGTTGTGACAACACAATAATATCATGTACAAAACTGCATGCAGCATGTATGGAGCAATTTTTATGCCTTTTAGTAACCCTAAATATTTGTCTATGACAAAATTTTGCACAGAGTATATCGAGACGAAAGTGAACAAACTTAGTAACTATTCATGTTTGGGGAATAAAAGATGCAGTTGATAATAATTAGACACAAGCAAGTTACTAATGTTTATCCGTGACACTTACCTGTAGAAGTTCTATTAATTTTTGTGGCCTCTGCCACCATCTGCTCAGGATCTCGTTGCTTCACTGCTGGGTTAGCTTCCGGTTCCTTTTGTTTCCCAGTGAGTGTGCCACTAGGAGTGCTATTGGTTTTAAGTTATTGCAATAGGGGGACAAACGTGTTGTGCCTGACGACTATCGATGTTTAGATCATGCGGAAAGTGCATAATTGCGTGTGTCTGTGATTTTCGTGTCAATCAGTGTGTGCTATGTATGCCTGATGGAAACTTTTTTAATGTTGTGTTTGTTGAACTTGAGCTGCTTTGCTAGTCCGGTAGCATGTTGGTTTTTTTTTTTTTTTTTTGTTTTTTTGCATCAGATAGGTGCTGTTGTATATGCTCCATGATGATTCTGATATACGAGGTGTGGCTAGAAAAAAAACGGATTGATGTTGCTGTCGTCAAACGGCAAGCGTGTCAAGGAATAATGTGATATCCTGCCTATCGACTATTGCCCAGGGTGCACAGCACTCAGTTCGGCTGTAGCTTGTTGACTAAGTGAACCGTACATCTGTGCTTCGTCGGAAACTTTGTTAAGTGTGAAAGTGGAACAGCGTATCAATGTGAAGTTTCTTACGAAACTCGGAAAATCCGCCACATAAACTCATGGTTTGTTGAAGGAAGTGTAGGGAGATGAATGTTTATCACGCACGCAAGGGTTTGAGTGGTTTCAAAAGTTTAAAGAAGGACGAGAACTGATCGCGGACGACTCGCGTCCTGGAAGGCCTTGCACGTCAAAAACTGAATGAAACATTGCAAATGTCGGTGAATTGATTCGAATTCGGTACCCAAAAGTCAAACTGTCAACCAACATTATTACATTACGGTGCTGGCGACCCTTCGTGAGTGAGTAAGAAGACGACGGCCTGATTTGTGGAAAAGCAAGTCATGGATTATTTATCAGGACAATGCTCTTGCCCACACGCCATTGTCAGTAAAGGCTTTTTTGTCCAAGCATGGGATCCCAGTGTTAGAACATCCATGCTATTCACTGGATCTAGCTCCATGGCACGTTCTTTTCCCCAAAGGTCAAATCAGCACTGAAAGGAACAAGATTTACGACCGTAGAATCTATGAAAACAAAAGCGACGGAGGTCATGAACATGGTTTCAGAAAATGATGTCCAGCACTTCTTCCAGCAATGGAAGGTTCGTATGCAGCTGTATAAAGATAGTGCAGGGAAGTACTTTGGAGGGGATATTGTTCATATTGTACAAAATAACCCATAAAAGATTTTGTAGCATCAGTCCGTTTTTTTTCTAGCCACACCTCATATCTGCCAATGTAATGCGGATTGCAGTCCACTGGGCATTGTATACCACCTGGGTTATCAAGGGGTGAGAGGAAATATCACCTGTGTTTGTTTAGGGCACTGGCTATTTTGGTCATTGGTTTGTGTGCTAGTTTGATTCATACTGTTTCAGGGTCTTGGCAAGGCTGTTGAATGTGGTGTGGTGGTAAGGGAAGGCAATCCATTTCACTTTGTTGTCATTGGTTGGAATGTGATGTTTAGGCTGTCTAACCTGCATCTCTGATTTGCTACACCATGTTGAAAGTTAGTAACTATGTGATGATATCAGAGGGAAAAGTTTTTCCCCATTCTATACAAGGCCACCCTAAAAACAATGCATGCAGTCACATGCTTACATCTACACACACACTGAGAGAAGGAGAGAGAGGAGAGGGGACCTTCTCTGATGACATTTTAGCTGATGTGGGGTGTAGGCCCACACATTCTCGATCTTGGACATTTTGATGGTGATATCATCAGCACCATGCTCCGGCCCCATGTACACCCAGTATTGCCCCCAGGTACCCATTGATTTGAGGCTAGGTGAGCTGCTTTATGCTGGAAAAATTCCGACCTTAGATCACTCACCCCAGGTATAAAACTCAGGTTTTCCATATTGCAGTCGGGCATCTACCAACTAAACCACCATATATTTTAAGTCAATACAAGAAGTAGGTGCCATTTTGTTAAAACTATAAATAGGAGCCCATTATAAGTATTATTTCCGTAAAGTTCAGTTATGTATATTTTGTTATATGTATACTTTATTCAATTATCCCCCCTTCCCCCAAAGTGTCACTACTCATGGAAATGCCTGTAAAAAGGTAAAGTTCCCCGTGCCATGATGGAACATTTTAGGGGATAGGGGATGAGTAGACCCCCACACATTCTCGATCTCTGC
This sequence comes from Lepisma saccharinum, assembly GCF_977018435.1. Taxonomy (NCBI): domain Eukaryota; kingdom Metazoa; phylum Arthropoda; class Insecta; order Zygentoma; family Lepismatidae; genus Lepisma; species Lepisma saccharinum. Next base: position 40,338,361 of record NC_139235.1, on the reverse strand, counting down.
GATTTTGGAGGTGATGTAATCAACAACATGCTTCTCCACCTTCACCCCCCTCCCCCCATGTACCGATAGATTTGTGGCTGGGTGAGCCCCAGAGTTACTGAATGCTGGAACAAGGCCAGAAAAAATCCTATTTTAGATCGCCCACCCTGGGAATCAAACCTGGCTATCCCACATGGCAGTCAGATAACCTGTCAACTAGAATGAGATGTTGAGGAAATTGTGAGAAGGCCACAGATATGTTTGGCAACTGAGTGGTAGAACATTAGCATGGGAATGTCAATGAACCACAGTTTTCATGTAGCTTTAGTTATACTGATATAATAGAGAAGCTGTGTACATTGTAGGAACATTTCTGTTTAAAACTTGAGTGAAAACATACGTAAATGTACGAGGGTAAGTCAATATATGTCGCAAAATGGAAAAGAAAGAAAAGTTGAAGTAGTTACCTGATGAAATTTGTTTTATTTTTGAACGTAATCTCCATGAACATTTAGGCACTTGTCCCAGCATGTCACGAGTCCCTCAAAGCCAGCAATGAAGAAGGTTTGTGGTTGGTGTCATAGCCAGCTGGTAACTTCCCGATGGACCTCCTCCATATCCTGGAACCAGTGACCACCCAGAGATGGGCCGAAGAGATGATAGTCAGATGGTACCAAATCTGGACTGTAGGCTGGATGTTACAGTCGTTCCCAACGTAGGGATCTTATGTGAGCCACTGTGGTATTGGCGTGCCATCCAACAGAAGAACTCCATCTCTCAAAGCACCCGGACATTGGTTCAACCACAATTGAAATGTTGCACCCAGTTGTAAACGGCTCTCCTGGATAAGCATTTGTTACCGTAAACAGGTAACATTTCCTTGTGCACTTGCTCAGCAGATTTGCCCTGCACCCACAGAAATAGAATTACGGCCCGTTGCTCACCACGCATACACTCGACTAACACACCTGCCATCTTACCCACTTGGCACTCGACTGACTCACTGCCACACGAGAATGTGACTACTAGCGCCGTATATGATACACGGTGGTGCTGCCATCTACACCGACACTTGCGGAGAGGATCAGTGCAATGACGGATATTCATAAAACAATTTCACATTGCAGCAATTCGAAGAAATTTCATTTTGCGACTTATATATTGACTTCCCCTTGTAGATAGTGTTTCTTGTATTTTATTCCTGTGTTTTCTTGTTTTCTCTCAGTGTACAGCAGCGTATAAGAAGAGAAGGGTTAGGTAACATGGCTAATAGAATGGACTTTGAGAGGAAAGTAAGAGCAATGATTCGTGACTATGCTGAAAATGATTCTATGTATGATCTGGTGTTTTCAACTGATTTCAGTTCCGAAGAAAGGGCAATAATGCATCAGTAAGTATTTGATATTAAAAATGTACAGTGGAACCCCAATTTTACATTCCGTTGTTTTAAATTTTCCCACTTTATACATTCAATCTTCATGGTCCCAACAAAGCAAAATGCTGAAACATTTACCCTGGTTTTACATTTTCCTGCATTTGAAGTTCTTTCACAATGGTCCACTGAAAAATATAAAATCGTGGTTCCACTGTATATATTTAAAGTAAGTATCATATTGTCTTTGCATGTTAAAGAAATACTGATTTCAGCATGACTACCTTGCTGAATCACATTGGAAGATAATTTGCACAGTAAAGACTTTGATACAGACAGATTGTGTCTTTCAAGTGACGTAAAATATATAATACAAAATTCAATCCCATATTTCTTCCTTCAGACTCTTTAACCGACCATGTTAAGATGTGGACTTTCGATCTCACCATCAAAATTCCCGGGTATGTGTATTCTTAGTGAGTGTCCCTTCACCAATTTTATCTAAATCATTGCTCATCCTCATCACCACAATTTGCCAACAACAGAACAAACACGTCACGTCACCCATTCTTTCTGTTACTGATATATGTATTTTAAACAAATTGTTTTAAAGTATGCCACTGTTTTTCTTCCTTCCTTTTTCTTCCTTCCTTTTTACAAATGTTTTAAGCATTGTGTTTTCATATGTGTTTAAAATATTTCTTAATTTAATAATTTTTCAAACTAAACTGTTATACAGTGAAATTTTACTTCACATTTTTCACATTCTGCATTGAATTTTCTTGTTCCCAATAGAGCCAAATATTTCTGGAGTTTATGTTTTCGTGCATTTTAAGTTTTTCATCTTGGTTCCCTGAAAAATGTAAAATCAAGGTTCTACTGTATTTTGTATTTTATTCTAGCTTTTTGTTTTCCATATATTTGATGGTATTTACCAAAATATATTATTTGTAAGACTGGGTTGTTAGTATTGATGTACAATAGTGTGCTTCTTTTTTAGCTGCATATTTTATTATTTTTAACACATATTGCTATGTTATTTTAACAAAATTATTACATATAAGTAAATTTTCTGTTCAAATCTCTTCTCATAAAAATTACTACTATTTTTTCTGAAAAAATCTATGTTTTTGTAATGGTGCACTAAAAGTAGGTTTTTGAATAAACAAATAAGAATAAGGCAAGCAAGAAATTTTAATTTGTTGTGAACAAACTATATTAAGTACTACAGTAGAAATTGTTTATTAAATACTCTAGGAAATGGGGTTATGTTTTGAACTATTTTCATGTAAAAATCTTCTACAAAAAGTGGCTGTTGTTACAATTTTTGGTGGGTGTTTGTTAGATGGTTATTAGTATCATTACCTGTATTACTAAATTTTATTATAATTGTGATATTTTTAGAAAAAATAGTTCTTTGTTAATTATTAGTCAATGCTTGACAAGTATAACATAATAGCTCACCAATGATACTTAGTTGCTTCCCTCCTCCTAGTCAACAGTCAATTACTGTTGAGTTTTAGTTCTCGTTATAACACATGAAACGCATTTTCTGAAACTTGGTTAAGTGTGTAATTCTAAGTGCGAGTGTGTTTAGCCTTCTTCCAGATATGTTTATGTGTACTAATTGTCCCAATGAAAATGGAGATTCTTGGTCTGGAAAACTCCTAAAAGTCTGGGAATTTTTTTTTAAAAAAATTGTAGACACCCAGATTTCGATGCAAGGGGAATCATGCATTTTCTCTTTTGCTTAGGATTGCACGAAGGTTTAAATTGAAAAGTCGCAGTTATGGAAAGGATGCAGACAGACACTTGGTAGTTGCAAAGAAGATTAATATGGCAAATATGGTAGATAAGCTCCTGAGGGAAGGTGGTTCAAATGAGAGGTACGAGCTCATTCTACCAACTGGTTTGAACAACAGTGTGTAGTTCTATGTGTACAAGGTAAGTGATCCCAAATTAGATTGTTTTAATTTATTTATAGATGATTGAAAGGACTAAACAGGTACCCATACTGATGCCAATGCTAGAAAATTGTAGCAATTGCATTTTTTTTTTTCAAAATATTGATTAATAGTAGTTGAGTATTGCACTCCCAATTATTTGCATTAATTTACCAGAGTTTTGCTTCAGAATATTTAAGAATTATCTGAGAATATCAAAATACCTGTGATGTAATCAAAAAATGAAGTTTTTCACAGAATCTTGGTGCAAAATAATTCTGACCAGTAGACTTGGAAGGCCTTCATGTAAATGCTTGCCTCATCACTCTCTTCACTGACGGATAGTTGCCCTGTGACACAGGCAGGAAAGTACACTTCCAGTCTTCTTGTACCACACAATGATGCTTTTGTAGTCAGGTGGTAATTGTCCATATCCCCCCCCCCCCCACAAATTTCACTGTACAGCCATCAGCAACTGCATCTCGTGATACCATGAAACACATCATTGAGCTTTCTCCTGTGCTGATGCCATTTTCAGTTCCAACAATTGCAATGCTTCATACGTATATGAACTCAGCCTCTACCTAGAACAAGGGGTGGGGGGGGGGGTTATGAATTTATGTTTCTTTTGCCACAACCCATGCAGCTGTAACTGTAACAGTTTCTTTATAATAAACCTTTGTAATGTTGGAAAGACTTTATGACCACCCTGTATTTGTTTTGTTTTTTCTATAGACGTAAAGTCCTGAACCAGCATCAAGGATGTTACAGCATGTTGTAACTCACAATTTTCAAATCCCTGCTTTAGTGTTTATGTAAATTTACTTCTTTTTTTATCTTTTTTACAGGGAACCTCCTGTGGTTTATTTCATCTATGCAAAAACCTTGCATTAACTTCAGACGTCCTTCTTTTCCATTGGTTTTGGTTTTAAAGAAATTGGCTTTGTGGATGCACAAAGTCGTAATAAATTGGTTTGATTCATTCTGCAGTATATTGGACTTAAGTGCTCCAGAAACTTTTGGAAAAACAATATAAATTCTGGTACAATTATTTTAAGATAAAACAGTGTTCATGATAACTTGACAATGACTGCTAAGTGTATTTTATGTATACTTAAAAATAGTACGAGTACTCTATAACTTGTTATGACAATGTGTGCATTTATGCCTAATTATTGTTGCTTTACAAGATATATTTGTATAAATTAGATATAATATATTTTGTGTGAATGACAGTAGATTGTAAAATCTGGTATTTTATATCAGTAGTTCCCAGACTTTTTCATTCCATGACTCCCCTTCCTTCTATAATTCCCATTGCCTCCTCTCCCAGTTCCATTCTATGAATATCAATAAAAAGAATAATACTATAAAAATACTCGTTAAAATCATGTTTTTTGTTGATTTTTTACAAGTATGTTGCCGGCACGTGGTGTAAGAAGTTCTTTGCTGACATACTATAAAAATAGTAGTATCATGGTGTACATTTTAAAAAGAATTATTTATCTTGTAGTCTACGGTTGTTACAAGCATAAAAACAGTTTTTGTTGTGACGTTTCAGGAAAATGCACGCTCCCTTTTTTTTTGTTTGATTAAAGAAATGGTTATATCAAGAGAAATAATTCTACAATGCAAGCAATGCGTACATACAAGAAAAATCATTTTAAAAAATACCGACTAAATTTTGATTACTTTTCAGTAAGTTATAATACTATTTCCTCTATGTGCTTAATCTTTAGCAGACGGCTCCGTGCATGCCTAGATAGCCTCTGACAGCAGGGCCTTTTCAAGCACACGTATTTCAAACTTGCCACAAAGTACTAAAAAAAATTAGCGTAACTGAAGAACTAATTGTTGTAGAGGGATGAAATTGGTTTTGTTTTATTTATTAAAGACAGGGCTATTAGTGGAGGTAAAATTTTTACATTGTGCCTCCCAATAATTGTGTTAAAGAATAAAGAAGAAGAAAATGGAAATTGTACTGAGAATTTTCATAGAATGGTATATTGCAGTAAGGGTTACTATGCTGTTTTTTTTTTTTTTTTTAATATGTATTGTTTCCTTATTTTGTCACCTCTTTCTGTGTAGGAAAACTGGCAAAAAGGAGGAGAGGTTATGCCCCCTCTTTTGGATGTGCTGCAAGATGGTATACACATAGGATGAACTACAAGCTTGAGACAAAACAGTGGCATAGATTCATGTGTCAGAATGCCATCAAAATTAGATGATTAAAATATTATGCAAACACGGTAGAACTCTTGATTGTGTGTGCGTTCACAAAAGATTTTCATTTTAGCCATGAGAGGCAGAAGTGAATTTAAAAGTTAATGCAAACTGGTCTATTATTCTGCCTCCTTTTCTGTCCCGAAGTTATGGTAATTTATGTAGAAATTTGAGATTGAGCACTCCAAGAAGAGGGGTCATGTTTTGAACTTTTTATTATTGTGTAAAAATGTATTACAAGGAGTGCTTATTAGTTTTTTATAACTTTCTTGTTGCAGTTGGTGCGAGATTGTTATATGAAATAATATGTTATAAAATTTTACAATAATTATGTTTTATTTACATCTATAATTCTTATGGATTTTTATGAAAAAATATGTTAGTCATTAGTCAGTTACTTGCACCCCCTCCCTTATCCTCATTTTCCCTGCTGATGTGAAATGAGTATTCTAAAACTTGCTTACGTTGGATTGCATGTTTGAGTGTTAAGTTAAAATAGTGACTTTCTTACACACATGTTCATGTGTATTAATTGCCCTAATGATTTGGTCTGGAAAATGTTAGTTCTTGGTGTGGAAAAGTCAGGGAATTTTGTTTTTACAAACTTGTAGACACCATTATTCTTATCTTTCCTTCTCCTGCATTTTTCTTTCCTTTATGAATCTCTAGTTGTCAGTGATTGTATGCTAGATGTATGCAGAAAGAAATTGCATTGAATTAGTTGAACATGCTCCACCATGTAGAAAAAAAATTACTATGAAAGCGTAATAATACATGTTTTTAAATATATTGTGTGAAAGTCATCATCATCATCCTTCGCCGTTTCCTGCCTCTGGCTGGGTCATCATTGTGTGAAAGTATGATCAAGAAAAGGTAGTGTTTGACGGATGATTTAATGACTAGGTACTTCCAGACTTTAGTAGAATAAGATTTTCTTCAAAGTTTTGATCACATATATGAGTTGATTGTCTTTTATCAAGAAGAGGAAAATAAATGGAAACTTATTTCTGTACTTATCACTAATATTCTTTCCAAATCCACTTCACCATTGTTAGGAATATATAATGTGTTTGTGTATTGCATTGAACAAGACAATAGCTTTTTTCTCCATTGGATGTGACTAATTATTTGGTTTTGTAAATTCTGTTGTAGAGAATCACATAAGTGAAAGAAAAATAATTTAGATTACCAATATGAAATTTAACCTTTACCAATATGGTACCAATATACGTAGTACCAACATAAAACTTAACAATCTGATAAAATTGCAAATATTTCTTTAACATGACTCTGCTCATTCATTCCTGCCTACAGGGGATCCTCTATTTTGTGTTTTTCGGGGAACCAAGGTGAAAAAATGCAACAAAGACGATTAAGATTGAATAAATAATGCAGGAAAATGAAAAATCTAGAAATGTAAAATTGGGGTTTCGCTACATAGAGGTTGGTTACAATTGCTTTTTACAGCATGTACATCTGCAGTGTTCATTCTCTCCACAAAAGGTAAATGCTGGCAGTGAGTCACTGAAATAGATACGTAAAGTAATTTTTCGCAAAAGAGAGACAGAATTATTATATATTTACATACTGTGTTCTTATATCTTTTATTATTAGTAGAACCACATATTTTTAGTAATGATTACAAACGGTGCTTAAAGTGGAAAATGTTAGCTGGGGGATGTTTAGTGGAGCCTTGGAGTTAGTTGAAGGGATGCTCCTATGCTTTAACATGGTGACAATATGTCAGTTGGGGGGAGTGCTTTGCGAAAATGGTTCTATCTGGGGGGATACCACCCCCCACTGATTACAGAAAGAAATAGATAAACGTGGGAATTAATTTTCTCAGGAGACACCATCACAATTATCTGATACTTGCTACCTCCCTTAGGTGCACTACTTAAATTAATATACCACGGCTACAATATCTTCAGGGTAATAGGTTCTTTCCTTTGAGAATGTAAATCAAAAAGCAGATATATGCCAAAGGATATAAGAAATGGGGATCTACACTAGCGTGCAAAAGTCTTTGCCCAAATGTAATTGCCAAAAATGAACCAAATATATCGAAAAATGAGATAAAGTTTATTTGAAATGTTATATTATATCACATTTGAACAAAATAGAAACATAGAGGTTCATTAGTTAACATAAACAACATAACTAAACTGATATTTTGCTCTCATCGATATGACCCCCTTTAGCACGTGTCACAGCTTGACATAACTTCGGCATTCGAGACATTAAATTTTGCAGTGTTTCGTGTCCAATATTTTTCCAGGCATTTTCTAAACACTGCCACACACTTTGAGGATTCGTTGGAGCCATCATACGAACCTTTCAATCCAACTCGTCCCACAGCTTCTCAGTCGGGTTGAGATCGGGTGATTGTGGAGGCCACATCACTTTGAGAATTTTTTGCCTCTCCATTGTTTTTAAATAGTTCGTACACAGTTTGGACGTGTGTTTTGGGTCATTGTCATGTTGAAATATAAATCCCTTTCCAATAGTCTTCGGTCCAGATGGCACTGCATGACGTACTGAGATATTATGGTACTTGTTTTTGTCCATAGTTGACTTTATTTGCACCAAATCTCCAACTTTTCCTCCTCCAAAACCACCCCAGACCGTGACATTACCTCCTCCATGTTTAGTATTGTGACTCAAACAACTGTCAAGCATTCGTTCTCCGACCTTTCTTTGAACGTAGAATCGTCTTTTTGTTCCAAACAATTCAAACTTCGATTCATCAGTCCATAACACTATCTTCCACTGTCTTAATGTCCATGTTTGATGTGTATTAGCCCACTTTAGACGTTTCACTTTATTTTGAGGCCGCAAGAAAGGTTTTCGACAGGATATTCGACCATTTAAACTTACGCTACGCAGTCGCCTCTTAACCGTATCAACCGAAATCGAGGTTTTTCTAATTCTGTTTAGGTCTTCTACAATTGCAGTTGCTGGAAGTCTTTGATTTTGCTTGCTCATGACTATGTTTATCTTCCATTTTTGTTGTGCTTTTGGGCCGTCCAGAATGTTTCTTCGTCATATTTGTCCCTGTTGCTTTCAGACGAGCTAACGTATATGTAACACTTCTCCTTGGAATATTCAAACGTATTGCAATTTTCGCATGAGTATAACTTTCTTCTGATAAAATTTGTATTTTACCACGCAATTCAGTTGAATATTCGTGTCTTTTCTTAATTTTGTGAATATTATATTATTTCACTTGCAATAAGAAAGATATAATTGCAAATCATCTATTATAATTACAAAAATGTACATTAAATGTAAATTAATGTTAAGTATCTATTTAAAATAATAATAATAGAACATATTCGTCAACATACACACCGAAATTTGATATGAAACAAGGAACAAGTGCAACATTCACTATACACATAAGGGTTCAACTCCTCGTCGTCAAGACGTCTGTCTATGTTTTCATATGAAATACGATCGTGTATGCTCCGAATTAAAATGTAGGCTGTTCTAACTTCTTGATATACATCCAAGACATTCCAGAATAGAGTCAAAACTGATATTTATTTGAGTTTCATAACATAAATCACAGATAATGACTTTGGGCAAATACTTTTGCACGCTAGCGTATATTCTGAAAATCTTCACCGTTTACAGAGATGATATCTGAGAAATAGCCGACCCAAACCCCACAAACCCAGCACTCACTTCTTGATACAACTAGCCAACATTGTACTTACCTCCAACAACTTCTGCTTCGGTGACCAACATTACTTGGAGATACGTGGCACAGCTATGGGTACCCACAAGCATGGCCCCCTCTTATGCCAACCTGTTCATGGCCAGGCTGGAACAGGAATTCCTTTACTCCCAGCAACTGAAACCACTCCTCTGGCTAAGATTCATAGATGACATTTTCCTCCTCTGGACACATGGCGAACCCTCCCTCACTACATTCCTAAACCAACTGAACGACTTCACTACCCTCAAATTCACCTGGTTCCACTCCACAAAGACCAAGTGACCTTCCTAGATGTGGACATCCACATTGGGGGAGACCACTTGGAAACTTCCATACACCTCAAACTGACCAACCACCTCCAGTATCTCCACTACTCCAGCTCACAGCCCTACCACACCAAAAAAGCCATCCCATTTTCCCTTGCTCTCAGAGGCCAGTGCCTCAACTCATCCCTCTCATCCCGCCAAAACTAAAACCTACGCCTGCACTAAGCCCTAACCAACCGTGGCTACCCTCTACCCAACAAACAAATCACTAGAGCCACCTCCCACAACCGCACCAAACAACCCAAAACCAACCAACCAACCTCCAGCTCTGATCACCCAATACCACCCCCACATTACGAAAATCAAACATACGCTCCACTCCCTCCTCCCCATCCTGTACAGTGATCCTGACACCAGGGACATCTTTCGGGATAAACCGAGGGTCATCTTCCGTCGCACCCCCCCCCCCCCCCCCCAACCTTCAAAACATCTTGGTCCGAAACACTACCACCACTCCCCCCAGCTCACAGGTGCAAGAAATCTGGGTACAAGACGTGCCCCATACTCATCACCTTCCCCACCCTCCTGATCCCCACAGCTACAGGTGAGTTCACCCTTCACCCCAAGGGTACCTGCCACTCATCCAACCTGATTTACACCCTCATCTGCCAAATCTGCAGCAACTTCTACCTGGGCGAAACCTCCACCCCCTTGAATCTAAGGATCAATAATCACCTTTCCTCCACCAAAAACTCTGATTTCACAGTTGCCATCCACACCAACAGCCATAATACCACCTTCAACAACTGTTTCCGTGTTGCCATAATCCCATCTCCGATTTCACAGTTGCCATCAACACCAACAGCCATAACACCACCTTCAATAACTGCTTCTGTGTTGCCATCATCCACCTTTTACCCCCCCGCTCTGACACATCTTTCCGCAGGCGATGGGAAAGGGCCTATATAGCAGGCATGCACGCCACTATACCCCCCGGACTCAACCTAGCCAACCAGTAACTCTTTCCTCTCCTCCCCGAAGCTACCCACCCACCGTACAGTAAACACTGGCTAAAGTATTTCGTGTTTCCTTTCAACTGTTTCTGGCAACACTGACCGTAGAGACGCTACGGTCAGTATTCTGTGCCTCTACTCACAGCGCCGTCGATCTTTTATCTACCTTCTTGAAAATGCGACTCAGATCGCGAAATATTGAATTATTTCTATTCGTGTGGTAAGTGTTTACTGTCTCCTTCATTATTTGTATTTATCCGCCCTTCTGGCACCATTTCTAACCCTATTCCTGTATATTCCGGTTCCGTCTATTTCTCCTCACACCGATGATGCTATGAAATTAGCGAAAATTTTGAATTTTCCTACTGTCCGGTGAGTGTTTCCTTTTACCTTATTTGATTTTTACTTAGCCCTTTTGGCCCTCCTTGCTTTTATCCATTATATATATATATATATATACTGCAGGTGAGTTCACCCTTCACCCCAAGGGCACCTGCCACTCATCCAACCTGATTTAAGCCCTCATCTGCCAAATCATCTATACAGAGATTAGATTCTTCTTTAATGGAAGAAAAATTGGCTTCTTCTTTCTTCTTTTATGAATCTGGTTGCGTTCTTCTTTCTTCTATATCAATCTTAGTTTGACTTCTTCTATCTCTTCTGAAGAATGGATCATCTACTTCTTATTTCTTTTTACGGCAATCATCTATTTCTTCTATCTATACTGAAGAATGGATCATCTACTTCTTATTTCTTCTATTTACAGCTATCGTCTATTTCTTCTATTTACAGACTACTTTCCCTTTAGTACAGTTGGCCGCGGTGGCTCAGTCGGTAACGTGTCTGAGTACCATACTAAAGGTCCCGGGTTCAATCCCCGGCTGGTTCAAATCCGGGAACTTTTCTAACGATGGAAGCGGCCCCAGCGCCCACCCAGCGTCGAATAACATGGGTACCTGGGGGGTAAAGTTGGTCAGGGGCGTGATGCTGATCACATCACCCCCACTCATGACCGGATCAAGAAATTGTGGGGCGTTACCCCCACACCCCCTATACACCTTCATGGCGTGGTGCTAAGCACAGGGGAACACTTTACCTTTACCTTTTTTTCCCTTTAGGACAGGGTATACTTCGTTCCCTTTCTTCTTGGATCCTCGTCATTACTTCCTTGATTACCAGCAGATGTTTCCTTCTTTCCGTCTGGTATCTTGATAGAAGCTAATTTGAAATCTTTCTCTCTTCGAGAAACGTCGTATTTCAGACCCAACAGGGCATTGCTTACAACTGGCGGTTGTATCGTTTCTCCTCCCTCTCGTCGTCTCCTTTCCATCACATATTGTCCGACCTTTTTCCTGCACGCTTACCTCTTTTCTTAGGCATCGAGACCTGAACAAAAGCTCAAATATATTCATGGGTGACAAATCTGGATATAGCACCGCCTCCTATATCAATCCAAAAAAGGGACAACCCAGGATTGCTAAAGAAAAGTGCTACCTGTGGCCCAGTGCATCTAAAATAGCTAGCGCAACCGTAGTGCTTTGGGGCGGCTAAAGATAACTATAGCGCCACCAAAGACAAATCAACCCAAAATCTAGCGATATACTCCTCACCAGAGGTAACCGAAGGAACAAATTTGATCATGAGATCGAAAGACACGGTTTTGAAATGACATCCCGACTTACTTACTTTGCTATACGTTCAATCTATGTGTATATTATTAATCATTGTAATTTCTCTTTCAATTTATGTTTCCTATCCTTTGTATATCATATTTTAATCCATACTCATTTATCTTTCGTTTGTTTTAATCAATACAATCACCTTTTGTCTCCTCCGATTTCATTAATCAACTTTCTTTCCACCTTTCTGGGGTGCTGCCATCTGTTGTCACTTCCGCTAACTAGTTCCTTCCATATTAATGATTGGGTTTGGCTGACTAGACACGTAACACAATATCCCCCTCCTCGGGATGAAATTTTTTTCTATTTTAAAAATCATTTTGTAATTAGAAAAATTTTTCGTTCTTGTTATCCCTTCTGAGTCTTCTCACAGGTTCATTTTTCTATTTCTGATGCTTCCTTTCCTTTCTCCTGTACAATTGTACCTTCTGACATTATCCAGATTCTCTCTTCTTTCTATCTTTGTTTCTACATGTCTTATCAGCACAGTATTTCGAAATATATTCATGACTTTATATAGGGTCCCTCTTATATTAAATAATTTTTTAATCGCTCTTTCCGAGGCTTTACTTACTGGATGTGTCCTGCAGAATACTAAATTTCTTTTCTTTATTCTTATCTTCATGCCATTCTCATTTTCCTTCCCCTTCTTTTTTGTTCTCTTAACGTACATGCTTATTAATACGTCCTTAATCTCGTCTTTTGTTACTGCATCTTGGGGCCAATCAAAATCTTGAAATACCAGGTAACCAAGAAAGTTCATGCGGTTTTAGTACAAAGAAGTAAAGGTCCAAAACAAATGTGTTTACCTTATATTTATTCTGCAAAATATCCACATCCGCTTCTACAACCTTCTCCCATCTTTGTACAAGACTGTAGATGCCATGTTTGAAAAAGTCTTTGTGTAGGGCCGCAAAAAATTGCACCACCGCGTTTTCAACCTCCTCGCGAGTTTGGAAATGTCGATTGCGCATATGGTTGTCCATAGACAAAAAAAGATGGTAGTCTGATGGAGCGATGTCGGGTGAATACGCTGGGTGTGGCAGAAGTTCCCAGCCGAGAGAAGAAATCACCTCCAGGGTCATCTTTGCTGTATGCGGTTTAGCGTTGTCTTGGTGGAAAAGAACACGCTTCCTATTCACTAATGCAGGTTGTTTTTTTGCAAGCTGTTCGGCCACTCTTTGCAATTGCGCGGAGTACACCTCTTTGTTGATGGTTTTACCACTTTCCAAGAACTCATAATGCACAATCCCAGCCATAGTCCACCAGACACACAGCAGCACCTTCCGCTGATGAAGAGCAGGTTTTGCAGTTAAAGGTATGGTGTCATTTGACGATTGCCAATGGTATGAGCGTTTCTTGTTATCGTTCATTACCCACTTTTCATCACACATCAAAATGTGGTCCAAAATTGGACAGTTGTTGTTCCTAGTGAGCAAGGAAGCGCAAATGGTCAGTCGTTGGAGACGGTTCGCAGCAGTCAGCTCATGCGGGACCCACTTACTCAGTTTCCATGATTTGCCAAGCTCATGCAAGTGCACACGAATTGTTTCAGCACTTACCGCAAATCGTTGAGCGAGTTCTTGACACGTTTGACTTGAATCCTCTTCAATTGCTGCCTTCAGTTGGTCCACATCGAGAGATTTCGGTCTGCCCAATCGAGGTTTGTCTGCCAGTGTCTCATCGCCACTCGAGAAGGTCTGAAACCACTTTTGCGCTGTCCGTTCACTAATTGTACCTTCTCCAAACGCTGCACATATTTTTCTTGCTGCTTCCGCTCCTTTTGTGCCCAACTTGTACTCATACAGTAAACATGCCCTGATTACTGCATTCGACACAGCCATGGTCACTGCGAATACTTGCTCCCGAACTATCGACTGCGACCTGTTATCTACGTTAGCCGACGTGCCAAGGAATGAGCTTTCCGCCAATCACACATACATGTACCCCTGGCTTCTGAACTGCGTACTACCCCACGAAAACTACGGGCAGTTGTAAAAACCGCATGAACTTTCTTGGTTACCTGGTATATTAGGTTCTTCCATGTGCCCTAAAGATAGCTCAGCTGCACTCCTTCTCGATTCGTCCGATATCGAGTTATTGATCAGTCTTATAGCCATATTTACCACTATGGACCACTTTGTATGATTATCGTGGCCAAACATTCTCAAAATCCTCACTATTTCACCATTGTACCTCTCTATAGGGTTTGAGCTCAAATGGTACTTGGTTACATTAACCATTCTTCCTTTAAACTTTACATATTCTTTGAAGTACTCGGACAGGAATTGCGTACCGTTGTCAGTCAGAATCTTACGAGGAATTCTATAATGTTTATTAAAGCCTTCTTCAAAACACTTTACTATTTCCTTCGCCGTGGCCTTCCTGAGATTATAACATATGATAAACTTGCTACAGATGTCCACACATGTTAAGATATAAGTAAATCCTCGTGATTTAGGTAGCGGTTCGATTAAGTATGGATATCAGGTCTAAAGGTTTCTTAGCTTTTACATGTAACTACTCCTTTTTGGTTCCTGTATCGCTTGCAAAGGGGCCCTACTTAAACCGTCTGCAATCTTATTATCTTCTCCTTTGATATCTGCTATTTCGAAACTGTACTCTTGAAGAAGTAATGCCCAGCGAGTCAATCGCGGATTTCATTGTCTTGCTGAATTCAACCAGACTAAGCTCTTATGGTCACAGAAAATTTAAAATTTTCTTCCCTTTAGATACACTGAAAACTTTTCAATGTTGAATATAATGGCCAAACATTCCAATTCACTAATAGTGTATGCCCTTTCAAATGCTTTCAACGGGCGACTTGTATATTGGATGACAATATCTTCTCCATTATTGGTTTTTTGGAAGAGTTAGGCTCCTAAACCTATGTTCAAAGCATTGGTTCCTATAGCAAAAGGTCTCTTGAAATCCGGTTGACCTATGGCAGGACTGGACGTCAAGTCTTCCTTTAAAATGTTAAAATCCTTTTCTTCCTCTTTCTCCCATTTCCATTTTACACTCTTCCTTAGTAATTCATAAAGAGACTTTGCCTTTAAGTCAAAGTTCCTGATAAATTTGCTCCTCTAATTGCAAATTCCTAAAAATCTCTGCAATTGTTTTCGTGTTGCAGGTTTGGAAAAACATCTTATAGCTTCATTCTTATCTTCGCAGAGTTTTATATTCCCTCCAGATACTATATGTCCAAGGAACTTGATCTCTCTCTTGGCAAACGAGCACTTTTCTAACTTCACCGTAAGTCCAGCTTCTTCCAATTTGCATAAGACCCAATCTATCTAATTTATGTGATCTACCCAGTCTTGTGAGTGTATGCACATATCATCCACATATATTGCCAACCAGGACCGTGTCTCCAGTCCAGATACAAATGAATTCAGTCCATACGGTAGCCAGAGACCTGCACAAGACCCAGAAAAAACCTGTGCGAGGAGGCACCCCTACAATAATAATCAACACACACGTCAAGCCCAGGTGTTCGACATCGGGCAAGCGAGCTTCACATCACAGTTGTGCACAGGCATCAATGCCTGCCAGGTTTTTCTATTACCCGGGTCTTAAGGCTCGATGTAGTTCTGGCAGGTAGACGTGAGCACTACTGTCAGTGTTGCCAATGGCCATTATATTTCACTACGCATGGAAATATATAGCATCAGCCCTATGGATGCTGGATGGATCAAATTTGGAGGGATGCATGACAAATGAACACTCTTTGAGGATGTGTAATGCCCATGCTCCATTCATTTTTTGGGGGGGGGGGGGCAACTGAAATTATGGCATTCGGTAATTTTGTGTAATTTCAGAAAATTTTAAATTTTGGGTCTTTTCCCCTGGATCCCCCTAAACCCTTAATTGTCGCATGTTGCTTAAAGAGTTGCACTATACTATACTCATTGTTACATGTAAAATTAAATTTTTCAAAAAAATGCAGTGGTTTTGAAGTTATAGCGATTTTTATAAATCTATCCCATTAATAATCGTAACAATTGATAAAAGAAGGAGAAGAAGGTAAAGTGCTCCCCTGTGCATAGCACCACGCCATGAAGGCGTATAGGGGGTGTGGGGGTAACGCCCCACACTTTCTTGATCCGGTCGTGAGTGGGGGGTGATGTGATCAGCATCACGCCCCTGACCGCCTTTACCCCCCAGGGTTTCTCCCAGGTACCCATGTTATTCGACGCTGGGTGGGCGCCGGGGCCGCTTCCATCGTTAGAAAAGTTCCCGGATTTGAACCGGCCGGGGATCGAACCCGGGACCTTTAGCATGGTAGTCAGACGCGTTACCGACTGAGCCACCGCATATTGTTTTTTTAATTTGAGTATGTATACTAATGAATAAAAAAGGACAGCTGAAATATTGTGTGTAGTTTTCAAGAAATGGTGTGTTAATTGCTGCCACACTGTGCTGGTTGAAATAGCGACCATACATCCTCAACGAAAATTCTGGCATGGTCGAAATATAAGGATAAAAAATGAAATATGCATTTCCTGCAGCAAAAAAAAAAAAATGCCTGTTGATTTTGACAATGTGCTGTTACCTTTTTGTTGTTTTAAAATCATAACAGAGCTTTCTTTTCATAACATATCTAATGTGCCCGACCCTGTGGCCGAGTGGTTAGTACATCGCGCTGCGACGCCAAGGGTCCCGGGTTCGAATCCCGGTCGGGCTTGGTTGTTTGTGAATGTCAGTTCATCAATTTCATGATTTCATCACTCATCCCCATCTTCGCAAATTAGCCATGAGGCACAAAACGCGAAGTAAAATAAAACAAATCAATCATATCTAATGTTTCTTCAGGAAGTCTGCAATTTGCTTTCTTGCACACTGAAGTCAATATTTAAATAATGTCAGTATAAAATTTGGGAGGGAGAAGTTTTAATGTGTTAGATGGCCTACCAGGAAAAAAAAAGAGAAATTGTCACTGTGTAGTAGGGAGAAGGTTCATGGGAAAGCTGAATACGATTTGAATTTTACCTCAATAGCATCGTGGACAATGCTGAAGGATGAATGGGTTTACACTCACATTGTTCATCACATCAACAGTGTATCCAGGATTTTCATAGAATGGTGTATGACAGTAAGGGTTACTATGCTGTTTTTAAAATATGTGTTGACTTGTTATTTTGTCACCTCTTTCTACATTTGACACCTTTTTTTTGTGTGTAGGAAAAGTAAGTAAATGGAGGAGAGGTTATGTATGCCCCCTCTCTTGGATGTATTGCAAGAGTGATATTATACACATAGGATGAGCTACAACCTTTGGATGAAATTGTAGCATAGATTGCCAGAATGCCCCCAAAATTAGATGATTCAAATGTTATGCAAACATAGTAGAACTCTTTGTGTGTGTATGTGTGTGCGTGCACATGCGTTCACAAAGGATTTTCATTTTAGCCATGAGTGACGGACCCTACAGTATACAATTTCTAAGTGAATGTAAATGTTAATGCAAACTGTTCTATTATATCCTTTTCTGCCCTTAGCTGGTCAGCTTACATAACTCATAATATCTACTAGCTTGGAAATCCTAGAAAATTCATGGAATTTTGCTCTTTGTGGCAAAATCAACATTTTTGTAGCAGGTCTGTGGTTTGGATTCTGCAAATATTTTTATTCTTAATTCGAAATGGTTTAGACATTTTAATTATTTATTTATTTATTTATTGAAATTTCCAGTACAGCGGAAGCCATTTTAAACCAGAAAGAAACAACAGTAAATATGTATAACAAGAAGGTAGAGAATTTACATTTGAAATGTGTTGTAGGTAGTGTTTCAGTGTGATGCACTAAATACTAATATACCGGTAATTTATATAGAAATTTGAGATTGAACACTCCAGGAAGAGGAATTATGTTTTGTACTTTTTATCATGTAAAAAATCTACAAGAAGTGGCAACTTTATTGTTTGCAATTTTTTGGTAGTATCAGACATCTGAAGTAATAATTATAAAATTTTACAATAATTGTTTTATTACATCTATAATTCTTATGGATTTTTATGAAAATATATTTGTTAATCGTTAGTCAATTACTTGCACCCACTCCCCCAATTCTAAAACTTGCTTATGTTAGATGGATCCCAAATTGGAGTGTTTAGCTAAAATAGAGTGACTTTCTTACACACATGTTCATTTATATTAATTGCCATAATGATTTGGTCTGGAAAATGTTGTTTCTTGGTGTGGAAAAGTCAGGGAATTTCATTTTTACGAGATTGTAGACATCCTGATTATTATAAACATTTTACTTGTCTTTCCTTCTCTCACATTTTACTCTCCTTTATAAATCTTTAGTTCTTAGTGATTGTGTGCTAAATAGGAACGTATTGTATGTGGGTTGTAAATAAAGTAATGGCAACACTGTCAGGAAAAGGTGATAACACCGTGCATGTGCTATCAGGTAGTGAGTAATGTCAGATGGGGCCCATGTCAGTGTGTGGAGTGCCAAAAGTGGTCGGTGCATCGAGTGCTGTTGTGTATGTACGAGGTTGAAATGAACACCATTTTGTGTACTGCCCTAAAACATGTTTTCCAAGTTGAGAGAGCGATTTTGGATCAAAATCCAGGTGGCCCATGGCAAAAATTGAGGAGAATGTCATCAAGACTTGCATGAAGTCTGTAGCAACAATACCTAGCCGTATCTGATGGTTGTACAATTGTGACAATCAGGGGAACCCAACATGGTTCAATTTTCCTCATGTTGAGGTTGTTCTCACTGACGCATCACAACTTCCTAAAGAAATACAATATTCAGATACGGCTAGGTATTGTTGCCACAGGTTTAGTGCAAGTCTTGATCACATTCTCGTTCATTTTTGCCACGGGCAAACCTAGATTTTAATCCACAATCACTGTCTATCTTTGTAAACATGTTTTCGGCCAATGAACAAAATGGTGTTAATTTCAATCTCGTACATACACAACATCCCTCGCTGCACCGACCTCTTTTGGCACTCCACACATCGACCTGGGTCCCAAATGACATTTCTCACTGCCTGATAGCACATGCACGGTGTTATTACCTTTTCCTGCCAGTGTTCCCACTACTTTATTTACAACCCACGTATGCAGAGAGAAATTGCATTGAATTACCATGTAGAAAAATTACTGTGAAAACCTAATAATACATGTTTTGAAATATGGTGTGTGCAAGTAAAATGAAGAAAATGTAGTGTTTGACAGATGATTTAATGACTAGTTATTTCCAGGCTTTAGTAGAATATGATATGCCACAAAGTTTGGATTGGCCCTTTTTTTTTTACTGCTAAGAGAAAGAGGTTAGGGAGGTTTCACATATATGAATTGGTTGTTTTTATCAACAAAAAAAAATAAATGGAAACTTATTTCTGTACTTATCACCAATATTCTTTCCAAGTCCACATCACCATTGTTAGGAATGCATGGACGTCTGCAGGATTTTTTCCAGGGAGGGGCAAGCAAGGTATTTTTTTCCAGGGGGAGCAAACGAGGCAAATTTTCCTCCATAATAGTATTATCCCCACAAAAAAACATTGCTTCAGTTTGAAGATATGAATCATGTTCCTGCAATGCCCTTGCAATAATTAACATAAATTACTGTGACTGAAATGAAATTCTATGTGTGAAATATTTACTTTTTGGTTGACTTATTTTCCATGGGGAGGGGTATGCCCCCCCTTGACCCCTCTTCCGGACATCCATGGGAATATGTAATGTGTTTGTGTATTGCAGTTGAACAAGACAAGAGCCTTTTTCTCCATTCTATTTGACTAATTATTTTGTCTTGTAAATTCTGTTGTAGAGAATCACATAAGTGAAAGAAAAATATTGAGAATGACCAATATGAAATTTTTATAAGACGTAAGCGAGTTACTAAAGATATATCCACGATATCTTATATTATTAACCGCGTTGTTTATTCCCCTTAACATGAATGAAATTTTTACCTACCAATATGATACCAATATAAAATTTAACAATAACTAATATTCTACCTAACTGATACAAAATTACAAATATTTCCAGAACACGAATGTGCTCACTTATTCATTCTTTCCTGCTGGAACCTCTATTTTTATGATTTTAGGGTGAAAATTCAAAATCAGGGAAAATTTGATAATATTTTGCTATGATGGAACCATTATGATTGAATTTATAATACAGGAAAATGGAAAATTGGGGTTTCACTGCATATAGGTCAGTTACAAACTGTTTTTACTGCATGTATATCTGCAGTGTTCTCTCCACAAAAGTTGAATGGTGAGAGTGAGTTACTAAAACAGAAAGATAAAGTAATTTTTCACAAATTTATATATTTAAATACTGTGTTCTTACATCTTTTATTACTAGTAGAGCCACATATTCATGGTGAGTAAATGATCAAGATTTCAGTACAACACCAAGCTCATTTCAGCATCAAAAGCACTATGGCATTTTTGTGTTAAAATGGTGAACATAATCCTAAATTTGATTTAAAAATTATACTTATTACACAAAATAAAAATTTCCTTTCGAACAGCACATTTATGTTAGTTAACAGAGAATTAAGTTGATTCCTGTGTAAAGGAGGTCCATTTTTGCTTCTCAAATATTCGCAGCAGAATTAATCGATTTTCCATTTTGCATAATTTATGGGATGATTCAGAAAATGCTACGTCAGTAAATAAACTAAAACATGACAAGAACATATCTGGCACCTTTCAAGAAATGTTTTTCCACATTTCATGTTTCTGTCAAAAACAAAATGTACATGTCTCTAATTATTACTAGCTTACGTAACGTTTTCAGATATGATTTAATCAGCAAAAGAAATGAGCTACAAAAAAGGAAAAGGATCATGGACATATTGGAAGAATATGAATCTCAATTCTTTCAGAAACCATATGTGGTATTCATTAAAACATCGTAAAGAAATCATTAAATGGCAAAATGTATGCATGCATTTTGTTTACACTAGGGCTGAGCCAATACCATTTTGAACTGATTCCCACCGATACGTTACTTGAAAATTGTAACAATTAAATGTTCAAAATGTTGATTAATATTAGTGGGTGAGTATTCCACTCCAATTAAAAGCATTAATTCACAAGTTTCTGTGAATGACTTGCAGTCCATCAGCATTCTGGCGGTGCTTTCAAAAGCCATCGAAAAAATTGCAAATGATCAAATTCTAAAGCATGTTGACAAATTTGATATCCGTCCCTGGCAGCAATCCAGTTTTTGCCCTCAGCATATCACACAAACGGCGCTCTTAAAAGTAACTGACGACATTTTAACTCGATCGATCAATCTAATGTAACTCGACATTAGTAAGGCCTTTGACACTACTGCATAAGCTCCTTCTGGCCAAGCTTAATTATAAATTTTTGCCGGTGGCAATTAAGTGGTTTGAAACTTATCTTAGCGGAAGAAAATAGTGGGTTAAGACAGGCAACCTATCTTCTTCACTTCACGTGCGAGCTGGGGTGCCTCAGGGCTCGATCCTTAGTCTGCTGCTATTCACGTTTCAGCTGCTGATTTAGTCGCATCAGTGAAAATATGAAACATTCACTGTTATGTCAACTACACACAATTATATATATCCACACACTTACGAGGGTCACTATTTATATTTTGAGCCTAACAATGAAAAAACAGGAATTTGGCATTGAAAACTGCTTTATTGTTTTTCGAAGTATTCTCCTTTATGGTCAATACACTTTTGCATTTGTTCGAACCATTTGTCAAAGCAGATTTTCCAATCTTCTTGAGACACCTCCATAATATGGTTTTTGAACGCATCAACGGCGTATTCCGCCGACGAAAATCGTCCACGCAATTTATTCTTGACATTCGGGAACAAGAAGAAGTCATTGGGTGCCAAATCAGGAATGTACGGTGGATGACCCATCAATTCGATTTTTTGACTGTTCAGAAAGTCGGTTGTTAGACGAGATGTGTGACAGCTGGCATTGTCTTGATGAAGAATGATCCGACGGCGTTTGTTTGTTTTCCGTATTTGACCGAAGACCTCTGGCAAACAAATTGTTGTGTACCATTCAGAGTTGACCGTTCTACGTTCCTCTAAAGGCACAGTTGCCACATGACCAGTTTTCCCGAAAAAGCAGGCAACCATTTGTTTCGATGTGCTTCGAGCGCGAACAACTTTTGTTGGATTGGGTTCATCTTGAAACACCCATACAGTCGACTGCTGTTTACGTTCTGGCTCATATGCATATATCCATGATTCATCACCTGTTACAATCTTATATACGTCTTTTGAAGCACCACGATTGTATTTATTGAGCATTTGTTTGCACCGATTGACGCGAGCGTCTTTTTGAGTTTTTGTCAAATTGTGTGGGATCCAACGAGAACATACCTTTCTCACAGCTAAATGATCCTGTAATATTTTATATATGCTGGTGTAACTAATGCCTATGGTTGCCTCAATCTCACAGTATGTCACATGACGATCTTGCAGTATTAGGTTTTGCACAGCATCAATGTTTTCTTGAACAACAACTGATTTTGGACGACCTTCGCGAATCTCGTCAGTGAGCGAAAGGCGGCCACGATTAAATTCGTTATACCAGCGTTTCATAGTGGCAAAGGATGGGGCTTCATCGCCAAATGTGGAAGTAAGTTGATCAATGCACTCTTGTCTTGACAATCCATGTCGAAAATCGTAAAGCATCATCGCACGAAAATGTTCACGAGTTAATTTCATTTTTTTGTTGTCGTGCAATCTCTAAGGCAACATAAAGAACAAAAATGAAGCTATTGACAAAACATTTGAAGTACGTTATGGTCAATAATGCCAGACGATTCCGTGCAAACGTCAAATCGTGCCTAACTTCAATCAGTGTTGCCAAGGCTCAAAATATAAATAGTGACCCTCGTACTAATTTTAAAAATTAAGGATGCTTTTGTTAGCCTCCTAGGACCTGAGCAACAAAGTATGTATTGAAGAGTATCTTGATGATTGGGCAAATGTAAATTACGATTTAGCAAAATAGTTCTGGACTTTTTACGGCATGGAAAACTTGTCGATCCTGCCTCAAGTTTTATTCTGCCACCGAAAGTTAAGTTTGATTCTGCCCCCCGAAAGTAAAGTCCCAAGTTTGATACTGCCCCCTTATAGTCCCAAGTTTGATCCTGCCCCCAAGTTTGATTCTGCCCCTGCTCCCAAAGTTAAGTCCCAAGTTCGATTTTGCCCCTCCAAAGTTAGGCTCTAAGTTACGCCCATGCATGTTCCCCAGAATGCCATGGAACATTTTTGTGGAGTCTAATTATCCTGAAAATTCTGCAAAATTTTAAGTTTTTTCATTTATCTTACACCAGCATTGTTGGGGGGGGGGGGAATCTATTTTGTGTTTACATACCTGGTACTTTAATATTTCTTATATTATTCTCAAATATTTTAAAACAAGGTGATGCTTATAATGGGGGTAAAATACACACACAATAATATTAAACTATATTTTGAAGAACTTGGTGTGAATCGAAAAGAGTATCACTAAATTTTTTGGTAATTTTACCAATAAATTAGTGTGTTGACGAACACCATCCTAATAAATGCACACACACCTACCTACCTATTCTAAATTCTTTGTACAAGTATAATAGAATACGTATGTACCAACATGTATATAAGTGCTTGTATATCCAGTTCGTCTGCTGCATTCGCTGAGTTTAAGTTGTTGTTGTAGCGGGAGCCAAATGTGATGCGCCTGACCGCTGTCGAATTTCAGATCATGTGGAAAGTGCATAATTGCATGTGTCTCCTTGATTTTGGAGTCAATCAGTGTGTGCAATGTATGCCTGACTGAACCTTTTTTGATATTGTGTTTGTCAAACTTAAGGAGCTTTACTAGTCCAACAGTTGGTTTGGATTTTTTGTATCACATAAGCACTGTCGTATATGTTCATTGATGGTTCTGATTGGTCTGCAAATGTAATGCAAATTGCACTCACACTGGGCATCATATACTCCTGGGTTGTCAAGGGGTGAGAGGAAATATTGTTTCTGTTTGTTTAGGACACTAGCTATTTTGGTCACTGGTTTGTGTACTATAGCTCTTTTCAGTTCTCTAGAAGCTGGCAGGTGAAGTGGGGAGCGGGGAACATAATAATAAATTAATACTAATAATACTCATACTAATTATAATACTAATGATGAGTGGCGCAGGAACGTTTTTCATTTGGGGGGTACAAAATTCAGCCTCCCATATGTGTCCAATCAAGTGTCGCAATAATAATAATTAGGATAATTATATTTAATTAAATTATTATATTATTTAATTAAATATGTACATTAATTAATATTGTATTGTTATTATTACATGAATAGGTAAAAGATAGTAAAAGAATAGAAATATAACCTCAAGTATTCATTATCTAGCGTACGTGTAGTTAAGATCGCCAAGATTTGCACAAAAACAACTGCCCTGTCAAGGAATTTAATGTCAGATAGAAAAATAATTGAATATTGTGACGGTCCTGTGAATCCACACAATATGATTATATGTTTATTGAAATTATTAATTTCATATTATAAAAATCACTTTATATTAACGTTTAAAAATATGTATAATTATTACTTTGTACAACGTTAATTATGTTTTATGTTATTTATTGCACTATACGCTGTATAAACGAGATATTTGGAATACTAATGTTGCTATAGCAACAAGAATCAATAGTCATTATGTGGTAATGTGTGTGACTAAAAATGGAAATATAGGTAATAGTGAACTGCATATTGCTCAGTTATTTCACTAATAGAATAGACCCATAGAAGTTGTATCTTCACCTTCGCGTTTTAGTTTCAAATATATATGAACGAAATGTAATCGTGCAAATGATTGACTTGTGAATGTCACAGTATAATTGGTGGTCCAGTATTGTGGAACGTTATCAGCACGATCTTGAGTGATGTGTTTTGCGTAAGTGTTAACTTACACCATTGTTCTCGTGAATCTAGTTTGTACATAAATTTATATTATGTACGCATCAAGTAATCCTTATAATCTGAGATCCAAAACAAGTCTTACAGCTAGATCTATCAATTGTGGTGATGAACCTGAAGAATCACAAAATGAGAATGGTGCCATGAATATGGTGAAGTGCTGCAAAGACCCCGATAAGGAAAGGTTGGTAGCTTGTGAAAATTGTGGCCATTGGTATCATTTACAATGTTTGGGTTTGTCCGATAAGCATTGGGAGTTATACCAGTTAAATGAAAATTATTTCTGTACAGATTGTGATCCATCTTATGATCCGTTCAGTATTGAAGCTTTTGTGCAATGGAAAATAAGTCAAGAAAATGTTCAAGAAATTGACATTCGTCCTTCTGTGTTGGCAGAGACGTCAACGGGGCAAAGTAATGTTCCTTTTCAAATGTTTGATCTGCTGGCAGAGTTAAGAAAAATGAGCAAGTCACAACAGATGGAATTTACAAAAATTAGGGAAACTCAAGATTCTATGAGGCAAACTCAAGAGTCTCAACAGCTTGAGTTTACAAAAATGAGGCAAACTCAAGAGTCTCAACAGCTTGAGTTTACAAAAATGAGGCAAACTCAAGAATCTCAACAGCTTGAGTTTACAAAAATCAGGGAATCTCAACAGGAAATTCAAAATTCACAGCAACTACTCAAGCTTGACTTCCACGAATTGAGTACATCGTTACGAAGGGAATTAGCTGAAGTTGCCGAGTCCTGCAAATTAGCAACACGTTCATTACATCAGGAAATGGAAAGAGAAGTGCAAGGACTAACAGAGAAAATCGAGGAAGTCAACACTACTTGTACAGAGAATTCTGATAAACTTGCTGGATTGACTGATCAGATTACAGAATGCCAGAACAATGTTTCAGGGTTGTCTCGGCAAGTTCAAAGACTTGAAGTCGTTGTGAGCAAGGACGAAGTAACTAAGCGCGTGGAAGCATGTGAGGAAAATATTGCTAAGTTGACATCTAATATTTTGACTAATGTTGAATCAAGTAATCCTGTACAAGTTTACAGTTCTCATGTGAATAGTAACTGTCAACCTGGTATTCCTGCATGGAACCTAACCTCTCCTAAATCATCTGATTCTTCAGCGTGTGATGTTTCTGATGATGACCACAATCGCATTGCTTCACAAAGACACAAACGTTCTAGAAATAATCGAGTGAGAACTAGTAATACTAACAAGTTATGTCAATCAACCCGTTCCTTATATTCTGATGGTTCTGGTCAGGAAAGAAAGAGGCAAGTAAACCAAAAGTCAGCAAATCCGCAGAATCATCGATGTGATTATCCTGACAATTGTATGCGTTCGCTTACTCAAGAACCTCGACGGTTGGTAAGATTGAATGAACTTACTGTTCTTCCTAAATATTCTGGAGATCCTGAAAAATCAAGTCCACGTAAGTTTATTAAAACTTTAACGTCCTACTTAGACTTACTGCAAGTTCCTGACATGCAAAGGCTTGAATGTATTACTAATTGTTTTCAAGGACCTGCAGAAGGGTGGTATAATACTCATGTCGATTCGTTTACATCGTACAAACAGTTTGTTGACGAATTTCTGAATCACTACACGTCTTATTCGTTAACTCAGGCTCAATTATCTGAACTTAGAAGTCGTAAATATGATCCTAAATCGACGAGTAGTATGGAAGTTTTTGCTATTCGTACGCATTCAGCATATTATAATTTAGTTGATCGTCCGAATGATGCAGAAGTTATTGATATTTTAATCAATCAGTTGCCCACATCTATTGCACAAACAATATTAGCTGCTAGATTAGTTAAAATGGATGATGTAATTGTGTTACTAAAGAGGTTGGATTTAGTGAATTCAAGATCAAACAAGAGTTTTAATGTTCATGATAATGTACGTGAAAAAAATTTCCGACATGATGGGAATAATTCTAAAAGTTTTACCGACAATAATAGTGCAAGGGCAAAACTGAGAGTTCAGAGTGTTGCTAAAAGTTCATCGTTTGTGAACGATGATGAACCTAATGGAAATCAAGGTTCAAGACGTAGCGTAAGACCTAATGATACTGTTCATTTTGTTTCTTCTAGCGATGAAAATAAAAGAAATAAGATTCCACGTACAGATGTTCCGTTTGTTGCTGAAAACCAACAATCAAACTCCAGCCAGAAGACGATGATATTTAATAGAAATAATAATTTTGGGAAACCTAACCTAACTAACAGACCATATAATCATTACAGACGTAATGGTGCAGGAACTCAAAATTTCCGGCAAAATAGAAGTCCACAAAGCTCACGATACTTCAACAATAATGGTAGATTTATGAGCAACAGTTTCAATGCCAGAAACGAGCAAGAACAACAGCAATTTACACTGCGTCCTAACTCTCAGTTCTCTAACAATAATTTCCACTCATTCCAACCATGCAGTGTATGTGCCAATTGCGGATATTCGTCTTCTCAGTTGTCAACGGGAAACAGTTGCAATGCAACTGCAGTGGCGAATACTCCATTAAATGAAAATGCTCCATCTTTCGATCCAAGAGAAACTTCTTGTAAACAGTTCATTTCTTCTGTCCCTGAAGCAACATTAAACGAACGTCGCGGGTGAACGTGGACCAGTTTGCTCGCACTAACAAAATGGAGGGTCCGTCTAAATCATATCGTAGTGATAATATAGGCACAACTTGTCAGTATGCTGTATTAAATAATTCCGTTTTACCTGAAGTTGATCATTGTTATCCACTTTCAATATTTTTTCAATTAGATTGGTACGAAGATGAACCTACTTGGATTTTAAATGATACTGGTATACCTACTCCTATTACTGATCAATCTTTGATCACAGGAACAGTTTGCGGTATTACGATACAGTGTGTCATCGACAGTGGAAGCCAGTGTAATTTAGTCAGTTATGAATTATGGTGCAGTATAAAATCAATTATTCCGAGTGCCAAACTGGATACAGTGGATCAACTTAAGTTATTGCCGTTTGCAGGACATCAGAAGTTTTGTGTTGCTGGTCGGAAGATTATAAGTATTTCAATTAACTCAGAAGTTTTTACTTTGGAGATGTTCGTATTGAAGCAACTGCATGCTGAATTAATTCTCGGAATGCCATTTTTAAGGCAATACAAAGCTGTACTCGATTTTAGAAGAAACGAAATTAGTTTGATGGCGTCTACTGGTTCCGAATTGGTTCAGCCATTTAACTCTAGCAAAATCACAACTGATAGGGATCGCTGCCAGATGCAGGAAGTTACTATAGTCAAAGAAGCAGAAAATTTACTTGTCGTTTCTCTAGATCAGATCACAATGAAGGTGCGGTCGTGTGAATCACTCAACACGGAGCAGCAGTCTCAGCTTGAGAATCTAATAATAGAATATCATAGTTTGTTTTCTGATCGACCCCGATCTGCATTCGTAGAACCTTATCAAATTGAACTAGACACAAAGGAACCAATCAAGGCACCTATATATCCTGTACCGTTCGCCAAAAGAGCAGCGTTGGAAAGGGAACTAGAGAAATGGAAAGCCTGGGGAATAATTAAAGAGATGTCTTCGCCTTATTTAAACCCAGTACATATCGTCCCAAAATCTAATGGTGAGTGGCGTCCAGTGGTGGATTTTCGTCGCCTAAACCAACATGTAATTTCACCACTTACCCATGTTGAACCTATAAACGAGCTACTTCAACATTTTAAGGGTGCAATATATTTTTCTTCGATTGATCTCTCCTGTGGATATTTCCAAATACCACTTACGCCCGACTCATATAAGTACACAGCTTTTTCGTATCGAGGACGACAGCACGTGTTTTGTTACTTGCCATTTGGTATAAAATCAGCTGTTTCTGTTTTTGTTGAGAGAATGAATAAGGTGTTTGGACCAGAGACTCATTCATTTCTGATGATATATGTGGATGACCTTTTAATATTTAGCCCAACAATAGAGAAACATTTTGAACATCTTGATTATGTTCTACAGACATTTCAGATGACGAACATGTCCATAAAATTTGCCAAATGCAAATTTTTCCAAACGGAAATTAAGTTTTTGGGTCATGTGGTGTCTGGTTCCGAGATTAAGGTCGATCATGATAAAGACTCAGCTATTCTACAGTTTCCTGTTCCTCAAAACAAAAAGTCACTCCGCAAATTTTTAGGACTGGCAAAATGGAGGAATCGTTTTATACAGGGATTTTCAGATATCGCTAGTCCATTATATCATCTTTTACGCAAGAATGTGCCATTTTATTGGACACCTCAGTGTCAAGAAGCTTTCTTGTTATTAAAGAATGCTCTAATTTCAGCACCAGCATTGAGTCAACCAGACTTTGAGTTGAGGTTTTGTGTTTCTGTTGATGCAAGCCAGAAAGAATTAGGTTGTGTACTTTGGCAAGTTGATAATGATGAAATTTGTGTCATACAATACGGCAGTCGTTCTCTTAGAGGAGCAGAGATTACATATAGTACACACGAATTGGAATGTTTAGCTATATTATTTGCTCCGAGCTCGCACCCTGCGACTTCTTTCTGTGGGAGTACCTGAAGGCTAAAGTTTACCAAGGAAGGCCGAGGACAGCCAATGATCTGAAAGATGGTATCAGACAGGAAAGAGCGGTAATACCGACCAGACATGACTAGGAGCGTAATGCAGAACTTCAGGGCGAGACTTCAGAAATGCGTACACTGTGCAGATCGGCATTTGGACGATATCATTTTAAAACAAAGTCAACTATGTCACACAAAATGGTGACTTGTGGCAATTTTGACAAAAAATAATTGGAACATTTTGTTCTTTGCAAATGTGCAATAAAATGGTAAACCTTGTTTTTTCCAACTGTGCAATAAAGTTTTGCATAACATCTATCGTTGCTTTGTTATTCACAAATGAAATCCGGGAGATATTTCTGCCGCACCCTAACTTTTAATTGTTACGCTGTTCAAGCATGGTATTG
Source organism: Lepisma saccharinum (assembly GCF_977018435.1). Lineage (NCBI taxonomy): Eukaryota > Metazoa > Arthropoda > Insecta > Zygentoma > Lepismatidae > Lepisma > Lepisma saccharinum. The sequence continues at coordinate 40,308,243 of NC_139235.1, read as the reverse complement.
GCATTGATGGAAATTGAGTATAACAAATGCTAAACAATTATATTTTGATAAATTACTTTTACTACTTGGTAAGTCTTTCGGGGGGAAGGGGTCCGGACCCCCTGGACCCCCACAAAAACGTCCTTGATACCTAGGTATAATGTGAAGCCATGAGAAATATTCTCTTTTAGAACAGCACACACGAATGTCCTGTTATTTAATGCAAAATATGCATAAATATTTTTCATTGTTTTTGTTAGAATTTAAGTTTTCCAAAAAAAAAAAAACAGATTTTAAAATCTGATAACAATTCTGAAACATATAAGGCTAAGCTCTGGACCTCATTCTGGGCTTATTTGGATTTCACGGAACGGAAAATCAGGAGTGAGGGGGATTTTGAGCCACCCCAACCAGGAATAATCATCTCCCACCCACTGGATATAGAAACTACATTATATAGAGTTCCACTTCAGTTCAGTTCATTCTAATTTTACAAGTCCCATAGCTACGCATAAAAATATCTTTAAACAATTTATGGCAGATGTGTACCACATCCAATGCCTTTTAGAAGCCATGTATTTGGTATTTTCTCAGACATCTATAGGGTGTTGTATTAAAAAAGAAAAAAATGAGTTCAGATGGTTCCCAATCAACTCGTAAGAAGTCTAATTTGAAATATTTGTGAAAAATTTGACAAATCATTTATTTGTAATATAATTAGCTGTACCTAATGACGCTCTTTAAGTACTGAAAGTAATATCATACGGTACATTTACAAAACAGAAATCCTTCAGGTCTCAGAAGTAGCAAGGAAAGCCATACGCTCAAAAGTTTATTCTTTCTTTTCAATTTTTGGTGGACAATGTGAAGAGCCAGCCAAGGTTTATTTTCATATGTAGTGGTATTAAATGCAGATACATGCGTGTGTTTTAGGATGACATGTCAATTTCTCGTTTATGTGAAAAGGTAAACTTTAATGTAAGCAGAAGCATGTGTGCGTCACAGTTAAAGATTTTCGCATCTACAAAGAAAATCCAAAACACATTCCCACCTCGCCGGACTCCATGGCAGAGGGGTTAGCATAGCACGCTATGATGCCTGAGGTCCCAGGTTTGAATCCTGGCCTGCCCATGGGTGTTATTTTTGAGTGTCCATCAATTTCATCATATCATCACTCATCCTCATCTTCGCGATTAGCCAAAAGTGGCAGAAATGCGAAGTGAAATAAACCAAATCAATCAATCAAATATTCCCTTGTTACTCCCAGAGACCTTGTAAATCCAATCCAAAATCTACCAATAGAACCTGCAGTGGGTCTCATTTATCTCGTGCATTCATCTGACTAATGTAATTTTCTTACAATTTGACTTTAGAGTTTAACATAAAATGGCGTTGTGTTTGTGTTGCATTCGATATCACAATTAGATTTTAAGCAATTAATGTCCAATTATAAGTATACCTAATAGATAGGTAAAAAATAGTCCCCTCTCTGATAAAATCGCAAATTGCACCCTGTTTAAATGTCTAGGAAAGATTTCATTTCACCTAGGAATGATATCGCGATGCGATGAGTCGAGAATTGTCACAGCCTCATCTCGTCTCCTGTGTGGTGAGGTCCTTCTCGTTCTTGTTTGTGCTTATTTTTCTTTCGGTTTCCACTCTGAAGTTATGAAAACTTATTCCAAATTCACCTCATTCTCAGATAGGCTAATCGGCACTCTATTATTTAAAAAATATATATTAATATATAGGTTTAAGTATAGTTTTCCCAACACCCTCTTACAAATTTATGAAAAATATGGGTGAGGTACAGGAGTGCATTGTAACCACCCCTCCCCCCCCCCCCAAGTTGGTCTGTCGTGTCTCGTCTCGTTCGTGTAAGTGTTCCGTTTCAGAAAATTCCATTATAAATATTCAAAAGGAAATGGGGTCAGTCATATACTCTTCTGATGAAGATTTGTATCTTATCTTCGAAACCACTGCTTTAGAAATGTGTACCCCCTTACGCAAAGCAGCAATCGTCTGCAGCGTAATTGTCTGAGAGTCAATCTGATTCCATCGTTCCACACACATTTTAAACAATTTTCATCTCCTTAAAGAGGTTTCCAAGAATTTAGATCTATGAACAAACTAGTAGCAAGCACAATGTAGTATAATAAGTTTACAATTAAATGTTTTGAATTTCTGTGGTAAGGACTATAATGCTTAAAATTTATAAACAATAATACATTTTTTTATTGGGCGAATTGATAATAGGTAATTTTAACAGTAGCACCTTCCGCCTGCTGGTTTTGGTTTGATTTGGTGTTTTAAGTCCACTTTATGCGCAGTAAGGCTAATCGGGACTGGACCTACAGTTTAAAGTGGGATCCGAACCACTTGTGCCTCCACCGGGTATCGAACCCGGGACCCCTTGATCCGCCTGCTGTCAAATTACCAAAGGGGGTACGGGGGTACAACTCGATTTACGGATTTAGGGGATACAGTACCCCCTTCAAAAATTTGCGGGGGGTACAATGTACCCCTGTACCCCCCCCGTTCCTGCGCCACTGCTAATGATGCCAATTAATTATACTAATTATAAAATATAATATAAATAATATTAATGGTAATAATACTAATAATGATAGATCCTAGCCAGGCACGTACAGGGGATGAACAAAAATATGGAAACACCTGCAAGAATGCACATTACCTTTATTAATATCGAGTAGGACCACCTTTGGCACGCAGAACGACCTGCAGTCGACGTGGAATGGACTAATACAGGTTGCATATGGTTGTCAAAGGGATGTTGTACCATTCTTCCTCCAAAGCAGCTGCAAGTTGTTGTAGAGACGGTGGTGGTGAGTAGCAGGCTCGCACCTTGGTCTCCAAAACCGACCACAGGGGCTCAATAATATTGAGGTCTGGCGATTGTGGAGGCCATGGCAGATGTGACACTTCATCTTCGTGCTCATCAAACCAGTCCTGGATGATGTGAGCTGTATGAACAGGGGCTCTGTCATCTTGAAACACGGCATCACCATCTGGGAACAAAGTTTGCACCATGGAATGCAGCTGATCACTCAAAATGGTTACGTAGTCCCTGGCAGTGACATGTCCATGCAGAGTGATGATGGGTCCGGCAGAATACCAGGAGATGGCTGCCCAAATCATCACTGAACCAGCGCCATGCTTCACTCTCGGTAACAGACAGTCTGTATCGTACGCTTGTGCTGGCGTTCTCCACACGTACACTCGGCCAGCAGTTGGAAACAATGTAAAGGATGACTCATCCGACCAGATTACAGTCTTCCACTGCTCCATTGTCCAGTTTTTCTGGGCGTTGCACCACTGTCTCCGTCTAGCAGCATGGTCAACAGTCACGAGTGGTTTGGGAATTGCAGATCTGCCATGAATACCCTACTTGTGGAGTTCTCTTCTGACTGTTTTGACGCTAACGGGGTTTGTAAGCACTGTATTGAGCTCAGCAGTGACTTTTGGAGCCGTGGTGATCTTCTGCTTGGTCACAATCCTACCTAATGTGCGTCTGTCACGCAACACACACTTGCGTCCACGCTGGTGCTTCGCTGATGCGGTTTTTCCGGAAGTCTCAAGGCAGTCATGATCTTCGAGACTGTGCCTCTTCATACACCAAACATTTCCGCTACTTTCATCACGGAAGCTCCCACCATACGCGCACCCACAATTTGCCCTCTTTGAAACTCTGTCAGCTCAGACATTATTCACGATGATAACCTGCACGGACCGGTCGCTGAACTCTAACTGGCCCATCTGTCAGGTTGGCCAGGGTGTATACCTCGCAGGAAGTGCCAGTGACCACAGCGCTGCCTACCATTCAGACGCAAATCATGTTTGAAATGGCTACCTGTTTTATACCAGGTGTTTCCATATTTTTGTCCATCCCCTGTATCTAGAAATATGATACAGAGGGGTCCGAACGAAGTGTGTCAAATTAATAAAATAGTAATAATAAAACAAAAATGATATTAAATTAATTAAAATCAACTAATGTTGTATTTTTATTACATAAATAGGCAGTGACGTGCGGTGATGTCGACACTTGGTCTAGCAAGGGAGGTTGGTGTGGGTCATAATCCTCCCTCCCCCTTAAGAGCCCAATATTCCTAAAAATAGAACGTCAAAGAAAGGAAAAGATCGCAAAATGAGGAAGGACTACTGAAAATAAGTACGCCCTAATCCCACCCTCTTTCGAAAATCCAAAACATGTTGTTTTGACTACTAAGCCAGAGATACCGGGTTCGAACCCTGACCTGGGCATGGGTGTTATTTGTGTTCGTCCCTTCAATTTTATCGTATCATCTTCACGATTAGCCAAAAGTGGAAGAAAAGCGAAGTAAAACAAACCAAATCAAACAATGAATCAATTATTTGATTTGATTTATGCTACTTAGCGTCGCTGACACATTTGATTAATCGCAAAGATGATGCAATACATTTAATGAAGAGAGAAACACAAATAACATTTATGCCGAGGTTCGAACCCGGAACTTCTGGTGTTGTAGTGTGCAGTGATAACCACTCCCCCGCGGTTGGTTGATTTGGTGTTTTAAGTCCACCTTATGTACATAAAAGCTAATCGGGACTGGACCTACAGTTTAAAGTGGGATAAAAACCACTATGTGCCTCCACTGGGTACCGATCCAGGGCCACTTGCACTCCCCCACGGAGGTCGGCTGACAACAAAGATGAGTGGATAGTTCTAACTATTCGCATACATGGGTATCGGTAAAGTAAACTGCATTTTTCCTCAGTGGTAAATTTCAATTTGATTTTTGAAACACCATCCTTGTATATGATTAACTTTTTTTTTAAAAAAATGCATTGCTTGATTTCCCTAATTTCTCCATCTCACGATCTCGTTACTGAAGGATCCGGGCTCGAGTCCTGGCCTGTGCATGAGTGTTTCTTTGTAACCACTCTTCATCCATTTAATTTAATCAACGTTCACCGTCATGGCAGAATTTAGGTAACGTGATAGAAAAGCAACGCTAAAGAATGGGGGAAAAATACAAATAATTTCCTCCCAGTGCATCTGCAGGGCACTGTGAAATCAAGAGTCCAGAGTTCTCTGTTTGTGATTGTCCCTCGTGACTATCCATAAGCTCAATAGCTACTTATTGCAATTAAATCTATACAGCTAGAAAAGTGATGGAAGGTGGCAAAAATTAAATATATTAGAGAGGATAAACAGATAACAAAACACACTTTTTTCTACTATCTTCTATGATATTCATTTGGCTTTTTGAGTTCTGGGATACATTTTTCATTCCAAACTATTTCATTATTCACTGCAGAGTACAACACATAGGAACAAGAATGTGTGCTCGTCACGGGTTTGAATCCCGCCCTGAATTGTTCTTTGTGAGGTCCCTTCATCAATTTCATTATATCATCACTCATCCTCATTTTCGCGATAACCAAATGTGGCAGAAAGGTGAAGTAAAATAAACCAAACCAACAACAACAATTAGAACGCACGTTTTCTTGCCCAAATTAATACATCCGTATTTATGACTGTTTAGCTTACCCATTTTTTTATGGGAGGCCAAATTATTAGTATATTTAAATAAAACACTACTAAAACGAGAGGAAGAGTGAGCAAATATTTGTTATTTAATCATTATATATTCCATATTTGAAAAAAGAAAGAAAAGAAACCATAACATTTTTGTCTGCACATAATATGTACAAGTACGTTCCCATTCGTATACAAATAAAACTACATCCCATATTATACATACATATTGTACAACGTGTAAAAAGTTGTGGTGTAAATACAGAGAACATAAGTACTGCAGAATTTTTTTTCCTCAGTTCTTTAGAGGATTTACAAGGGAATCGAAGGGAAACCAATCTCCTATCTGTCCTATAGGAGATAGACTGGAGGACCTGAAAGCACGGGCTTTCAACATTGGAGGGGGTGCTGGGACAAGGGAGGTAGAGGCAGAAATCTTCCCTTTCCCTTTGGGCAGCTGTCTATACCTGGAACTGGTAAGGCGGAAGAAGAGCCAGCTAGGGTATCCAGCCTTGCCCGCTGATCACATCGAGGGACAAGAAGTGTGTGGACAAAAAAATGTTGCATATGAACTGTGGCTTCATGACAAAAAATATTGTGATTGAAAATAATTAGAGATCTGAGATTGATTGATCTATCTCTCCTAGACTAGCTACTCCTCAGTGCACGTCACTGTGAGTAGGTAAAAGGATATAACACCCCGTATTCATTATACAGCTTACCTGTAGCATAGAATAGTCTGTAGTTATGGTCGGCAAAATTTGTACAAAAAACTGGCCTGGCAAGGAAATTAATGTCAAATAGATAAAGAATTGATTTTTTATTAAATATATAAGAAGGTTGTTAGATCCAGTTGACAAAAAGTAAAGTTCTGGGTGATAATTTATGAATGTTAAGTTGTAAGTAGTAATAAATCTTACATAAATCTACTTTGCCACTGTCATTCAAAGTAGTATGATTGCAATATAATCCTTGCCTTCCAATAAGTTTGACGGAATAAAGAACAGTATATTTTCATTATTTAATGTTTGTAATTAGCAAGTCTTTCGTGGGGGTCTGGACCCTCCTAAATACGTCCTTGGTTCTAGCACAATTTTGTCGCATTTAGCATAATTTAAGAGTTTAATCAGTTCTTTTCCCAAATGGGAGGTTGGCAATGCTGGTTACTAATACTTGTTTGCTGACAAGAACAGAGCATAATTTAACAGCAGTGTTGGCCACAAGGCGAGACTTTGGTGTGTCTCGTCCCGTCTCGTGAAAATGCGGTCTCGTCTTGAAAATATACGTTTGTCTCGTCTCGAAGGGTTCTGTCCCATCTCGTTTCGTCTCGTGAAAGTAATGCAGGATATTATGCCAACAAAAGTTAAAACTGGAAGACATCACAAAATATTATTCCCAAAAGTGGGTAAAACCTTAAAATACTTATTTTGCACACAGTATAGTGAGAATAAATAAGGTTTGTTAACCATAAGGACATTAATCTAATATATAAAAATATGTATATATATGTATATGTGTGTGTGTGTGTGTGTGTGTGTGTGTGTGTGTGTGTGTGTGTGTGTGTGTGTGTGTGTGTGTGTGTGTGTTTTTGTTTGTTTGTTTGTTTGATCCGGCATAACTCTCGAACGCCTGGAGCAATTTCAAACAAACTTGGTACGCGTATCACTTGAAATCTCGAAAGAAATACTGTGGGGGTAAGACAGCTCTGGGGGCGGGGGTGGGGAGGGGGTGACATGTAAAAATAATCCAAAAGACCGATATTAGTGTGGAATCCATAGTTTTCGGGGTCTCTAAGATGAATAGCGACACTCCTAATGCCGTTCAACTCCAAGTTCATCATCACCTATCGGGATGGGGGTTGAGACGGGTGAAAATTAAAATTTCAAAATTTTCCAAGATTAGTGTCGAATCCATAGTTTTTGGAGTCGCTAAGCTTATTGGTGACATTAACGATGACCAAACTTACTACACATATGAACTACACTCTGGAAAGAAATAGTGTGGGGATAAAACACCCCTGGCACCCCTAGGGTCGGGAGTGGGAAAGGGGTGACATTTAAATATATTCAAAAACGACCGCTATTAGTGTGGAATCCATAGTTTACGAGGTCGATAACATGAATAGGGACACTCCCAATGCCGTTCAACTCCAAGACACCCCTGTCACCCCTAGGGATGGGGGTGGCATGTAAAAATATCGAAAACGACCGATATTAGTGTGGAATCCATAGTTTTCGGGTCGCTAAGATGAATAGTGACACTCCCAATGCCGTTCAACTCCAAGATACCTCTGGCACCCCTAGGCAGTGGCGTGCCCAAGGGGGGTTGATGGGGTTATGACCCTCCCCCCTTTGGTCCAGGATTCCTAAAGCAGGAAAAATGGCAAAAAGAGGACCAACTACTAAAGAAAATGTATACGTAACCCCTCCCTTTCTAAAATCCTGGGCATGCCACTGCCCCTAGGGATGGGTGTGCGAAGGAGGTGACATGTAAAACGACCGATATTAGTGTGGAATCCATAGTTTTCGGGTCGATAAGATGAATAGTGCCACTCCCAATGTCGTTCAACTCCAAGACACCCCTGGCACCCTTAGGGGTGGGGTGGGAAGGGGATGACATGTAAAAATAATAAAGAAAAAACAATATTAGTGTGGAATCAATACTTTTCGGGGTCGCTATAATGAATAGTGACACTCCCAATGCCGTTCAACTCCAAGACACCTCTGGCACCCCTAGGGGTGGGGGTGGGAAGGGGGTGACATGTAAAACGACCGATATTAGTGTGGAATCTATAGTTTTCGGGGTCGCTAAGATGAATAGTGACACTTCCAATGCCGTTCAACTCCAAGACACCTCTGGCACCCCTAGGGGGGGAAGGGGGTGACATGTAAAACGACCGATATTAGTGGGGAATCTATAGTTTTCGGGGTCGCTAAGATGAATAGTGACACTTCCAATGCCGTTCAACTCCAAGTTAATTTTACACTATAGTTAGAATTCAATGTTTTCCTGTTTAATAGAAGATTGGGATAAATAAATACCCGAACAACGACGGGCAATCAGCTAGTATTTAATATAATGTTTGTTAATTACCAATAGGTAAAGAATGAAATCTACTTTGTTGTTTTTCTGCCTTCAATCAACTCTTTTATCCATTGTACACTAATGGAGCTTTCAGACTGAAGCAACAAGCGACAGGCGACAAGCCGCATGGGGAGTTTGCACCGAATTTACGATCAACACGAGCCCCTTCCATATAAAGGCAAATATTCACCCCATAGTATGCAGTACCAACTAACAGACCGAGGCTTCACTATGCACGATATTAAGTTTCAGCGATAAAGAACACGAACACCTTGTCGTGTTACTTTGGTTCGGTAGGTCACATTTACTGAGGGTTCGTTTTCATGCGGTTGCTTGTCACTTCTCACCTGTCGCGTGTTTCGTTTTGGTCTGCAAGCTCCCTTGAGGGAGCGTTCAGAACGAAGTGACAAGCGACGTGGTAGTTCACACGTGACACAGGTATATTACCAAGCATTCACAGTCTGAGGCAACATGACACACGGTATTTAGAAAACGGTCTAATCCGTTCAACAAACAAGCGACAATCGACCCCGAACAGTTTGTTGCGTCGCTTCGGTTGCAAGGTTTCATGTAAGGGAGAGTTCAAACCCAAGCGACACGCGACACATGCTGCTTGGGAACTAGCCCATCAACAGCAGTTTTGCACACCGTGGCGGCATGAGACGCCGTGCAAGCCTGCGTTCGATCGGTGGAATCCCCAAGCAACATAAGGGTTTCGCACTGAAGTGACAAGCGAAACAAGCTCCTTTAGTCTCTAAGCAGGCTTTCCCCACGCATGCGCTACCAACGGACAGAAGCGACACGATGCACTACATTAGAAAACGGTCAAGTCCCGCTCGTCATGTCGCTTTGGTTCTGAAGGTTATATTTATTACTGAGGGTTCATTTCCAAGTGGCAGACGTCGCTTCTTGCCTCCTGCATGTCACTTTGTACTCCTTTGACTTCAGGCAATATAGATTCTTTACGTCAACGCAGAGTATCTAACTATATTGGCCTATTACCAGGTTTTGGTGCGAAATCTTTAGAGTTTGCAAACAGTACTGAGGATGGAGCTGTTGATTTTGAGAAGAGGGGTCGCAATGAATGAACTGTTTGTGCTGGCGAGAAATTTATGACGATTGTCCCCAATCAGGCTGGAAGAGGACCTACAGTAAATAATGGCAGTGGCTACCTCCACATCGTTTGGCGCAAGGATGAATAGAAGGAAGCCCTTGGGGTAGCAGTTGTTGAAGAAATTTCAGGATTTTTCAAGTAAAGATACCTGCAACACGAGGGTATAGTCTGGGCAAATTTGTTACGGGCATCATGTGGTGAATTACGTTTTGCAAGGGGGAATATAACAGAAATAACTCGAAAGAGCTTGCTAAAGGATCGAAGAAATGTTGGAATATCCAGAAATATGGAGAAATAAGAGAATGCCTAACCGACGGAAGAAATTAATTAGAAATGAGATGTTGACATGGGCAGTGATAAAAAATACCTTTTCTCAGTGACACGTGCAGCTGGTCGTGCTACTTAGCTTCGGAAATTGACATAGGTTGTTACTTTGGCCTGGTCACTTCTTACTTCTGTCTGACCTATGCGACAAACAACACAGGACAGGCGAAAAGCGAGAAGTGTCGCTTCCGAACGAACCAACAGTAATAAATGCAATTCTTCGTGCCGAAGCACCGCGACAAGCAGGAGAGGATAACGATCACCCAGGGAAGTTATGCCACAAATTGATTAAATCTCCTCACAGAATTCAGGTGGGTTTTTGCTCCAATTTTAGTTTCCATGTCTTCCCTTTTTGCCGAATCCCATTTCGCCCAATTACCCAGAGGTGCATTATATCATATTTCCCATCCAAGTAAAAATTTCGGCGAAAGGGGAATTCCCGTTTCGCCGATTATTTTGAAGGGAGGGAATTCTCCCTCCGCTGCGAAATTTCATGTTTAAACAGACAGAATGCTTAATAAAAAGTTAAAAGGTGAGAGATACCTAGAGAAAATTATTACTGACTGCGAAGGGGTTTGGATGGGGAAATATTACAATTAGCAAGGGAAGTTACATGTCAAAAATCACATCACTTCCTTCCATGAGAAGACTACAAAAATTGCTTTAGGTCCGTTCCTTAGATGGCACGATTTTATGTGGAATATTCCTTATTCATTGTGCGTGAGTAATCGTGTTATGAAGATAACAACTATTGTATGTCTCGCTTAACTGTTCAGTGTGGTATTTAAGAAATTCCCAGTGGGGGGAAATTCTACTGACTGTCTAGGGACAGCATGAGATAATGACTAGTATATGCCATATAACATTTCTTCCCATGGATAAAATTTATCAAGCAGAGCGGGGAAATCCCCATCCCCCTACAAATACCACCCTGCGCGTTATAGCAGTAGTTTTTACTTTAAAGGCGTTAAATATTTTAAACTGTCTTAAGGATAAACAAATAATAAATTTCGTTACTATAGAAAAGCAAACAAAGCCCGTAATTTTCGTAAGGTTTACAATATTTTTCATAAATTTTCCATTCAAAGAATTTATCGAGAAAACTTCTCTCTCACAATATTTTTAATCTAAATCGGTATTTTAGCAAAGTACTAAGCTTGAATATATTGAAAAATGGAAGTAATACTGGATTTCGGAAGGCTAGGCCCTTCATGGGCTGTTGCGCAACGGATTATTATTATAAAAACTAAATAAGATAGCTTCTTTTTATGTAATAGAAGCTGATTTGGGTTTCCAAAGAATATCCTTTGCTCCGAGTAAATAAATATTCGCAACTGATTAATTATTTTGTTTGTATTTTTTTCGAGACGAGACGAGACTTCTCACGAGCCGTCCCGTGTAACGAGAATTGACAGGTTATCAGTCTCGTGTCGTTTTCGAGACGAGACAAGACATGTCTCGTCTCGTGGGCAACCCTATTTAAGAGTTTAATCAGTTCTTTTCCCGAACGGGAGGTTGGCAAGGCAAGGCTGGGTAAGAGAAGTAAAAGCTGTGGTAAAAGCAAAGGCTGAGTACACTCTATATTCCTTGGCCTGAGTGACTGATGTCAAAATTTACGTGGAAAAGAGCAAGGTGCCTTTATTAGGTAGGCTATTCCCGAGGTTCCGAGATTTTTTCTCATGATCCTGTGCGCGCTATGACGTCATTAAGAGGACAGAATGGAACTTGTTTCGTTAGCATATACGGAAGCTTGAGATAAATGGGTCGATTTTTTTACTTATACACACCTTTACTTGAATGCCGGCAGAATGAGTACAAATCACCCTGTTTGTGCTCTTGCCACGTGCAATAATAATAGAAAAAAATCGCCTGGAATAAAGTGATCATCGTTTCCAAAAAAACAAGGTAGTGTCTGCTGGAACCTCAAGAAAGATGCGCGTGGCAGCAGACTCGGTCTTTGTTTTATCGTGATTTCATCATGCTATGTATGCAATTACGTCTGTAACACATACTGTGAAGGTGTAGCGATTACATTAACAAATGTCTTCAGCTTTGTACCCGAACTGGAACTATTTAGTTCTTGAATAAGAGGCGGAACTACTGGCAACATTAATGAATCGTTTTATCTGCGGAACGTTCTAAAATAGCTACAATGAGGTTAAAATACGCGGCTTTAATTTCCAGGTTGACCTGTACAGTGGGATCCATGAGTATTACCGTGCAAATTGTCCATGACTATTTTCATTAATTTTTCTCTTATATCCTGTGTGTTTTTAAGCGATTGATTTTTATGTATGCTGGTTCAGAACTTGTCAACAGCTTGTTTTGAGTTTTCCTTTAATTCTTGATGCTCTTACTGGGGCAAATAAAGTGCACGAACATGGTGATGGACAATTTGCACGGTAATATTCATGGATCCCACTGTACAACAGAATCGGTTAATGAGTTAATGAGAATTCAAAGGTAAGTGTGACAGTTAATACAATCGATTAGTGATCAGTCAGTGTCCATTGGTGGCTTTATAAGATCCCTTAGCATTCTTCTAATAATAAACCTAAATGCCCCCCAATCTTCGACGGAAGTCAATTCTAGGAGGGGCAAACATTGATGGCCAAGGGAACCTGCAGGGGGCACAGAGGAGCAATTGCTCCCTTCTATTTCAAATTTTCTACAAATAAAAATACATTTCGTAAAATTTTCTTGCTCGCTTCGCTTGCAATGCCTGCTTTTCTCAGTCTCGTCAAGTTCAGAGCCGTAGTTAGGGGGCGGCGGGATTCGGCCATGGGCGCCAAACAGGGGCACCGACTTGTCAAAATTATTGGGGGGGCTCTGATCACTGAAATAAATCAATGAATGACTCACTCCCTCCCTTTTTTTAAGTTTTGCCCTCAGTGTTCGGAATCTCGTAAAAGCCCATGAATTCCTAAAAAATATCAAAATTTTCATTCACAGTTCGAATGCAGAATGTCAATTGTTCACATTCCCGACTTTTAATATCTGCTACCACGGAGTGCAAAACAGATCTCCCTAATATATTTACGATCTCGTTCTGAATGTCATGTGAGAGCCATTTGTAGCCCGAACGTGCCATTCACTCCCGTAGTTCATGCACATCGTCTTTTGAAACTCTTTAGTAACAATGTTAACCAGGGCCGGATTAAGACGAAATTGGGCATGATGCTGCATACCGTCGATTTTTTCTGCACAACCAACTTTCAAGGTGAAAAATTTGCTACGTCGCACTTACCGAACAATAATAAAGTGGCAACAATCGCCAAGATATTGCAAAAAACGCAGCTAAATTACTATGTAAACTGTTTAACGTAAAATTGATAGCATTAACTTGAAATCTTCGGTGAACAATAAACACAACGACGTTATAGTTACGTGACAGCGCAAAGAATAATAGTAACTGTATAATAAGTAACGCTGTGTCTAGGCTTCCGAAATTGGGGCTCCAAATTTCATTCTAAGATTTATTTTCAGGTTAATATAGCAAAAGAAAACTGTTCAGCTTTCAGAAAATTCTCGTCTGTTTTCATCTGGACCTATTTCAGGAATTGGCCTAATGCTGCAGCATCAATAGCACCAACCTTAATCCGGCCCTGATGTTAACAATACTCAGAATTATAGACTTACAAGGGAGGTTATCCGAGTGTCCCCTTCCGATTTCCATGAAACTGGGCAGGTGTATAGAGGGGGCCAAAGGAAGAAATACGTGTTTTTTTGTTTCAGCTCAAAAACGGTTTTAGGGGACACCCCCCCCCCCTTCCCCATCAAATGTCAAGATAAGGAGAAATTGAAGTAGGGATCTGACCCCGAAACCACGTAAATCTGGCATAGGAAGAACACGGACATATAATTGGAACACACACAGCACAGAACTGTAGGATTGTCGTTACCAAACGCAGTGCAATTGTAGAGAGATGCTGAATCACGAGTTGGGGTGGGTGGGGGGTGCAAGAAAAATTTACTTTCTATTGATAGACAAAGTAAAAAAGTAAAGTGCTCCCCTGTGCTTAGCACCACGCCATGAAGGCGTATAGGGGGTGTGGGAGCAACGCTCCACACTTTCTTGATCCGGTCGTCATTGGGGTGTGATGTGATCAGCATCACGCCCCTGGCCGCCTTTATCCCCCAGGGTTTCCCCCAGGTACACATGTCATTCGACGCTGGGTGGGCGCCGGAGCTGCTTCCAACGTTAGGAAAGTTTCCGGATTTGAACCGGCCGGGGATCGAACCCGGGACCTTTAGCATTAAGAGGCCATAGTGTGAAGGCAAAAAAATGGGGTGCAGCTAAAAAAAAAAGTAGCTCCGGCTAGAGTTTGGACTTGAGGAACCCCAGACTTTTCGTCTCCACTTGTGCTAGTGTGAAAGGGGGGAAAGCGGTGTTGCCAAACGTCTGAGATTCTGTTTTTTTTGGGGGGGGCGAGTCTGCTGCCACGCACGTGTCAGCAGTAAGAATAAGCTTCAAATTTGCTCCTGCCACGTAATTCGTCTGCTAAGAGGATGTTACAAATCTTAAGAACAGATTGAGACGAGAGAAATGCAAGTTTATGATTAGTGGGAATGAATGTACAGGAAATTTAGAACCTTTTTCTTTAGAAAGCATTTAGCCATATTATTTTAATACTAACAGAACCTAACCTAACTACGAGAGCATTTAGTTTTATTATTAGAAGAATGCTAAGGGACATAATCTTAAAACATTTTTGTGAAAGTAATCGCTACAACTTCACAGTATGTGTTACAGACGTAATTGCACACATAGCATGATGAAATCACGATAAGACAAAGACGAGTCTGCTGCCACGCGCATCTTTCTTAAGGTTCCAGCAGAAAAAGAACGTGGCAGCAGACACTACCTTTTTTTTGTCCAGTCGTACAGGCTTCGCCGTGCTTGGCCTTTTTGGAGATGGACTCTCTCGAGGGGCGGGAGGGGGAGGGGGCGGACGATGAGCTGAAAACTCAGAATTATTGCGGAGGGTTAGAATTCTTTCTAGGGTATTGTGGAGGCTGTTCGTATAAACATCTCACTGCAATCAAGGTTTAGGGTCCAGTTACTTGTCGTGGCATATTTAGTTTTGCTCGCCAGTTAAAATTTGCTCGTCGAGTTCAGATTACTCACTATTATCCATCCTTTATAGTTTATATTAATTTCATTGTTGTCTACACAGCAATATCAAATAGTGAATTGTAAATTGATTGGAAGTGAACGAACATTATGTGTTTTACTGATATCCTCACAAGAGTATCTACAGCATGTTTAGTAAGATCCTGAAATTTAGGTTGAATTCAGAATTTATGCGATATAGAATGGGTGGTTGGGTCGAGGGGGACTCGTGGGGCTGCAGTTCCCACCGAAATTTTGAGAAATTCAAAAGTTTCAACTAAAAGTATAAAAAAAATAATCAGGAAAACCAAATTGGTAACTGAAGAACCTCTTAAATCAACCTCCCAAATATCATTTTTGTCTTTAAACCACTTTTAACCGTGGTATCAGTATCGGAAGATATCGGTTGGATTATATTTACCAAAACCGGCCGATACTTTTCCAACATTTTAATCTTTCGCGAGGCTTGCAAATATGCAGCAAGCACTTTCAGGGTGTCCTTGAATTTATGCATAATTCCAAGTTTCCGTTATTTTGAACCAATGTTGTATGGAAAAGTGTATTTTGTGATTACGTAATAGTATTTTCAGATTTTGATGTAATTCTTACGTTTAAGGCACAACCCTAATACATTGATACACACAATTGGAAGTATTTACTTACACACTAATATTAGTCAATATTTTGAACAGCTTTTAATTAATACGCGTCATTTTCAAACAAGGGTATAGGTGAGATAGGTAAGAGAATCAGCATGGGTGTGGATATCCATTCAACTCTAATAATTATGAAATGTTTTATTACTTATTCCGCCCCACGGAAAAAATGCAGCTTTGTAACATCCATATTTACAATTCCAACCCTCCGAAATAAAATCCTGCTTTCTCCAGTGGTACACAGGAATTCGAAAGAAACGCCCTCCCTTACGGTTATGCAACCCGAAATTTTATATCATCTAGTTTCGCCTGGTAGAGTAGTTCCCGAGAAGAGCAGTGTTTCCAAACCTATAACCGTAGTGTTTCCAACCCTGTATTGGTTCGTTGGTTGTTGATTTGGTGTTTTAAGTCCACAATGCACAGTATGACTAATCGGGACTGGACCTACAGTTTAAAGTGGGATCCGAAACCCTTTGTGACTCCACCGGGACCCCTTGATTACAAGGCGACGACTCTACCACTGCGCCATCCAAGCCTGTATTACTTCGTAGAAGACGAAACCTTCACGTAAACTTCTTCATTCGTGAGTTACATTTGGTTTACAGATTCACATTACAGGACACTCTTTTTCTTTATTGCATGTTTTCTGGAGCATTTATTTTTCCTTCTGCGGAGAAAATTCTGTTATTATTTTACATCTTATTTTTCGCAGCTTCTCTACCATTTATTAGCTAATCGCAACAATGAGGATAAATGATGACTCGATGAAATTGATAAGAGGACAGTCATAAAGAAACCATGGGGGCTAGATTCATATTATTATTATTAATATTATTATCTTTCTTTTTTTTACTTAATTTTAAGCTAATCGCAACGATGAGGATTAGTGTATGATAAAATGCATGATGGAACACTCATAAACAATCATACCCAGGCCGGGACTCGAACCCGGGAATTTCGGCAGCGAGATCAAAAGCCGACGGCTTACCACGCTCGGGCACAGCGGCGGCCAATTATTATTAGTGATATTGTCTTAAGTAGTGTATTTTTCCACCATATTCTTTGATACAATCATGAAACGGATGAAAATGAAAATGTTAAAATACATGCCTACGTTTTTGTTTTTTTTTTTTTTTTAAAGCTTGCAATATAAACCCCTACTGCACGAAGCCAAATTGTGGGAATATGAAACAGAACCAAGTTAACATATCTTGACCGTGGAAAGTGTTAATACAAAATCTAGAAAAGAGCCATTTAACAGTTGCCTGATTGCTTTTCCATTTGTTGTATGGGAAGAATTGTCTGAAATGTGTGTGTAGTGGCAGGCGAAGGAGAATACAAAGATCGAATAGAGAGGCAACACTGTCATTGTTCTGCACTGCACAGACAACGCGTCTCGTCGAGTGGGCGGGGCACTGTGGGTGCGAGCGAGCTCCTGTTGCTTCTGCAAAAAAGAACACTCACAGACAAATGAATGACGCTCCGTTTAAAATCTAGTCAATCGAGAAAGGATTTGTTGAGGAAGTGAATTGAAATATAAACGCCAGAATTTGGTCTAAGCCTATAATGGTTACTCGCAATAAGAGCTGATCAATTTTTACATGTGGAATCCCGTAATGAAAGAGGCAACAGGCCGCACTCCACATCTTTAGCCTGGTAACACTAATAAATCATCTCATTATATGCGTTCGGTTATACTGATAGTCATGTTTAATATATTACCTTCAAACATAAACAATATCACTCAGAGGCAGAATGCAATTTTACGCTTTACTTTCCTGAAGATATTGTAGCAATATAATCATTCCGCTCCATTTTCGTATTCTCAATTGAACTCGCACTATTTTTTCCTGAAGTTGAGCCCAGCTCCCTTCTCCCACCTTAAAAATTCTTGGGCGAGAGGCTACAAACTATACTAAAACTGAATTACAGACAATACTTTACGACTCAAAGTGACGTGACCTAGAACGTAGTGAAAAATCACTGGTGCAAAATTCAACGTAATGATGATAAAATGAAGGTAGGAAAATGGATGTGCTAGGAAGTTTTACATACATACACACACATAGTTAGTTCCGTGTAGAAGATATTTCTTCACACTTTTCTCACCTTGGCTTCCTTCAATTCACGAAACTGTAAAGCCATGAACGCGTTAACCCCCTATAATCACGGAGTCCCTGGTTCGATTCCTGGTGGAGACACAACTGCCTAATGTTTCGGATCCCACTTTCAACTGTAGGTCCCACTTCGGGTAGCCTTTCTGAGCATGCAATGGAGTTAAAACAAAATTGTAACACGGTAACCCATCACAACACACGCACAGAGGGCGTTGAACTTAATGACTGACAATTATTATATACATCGAACTTTCAGCGAAGCTGGAATAAGGTCTATTTGCCATGCCAAATAGTGTGAATTTTCAGTCTCGTGGTGCCTTCTATACGAAGTGCACACAAGTTATCTAAAAAAATTCAAATGTGAGGGTGAGTCGAGCTATGTTTCATTCAATAAGATCTTCACTTCAAACATATTTTGCTCTATAGCTGTCGATTTCGAATGGGCATCTAAGACTGGTTGCTTAGCGGACCGGATTTGGAGCAAAATCACGGACTGTCATAGTTCCAATCACACTACAGACATAGCAAAAATTGTTCGCCTGAAGATGAGAGAAGAGGTGATCTCTTGAAATGTCTCGAAATATATAGATAGAATATATGGTCAATCAAAAAGAAAAAACAATGGATAATATCCAATTAAGTAGAAACGTTGTTAGAACCGGTGTTCATTCACAGAGCAGAAGGGTTATTTTGACAAAATTCTGTTTCCCCGCTGACTGCTTTGGAGAAGAGGGCATTGTGAAGTTATCGTTTCTTGCCCAAGCGGTAGGCCTAATTGGTCGATTGACCACGAGGTCATAAAGGTGGTTCCCGCGCCGGCTGAAAGAGCGACGTGAATTTAAACAACCATTGTCACCAATTTCAGACAAACATCTAATAATTTCCTTAGGTTTCGAAGCTGATCCGAAGGGACAACAAATACCAAAAAAAACCGACATGAATTAAATGATCGATTGGTCCGTCCTTTTGTTGATGGATGGTAGTTCATATTAACAATAATAATCGTAAGCTTATCATTAAAGAGTCAACAATCAAAGCTAATACGCATCTATTGATCAGAAATTACTAGAGTGTTAAAGTTGTTTTTGTATCTTTTGTTATGTTAAGTCGCTCTTCTGCCACTTTCGGCTAATGAGGATGAGTGGCGATTGGATTAAATTGATACCATGATACCAATACTGAAGCCGTGGCTCGAACCCGGAAATTTCGTGGTATCGGAAGTGGACCAATTAACGCGCTTGGCCACCAAAGAGAACCGGCTCTGCGGCCAAGCGCGGTTAGTGGTGGACTAACGATCCAAACACCGAATGTTCCGGGTTCGAGTCCCGCCCGGATCTTTGTCAATTTCTTAATCGTCAGAAATCCCTTCAAAAACTTCATTCCCCTCCCCTCCACCTCAAATTTAATACTCAATCTTCCCAACAAAATTTCCATGCCAATTTTAGACTTCCTGTTGATATTGCTCCCTCCAAAAAAGCAATCTAAGACGTAATTGTAATACACAAGAGTTGGAATTCCCTGCCCCCAAAATAATTATCAATCCCGCTACCTGAAAATCCCACTAAGTTCATTAATCGCCCACCATAATTTCCCTATCAATATAAGGCCTAATATGTAAGAGTTGGATATCGCCCCCCCCCCCACCAATATTACTTATTACCCGTAACAATTCCCCTGACAATCTACAAATGACTATTTGTATAACAGCAATGGCTAATTGATGACGTAATTCAACTTGTGCCCTGTTGTTTACTCAGTCAAATTTCCATCACAGTCTGCGCCATAATGCCCCTCCCCCTGGGCACCCATGATTTAGAACTGTGACAACGTGACAGGTGTAATGTAACTAACAGTTAAGTGTTAGGAATGGGTGCATGTGTGCTGCGCATTTGAATTTCATATGAATCAAATATGTCAATAATGTGAATATTAATATTATAGAATATAATATAATGGTGCAGGTGTGCGAAAAAGTAACCATGAGCACCAAGGTATCAATAAGAAAGAATTGGAAATATAAGTTGCATATGGAGATGTGTGTAATTATTAGTTTTGTTCTGGGATGTAGCAAAGAACATCGGTTAAACCGTGCGGAGTTTCAATACTGTGTCCATCCGCCGTTGGATTCAAGCACTGAATCTAGTCGACGAGGCAAGGATTCCACGAGCAGATGTTTGGTCTTCTCCTTAAACTCTCCCAAACATCAAACACGTGAGCCAGTAGAGCTTCCATTGTTCTCAGTTGTCTAGGTTCCCACTCTCTCACCATCAACGCCCAAATGTTTTCGATTGGGAGACTTCGATGGCCAATCTACTCTTGAAAGCAGATCCGCCGCACAAGAACATGCGGACTATCTTCTGTCTTGGAAATTCCGAAGTGTAAGGCATGATGAAATGATATCGTAAAGGAACATTCGGACCGAAGGGACATGCTGCACGTGGTACATGCCTCTTGAAAACACCTTATCATTGGTGCATGTAGAGTTTCATGCCCAGTCCGGTGCAGAAAGTTTCATTTAATTGGTTCCGTTGCAAGTGATACTATGCTCAAGGCATAGATACGAGTAAAACTACTGCAGGATCTCGAACGAAGCACCCACCGGGGCTCGAATTAAAGCCAAAGTGTGGTGGCAAAAGGCAACCGTGAAGTTACTGCATCTGAGATTTACGTCAAGCAGGGCCTGCGTGGTGTGTGCAAAGAAACTCACGCTTGCTTTAGGAAATAAGGATATTATTGAATCAATGCAATATAAAAGAGTGTATACCGCAAAATATACATTATTATTGACTCATGCATTCCCTGAAAAAAATGCATTGTTTTCTCTCACATTTCTGCCCGCAATGAATATAAATGTATAATCTATTAAATTAAGCAGGTGCATGCAGATTTAAAAATATTGATAAGATGATTCAATTGAATTGAATTGAATTGTTGTTTTTTAAGTCCACTTGTGCACATAAAGGCCAATTGGGACTGGACCTACAGTTTATAGTGGGTTCCGAACTACTATGTGCCTCCACCGGGTATCGAACCCGGAACCCCCTGATTTAAATGTGACGACTCTACGACTGCACCATCGGGGAGGCCCTAGTCCTCTTACGGAGATAATTCGTTCGGAGCAATAGAAATGCCCTATCGAAACAATTGGGGAATGTTATTTTCAATGTGGGTAGTCTTCGGAAAATATGTTTCTAACAACAGTTTACCTAAATAGTGGGGACGTGGGGTGAGAGATTGGGACGGAGTTGGAAGAGAGAGAGGGGAAGCACACAATTTTCTGTTCAGTGCGAACCTTTGGGATTGCTTCTTCCTAGCGCACCAAAAACACAATACGTATAACCCAAATACAACCCAAACCTTCAATGGCGAAATTGTGAGTCAATCACTCAACTGGAATAAAAAGTACGGATTTAAATCTAGGAGGCCAGAAGATAGTTATTGCGCTACCATGTGCCAATACAAAAAAAAAAAATCCAATTCAATTACATTGCCTACCAAGAATAATGATAACGCTCAAAGCATAAAATACGGAAATGTGCATGTTTGGCGAGCTATGAGAAAAGTAGATCCTTGTGTTTTCTTTTCGAATTTTACTCATTTTATGTCAACTTTTACATATAGCCAATGGCGACAGAGGATGGATGATGCTTCAGGGAAATTGATGAAGATTGAAGAAACAACGAAAAAGAAAAACTCATAATTATCAGAGGCTAGGACCCAAGAACCCTGGCTACGCAACATGTTATGATATTTAAGTATATCACGGATTGCTGCTAAATCCTTTCCTAGATATTTGTAATGAATGAACCCCCGCCCCCGCGAGAGGAAAAAAAAAGAAAGACTATAGGATGTGCAACATTAACAATGTAATTGCATTGCTTTACATCGCTCTTGGCTGTATTCCAAATGTAGTAAGAGATCAGCGACAAGTTGTATTTTTTTTTTGCCAAGTTATAAGTGTATTTGAGCGCAAGGGGCTACCTATTTCATCATTTATAAAGAGTTAACGCCCGACCCTGTGGCCGAGTGGTTAGCATATCGCGCTGCAACGCCAAGGGTCCCGGGTTCGAATCCCGGTCGGGCTTGGTTGTTTGTGAATGTCCATTCATCAATTTCATCATTTCATCACTCATCCCCATCTTCGCAAATTAGCCAAGAGGCACAAAACGCGAAGTAAAATAAACTAAATCAAATCAAATAAAGAGTTAACTTCGTCGTTACACTAGCACCAGGCACAAATGCATCAAGTTCTATTTCGGTTATTTTACATCACTCTTCTGCCTCTTGAGTTAATCGCGATAATACGGATGAATTATCAATTTATAAAATTGTGACGGGACAAACTCAGTGATACATTCATGCCTGACCAGAGTTCGAATCTGGAACATATGACCTCGCTTCGCTAAAAAGGCTGGCAGAAATGTAACGGAAAAGTATAGGAGCACCAAGAACTGGTTTCACCCAGCACAGACGATGAAATCATTTACAGCAACTCGCTGTGGCAGTGTTGCTCGCCACCCCCTCCCCCTCGCTCGCACAGCACCCCACCTGCTGATGGAAGAGTACGGTCAAATGCTCCACCTACTTTTCGTTTCAAGCATATTCCGTCTGGAAGGTTTCTGGCACCCCTCCGCCTCCCCTTCCCACCATGGTTAATAAATGAGACCCTTGCACTTTCAAAACCCTTATCGCAAGAAAAAGCTGGCATCAATTTTACACCACCATACAATAAGATTTACACGGGAAACATTTCCTAACATATTTTCTTGATTCGGACTAAGGGCAAATTAAAAATAGTCAAAGGAATTATACACAAGAGAATTAAATTACCAAAAATATGGAAAAGCGCGATACCGAAATCTGTAATGAGTGCGAAGGAAAAATCGAGGGGAAAAAAAGTATAAAAGTATTCGAATAACCAGATTAAGAGAGAAAGTTATCACGGCTCGAACAATACAAATGAAAAAAAAAGGGAAAAGAACTGATACGAATTGAAATATACGACAATCGGAAGTAGGCTGAAGGAAGCAAATTTTAATAAACGTGGAAAGAAAACATAATCAAAGGAGCGCTGGTTCGATTCGCGACGGACGCTCATATTTGTTGTTCGAATCCCACTCCACACTGTTTGTCCAGATACATTTACACTTAAAACAAACTTCGTGGAACTTTTTTCCAAAGCAGATGTCGCCAAACATTTAAAAACAAAAATAATAACTCTGAAGAAAAAAGCCGAAAGCGTTATTGCAAAATGAAAAAAAATGTGTAATGGGTGCAAATAGGATACAGTGGGAAAAGCACAAGCACACTGAACGGGGAGGGGTTGGTTATGGGGATCAGAATCCTCTCTTTGGACTTACCTATGGTGGCAGGACCAACGAGAAAAATCTCGAAAAGAATAACTGCAACAATGGAGTTCGGGGATCCGCAATAGCGCGAGTGATGTAAAAAACCAATCACAACTTCCACGTCATATTACTTTTGCCTTTCAAGGGTTGTTCCGAGCACACGTAACTTTTTAATAAAATTTTAGTTTTCAATTTATGCACAGATACATTAATGGAAACTGAACTTATGATCTAGAGTGGTGGGCCACCAGTGGGAATTGTATCTAGGACCGCTTGATTACAAGGCGACTTTAGGCTATCGGAAGGGGCTTTTTTTTTCTGAAATAGAAAACAGAATTAGTCATAATCAGAGTTAGGATTTTTAGGTGCGCACCTTTTTTTCGTAGTGAAAGTGAGACCTCTCTGGAAGTACTCAGTGTGTGAAATGTTGCCTCAAGGTGAGAATGGAGCTAATTTTCCAGCACCTTTTTTCCCCTTTTTTGATAACCTTTCTCCTTCCCTCCCTTTTCTGGGACATTTATCTATTTTCCCCTTTTTTCGTGTTCTTAATCGCTTTTCCTCCCCTTATTGTGTCCTTTTACTGGTGTTGTTAAATATATTTCCTCAGCAAATCATTGAATTTTTATTTTCTTTTTTCGCGACACTTTTCTCTTTAAGATGTTTTCACATTGTTTAACTGAAATTGAATGTATTTAAACTGTGCTTGTTGTGTTTGTTGCCTACTTGAAATCAACAATGGAAAGACCGCTACTGATATGCACCAGATCGCCGTTATTATTTTGAGATAGAAGGAAGAAGGAAACTCAGTTTCGTCTTGGAAGCAGTGAAGCAACAATGTGTTTCTAAAGTGGTGGGTTTAACGTCTCATGTGCGCGCAGTGGACAGATATTGTTTGTGGATGTAAGTTCCTTACCTGCTTTTTCACTCTGTTAGATCCTGTTAGTGCATGTACTTTCCATGCCGAAAGTGCCAAGATCCCGATTTCTCAGTCTGGCTCAAGAATTTAAGCACGAGTTCATAGAAAGTGATGGAACTGTTATTCGATGCACGGTTTGTGATACGGGAATCTCATTAGATGGAAAAACAGCAGAGAGATCGCATCCAGCAACATATTTCCAGCTCTAAGCATCAAAAGAACAAGAATCTGCAAGGATGTAAATCTCGGCAGCCTCTCTTACGCAATTAATTTGAGCAGTGTTCTTCCAAGAACCAAAATTTAAAGGAATTTAATGTTGACATGTGTGCATATTTTACACAGGTGGGGATTCCATTCAACAAGGTGAACCATCCGGCCTTCAAACGGTTCCTTGAAAAGTACACACGGTTGTCAGTGCCCGATGAGAGTACGTTAAGGAAAAACTATATTGAACCTGTATATGAAGAAACTGTTCGTAAAATTAAAGTGAAAGTGTCAGATTGTCATTCTGGATGAGACGACAGACTCAATGCAACGATATGTTTTGAACATTTTGGTTCTTCCTCTGACAGGTGAGGAAGTTAAGCTCATGTTACTAAACATGTATGAGTTGCAGAAAACCAATGCCAGTACAGTGATGCAGTCATTTATGGATTTCTGTCAAAAACTGTGGCCCGGGGGAATTTAGTTCGAAAAAGTTGTTGTTGTAGTTACTGACCAGGCTCCCTACATGCTTTCGGCATTTAACCAATTGAAGCCGTTGTTCCCTAAGTTAAAGCATGTAACCTGTTTGGCTCATGCCCTTCACAGGATTTCTGAATCTATTAGGAACGAATACAACATTGTAAATGAGTTCGTATCTGATCTGAAGAAAATACTCCTTATGGCCCCGAGTCGCATTCTTGCCTGCAGAGAAACTACCTGCCTGCCCCTGCCACATTTCCCCGTCATTATTCGCTGGGATCATGGATTGAGTGTGCTGCATTTCTGTGTGAAAATTTCGAAAAAATTAAGGAGTTTGTGCTTTTCCTGGATTCAACCGACGCAGGTGCAATTTCCAAGGCACCAGACAAGGTAGATGATTTGCAAAAAAGAACTATTTTGTGTACATTCCTACAAGTACCTGTCGACAGCGATCAATAACTTAGATGAACAAGGCGTCGAAAAGGAAAAACAATGGGATATCTTTACTACTGTGAGGGGGCAGTTAGATGGTTTTGCCAGAGACAAACTTGAAGCTACTCTTGACAAGAATCCGGATGTTATGGAATTTGCCACTTCCACAGAGTTGCCATTCCGAGTGAATACTTGTTTCTGTGGATGTAGAGAGAAGCTTCAGCTCATATAAAGATATTTTATCTCCGAAAAGAAACAAACTCACTTTTAAAAATTTAGAAATGCTTAATGTTGTAAGGTACAACAGCTTAGTGTTTTTCCCCGACTCTGATGAATAACTGTAACACAACCTATGTGTGTGATGTGTACACAGCTTCGAGTGAATAGCTTAGACTAATAAAATAGGAGGGAAAGTTTTAATAAGTAGTATAATTATCAGCACCTTTTTTTCCCCAATCAGCACCTTTTTTGCCCCTTTTTGGGTCTTATTTTAGCACCTTTTCCCTTCCTTTTTCCCAATGAAATTTTTCCCTAAAAATCCTAACTAATGCTATCTTTTCGTCTGCAGGACTTTCTCATGGGAGGTGTCAAGTATCCGAGCGATAACGAAATCCGTGATACCTCCTTTCTTCACATATTCGTTCGGAAGTGGTAAAAGAATAATAAAAAACTCAAGCATAAATGTTAATAACACTTGTTATTATTACCAGAGACATTCTCAAAATAAACTTGTTGTCCTTTGAAATCAAATCAAGAGGAAAGCAAGATCTTCAGCTGGTCGCTTGAATCTGTGGCTAGATTCAAGAGTTGGAAACACTACGCTTCTCGCGAGCTGCTCTTCCTGGCGAAACTAGATGATGTAAAATTCCGGGTTGCATAACCGTAAAAGGGGGGGGGGGTTTCCTTAGATTCTCAGTGTACTATAGCCAGTGGCGAAGCGTCCTATGAGGCCCGGAGGCCGGGCCTACCCTATTACGGATTATTTTATTACTTATAAATTTCATTAAACGACGCTTAATAAAAGAAAACTGAAATTCTTGGTCTTCCGATAATTACCGCAAGTTTGCAACCCTGCCTGGAATCGTATCTGAGCATTCAGCGAGGCCCGCCCGAGAGTGCCTCAGCTGGTCCCATAACAACCTATGTGATTCGTGCAAGAAAGCATAATTTCAGGGGTGCGTTCGCCTGTAATGTAACCTGAGAGGCCGGCCTCTTTTCTCTCTCTCACCCTGTCTCCCTGACTTCCGAAGAGTGCCGATCGTGTACGAGCGCGTGACGAAGCAGGCAGTGGACGTACAGAGCTTGTTGAAGCTGTGTTTCCATGGAAGATTCAGAGCTGTGCCGGGAGCGGAGCACACCCAGCTGCTAACATATAGCGAAAATGTGTTGCTAACACCTCTAAGCCTGGCCTCCTAACCTATCAAAGTAGGCGTTATTAGAATTCTAACTGCAAATAATGCATGCAAGTTGGTTACCAGTGTTAAGTTTGGTGCTTTCAGCTCTTTTGAGGAACCGCTTTTCGCGAAGTGTTAGTTGCTGGATGTGCCCCACACCAATCTCGATTCAGAGAGGGAAAGTATTTTATTTCTTTGAGGAAAGGGATATTGAGACGAAATTTCCTTTCATGATTAGTGACATAACTGAAAACGCGCTACTTTTAAAATGGGGCAAAGTACGTACAATGCAAACGTATAGAGAAAATCCATGTTACTGAAATTTTCTGGTCGGTGTGTTACACAGTTCGTGTTCTCATATAGCATTTCATCATTTTCTAAATCATATTATAATTTTTTTTAAAAAGTCGCCTGTTGAAGAAGAATTATATGCATAAAAAAGTTAAAAAGAAATAATTGATTGATAGATTTAGTTTATTTTACTTGGCTTTCTGCCATTTTTGGCTAATTGGGAAGATGAGAATGAGCGATAATATGATGAAATTGACGAAGGGACATTCACAAAGAACACCTATGCCCAGGTGGGAATTCGAACCTGAGGCCCTTGTCGTAGCACGCTGTTATAACCAATCTGCCGCGGAGGTCAGCATTAAAAAGAAATAAACGCTAAGTGACGATCAAGTGTACCAACCATTTCTGTAATGCGAGAAACATTTACAATACTGTTATTGAAGTAGCAAATAATTTTTACGAGCAGCTTTAATCTAACAAATGTAAGATGGCTAGGGCCTAACAGAACAGCTTTTTCATTGGGTGACTCGTGGTCAGAACATCGAGTCTCATTGTCACTGTTTTCTGACCTTCGAGACAGGAGCGCCTTTATTCTCAGATATCTAATCGAGACTAGATTAAAGTAGAATCTGAACCAATGCCTCCAGGAGGAATCGAACCTTCTACTTCTTGATTATAAGGCGAGAGCGTTAATCACTACCAGTGGCGTAGCATGGACATTTCGGGTGGGAACGCCAAGTCCGAAGGAAGGGTCGGCCCTTACTTGCTTAATAATTTACTTATGGTATTAGTCGCCACAGGTATTGTTTATTTGCCTGAATTCAGCAGGGTTTTCAATAAAACATCATACATGCGTGTTTTAGCTAGAAAATTAGATGCCTTACTATGCCACAAATGTTTTGAACTCTGGTGTTTTATACCTTTCTGCATGACGCAAGTCATTAAAAACCTACCTGAATCATAAGCGCCTCTGAACAACAGTAGACGTCATTGTTGTGGATGATCCAACTACTGATTGATTTGGTTTATTTTATTTCGCTTTTCTACCACTTTTGGTTAATTGCGAATATGAATATGAGTGATGATATTGATGAAGGGACACTGACAAAGAACACCCGTGCTCACGCCGGGATTCGAACCAGAGACCTCTGTCGTCTTGGCGCACTGTGCAAAGCAGAGCGGATGATCCAAATCTACTGACGTAACAGTGCCGATTAGTAATTCAGACCACTGTTTATTAATAATAATAATCCTTTGCGCAACAGACCATGAAGGGCCTAGGCGTACCTACCGACTGCCGGTCTCCCTCCCACGCTTTCCTTCGTCACCTCTAAGCGTGGAGATCTTCAACCAGGATTGGAATAGTCGGGCGGCCGGATTACGCTTACTCATTCGAAGCTCCCCGATTTCCTCACGATGGTGGGTTGCCACCGGCCCTATACGTAGGCCGAATAAATTCCGACCAGAGCCGGATTCGAACCTACGCCGTCCGTCCCGCAGCGAACGTTTATTACATCTTGAGAATGCTGATAAACATTTTAAAATAATTTTGTCCAGAGACCATTCGATGTTAAGAGTTTTCAAATGAATGCTAAACATTTCCATTGACACAATATTAAGTAGTTAGATAATAACGAAAAAATACAATAAAAAAATAATAGTTTTGCTTGTTAAGTGGTAGAGCAGCCACAGGCTGAATTTCTACCACGAGGACTTCACCAACTTATTGGACAAAAACTGTGTTGATCTTTTAGTTTCTAATGCACATCGCTGTTCGTGCGATAAATTATACAATGTAGTGGCCATTAAGAAGCAGTATATTTGAGATTGGTAAAGTTACGTCAGTCAATATTGCGTATTGTAGCATCACATAGAGAGGCGCCGACTTGTCAAAATTATTGGAGGGCTCTGTTCACTGAAATAAATTAATGAATGACTCACTCTCTTCCTTTTTTAAGTTTTGGCCTCAGTGTTCGGAATCTCATAAAAACCCATGAATTCCTCAAAAATATCAAAATTTTTATTCACAGTTTTTATTGCAGAATATTAATTGTCTAGGAATGGATATGTCACAAGTTTCGTCAACCATAATAGCAAAATATTCCCGACTTTTAATATCTGCTACCACGGAGCGCAAAACAGATCTCCCTAATATATCAATGATCTCGTTCTGAATGTCATGTGAGAGCCATTTGTAGCCCGAACCTCCCATCCACTACCCTAGTTCATGCACATCGTCTTTTGAAACTTTTTTTAGTAAAAATGTTAACAATACTCATAATTACATACTTGGTATATAGTAATAAGTCATGTGTTTTGCTGTCTCTGGTCATAGCCCCCCCCCCACCAAAGTTGATGGTTTAGCGGTCTCAGCCCCCAAAGTTGATGGTCTATAACATTTCAAATGTGTATTTAAAGTTAAGTTCATGTGGCACAATTCAGAGTAAACTTTACAAGAGAAGCAAAATAATACATTAGATCCTCTTAAGCAAAATTATTGGGGGGGCTCTGCCCCCACATCGTTAACATTGGGGTGGCTCGAGCTCCCCCAAGCCCCATGGAGTCGGCGCCTATGATCACATAGCACGAGTTGCATGAGCGCGAAGAGCGAAGAACCGAGTAGGAATTCTACCGCTGTCGTCTGCTTCAGAAGGCAGGAAGGGTCACATGAACCAATCACGGTAGACCTCTCTGCTCCGTACGCTGGCGTAAGAGAGAGCATTTACGCGCGTGCTGTAGAAATCGAAGCTTTCCCTCCAGAAAGTCAGCAAGGAATATAGGAGTCCTGTACGCCGAACCTGCTCGACGTCCGGCCGGGAAAGGCATTAAAAAGAGATGCTAGAACGAGTGTTGAGAATGGAGCGTTGCAAGCGGATCGCGAAAACTAGCTATTATAATGCCATGAAGGCATGGACGTCCGCAGGATTTTTTCCAGGGAGGGGCAAGGAAGGTATTTTTTTCCAGGGGGGCAACATGACATATTTTCCCCAAAAATAGTGTGCATCCTTCAAAAAACATTGCTAAATTTGAGTTTATCATGTTCGTGCAATAATTAACACACATTATTGAGGCTGAAATTAAATTATATGTGTGAAATATGTAATTTTTGGTTGACTTTCGTTTTCCAGGGATGGCCAAGGCCATCCCTTGCCCCCCCTTCCGGACGCCCATGCATGAAGGTCAAACATATATGAAATTAGTCACGTTTTACTTTATAATCACGGCATTCAAGCATTTTTGAAATTTTAAATTTGGGAACGCCAGGCGTACGGGCGTACTATAACGCTACGCCGCTGATCACTACATTATCCTTTACAATCACTATCCCGGCTTAAGTAGACGAGATTCAGGCAATATGTTATCTTTTATTTTCTAGGGGCTATATTTTAACATATTACTGTTAAAAAAAATCACATCTTCCCCTCCCCCCAAACCCTGCTCCGTCCTGTGCCTTACCTTCCAGAGACAGCACGCTTCGCCATTGACTATGATGCGTCTGTCTCCATTAAGCCTCGGCTGGATGTTGAAAGAAAACCAAATATCTAGGGTGTCGTTAGTTCCGTTCTAACAACAGTACCAAGGGAACACGAGGGAGGCGCTGACGTCGCTTTCAAGAAATTCTCCTTCTTCCCAGCCACAAACTCTCCCATATTCTTACCATCGTTACCTCGCTGCTTTTACGATCTTGCAGGGAGGGGGAGAATGGAATGGTCGTACCCACTGGCCATTGACAGATGTTCCGGAACCCTGAAGAATAACTGTTTTCCTTTCCTTAGTTGAAAAAAAGCTTACACATCGTCCTTTGAGATCACCAGCCTATGCACTGTGAAGCTGCATGTTTCTTTTTGTTTCCGTCGGTACATTCATTAAGTTACAGTAAAATGGCCAACTAACATAGATTATGTAGTAAAATACGAAGGGGCGAGGTGTAGGGGCCCCACAATGTGCTCTTGATTTTTTTATATAATCGCAGAAATTCCACAGATAGTGTCGCTTATAAAAAAAATAGATTTACGAAACAGAAATCTGGTTCCCAGTAACATCATATACGACGTCTGCGATAACAAGCAGTGACGTATTATCTCAGCCAGAGGGGCCCCGGTAACTTGTCATATGGGCCCCCCTCCGAAATGCAGAATTAACTTACTTGCTCGCAGATGCCAATCGATAGGAAAATATCCCTCATCTCATACCTTTGTATCTACGCAGTTTGTCGTAAACGTAGTGTAGCGTGTCAATTGTCTACAGTTAGGAATCCAGTAGAAATATTCAGTTGCTCAACCAGTCGATCCTTATTTTACAACAAACATCAAAATTGTTAATTCGTAACCTTTTAGTTTTACACGTGATATTTAAAATGTAACTTCCCACCAAATATTTTCAAGGAGGGGCCCAATTCTTTTCATATTGAAATAAGAGCTGAAATGAATTTCCCACATTCTCTACACTTGTTTTACTTCAAAGGAGCTGAAAACCTCAGTTAAAGGTGGGACCCATAGTAAATTATCCCTTTGCTGTAAAGACCATTATTCCATCCTCTGCCACGCAGGGTATACAACTTATGAGTTGAATGTGACCATTATTTTGTGTAATTTTGTAAGTTCATATTTCTTACAATTTGGCATTTTGTGGACATTTCTGTCGAACTAGTTCTTATTTTCTAATGTGTTACGATTTTGTTATCTGCAGTGTTCGAAAGGAAAATTCCTAGCTGCAAATTTCCTTGTTCGCGTTGGGGATAGAAGGAAGGATCCTTGTGTGGAGCAACTTGAAGATAGTGAAGTAGATGAAGGAGAATGATTATGCAAATTCGAGCACTGATGGTCTATTAATAAAAGGGTTCTTGTTTCATGAAAAAGTCTTTAAGAAAGTATGATCACTGGTCTATCGAAAAAAGAATGGCAGCGTTAAAATTATGAATAATGATGTTGAGGTCTACTAACCTGTGGCAACCTTATTTTATTTTGGGATGGGCTCAGTCCTTCGAAGCTGCATTTCATTGAGTGATAAATTTTCAGTGAATAGAGTTCCTTCGCAGCTTTATTATCTATCACTCAAAGACTAGAGTCCGCAGTTATTTCTTCGTAGCAGATGGAAATTTACCTTGTGATAGGTTACTACCGACAATCTAGATGTCCGGTTCAACCCCCATTACTGAAGGATAAGTTTGTTGCTTGAGTATATTAGGGCTACTCACTCAGTATTTGAAGGCTAATATGAGCGACTCTTACGTTGAATCTTGGCCTGGAGGAACCAGGGGCTGAAGGCACATTCACCTCAAAGTCCGAAAGAGGAGTGTTTACTATTTTTTTACAATTCCACCAAAACAGTATTTTTTAATATCTGTGTAATATATGTAACTTCATAAAAAATATTTCAAGCAAAAATACAAAGCATCACGAACAAAATATTTGGCAGCTGGAAGCTTCCCCCTCCTCCAAAAGTGATTCCTGGCTGTGTCGCTGCGTTGAAGTAGAGAAAATATTTCCAGATTCTTCTTCCAGTTATTTTTCAGAGATTCAGCCCATCCTGATTTAGTTTCAAGAAAGTACTACAGTGATATAAGTCGATAACAAAAAAATGGGAAGGCATAATATTTGAGGTAAAAGTTAATTTCTTGTACAACGAAGGGGGGAGGGCAGCTAACTATTGTACTTCCGTCCCACTCTGGCATCATATTTTTTTTTGGCACTAATGGGGCCCCTCAATATTTTACTTGCAGGTGGGCCCAAATATCTGCGCTACGCCACTGAGTGGCTCGGATCCCACTTTAAACTATACGTCCAGTCCCGATTTGCCTTTCTGTGAATATAATTGGTCTTAAAACAAGTTTAACAAACAAACGTTTTGCTATCAGTTCACAATTATGATTAGCTGTGCTCTAATAGTTGGTGATATTGATAAGTGTCCAAAATGGATAGATGCACGTAAAGAGTGAGGTATTTGCAAAATTTCCTGCAACTACTCTTGAAGCATCGATATATTATAAATTGTACAGGGAGGTTATTTCAGTCGTTCACCGCCAGCGTGTCGGCCGTTCGGCGGACTCTTCATGCAACAGGTCCCGGCAAATTGCGTTCAGGAAGTCCGTAACAGAAACCGCTTGTTTTGTAATGTTTCCACTTTTCACAATTACAGTTACAATTACAATTGAAATAAGCACGTACCTTGTCGCAAGGATGCTGGAAAAGGTGTCCTCCCAAATACAAATATTTCTGGCACCTTATTTCTGACAGAAAATCTTAGATTAGACATCGCTACTTTATCGTCAGTTGTCAGAAAGGGTAGACAACATCCCGGCGCATAAAGCAAACCGAAAGCGTAAAATGATATTTAAAAGTAATAATAATGATGATCACTAACCTCCTGTGTTATAAGAGATGTTGAAAATGACTTCCTTCAACAGCAATACAACACGTTTCTTAGGTTCAAGAGATCCTGTCTATCGTAATTCCCTGACCACTTTTCTGCAAGAATTCGTTTTCACGTAATTATCGTACATAAAAACTCTATGTTCAAGACTATATTTGTTTAACGACATAAGTAATGAATGAATAACAATTAACACACAATAAAGTACTGGCCACGAGTAAGCACATTACAATAACACAGTATAAGCAACACGCGTACTGATAAATGAACAGAAGTGAACATGAACGTACACTGACGTCTGGTAGCCGACAGTGTTGCTAACCATTTTTCGGCAATGTCCCTACAGACGTAGTCAAAATGTCCCTACAAGTGACCAAATGTCCCTACGCCAAGTAAAGTGACTAAAAAAAAACACCTCATGAGCATGCAAACAGAAGATAAAATATACACATTTACTTACCAAATCTTTCTGCTCGGTGCTTCCACAATTAATGAAGGAGCGAATTTACAATACAGGACCTCTCCCCGATTTTTTGTAATATTTCGCATACTCACTAATTGAGGCCTCCTAATCACGAATTTGAAGTTAAAATTTGGGGGGTCACGTGTAGAAATTGCAAAATAAGTGACATTGAGTGGTCCGCGATCGGCACGATTGCTTATTATTTACCGGAAGATTTTGTGTTTCCAATACTTAAAAAACGAAATATACATTCCTGATATTACTACGACCCCAAATTTTAACTATGTTTGCCTATCCT
This sequence comes from Lepisma saccharinum, assembly GCF_977018435.1. Taxonomy (NCBI): domain Eukaryota; kingdom Metazoa; phylum Arthropoda; class Insecta; order Zygentoma; family Lepismatidae; genus Lepisma; species Lepisma saccharinum. Next base: position 40,274,116 of record NC_139235.1, on the reverse strand, counting down.
AACCTAACCTAACCGTACCTGAATGGTTCGTGAGGCTATCCGTCAATGGTTTGTTGGGCTACCCGTGCATGTTTTTTTCGAGCCCAAATTTTAACTATGTTTGCCTAACCTAACTTAACCTAAACTTACCGAGAATGGTCAGTGGGGCTATTCCTGAATGGTTTTGCGGTAATTGTGATTACGAACCGATAAAATATATTATTTTCGTAGCACTTTAACGGCAAACGTTCATCATCGAAGACGCCATTTTCGTATCCTGCAATTTTATGATTGATGTACTGTTGCCAAATTTACCTGTAATCAAATCAGTTCTTCTACATCGTGATTGTCGCTGTCACATGTAAGCACGTTCTTTGGGCAATATACTGAAATCCATAAGTTTATTAATTAGCCCACAGCCATCCTCCTGCACACTCCACCTAACAATCTGTACAACATTAACAACTTTTTTACTGTTCTCTTCCGCCATTCTTACACGATCTATGCTCTCCAAGTATGAAATCAACAGTGTGGCAACGCTGTAGACAGCGTAACTAATTTTAATTTGTTCATATCAACAAATATGGCTACCATACTTGTATACGGAGAATCATTGCGAGAATTGAAAAGCTTATTTTACAACTTCTACACGTTAATGAACATTTTTTCCCCCTCACCCCAACATGTTAACTTGAGATAAATAATCACGAATAATTATTTCGTGAGTATAAGACATAGCATAGAAATTACAGAAGGGTCCGGTATTGTAAATTCTTGCCTTAATGAATAATAGGGTGTGCTGGACAGAATTTTTTGGGTCGGGACGGGATCGGGACGGTAATTTTTTTAAATCCCGACATTCGGGACTGAAAAATTTGCAATTTCCCGACCAAGTCGGAAAAATTTCTGGACGGGAAATGTTCGAAATTTCCCGAAGCACTGGAAATCTCGAATTTTACAAGTCATTTTCACTTTAAGTGATGGTTTTTGCATTTCTAGAATAAAAACTTACAACTTTCGATAAGTTCCAGAAACTTACAAGGCAGAAAACGTCGAGAATTAACGACTTTTTAAAGTAAAGAATCCAGCACACCCCTAATGAATAACGTTGAGTCGTTTACTGTTGATTATGTTATTTGAAGTCATACATGCTGCTGCTGTGAAGAGATAGATGTTGGTTGGTGATGCTGTATTTCCTGCATTCTTTAACAATTTTGGTCCCATTTTATTTCCCTTTTTTGTTTTTGTATCACTTAACATTGAAAATATTCTTTCCGATTCCGCGTTAGAATGCGGCAATGTTAGCACTATTTTCGCGAGAGTGGAAATGTTTTCAAAAAGGAACTTGCCTTGTAAGTTTTTGGTAACCGATAACATGTTCCAAAATTCTGATGGAGATTTGTTAGTTAGTTCTTTTTTCTCCTCCTCGCTAAAGTATCCAGATAAACTAATTCATAAAATGTAATTTACCAAGATTGAAAAGGTACCTACGTTTTCCCTCATTTGGCAAAATCTGTCCCTACGTTCCTACGCGGGCGAAATTTAGTGAAAAGTCCCTATGCATAGGGACATGTCCCTACGGTTGGCATCACTGCCGACACGTGCAGTATGAAGCGCCCTCTCGCGGCTGACAACTCACCCAACCCCCGATATGCTGCAGGCGCTGTCGCGACAACTGAGAATAAAGTAGCGATGACTAATCTAAGATTTTCTGTCAGAAATAAGGTGCCAGAAATATTTGTATTTGGGAGGACACCTTTTCCAGCATCCTTGCGACAAGGTACGTGCTTATTTCAATTGTAATTGTAACTGTAATTGTGAAAAGTGGAAACATTACAAAACAAGCGGTTTCTGTTACGGACTTCCTGAACGCAATTTGCCGGGACCTGTTGCATGAAGAGTCCGCCGAACGGCCGACACGCTGGCGGTGAACGACTGAAATATATATAGTCTCCCCACAATAACCAAATGTTAGCAAGTAGATGGAGCACTTTCCCTTCCCGTTAAAATACCATTCTGTACATAACCCCCGAACTCGGGATCTCTATTACTCAATATTAGTCTGTTCGATACCCGTTGTAGGCACATGGCACAGTGGTTCGGATCCCACTTTAAACTGTAGGTCCAGTCTCGATTAGCCTTCCTGTGCATAAAGTGGACTTAAAACAACAAATCAATCAATCAAGATTAGTCAAAAGCAGGTACGTATCAAGAAATATATTTCGGGGGAGGGGTGTCCGAACCAAGTCTCAGAAATAATATTAGTAATAATATAAATGATTAAATTAAAGTATTCACATTAGATTAATGACATTAATTAAATATGTAAATTAATGTATTATTATTATTATTACTTGAATAGGCAAAAAGACGGTGTAGAAACAGGGATATAACAAAACGTATTCTTTATTTAGGTGTAGTTAATATCGCAAAAAAATGAAATGGGGAAATAAATGTCAAATAGATCAAGGATCGAATATTTATTGAATAACAAAAAAGAAGGTTGGATCCAGTAGACGAAAAGTAAATTTCTTGGTTAGTTCCATAAATCTTCTTTGACACTGGCCTTAACAACCGTATGTTCCCAATATAATCGTTGCCTTCCAATAAGTTCGGCAGAAATAAATAACCTTCGATTATACAACAAGTACTAAAAACGTATATTTTTATTATTTAATTTCAGTACTTGTGTACGATGAATTAGAGATTATAATTATATTTTCCTATATATTTTGTTTTGGGGGGTTGAACTTGTGAACTTGGATCGTGCATAAACAGTGGCGCAGGAACATTTTTCATCTGTAAGGTACAAAATTCGTCCTCAATATTATATATATATATATATATATAAAACGGAAAATCAGAGTTTTGTCATTTGAAAGTAGCGAATTTCTAATAATTTTAATGCAGGGTGACATTTGAAGGGACAATAGGAAGGATTTTCCCCCGTCAGTGGCGTGGCGTGGGATTTTTAAAAGTGTTACCGGTTATCAGTAGGACATTTAAGGGAGACTTGGGCGCCTCCCCACCTCATGCCCCCCCCCCAATGTCTTCCAAGTAGTTCATATAATATTAATCTGGTACGTCTGCAATTCATCAATTTCATCATATCATCACTCATCCCCATGTTCGCAAATTAGCCAAAAGTGGCACAAGGAAAGCAAAATCAATCAAATCAAATCAAAAAAGTTCTATGATGCTGTCATAAAGTGAAGTCTTTCATTTGAATTTGAATTTTTGGGTGCGTCATGGTCATGGTCCATGTTATCCACACCTGAATTCCACACGTTTTTTTTTTTTCACCCGAAAATTGAGTACATGGCCAAAAAAAGAGTTTCGACAACTGCGCACATCCACATAACCATGGATAGTCGTTATACCACGAAACATTGAAATGTCGGTCATATCCAGCAGACGAGTTGGTTTTTAAATCGTTCAAAATAGGCTTTGGCCTCCCTTTCACCACAATTTCGATTTTTTCTGCAAAAGAACGAACCGGAAGATTGCTTCAAAATATCTTCTATCGCACGATTACACACACTGTTCAGATAGGATGAACCCGCCACCTCGGAACTCGAAGCAAGCTCCATTAATTAATTGACAATGTCCGAAAACAACATAAAGACGAAAGACACCACTCACAAAACTCGCACTGCACAGTCCCTCCCACAAACCGTTGTTTACTTTTGTAACACGTGAAGCACCCTTCTTGCCCCTTCCCCTTTTAGCATCGGCGCTTCCCCAATATTTCCTTCGGAACCTGCAAGAAGTGCAGTTCTACTACTGGTGCCATCTTAGTTCATTTGAAACCAGATTTGCCCAAATCGCGAAACTTTTCGTTTCAAATAAGACGTATGTAGAGTGATGTAGTCTTCATCTGTTTCCTAACTACTCCCACTCCCATGTTTCGCTAAATCCACTGAAATCTCATTTCTGACACCACTACTATTTCGTATATTTTACGTCCTTTGCTACCTTTAAGGCTTTCGCTTTATAGGATAATCGTGACGATGAGGATGCATGGTGAATTATTGAAATAAAATTATTATTTATTTGTGTATGTAATTATTAATTTTTATAATTATGTAAGTAAAATAATAACAACGAACATTGAATAACCATTTCTTGCTTAGGATTCGAACCTGGGACACCTGACACTTCAGAGCGTGCTAAGATAACAATCGGGAAATTATGCTTGTAAGTAATGTTTTCACCAAAAAACAGTTCTACCATCTCAAGAACGTTGCTTCAATCCGAAATTATTTAATTCCTGCGACAACGTATGTCAATCTCAATTGGACCTTTCAACAATTATCAGAAATTTCTGTAACCGAAATAATATTATATGTGTGAAATATAGAATTTTAGGTTGACATTTTTAGAAGGACAGCGGACCCCTTGATCATACCCATCCCTCTCCTCTCCTTCTCGCCCATGATGTCGAAGAAGGACAAAGAGGACTTTCGTAATTGCTGATATTTAGAGTAAATACAAAATATCACTTGGTAGTTTGCTTTTCCCCCAGTGTGATTTGATTTTTTAAAATTTTGATTTGGCAATTTAAGTCCACTTCATGCACAGTAATGCTAATCGGGACAGTTTAAAATTTGGATCCGAACCACTTGTGCCTCCACCGGGTATCGAACCCGGAATCCCTTGATTATAAGGCTGCAACGCTACCACTGCGCCATCGTTCCCCAGTGTGACTGGACACCTTCAGAGTAAGATAGACCCGATTAGGCGACTTAGCTCTTTTCTGTCAATTGAATATGGCAACACTGATCTGTATCCGGTAAGGATCACCGGCAACTGCGGCGGCTAAACAGTCATGGCAATAACCCGCCTCCTCCTCCCGCCGTAACAGTCTTTGCCGCGACGGAAAGTCTTCCTTGGGTGGGCTCAGGGCCCTTTCCTCATGTTGCCTGAGGAGGGTACCGGATCAGTCCTCCTCTTCGCTTTTGCCGGTGTCAGAAAAAATGTCAGTCTGCAATGTTTACTTTACGACAATATTAGCAGTTTATGTACGTAATAATATTTTAAGACAGGTTCTTCAATTCTTTATATTTTGGTGTTACCTGCGGTAACAGCGGCTACATGCACGCCACGCCTCTGCCCCCCGTCTTGTTTTGAAACATCAAATTTCTAGTTATGAGACACATCTCAACCTGGGATCATTATTTTGAACCCACTTGTAAACTATATCGTACTTATGGTTTTCCATTTGGATTCATTTAAGTTTACCACACCATAGCTACATACAAAAAAATGTCGTTATGTAATTTATGGTGACTGTGTACAGTGACACCAATTTATACGGGTCTGTGGGACCCGAGTCCACCCAATAATTTATGTGATTTGTGAATTCAAATTTTTGAGCCCACCCAGTGTTTTTTTTTTTTTTTAAATTGGCACCCCTGACTCTCTCTTTTAAATGCCATGTATTCGGTATTTTTTCAGACTTCTGGTGATTCACAAGTATTCTTGTATCGAACCCTAAAACTGGGCGGTGTATCTGACGTATGTTGAGTTGCTTGGTCATTTAATCTTCTTCGAGAGCTTGTTGAGATCTGTAGTATTTTGTTGTGTTTTATAAAAATAAGTCGAGGTGGTCCCCGATCTAGGAAAACCATACGTTTGAAAGCATTGTTTTCAATCTTCGTTGCACAGTATGAATGGCCGCTTTGAAGACAGGTTTATTTTTTAATATAGTCCTATTAAATGCACACACATGGCATTTAGATGATTAAGAACGTGTGTTTTATGGAAACATGTCATGTCAGCCAAAACACATTTTCACCTCACTCAAGTATTATGTGAATTCAATTGAAATTGTAGCAATATCTACAACTGAATGTGAATGCGGGTTCCGTGCCATGAATCTAACCTTTACTGAACAGAGGGAGATTAAATATTTGGTTAAATGATAGAATACATTGCCGTAAATCAATTTCAGTGTTGGTGTTTTATTTTCATTTGGTATGAGCTCAAAATTTTAAACCTTCGTTTTAAAAGTAATTCAAACACAAAAATTGTTATTGGGGGCCATTTTGAGTTTTTTCGACTTTATTACTACCTTCATTTGAATATTTTATTTTCTAAAAATTTCGGGGGGGGCTGTAGATCCTTCAGCACCCCCTCTGCGTATGCATGCCAGTGCCCTCTGGATCTCCCTCCCCTAAATAGTCCTCGCCTCAAAAGTGACAGAAAAGCCAAGGTGAATTCCTTTTTCTAATCTCTAATTCTCCGAAACTATTCTTTTTCGAATGAGAAAATAGAGATTAAAGTTGATTTGAAAAAAAGAAAGTATTGAAGGACAATAACAGGGAAGTTTTCCCTTTGTAAAGTCGGCTGGGCGTCTCACTGGCCTGCAGGAGACTAAGATTAGATTCCTGGGCGTGTTTTGTAAGGTCGGATTTTTGCGGCCTTCTCTCTGCATAAAACGGCTCTGGGGTTCACTCATTCTCAAATAAATAGGTACCAGTGGAGGACGACACTTCTAGGGGCGGGGGAAGGCTAAAGCAGGCTGGAGCGTGATGCTTAAAAACCAAAGGATAGAGAATGAAAGTGAAAATAAAGATTGATTGATTGATTTGTGGTTTTATGTCAACTTTATGCACAGAAAGGCTAATCGGGAGTGGACCTACAGTTTAAAGTGGGATCCGAACCACTATGCCATGTGCCTCCATTGGAAATAAAGAGGCAAAACAGACTGAAAGAGAAGAAAAGGAAGTGGAAAACCAACCAAAACATACTATAATAACAGAGGGAGGGGTGGATTGAGAGAAATGAAGATAAACATTTCTCACGATGGAGTGAGAATAGGAACAAAGAAAAGAAACAGTACAGAACGATAAAGAGATAAAGGAAGGAAGAGAAACAAAAAGAGAGGCATACAGAGAAATCTATAGAAAGAGAGAATGAGAAACAGAAACAAAAGGTAGAAAACGAAATAGAGAACGAGCAAGTGGAGGGAGAGAGAGAAAGAGAAGGGCAAGAAATGAAGGATGCTCTATATCTGAAGAGCCAGGGAGAGAGAGCAAAGAACGCAGGAGGGAAAATGGAACAAGACCTAATCGTGAAAAAGATACTATGGTTTTACACACAGAGAGAGATAAAAGAGTTATAAATAAAATTGAGTTTTCTGTATTACAAGTTCTAGACTCTCCCAAGTCTCATTCCAGCTCAAATGAGGCGAAAAAAAAAGTCGCCCTAGTTTCGAGTGTAAACGAAATTTTAAAATTTTACTCGCTAAACTGCTGGAAAAGGAATACAATTCAATTGTATTCAAATATTATGCACCATTACCAAGGAGGGCCTACTTGTAATCAGAGGGCCCCGGGTTCAATAGCCGTTGAAGGAACGCCGCTCCCGAAGGAGTGGTTTGGATCCCACTTGAAACTAAATATTAAGATTTCACCAGATTTCTGACTGTGATGCACCGCAAAGTCATAAGTCCAATAGGCTCGAATGTCAGTTAATGAATGAATGCTTCCTTAGTTAATGTTACCAATGTCAAGTCACTGTTCAAATTGAAGGGGATTCCAGGAAAGTGTCTCCTGTCTCATTTTCCCCAGCCTCTACATCTTCAAACCAGTAACTTTAATTTTCCCCTTCGTAAATTTTCTGTTATTTTTGTATAATTTGTATTTTAATTTTTAGGTTCATTTAACGCCGACACGTCAGTCAAAATTGTCAATTTTTACATAATATTACATTAATTTTTGTATTAAGTCCTATGTTATGCACAGATAGGCTAATTGGGATTGGACCTACAGTTTAAAGTGGGACCCTAACCTGGGAACTCTTGATTACAAGGTGATGACGTTACCACTATGCGATCGGGGAGCATTAATTTCAGATGAAATTCATGGTTTGGAAATAAATTTATTAAAATGTTGTTACTTCACACCAAACTCAAATAGAGCATTGTCGTCCTATTAAATTTTGCGCTTTATACGTTTCATAATAATAATAATAATACGCATGATGATCATAATAATAATAATATGATGAATGTTAATTTAAATTTTTATTCTATTATTTACTTTGAGCTTCAATAAATTAAAATAAATCAGTTCTTGGGTCTCACCGCGCCGCAAAAGATTTAGTAAAAGTAATATAATTGTATTAGGTAAAAAAAAGTCAAAATGCGAAAATGGGAATCTCTGAACCACTCTCTTCCATCCTACATTTTCTTCAATTCCCATTATGATGCATAACCTAGATATGTAAAAAAAATCGGAGAGCATCACAGAGTAAGTCAACGAAGTAACTGGCTTTCTTGTTTTGGATCAGACTTGTAAACCGACGTAATTTGTGTAAACTAAGTGATGGCGATTCACTTCCTCGACTTGCAAGACTGTCTGTCTTGTATTTTGAACGTAGCCACCCACTGAAGGAATGGATGCACTTCCCTGAGTTTCCAAGGTCTTTGCGCGGACAAAACATAAACCAGATGTCAAAGCAAGATAAGTTTGCAAATTGCGGTGTTTAACCCTCCCCCCCCCCCTCCTCCGCTCCGAGCGGCACATGACCGGTGCCGCAGATGGGAGAATACACATTCAGAGGGTTGCTTGCCCATAAGCGACAGCAGCGCCATAAGCGGAAAATCCTCGAACTTCTAGAAGGCGTGGGAACTAAATACTTGTATTTTTTGTAATAAAATTATGTAATTTCTGTTGAAGATATTGTGCAAACGCTTGGAATTATCTATCTAAATTCACGACACTAAGATGCACAATGTTGAACCTAAACCGTAAGATGGTTTAAAATTCTTCAAACGCCCCATTTAAAGCTGCTTTCACATCCAATTAATGCTGCATTTCCAATTTTTTGTACGCTAAACTAGAATCCCAATTCGATTTTTTATTCAATACATCCCTTCGTGTATCCTTCTAGAAAAGCCTTGCAGAGTATCACCGAAATTGGAGGCATATGTTAGGAGATTTTGTCAACAGAACGAGAAGCAGTTTTCAGCTGTTGAGAGAAACATCCAGCCGAGGCTTAAGCGGGACTTTTCCTTCCCGATGGACATCACGGACGTTCTGATAATTTCCAGAGCAGCTGCTGTTCTCCCAATCACTTTTTTTAAACGGAATCAAAGGGCCATTATTACCTCTTTCATTTTCAAAATAATCTCGCACTGCACATACTAATTCACGAGTCTGGCCACGCAGAGGATTCTTCCGATTTCGCCGGTGTATTCGCGTTAGACTAATCATCTTTCAGTATAAAAATCACTAATACGAAAAAAAAAAAAAAAAAAAAACGAACCGCACAATAACGCCGAACTTTTGCTGTCAGGCATACACTTGGCAACGCAGAATACCACGAGAATTCCCCTTCACCATGACTACTGGTCAAAGCCGATTGGTTCAGCGGTTCACGTGACCCTCTCTAACTTTCGACAGAAAAGACAAAAATAGAATTTCCAAGTCCATTCTTTGGGCGGAAGCATTTTATCTCCAAAATCATCGCCACTGTTCAAGGCTGGCAAATTATTCAGAACGTGAAATCGGAACATTTTTTACCATTCAACTTCTCTGTTTCCATGCATTAACAATGTGTGCCGGATCCATCTCAGTATGTGTGTTTGTCCATTTCTTCTCATCAGGCATCAAAACTAGGGATGGCCAGATCCGGATCCTAGCGGATCCGAAATCCGGATCCGGTTGGTTCCGGATCCTAAAATTTTTCGGATCCGGAATTTTCAGACCCGGATCCAGAATTTTCGGATCCGGATCCGTTTTGCCATCCCAAAAGGGGTTCTTTGGAAATTAAGAATGTGCTTATAACATATTGTTACCTGTTAATATACATATATATATAATATACAGACACACACACACACACATATATATATATATAGTGTATGTGCGCGCGTGCGCGATTTGTAATTAATTAATACACTTACAAGGGAGGTCTAAGTCTCCCCCTCCGATTTCCATGAAACTTGGCAGGTGTATAGAGCCCCCCCCCCTCAAATGTCAAGATGAGGAGAAATTGAAGTGGGGATCTGACTCCGAAACCACGTAAATATGGCATATGAAGAAACAGGGGGCATAGGGCCTCTCTATACACCTGTCAAAAATCATGGGAATCGGAGGGGGACACAGGGGTCAGATGATCCCCACGTCAATTTGTCCTCATCTTGATATTTGATGTGGGTTTTGCCCCCTAAAACAGTTTTTTAGCTGAAACAAAAAACAAAAACAAAAAAAAAACACGCATTTCTTCCTTTGGGCCCCTCTATGCCCCTGCGAAGTTTCATGAAAATCGGAGGGGGACACAGGGGTCAGATCCTTACTTCAATTTGTCCTCATCTTGACATTTGAGGGGATTTTGCCCCCTAAAACAGTTTTTAGCTGAAACAAAAAAACACTTATTTCTTCCTTTAGGCCCCTCTATACACCTGACACGTTTCATGGAAATCGGAGGGGAACACAGGGGTCAGATCCCCACTTGAATTTGTCCTCATCTTGACATTTGAGGGGAGGTTGCCCCCTAGAACAGATTTTTAGCCGAAACAAAAAAACACGTATTTCTTCATTTGGGCCCGTTTATACACATACCTGCCAAGTTTCATGGAAATCGAACGAGGGCACAGGGGTCAGATCCCCATATTTGAATTACTCCTCATCTTGACAATTGAGTGGGTTTTGCCCTGTAAAACCGTTTTTTAGCTGAAACAAAAAAAAAACACGTATTTCTTCCTTTGGGCCTCGCTATACACCTGCCAAGTTTCATGGAAATCGGAGGGGGACACATAGGTCAATTGCCCACTTAAATTTGTCCTCATTGACATTTGAGGGGGGGTTGCCCCCTTAAAACAGATTTTTAGCCGAAACAAAAAAGCACGTATTTCTTTATTTGGGCCCGTATATACACAGACCTGCCAAGTATCATGGAAATCGGAGGGGGACACAGGGGTCAGATCCTCACTTCAATTTGTCCTCATCTTGACATTTGAGGGGGGTTTCTCCCTAAAACAGTTTTTTAGCCGAAACAAAAAAAAACACGTATTTCTTCATTTGGGTCCGTTTATACACACACCTGCCAAGTATCATGAGAATCGGAGGGGGACACAGGGGTCAGATCCTCACTTCAATTTTTCCTTATCTTGACATTTGAGGGGGTTTTGTCCCGTAAAACCGTTTTTTAGCTGAAACAAAAAAACACGTATTTCTTCCTTTGGGCCCGTTTATACACACACCTGCCAAGTATCATGGAAATCGGAGGGGAACATAGGGGTCAGATGCTCACTTCAATTTGTCCTCATCTTGACATTTGAGGGGGGGTTGCTCCCTAAAACAGTTTTTTAGCCGAAACAAAAAAAAAACACGTATTTCTTCATTTTGGCCCGTTTATACACACACCTGCCAAGTATCATGGAAATCGGAGGGGGACACAGGGGTCAGATCCTCACTTCAATTTGTCCTCATCTTGACATTTGAGGGGGTTTTGTCCCCTAAAACCGTTTTTTTAGCTGAAACAAAAAAAAATACGTATTTCTTCCTTTGGGCCCGTTTATACACACACCTGCCAAGTATCATGGAAATCGGAGGGGGACACAGGGGTCAGATCCTCACTTCAATTTGTCCTCATCTTGACATTTGAGGGAGGGTTGCCCCCTAAAACAGTTTTTTAGCCGAAACAAAAAAAACACGTATTTCTTCATTTGGGCCCATTTATACACACACCTGCCAAGTATCATGGAAATCGGAGGGGGACACAGGGGTCAGATCCTCACTTCAATTTTTCCTTATCTTGACATTTGAGGGGGTTTTGTCCCCTAAAACCGTTTTTTTAGCTGAAACAAAAAAAAAATACGTATTTCTTCCTTTGGGCCCGTTTATACACACACCTGCCAAGTATCATGGAAATCGGAGGGGGACACAGGGGTCAGATCCTCACTTCAATTTGTCCTCATCTTGACATTTGAGGGGGGGTTGCCCCCTAAAACAGTTTTTTAGCCGAAACAAAAAAAAAACACGTATTTCTTCATTTGGGCCCATTTATACACACACCTGCCAAGTATCATGGAAATCGGAGGGGGACACAGGGGTCAGATCCTCACTTCAATTTTTCCTTATCTTGACATTTTAGAGGGTTTTGTCCCCTAAAACCGTTTTTTTAGCTGAAACAAAAAAACACGTATTTCTTCCTTTGGGCCCGTTTATACACAGACCTATCAAGTATTATGGAAATCGGAGGGGGACACAGGGGTCAGATCCTCACTTCAATTTGTCCTCATCTTGACATTTGATGGGGATTTGCCTCCTAAAACCGTTTTCTAGCTGAAACAAAACAACACGTATTTCTTCCATTGGGCCCCACTATACGCCTGCCAAGTTTCATGGAAATCGGAGGGGGACACTTAGATAACCTCCCTTGTTAGTCTTACACTTTGTAATTATATAACACTGCATATATTATAATGTTTTATTTTAATTTGTAAAACTGTAACTGTAGAAGAATTGTATAATTTTTGTATAACGTTTCTATCTTGTTATATGTGTTAAAGGGTTCATCCTGGAATGGAATGTCTCACATTTGTGTGTGTTTTTATTTCCAATACATTCGAATGAATACATATTCGTTTCAATGGCATTTACAAAATCACCTCTGACATTTTATGTTAAACAAGTAAGATTATTTTTATGCACGAGTGTGTTAGCCGATGCGTAGCAAAGTATTTTAGGAACAACACTTGAAAAAAATTCTTGTAGGACTAACGAAAAATTTCTATGTAATCGAAGATCATAATACCTTTTTAAGGTGTGGTAATATTATAATGGGATTGAGATACGAAACTTTCGGATACGGAACTTTCGGATCCGGATCCAGATCCGAAACTTTCAGACCCGGATCCGGATCCGGAATTTTCGGATCCGGATCCAGATCCGTAACTTTTGGATCCGGATCCGGATCCGAATGGATCCGGATTTTTTGGATCCGGATCCGTTTGGCCATCCCTAATCAAAACATCTATGGCGTCTTTGAGTGTTTTTACGAAGCTGTTACACACGCACGGGATGGACAATCCACTCGAGAACGAGAGATTCAAACTGTGGGCTGCGAACTGGACACAGAAATTTCTCGAATATTTCTCTCTCATTCGAGCCTGAACATCACTACTGTGTCTTGTCCTCCCATGTTTGCAGTTCTTAAAAAAGCCGAAACCCACCAAATTATTCATATTGAGGCGTAAGCACTCGCAAGTGTTCACAATTGTCTGTTGCAGCTTCCGCAGTCTTGTCATATATTGGCACGAAACAAAGTAACTCTTCTCGAATACAGTTCGAAACAATTAATTCACAGTGAAAACCCTTCCGCTCCCAACACATCTAGTGTTCCTTCTCCCAATATGATTAAATGCTTACTCATTTATCTCCAGTGACGTGCCCAAGGGATGTTTGGTGAGGTCATAACCCAATTTGACCAAGTATTCCTTAAAAAAAAAAAAGAGAGGAAAAGATGGCAAAATGAGGACTGACCATCAAAAATAGTATGCATAATCCTCCTCTTCGAAAATCCTGGGAACATTTGTTCCGGGCACAACTAACTCAAAACTTTGATTTTCAGTTGATCTGTGCAGCTTATTTCTTTTCTAATTAACTGCTCCAATACCCGTTACTGCTTAAATATTAATATTCACTTTAGAGAGAGACCTTTGATCTCTTCGGCCATCGACCCGAACTAGCACTACACTGAGGCTCCGGAAATTCCGCTGTCGTTAATGTCTTCAGCTTTGGACCCGACTGACTGATCACTAATCGACTGTATGAACTGTTACACTTACCTTTGAATTCTCATTAACTGATTCTGTTGTACAGATCAACCTGGAAATTGAAGCCGCGTAATTTAACCTCATATTTAGAACGTTCCCAAGATAAAACGATTCGTTAATGTTGCCAGTAGTTCGACTTCCTTCTCTTATTCAAGAACGTTCCCTCTCGCGCTTTCCAAAGATTAAAAAATTACTATGAATCGCCCTACGTTGGCGCTACGTTTTCAGCTTCCAAATGCTGACAAGTCTTTGCATAGTGCTGCGACAACACCGAAAGCGCAAGGAAAGTTTTAATGCAATATTATCAACAACAGGGTTATAGAACATTCTCCGTGTTGCCTTGGTACGTATTTCTCTCCTTATATTATCGGCACATTATTCAAGAAAAAAAAACCTGATTTTATGTAGTATAAACTGAAAACAATTAAGGGGGGCTCCAGCCCCCTGATCCCACCTTGGATACGCCTCGATAATTATTTCTTTCAAATTATCATCACATTATTCAAGATGCCATGAACCTATTTTTATGTAGCGTAATTTCCTGAACGGGGTGCTGGAGCCTCCTGATTCCTACCTTGGATACGTGCTTGACTCAATAATTATTTATCTCCTTAAATTATCGTCACATTATTTTATTTCACACCACAAGAAACCAAAAACCTCATTTTATCTATTCTAAACCGAAGACTTTCGGTGGGCTTGAGCCCCCCTTGGATACGTGCCTGCTGCGAGTGTCCCTTCATCAATTTAAAATAATCATCACTCATCCTGTTCATCGCGATTAGCTTAAAGTGGAAGAAGACGCTAAATAACAAAAACAAATTTATCCTCATCGTGGCGATCAACTGGAGAATCTGAAAAGTAACGTAAAAATATTGAAGGGAAATTCCAGGACATTCCGTAAAAATTCATATCAGAATATGCCCGGACAAGAACTTTCCTTAGAATTAGACATTTAAAATAAAGGCAATAGGTTAGCTGGAAAGAGAAGCCGGCAGTGGACTACAGCCTACAGGGACAAGATATCACGCAAATAATGTCTGAAAAATAAACTATGCATTGTTTCGGAATAAGTGTATTCTTCTATCGCGTATTTGATCTCTTGTTCTGAAATTAAATTAACAGCTTTGGTGTATAATATCAAAAGATGCATGAAAACACAGCGTTTCATGGGCCATATGCTACATTCTACGCATAGCTTTCTGCCGCTCGTGTCCTCTTGGTGTCGTCACAAGCTGTAGCCAATAACGTGCAAGTAGCGGAGTGACCCCCCCCCCTTCTTGCAAAGAGAATGCTACGAAAATTAAAACGGAACTTCCGGCTTCCCGCGCTACGGCGGCACGTGAAGGTCTTCTGCTAGAGTGACGTCAAAAAGGGGATCCCTCAGCTGTTGGCCGCTTAATAACATGTAAAATCATACAAGTTTATCGCCTCGTAGAGGCGATTATAACTCTTGGGAAGCAATGTTTATAACATGTAGTTCTTCTTCACTGCTTTCCCGTACCTTCTCAAGTTAACTGAGGATGGCAAACGAACAAATTCATGCTGAATTCAGCAAAAAGGGAATCAATGTCTTTGGTTCTTTAACACTATTTGTCTACACTTCTACACGCAGCAATAAAGTTGGTTGGTTGGTTGATTGGTTGATTTGGTGTTTTAAATCCACTTTATGCACAGTGAGGCTAATCGGGACTGGACCTACAGGTTAAAGTGGAATCCGAACCACCATGTGCCTTCACCGGGTATCGACCCCGAGACCCCTTGATTACGAGACATAGCAATGAAGTTAAATGATTATTAGATGAGAGTCTCATCTTGAGACTAGCACAATAGAGAACACCCGAAAAATCGTAATGTGAAACAATTTGAAATGCCTGTGTGTGCTGGAGGGTGGTGGGAGTAGAGTCTCGTGCGCATATTTTCATGCAAATAGTTTACTAACTTCATTAATTATAGCGTGGACATAACTGTAACAGGATCGAGAGAGTAAGATTGAACGGAAAGGATTAAGTAAGTCCCTCTACATGTATATAACGGGTCTCCATGACAGCATAACGCTTTAGGAATCCAGAGGCCCCAGTTTGAACCATAGTAAGGCATATAGCAATGTTTGTCTCATTCTCCACTCATTAGTTCATCATTCATCCTCATAGTAGCGATCAACCAAATAGAAATTCGTCTTTAAATGAAGGACACATACATACATACATATTGATTTATTATTATTTCGTTTTTCTGCTACTTTTGGCTAATCGCGAAAATGAGGATGAATCGTGATAAGATGAGGTGGATGAAGGGACAATCATAAACATGTAAGGACAACACAATACGAGCCCCACAAAGGATTATAATGGCCACGAGTCCAGCTCCCAGAGCCTCGCTAGTCGCTAGTATGTAAAATGCAGTCCAGGGTGTACTACGTGGAAATTAATACAATTGGGCACTCAGGATATATATATATATTTATATTGTGTGTGTGTGTAACAACCCTATATTTAGCCTTTTTTGTAGTCTTTGGTATGAGTCCTGTCGAGTTGCATCCACGGGAAGCTCCAAAATTTCGGTGTTATGTGCGTGTGAGTAAAAGTATTATTATTATGAAGTTACAGTTACGCAATAATAAACGTCTAAGCGGTATGAATGCAAATATTGCCATCGGTTTCAATAATACGAATGTCTATAACAGTATCCTTCTTATTTAATTTTTATTTAACACGTAGTGTTTTTTTTTATACGGAAGAAACATGCATCAAATTATGTCAATATATTGTACATATATTCAGGTAGTGTTGTATTTTAAAAATTTCCAGCAGTAGAATTTCAGCAACTTCTTTGCAGGGGCGACTTATTGTTGACAAGAATTAATTGAAGTTACTGCTGCATAACATAATAAGTACGAGTATATTGCAAAATCATAGACAAAATGCACTGGGTGGAGGATGTCTATCAGGCGCGGAGCGTCCATGTAAGCCGTGTAAGCCGGGCTTACACTTTATTAATTCTAGTAAAATGTATGTAATTATATGGCAAAATTCGTAAATTCATCTCGGCCTGATACCAGTCTTCGAGATCCTGTTTGTTAGATTGCAACACTTCACACCAGATGGCACATGAGAACTCCCGCCTTTTGCTTGGGGAAAGTTGTAAGCCGTCTGAATGTTGCCTTACAAATTTCTGACCGCGAAGGAGCAGTGCCTACCGTCGCCCACCGTATCTGGAAGGAGAAGAACAGGGAATATATGGAGAAGAGCGCGTCGAAACCCTAGGTGTGTAAACCTACGGGCAGAGGCTTACAGCAGCGTTGCAAACCTCATGTTTAGAAAAAGTGTTGTTCATGGACGACCGCAGTATTTCTTTCCACCAGGGAGGATTAAGCAAAGTATTTTTTCAGGGCTTAGGGTAAACTAGGTATATTTCCCTTCTCAAAATATACTAATTCAATTTGAAGTTAACATTTTTCTGCAACGCCCTTACAATAATTAACAATTTGATGTGACTGAAATGAAATTATATGTGTGAAAATGGTTGACATTCATTTTTCAGGAAGTGCCTCCTCCCCTTGCCCCTTCTGGACATCCATGGTGTCGTTTAAACTCCGAAATTATGCTACATACTACTAAATTGTTCTGGGATTTTCATATTATAAATATTAATTTATAACAAAAACAAATATAAATTTGAATGGTTCAACCAACGACATGGGTTCCACGTTATGTGAAAAGTTTGAGAAAATTCAACCACAACGAAAAGCGGCCCTGTTGTTTTATTTATATCTCCAACTTACAAACGACTTTTTAAACTTGTGCGAGATTTAGCACCATTATGCTTGGGTTGGCTTCACTGAATACGCGGCAGCGAGACACAGGTCCTGCAAGAGGAGGGGCTCCAGCGTTGTCGGGTATGAATGGTTGACGGCAAAGGAAATTTGAGCCGGTGGTGCTTCAAGGAGGTTTTTTTTTTCCAGGAACAGGGAATTCTGAAGCAAGAAACTAACAGGAAGGGGAAAAAGGAGAAACCTAGAAATGAGCGGGATACGTAAAAACTAGATACACATTGATGTGCTAAATTCTTGTTGTTTCTGTTTTTCGCTTGTAGGAGAGCATAAACATTAGACATATTAAGACTCTGTTTTCCGTTTATGTATGAACTCAGCTGGTAATAATTGAGCTAAAAAGTGAAATAAATAAGTAAATAAATAAATAAATGTTAATGAAAACTGAAGATTGAACCAATTTTACAAATTTCATGTCAAATGTGAACCAAATATTATTAATTACATAGTCCGTGATTCAAACACTCTTCGAACAACGTACGAAAAGCCTGTTTCTGATCTTTTAGGTGCTAGATTTGCTTTTACACTATCCTAAGAAAACACTTACATGTCCTTTGATAGAAATTTCTGGATATATCCCTACAATTTGTGAGCATTTCTTTTATATTTTATATTGTATTTTTTTTTTTTACTAAATATAGGGAATTTTAAGGCAAGAGAGGGAATTTATTTATATCCGAAAGGGATATTCCCCTCACAGTCCGAAAGATCACTGCTTTGAGCAGTGACCGATTTTGGATCTGGTTTCTTTTTGTTTTCCCCTTCTTGCTGTGTGTTTGTTAAAGTCTCGAGATATTGCTTTTGCGAATTCCATCTATTGAAAAGCGGACTGTCGTCCCTGTGCTGTGGTGTGATACAGTAGTGAAGTGCATTATGGAATAAAATGAGTGTGATTGTGCGGTGGGGTGGAGAACTTGTTGAAGACGCCGTTGTCCAGCAAGGATTTTGCTGCCAAGAAGAAACTTGTGGATATAGGTAGGCCCACCCCTTCCTTCTCTAGCAGACATAGTAACAGAAACGAAAAATAAAGTGCGCCGATTTTGCGATTAATGATACGGAGCTGATACTTGGTTATGCGGTTGTGAAAAGTATTCAGCACTTTTCTGTTTCCTTCTGTTTTCGTTTTTTTTATTATTATTATTATTAATTTTATCTAACTTTGCATATTTTTTATCGTTACGTTACTCATTGTGATAGGAATAACACTGACTTAATTATCAGATATCCAGAATTTTTAATTTGGTGAAAAATTCCAGGGAAGTGTTCTGAAAAATTGGGGGGGGGCGGGGGTCGATGTGTGTGGATAAATCACTAACCATGTCAGCCTAAAAATAAGCACAACGGGAAATAGCCTTCGTCATGCTAGGCTTACACTGTTGGAAAGGTCACGCTCCGCCACTGATGTCTATGCAATTTATCCTAGTGGGGGAATTTTCTTTAATAGGATTTTCTTAACTAGAGAGATAGCATTTAAAAACCTTTCCCTCTTTGAGCATTGCTGCCTCTCCTGTGAAAAAAATCTTGCGGTCGTCCTTGTCAAATTGCGTCATTACGAGGCAAATATTTTTTTCTTATTTTTGGGTTGCTTTCCTGTAACTTTTACCTAATTGGAAGGCGAGGATGAGTAACGAATAGATTAAATTGATGGACACCCGCAAAGGGACACAATGTCCAGGCGGGACTCGAGCCTTAAACCTTCCCTGGGTAGCGAGACCGTTACTGTACCAATTAACGTTCTCGTCTATTTCTATTTTGAGGGCCTCCCGGATGGCGTAGTGGTGGTGTCCGCCTTATAATCGAGAGATCCCGGGTTCGATACCCGGTGGAGGCACTTAGTGGCTCGGATCCCACTTTAAACTGTAGATACAGTCCCAATTGGCCTCAATGTGCATAAAATGGACTTAAAACTCCAATTCAATCAATCTGTTTTATTATGTCACGTCGCTTTTTGACATATAGAGTAAACTATGGCAATGAAATGAAAATGAAAGATGAAATATATAAGACGCACAATGATACACAACCATGCCTCAACCAAGGTTCGCTTCTGAGTTCATAGAGCGTTACGCTAGCGATTCCTCCAGATAAGGGATATACGATAGACGATTTGACGTACACCGAGGGGGTTCATACCTGCAGTTGGGAACATTCAAATGGAAAGTAATTTCTTCCAGTTTCCGAAAGCGACATGGCTTTCATTGTTCGGTATAAGCCAACTTCGAGGCACAGATTTCTCCCAGATGTCAGAAAAATCTGCAGGTCCAGTAGTAGCGATCAGGTATTCGTTTACAGAAGTGCTTGTGCTGTTTGTCTTGAATATTAAAGTGAGTAATTGTAAGTCGTATTACGTTTATTCGGTGTCTGTACCATGAATAAGCGTGCCAAAGGTAAACATTCTTGTGCTGTTGCAGAGTGTACCAATTGGGGCTTTAAGGAATCTGGCACCACATCTATTTCTATTTTGATGGCCTCCCCGATGGCGTAGTGGTCGCGTCATCGCCTTATAATCGAGGATTCCGGGTTCGGTACCCGGTGAAGGCACGTAGTGGTTCGGATATGGAAAAAGTTATTCAATTTGAGATTGTGTTTGCATCCCTCCATGGGTCAACTGTTTCCAAGCAACATAAAGTTATGGACACTCTAAAGACAGTACTTCAGTAAAAATTTCCTGAAGTTAACGAAAAGATTATTTCTCTGTATGTCAGAACAAGAACTTTTATTAGAATTCGACATTTGAATAAACTAATGAAACTCAAGTCCATGGAAACAAGTGCAGCGAGAAAAAGACGACAGTGGGTAGCATCGTCTTCAAAATCATAAGTCTCCAGGAAGGGTAAGTTGTAATGAATTTTTATTCTTACTGATATTTATTTCCGCCTCGGCCTCCACCGTATAGTGATTAACAAATCACATTGCTAAACCAAGACAGAGGCCAGGCTTATTGTTCATGTATTTGTTATTTGACGTCGCTTTTTTACCACTTTTGGTTAATCGCGGCGATGAGTGTTGATCACATAAAATTGATGAAAGGGCAGGCACAAAGAACATCAATGCCCACGACGTGACTCCAAGTCGGGAACTTCAGTAATGGGATTCAAAGTCGAACACGCGGTTGACCAGATTCGCCATCGAGCTGGCACGAGTTTCCTTGAATTTATTAAGGGATTACGCTTTCCCACGACATTGCATTTTATCCATTTATTATTTATTTATTAATTTCTAAAAACATATCTTGATGTTACGGTTTTTTAAACACAAATCAGTTTAGGTAGAATATTTCTGCAATTTTACCATAGTGTGAACTTTAATGTAAGCGAAATCATGTGTGCATCACTAGTTAAAGATTTTCACATCTACAAAAAAAAATATCCAAAACCCATTTCCACCTCACTCAAGGATTATGTTAATTCAATTCAAATTGTACGCGGGTTCAGTGCCATGCATCTAACCTTTACTGAACAGAATGAGATTGGTTCATAGAATGTATCGCCGAAAATCAATTTCGCTGATATCCCGTTGTCGCTGTTCTATTTTCATTAGATACGAGCTCCAATTACCATTTTAATCCTTAGTTTTAAAAGTTATTCAAACACAAAAATAGTTATTGAGGGTCATTTTAAAGTTGTTTTTTTTACTTCATTACTGTCTTCATTTGATTTTTTTTATTTTCTAAGAATTTCGGCGGGCTGCAGCCCCTTAAACCCCACTGCGTACGCCAGTGCTTGCCACACTCATCTAGCCTACGCTCGCATCAAATTTATGATTTCATCATTCATTTTTATTGTTGCGGTTACCCTAAATACGTAGAGAAGCGACGTCATATAACAACAGCGACAGCGACATTCTATGTATGTATACTAGATATACAGGGTGTCATTTTAATGGCGCCCACGGACCACAGATTCGTATAGAGGACATCAAAACAAACAACTTTTCTCAGTAACATTTCTCTCGTTGGTGCGTAGTTTCGGCGCTACAGTCGTTCAAAAAAGGCAGTTTTGCCGCCTAAATGCTGGCAACCACACACAACATTTGATTGCATTTGTGACGTCATATCCCGTCGTGAAGCGATGCGTTCCAGGGTTACCAGGAACACACATTCTATGAAAAATGACATGGCTACAATCAGCCACATTATGTACCGTAAAACAAAATGAGAAAACACGTTCTGTAACCTAACAGAAAGTAGACAAATGATACGAAAAATGGTAGACAGAAAATAAAATTTAAATAGAAGTGGTCATATCGAATTTTGTCTCAGCTTACATGTCAAATATTTGCAAATCTAGTTACCAAGTTGGCATCTACAATTTAGTCTATCCACTTCTGATACTAGTTGTCTGTGGCACATTGAACAGATGATAAAATAGAAATGAAAGAACTCAAAATTTCAAAGGTAAACAACACATAATATAATGTATATTCCGGACATTATGAGGTAAGTGGCAAAAATGGTTGAAAATACAGGGATATAAGTAGTAGTAATACAAGCTCTCCGACGACTATGTTTATGCATGCACCGGATACACATGTAATAGTTTGCAACTGTGAACAGGGCAGTATATTCCTTACTCATTCATCATTACGTTGCTACTGTGGTTGTACGTGTTTTAGCCGTAATGTAACAACGTGAACCTCGGATACTTCCGTTATCAGCACAAAAGTACCACAAGGCATCTGGACACAAACCTGCAGATATCAACCTTGTAACGAGATTTGCAAAAATTTAGCTGGGCGTAAACAGCCACATGTAAGCTGCAAGGCCAATAAAATTTATTGTTGTTGATATTTGACATGTAGGCTGAGACAAAATCCGATAATGACACTTCATTATGAATACTTTTTTACCATTTCTCATATCGTTGGTTCACTTCCCCCTTCCCCTGAGATGACTGCTGATCTACTGACTGGTAGGCTATGATGTTCGGTCTTCTGGACGCGTTTCTCGCTTCGTTTTACAGCTAATAATATTGTTGGCAGTTTGTCACTTTTCACAAAATTTGTGTGTTCCTTGCAACCCTGCCGTGCGCAGTTTCGCCGCAGGAAATTCCGTCACAGATACGATCAAATGTTGTGTTGGGTTGCCAGCATCCAGGCGGCAAAACGGTCTTTTTTGAACGGCTGTAGCGTCGAATCGACGCACCAAGAAGAAAAATGTCACTGAGAAAAGTTGTTTGTTTTGATGTCCTCTATACGAATCTGTGGTCCGTGGGCGCCATTAAAATGACACCCTGTATAAATTATAATGAACAAATTATTAATAACAAACATCTGTGAAAATTTGAAGGTATGAAGGATAATAAGTGTTGGTGTGGTAGCGAAATATTTAATACGTAAACTTGTCTTTATTTACCCATACGCAACTTCAGATTTCAATCTAGGGGCGATATAAGAGGATAGTCGTGATTTCTTTTTGTTTGATTTGTATGACGCCATTTATTGTAATTGCGTGCTGTAAACTTCTTCATATTATTGCCTAGGTCTTATTCCTTGCGTTTTGCTTATTATTCTGCCTCAAATGGTTAATAGAACCAAGTTATGGACAATTAAAAATGAAAATATTTCCCGTAAGCTTCCATTGCTACGCGAGCCTCGCCCCTTGACAGATCCCCTTGGTAACGTCAGAGCTCGTTGCGGCTTCTGGCCAATGGGAGAGCTCCGTGTCTCGGAATGCTCTTCCTAAAATACTTCTATATTCCTTGGTATACGTATATGTTAGTCCTGTATCTTTTTTGGCTGGATAGCTTCGAAGATGAATATGTTTCTGGATAAAGCAACTCAGTGCAAGGGAGGAACTTTCCGCTGTGTAGAAGAATAGGTAGGTAGGTAGAAGTTCCACAGCATAAGATATTTATTTTTAATAAAAAACTGTATATATTGGAATATTGCAATTTTAATGTGAGTTTATAATTACGTACATGTGTAAATACCAGAAAACTTTTTAGACATCAGCAATGTATGATAAGAAAGAGAATTTGATAGGAGCGAAAATATACTATAAATGTGGTACCAGTTAGATAAGTCGGAGACACATTCAACTCGTTTTTTTTATAAATAAAAATCATTTCTACTTACCTCATATGCATAGCAGAACATTTTTCAACCTGGCGATCACTTTTTTTCCACATGAAAAACACGTTATTTTTAACATTATAATTCTTTATTTTTCGTTGCTAATTCGGCGACCAAATCTTCACTCACGTTGACTGTCGTCAGCTGATATGCAGTATTGTCAGCTGATGTGCAGTGTTTCCAAACCTATGAACCTATAAATGCCGCACATGCTATTCACAAAACGTTTTGAATCGAAAATTGTTCCACAAACCATTCACGGAAGGTTAGGTTAGGGAAATTTAGAAAAATAAATTTCAACAAAAAAAAATTAACATCTTGTCAAACTACCGCGTGGTTGCTACACTGACAGTGGGTTACATAACCGAACGCACGGAACATTTGAATCATGTAGTCGACCGCAATGGTGGCACGAGCTGTCGTGAAACGGAGATGCATGAATGACGAAAAATACCTTACTTACTTACAGGCCAAATAACTTGCACGATTCGAAAAAACTATTTCCCCGGCTTCAGAAAGTCCACAAGAACGCAATTCCGTAAGTACTTTGTCGTCTTTTCTCCTGTAAAGTTGAAGAAATCCATCTCCGGCTTATCTAACTGGTACCAAAATGTGTAAAAATTGAGGTAACTGTTCCGATTGATTGTTTTATGATTTTTGATTGTTTCCTAACCTAACAGAACTAACCTATCCATGCGCCAATGGTTTGTGGGGCTAGCGCCAATGGTTTCCTTTCTTCACGACCCCGTGTTCAATTAGAAAAGGTAACAGTTTACTATCCTTCGGACACCTATAACTTCTTAGTTTCGTCAATTTTTGACATTCGTACTTACCTATCTGCTTCGCGGAACATTCCGTGAATGGTTTTTTGGGGCCATCCATCCCGGAATCTGTGGGAAATTTGGTAACATTATAGTATAGGGGTGACGGATTTCTTCAAATTTACAGGTGAAAGTAGGCTACTTACGGAAATCACTTTCTGTAGCGTTGTGGAAGTTCGTGAATGTAGTTTTGATTCATTTTAATGCGAATACATGTTGTTTTCTGCGAAAATCTCTGTCCGTCATGCGGTTTCTGCTGCCGCCATTTGCTTTCTGCCCGAGAGTACAATGTTCCTTGTGTTAAGATGATGCAACCCCATAGTCAGTGTTTCAGCCTCGCCGTATTTTCACTAGAACATGACGTGTTGAGTATTGTTTTTTTTTTTTTTAACTATGCTTGCCTAACCTAACAATCTAACCTAACCTTACGGAAAATGGTTTTTGGGGCTAACGTGAATGGTTTTTGGGGCTAACGTCAATGGTTTGCGACATATTAGCATAATTTCAAATCCGGGCACGAAAGTAGATATTTTTCGGTGAATGAGGTTGCAGCACTGCATAAATCGACAAAACACTCGCACAACGCGGCCTGAACCAGTACGCTATCGCCCACCATAATGTGTTACAGAATCGAAATAACAAGTAACAGTAAGTACTCGTAAATCTAAGAAATAGACATTATCTTCGTTAGAAATGCATTATTTCACCTTAGGAAGAGTTCCGCATTCCAAAATAGTACATTAGCAATGTAAAAAAGTGTGAAATATATGATTTATAGGTGTCACCCCCATACTATAATAGTACCGGAAATTTAAACTAAAAAATTATTTTCGTTTGAAATTTTTGAGTCCAAATTTCCCACCGATTCTGGGCTCCGTCCCTAGGGTTATTGGCCTGGCCACCCCAACTGCTAACGTGGCCCCACCTCCGCTCCGCACCGGCTTTCTCTATAGACTCCCTGTTAAAGGCATGTTAGAAATTGGCCGGAGTCACCTGGCCCCAAATGAGCCCCAAAGTTTTAAATTTGAATAAATACGTTTCCAGGATACGGAAAACTTACCTGAATTTCACACAAAACACCTTCCCGATGTTAGACAATACTACAGGTACTTATTACGGTAAGTAGTTTCTTCTGTAGTAATGAAGAAATCTGTCCGAAGGATAGTAAACTAGTACCATTCGTTCTTTTCTCGCTTCCTGAACACTCAAAATGGCAGGCAAATCTTGACTAGCGTTGTATTTTAAGAGATAAATTCCTGCATAGCCCCAAAAACCATTCGGGATAGTATGACTGTCCACAAATAGCTCCAAAAATCATTCCCGCAAAAACCATCTGGAACCATCCACGAATAGCCCCACGCACCATCACGGTTAGGTTGGGCAATACAGTGAAAAAACTGTGTGTTTGGAAACGAATTTGCGAGTATGTACGAAAAACAAGCGTGATTGTAGCTTATACCGTTCCCTCTGTAGAAGCAATGTTATTATAAACGTATTTTCATTGTATCATCTTTGATTTCCCTTCGTTCCTGTTGCATTCCGATTAGCGAAGGGAACAGGGCACGTACGTTCTCAGTGATGGTAGAAGAAGTTGACGAAGAGGATTCCGTCACTGTTCATTTTTTCCGTGTGTTTCGTGGGTGTGTGCAGTATGTCGTTGAGTAAACCAAGTGCTAGTGGTAGTGAGAGAAGAGAGAAAAAATGCAGTGTTGTACGAATCCAGGTACGACAGGCGATTTTTCAGGTGTACATTTTTTTAAAAAAATGTTCGAGTGAAGAAGAGAGAAGTAAAATTGACTATAAAAAGTGCAAGGCTCTAACAGCTGAAGCGTGTGGTGTGAATCAAGCTACTGTTTCTCGCATATGTTCGGGGGCAAAGCAACGTGGATCAGGGCATGTTTCAATCACCTAGAAAGCACATTAACGTACCGAAAAGAACAACAAACTTAGATGACTTTGAAAGAGACGTACGTAGTTCGTAGAACCGTCTTTGAATTTTACGATCGTGGCAAATTTCATACTGCCAAAAAGATAACGTACTCTTGTTAACGAAGAACTTGACAATGTAATACAAGAACAATGGGCCGTTTGTGTTAAACATGCACAACAATTACAGGAAAACGATTTTGTAAGGGAGATAGGTTGGGACGAAATTTTGGACCCAATTATAATACATTTGAAGGACAGTGACACAGAGGGCAAAAGTAGTATGGTCAGTGACATTGAGGACAACGACGGCAGTTGTTGGAGTGACGAGGTGTCCCTGGCTGTCCTCTGTCATAATCAGGTATATTCTTTTCTCCAATTGAGTTTATTATATGTTATATTATCAAATGTTCGTGCTTGCCGTGACAAGGTGTTTCGCTCAACCACGCTGTCTCTTTTCCATGTGAGATTTCGACATGGCACTGCTGCAGTGGGCTGCTATTGGCTATCGCCATATGCAGGAGATTTGATGCGCACTCTAATACATTCACCCTGATCATGTATAAGAAACATTTTACTAAGAATAAAATGTACTTTGACATAGAAAATACTAAGTGTTGCTATCTGTATGTATTTGTTATTATTCGTGGCTTCAAATGTGAAAATTGAAAGAAAGGAAGATAAAATTTTTGCCCCTCCCCCCTCTGCTTCGGCATGTTGAGAAGAAAAACAATAGACAAACTATTTCCTCATACGTCGCTTTCCTCCAAGGCATGAGATTGTAAACAATCACTGTAAGCCAGCATTTACAACGGCGCCAACTCACTTCTGCGAGCTTTGTTATTGGATGCCTCTTTTACTGAGTCGACAAGGAGGAGGTGTAAATTTAGCGGCTGCTGCTGACGTCATTAGGGAGTTGAAGAGCACCAGTGTCGATGTCGATGCATGTAGACCAGGGTTGGCATTTTGCCTGGGTTTTTTCGAAAAAAACACAACCTGGGTGGGTTTTATTGGGTTTTTCAGCTTATGTTTATAAATATAGCCTATATATTTTAAAAATGTAATACATTTTCCCCTGATAGTAATTTATTGGAACATTAAATTTGTAATGTTTTAGTTTTAGTTGTTCGATACCCGGTGGAGGCACAAGTGGTTCGGATCCTACTTTAAACTGTAGGTCCAGTCCCAATTAGCCTTACTGTGCATAAAGTGGACTTAAAACAACAAATCGAAAGTAATGTTTTAGTTCACTGAATCAAACACTAATATTTAATATTTTCTGTTAACATAGTTAAGAATTGACAATCAAGATCTCACTTTTGAAAT
Organism: Lepisma saccharinum; assembly: GCF_977018435.1. Classification (NCBI taxonomy): domain Eukaryota; kingdom Metazoa; phylum Arthropoda; class Insecta; order Zygentoma; family Lepismatidae; genus Lepisma; species Lepisma saccharinum. The sequence goes on along the minus strand of NC_139235.1, from coordinate 40,246,371 downwards.
GATTCAATAAAAATATACACAACCAATGATACAACAGACCACTGAGGGCCTAGGCTGCACTCCTACCTGATCCTATTCAGAGGTGGGAGATCATTCAACCAATTACGGGGTGACGTGTGGTCAGCACGACTAACCCCAACTTGTTGGTGTAGGTTTTCATGACCGGGTTACGCTATTCATTCGTAGCTCCCCAATTTAATCATGATGGTGAGTGTTCACCAGTCTCATACACAGGCTGAAATCTCAGGAGAAAAGCTGTTACATTTCCCCAAGGAGACTCGTATCTGCATGTGTCCCGTAGCGGCTGCTGCCTATTCACGCACTTGCATGTGCACACAAATAAATGTGCAATTGATTTTTATTATATTTATTTATTGAAAGCCATTTCTTCAAAACAGCAAATGTTCCTTGGTCACATCACCTTCCATTTACTTCCTTACGTCAGCTTTTCTATCTGAGTAACTGACGTCAAATGGGCTTGGAACACAATTGGGAAGAGCATGCAGCTGCACACCGAAGTGGTGCTGTGTTCGATGGTGGGTAGAGGAAGCAGAAAGACTCTTATGGCTTGGATGAAGGACTTTCAGACTCACTTCGCACAAAGAATTGTGACATACTAGCTACGGACATGCACTGTTCCCTCTTCGTCATGTAGTGTTTGCAATCTTTCCACTCCTTGCCGTGTGACTGAGTAAACAACAACCCATGCATCATTGCAAATTGAGGGATTTTTTTCTCAGCAAGGGAAATTTTGATCTCTGTCACCTCACGCGGTTCTGAGCAAAGCATTGAAATCCAAATGAGAGGAGGGCGGGAAAGGAAGGGAAGAGGGCGTGGCGTAGTGACGAGCATATTCAACAATGCAAAGCCAGATGCGATGAGTGGAGGTGCTGCGAGAATAGTTTTATAAAATGTCAGAGGTTTGAATTAAAAACATTCACAATGCCATAGGAATTGGTGCATTTAGACGCTCTGACTTGTATTTAGAAGTGCAACTAAAATTTCAAATAATCAGAGTTTAATCTTATATTTTTGTCACAGAACAGTCAATCCAATTCTTTAATCAGTGCATACAAGAATCTGTAACTTGTACTATTATGTCACTGATTTGAGATAATTTTTGTAAAGGTGCATTAGATTAGGGTTTCGAGGATCCTCATTACAATGACTAAAGTGAATACGTAAGTACATTTAAAATGGTAATTAACTTAAGTGTACGATGAAATGTTGATGTGCCATTAAACTTGGGTTTCTGATGGGACATACTTACATTGAAGAAGATAATATACATTATTAAAAACGGCAATTACACAAAATTCTGGCAATATTGTTATCCTTTACAAACCATAGCAGTTTATCGGTATAGCGTTGCGAGTGATTTTGTCAGGTCGTCGAATGCTGAATTTTCTACAGGTCACGAAAGAGACCAAACAACACATCTTCTCTTGTGATCGATTGAAAAATCACTAGGGTATTTTGATTTTGTAATAAACCTTATTTTTTAAATTTTCATGAAATATAACTCTGCTATAGTCTCATTATGAGGGGAAGGTGCGTCATAACTTGGATTGGAAATGCGATTAGCAGAAACGGGCAGCAATAATTGAGTGGGAATAATAACACTTCTTCTGGATGTGAATCCAAGGTGCACATCCATAGACCCACGCCACGAGCCGCCACTGGCCAGAGCCTAAAGCATGACACCTTAGATGTCAGTGCAGGACAAATTATTAAATTATGTAAAATACTATGTACTATATTTGACCAAGAGTTTAATTCTACTTTTCCTGGACAGCATAACAGTTAATAGATCTGTGATCAGTTCCCAGGGTTGGACATTGCAATACTACACTTGATAACTGTGGTGGTTTAGTTGACCTCCATGGCTGAGTGGTTAGCACAGCATGCTGCAATGCCAGGGGTCCCGGGTTTGAATCCTGATTTGGACGTTTGTCCCAATAAGGAAATAGAGAAAATCGATGTGTGTGAAAATTGAGAGAAATCAGGAGATACTACTGCTCAGGGGTATTACTTCTATTACAAATGTAAAAAAAAAAATCGACAGGCTGTGAGATTGCCATGCAGAAGACCCGGATTCGAATCTTGGGGTGGGTGATCGAGTCGTTTTCACGTTCAGAAGACACAACGGCGCTTATGGAGAAACCGCACAGTGTTGCCAATACAGCGCTAGCTCATGTCGCCGGGAAATGATGACCTTCCTTCACAATGAAGGTGTTACATATTTTGTATATATAATGATAATTATATGTAATTATTAATATTAATATTATACTGTGAACGTTACAGTTACCCTTTTTACCATGATCCATTGCGATCACTACACACGCGAGTGTAATGCACGAATATGACACTTCAGAAATCACGTAAAAAAGTAAAAATCGCCGAGAGCTCACACAACTGAAAACACTTTTTCGGGAGAGGGAAAAAGTCTAAACAGACCAAAGTAGATCTCTCACTCAAGGAAGGGGAACCTGGCACGTGGGTTAAATTCAAGTTGCAACCCAAACAAACAAATGAGTTATGGCCCACGTGAACTGATAAGACGTGAATGACTCAAGCAAGGCATGTCATATTTCTATCTTGAAGCCCCATATTTTGTCACGTGTTGGAAAGCCTTTCAAAGGTTAATATGGTGTCTATGAATTTATGTGGACGTTGGAAACTGAAAGGTGATCTTCATTTCAGTATTAATGTCGACAGTAATGTAAACGAAAACAACGTGTATTTGCGACAACACTAATGTTGCTCACAACAGCAGCATTGGAAATAATTGTCAATTATTAAATTTAAGTAATTTCAATTCTATTATAACAAACTGCATGAAGTTCATATTTTTACTGAATGGAAATAAAATAACAATTCGAAAACTTGGTGGTGATAGCCGGAATGCTGCGGTGAGTCGGCTCAAGATGGCCAGACAACGTCTCCTTACTTCGCGCGCGGTTCGGGTTAAAAAGAAACTCCAAATGCATGGAAGTAATATTTCTGGGAACCTTTGAGTGGTTATAAAAAATAATTTCATTATTTTCTCCACGACTTTGTCGCTGGAAGTTTTTACTTGGAATTACAGAACAAAAAATGGCCAGCGACGACATTTTCTACTTCACGAATATAAAAAATCTCCACATACTTTATTTGAATTTTTTTTAATGCGAATATGCTTTAAAGTATTGATAAATTCTGAGTACCACCATCACCTATGACAATTAAAAAACAGTGTCAATTTTTTTAATAATGAATGCTTCAATTTTACGGCATGTTTCAACGTTAGGAATGAAAACAATGTAAAAATTGTGTTTTCACAGAAAATTTGAGTTTTTAATTTATCTAAAATTATGTAAGCAAGTTACCAGTTTTTTGTGTTCACCATCGTATTCTCTACAAAATTTCCTGCAAAACTGCAGGTACCGATTTTACTTAAGCTAAATTTGTAAATCGAGAAATTTCACAACAGCGCGCTCGTATTTCCCATAAGAAAAGCATTGCCCATAAGAGCCCATTGTGTCTTCTGAACGTGAAAACGACTCTATAGTCAGAATTTTTCCAGTCTTGTCCCTGCATAAAGCCTCTGGAACTCACCCAGCCTCAAATCAATGGGTCCAGGGGGTTAAAGGCAACCGGAGTTTGGTTGTGATCACATCACCTCCAAAATGGCTGAGATCGAGAATACGTCGGGCCCTACCCCTATATCCCCTGAATGTGTCTTCATGACACGGTGCTATATGCATGGGGAACTTTACATTTACATACTCTACAACACACGATAGCTGCACATACACTTTTAAATCTGCTTCAATACAGTTTGTTCACAGTAGATATTTCACACTTGTTTTTTTTTTCATTTATTTTTGTGGATGTTTTAAGCTCAAATATCTTCTCCATTTATTAACCATGCGAAAATTATAAGGCTGATATATTTAATTGTCTTGGCTGATTTAATCCAAATGGAATACCATATCCATCCTTCAAAATATCTGGTTGCTATGAAAATAACAGTTTCCATGGACAAAACATTAGTGACTCCAAATTGGCTCCCAACATACATGTGCACTATATTAAAAAAAAAAAAAAATCATTGTCAAGACATAGCTTATGAAATGCCCTAAAATATTTGTCTCTTTTCTTAATGTCCAAAAATGTAGTTTAGCCAGATATTTGAATGTGGCATCAGAATTTGGAGCTTTGGAGCCACCTCAGAATATGCTAAATCAATTTTTCATCCACCATCTTGAAATGCTTTCAACAGCAAATGCACAATAAAATCATTCCCTGGGTGTATCTAGTTGCAACATGAATTTCAGCTTAAATACTCTAAATTTGCTACAAATATCATGGTCTCAAAATTGGTGACTTTCCCCCCACCCTTCCTAAACCACACACTATATTACAGAGTTTCTATTAAAAACTTCAAGCTCAAGTAATGTCCTAACATGACTGAGACTTGGTTTTTAATCTAACCTCAAATATTAGCATAACTTAAGGCTCCTGCAAGGCATGTTATATCTGTCTATCATCCACCATCTATAAACATGGTGACAAATTTTTCTCAAATATTATATGACACAAATCCTTTAAGTTTTCTTGTAAGTCTAAAAATTGCAACTCAAAACCTTTACATTTATGGCAAAATGTATGTTTGCGATTTTACCACCACTCCTCTCCTAAACTATGAAATATAATTTTAAAAATGTTACTGCAAAATTGCAGACTGACAAATTAACTACAATGACTGAGTTTAGTTCCTTATACTCCGAATATTCATTGTAGACAGTTTTGGAGAATAAGAGAGCATGGTATAGAGGGTGTGTGCAACATGAGGCAAATCAGTTTTTCATTCACCATCTTCAAACATATTGTCAGATTTCACTCACATGTAATACCATTGCAGGCTGTCAAGTTTTCTAGCTGCAGAAACACATTATCATGGTCACTAAATAGATGACTTGTCTTTCTTTGTCCATCCACCCCACCCATGCTTCTCCTATATCGTGCATTATGTTTTGATAATTTTATTGTCAATTTGCAGTGCAAGTAATGTCACAATGCTCCTGAAAGTTTTATGCACAAAGCTTGAAATTGTGGTGTATAAAAAGATTTAAAAATGTCAAAATATGAAAGTATACGTATTCATTATATTTACTTGAGTACCCCACACTGCCTATTTTTAAGAAAAAAATGAAATTGGGGTAGATTGTGAGAGTGCTCAACTTCTTGGGTATAACATTTATCCTACATAGGCAATCAACCCATTACGTTCAATCAATGCACTGAACTGGAGGGAGGGGGCACTGTCTCAGCGCAAGACATAGGAAAGAAAACAGAACACTTGCACACACACAAAATTTTGAGAAATGAAATTAATCATTTGAAAAGTGTTAGATATCATTATACCACAAATAACTTTATTCTACTTTCACGACATTTCAATAAGATGTACTCAATTCTCCTTTGTAATGTTTTATACATGGAAAAATTTATTGTAAAAGTTGATCGTCACAGGTGAAACTATGTGGATTTCCCACATACGGAAGTGACTGATATCTAAAGTGCTACCACATTTCAAAATTATAAGCTTTGTTTGTTCAATGTTTTATCTAAATATTTCAGACCCTTTTGATTTCTTGTTTCTTGGATATATGTTTGTATCATTTCTGTTAAAAGTCCATTTCTAGCATGATTTGAGAAAAATATCCTGAAAAAACCCACTGTGACTTGTACCACATTAATTATTTTGAGTATTATAAGCTTGGCTAAGCCTTTATTTTACAAATTTTCTCAAACTGTTGACAATTCTAGAACCTTACAATTATTTAAAGCACTAACACAGTGCAACAAATTTGAACTTTGTGTCTTACCGCGAGATGAAAGAAGGTGTTCTTTACTAAATCAAATACCCTGATTACGAAAATGAAATCAGAAATGTTCCATCACATACCAATTTTTCTGGAAAAAATATGCTACATGTACCACTTAGCCTATATTTCATATAGTAATATATATATATATATATATAAAATATATTGTAATTCACGAAAAACAAAGTAGCAAATTTCGCGATACTTGGAAACGACTCCATTACAGTACAGGAGGAACCTGTAGCTGGATAAAATACAGATCATGGAACAAAATTAATTGTTTGTATTACAAAACATAGAAAAGGTACGAGAAATCTGCAAAAAGCTTGAAATGTATTTATAAGTTAGAAACATGTCCTGGAAACTTTCCGTTTATGGGTGGATGGTGAAACTTCTTGTAGGAGTGTCCAGCAATAATCTGCCAAAAGGTTTGGTGACCATCTTCCCTTATATCGTATTTCCATGGCAGCGATATCTTGGTGAAATCGCTCACCATGTTCGTCACTCACATCTCCAAGATTAGGTGGGAAAAAATCCAAATGAGAATGCAGGAAATGTATTTTGAAAGAAATGTTGCACCCCATAGCCTTGTAACAGCCCAGCATGTATTCCGTCAGTTCTCTGTAATTGTCAGACCTGACATTACCCAAGAAATTGTTGCATACATCTTTAAAGACAAGACAAGCTGCCTTCTCAGTATCTGTCAGCAACTCTTCAAAGGTTGTCATTCATCAAGTCATGAATCTGATTACCAATGAAAATACCTTCTTTAATTTTTGCAGTACTAATCGCAGGAAATTTGGACAGTAAAAATTTAATACCCTGCCATCTTTGTCCATTGCTTTCACAAAATTCTTCATGAAGCCCAATTTCAGATGGAGCGGTGGTAACAGCACACTGTGTTTGTCAACAATGGGTTCATGCCAATTCTGCCTGTGACAATGGCTGTGGTTGGGGCTGTGATGTAGATGGCGTATAATCAAGATCTTCATTATCTATTGGTTGGTCACTACCATCGTCTGTTTCATCTTCTTGTGTCCATTCTGTTGGTGGTTTTGGAACTGGCAGAGAATCGAAATGCAGAACTGGGTGCACTGCAGATTCCAAATTTGGATATGAAACTGTGTGTTTTGATTTATTTCATATTCCAGTTAGTTTCATTAAACAAAAGTAATCTGTTATGTGGTCTCGAGGTTCCCTCCACAACTGTGGTATGGCAAATGGCATAGATGGGTGGGTTCCATGCAACCAGCCTCTTAAATAGCAAGAGTAACGTAAGCAACAGTTCTGTGGTGCCCAACACTTACCCTCATCTACCTTTGATTCAAAATACAACTCGTACGCATTTTTGACAAGCGGGGAAATGGGATGTCTTTGGGACTTTGTCGTAAACTCACCACACACATAACAGAAAAGGTCTGGTGAATTAACACACATCCTAGACATCGCTGAACACAAGAAACACGCGAACACACGCAAGCAGTATTCTTCACGTTAGGAGTTTTGCATGACACACACTGCAGGAACAGACACTGAGTGATCCCACTAGCAACTGACTGATGCAAATAACTGCATCTCCATTATACCTTACTATACCTCAACCAAGTGGCTATCTATCCCTTCTCTCTCCACCCCCTCCCCTATGCACTGTCGAGCCCTAGTAACAGGCTGTGCTGATAAGTGCCGCGACAACAATAACATGCAGTGGTGCGCTGATAAAATTGAGTTTTCAGAGAAAAGTTTAGCTAATAGCGAAAAACTGTTTTCACTTTCGTCATCAGGGCACTGAACTCCATAGGAATAACATGTTTTTGTTCTGCGGCAATTTTAATTGTCGCACAGTGTAATTTACAACATTTTCTGAAAAAAAAAACACATTTTGAGTGGGTTTTTTGGGGAAAACTGGGCTGGGCCAACCCTGATATAGACTCTTGTTTTCAGGTTCCACCCACTTCGAGTCATGAGCATTGAAAATGAACAGGGTTGCAAGGTGACGAAAAAAGGTTCGGTTCCATTGGTCAAGGTATGACCGACTGGAACTGTGGCCAAAAATGCCATCGGTCAGCACATGACCACCATTAGCAACTAATTGTACAATGTCACTGGCATGAGTGTCTCAAATGAGATGCATTCAAAGATGGCACCTGATATGCCCACCAAGTGCATTTTGCCTCCTATTTGCATTACATTTATGTTTTAATGAACATGGAGAAATATTGGGAACACCCTAGGGAAGAATATAATTTATTTTCAAACAGTTGAAAAATCTATAAAATAGAGGTTGTAAGCTAGGGTTAAAATTGTATCTGAACCACTATGCAATATGTGTCAACTGGGATAGGACAATATCTGTCTCTTGACTGCTACATCATGTAAAATTATTTAGCTAGTTGTAAAATATGTCACTACAAATCTGTAAACTCATAACAGTAACTTCAAGTGAAATAGGTTAGCTATAATTGGTAAAAAGCCAAAATTTCAATTTCGCCCCCCCCCAAAAAAGCGGACTTTTTTGCAACTCTAGGACATAAACAAAGAACACCCATGCCCAGGCCTGGGTTCGAATCCGGAACTCGTGGTGTAGTAGCCACTGTGATAACCCCATGGTTGGTTGATGTGGCATTTTTCAGCCAGTTTTAAGACTATTTTATTATTATTATAAATTATTATGCACAGAAAGGCTAATCGGGACTGGTCCTACATTTTAAAGTGGGATCGAACCACTATGCGCCTCCACTGGGTACCGATCAGGGATCACTTGCACTCCCCCATGGAGGTCGGCCAACAACAAATGAGAGGGAAGTGATAACCATTTAGACACGTGGGTATCTGTTAAGCAAACTTCAGTTTTCCTCAGTGGTAATTTTCAATTTGATTTTTGAAACACCATCTTTGTGTATGATTAACGTTTTTTCAAAAATTTTGCATTGCTTCGTTTCCCTAATTTCTCCATCTCATGATCTTGTTACTGAAGGATTCAGGCTCGAGCCCTGGCCTGTATATAAGTGTTTCTCTGTATTCACCCTTCAACTGTTTTAATTTAATCAACATTCATCGTCATGGCAGAAGTTAGGTAAAGCGATTGAAGAGCAACGCTAAAATAATAATAATACAAGGGGCCTCCCCGATGGCGCAGTGGTAGAGATGTCGCCTTGTAATCTAGTGGTTCGGATTCCACTTTAAACTGTAGGTCCAGTCCCAATTAGCCTTACTGTGCATAAAGTGGACTTAAAACACCCAATCAATCAATCAATAATAATACAAATAATTTTCTCCCAGTGCATCTGCAGGGCACAGTGAAATCAGGAGTAAAGAGTTCTCTGTTTATGATTGTCCTCATGACTTCCATAAGTTCATGAGCTGCTTATAGCAATTCCATTTATACAGCTAGAAAAAGTAATGGGAGGTGGCATAATAAATACAATATATTAAAGGGGATAAACATGTTACAAAACACACTTTTTTGTAGTTTCTTCAATAATATTCATTTGGCTTTTTGAGTTCTGGGATAAATTTTTCATTTCAAATTATTTCATTATTCACTGTAGAGTACAACACAGAATGCACACTTGTAATGGGTTCGAATTCTGGCCTGGATTGTTCTTTGTGAGATGCCTTCATCAATTTCATCATATCGTCATTCATCCTTATTTTCGCGATAACCAAATGTGGGAGAAAAGCGAATTAAAATAAACCAAACCAACAACAATAAGAACCCTTGTTCTCTTGCCCAAATAAATACATCCGTATGTATGACTTACCCATTTATTTTATTGGAGGCCAAGCGATTAGTATATTTAAATAAAACTAGAGTAAGGGAGAGCATGAGCAAGTATTTATTTAATCATTATAAATTCCATATTTGTAAAAAAGAAAGCGCAACATTTTTGTCTGCACATAATACGTTCCCATTTCATAAATAATAAAAGTACATCCCATATTATGCATACACATTGTACAATGTGTAAAAAGTTGTGCTGTAAATACAGAGAAATACTGCATAAATTTGCCTCCCCCTCCCTTCTTTAGAGGATTTACAATGGAATCAAGGGGAAACCAATCCCTTATCTGTTCCTATAGGAGATAGACTGGGTTACTTGAAACCACGACCTTTCAACCATTGCAGCAGAGGGCAAGGGGGCAAACGACATAAGAGGCAGAAATCTTCCCTTTCCCTTCCTTCGGCTGTTTCTACCTGGAACTGGTAAGGCGGAGGAAAAGGCAGCTAGAGTAGCTCCTTCCAGCCTTGCCCGCAGATCGCGAGACGCGTGAAAAACAGTGTTGCATATGGACTGTGGCTTCAACAAGACAATACATATTGTGATTTGAAAATAATTAGTTATGTGAGATTGATTGATCTATCTCTGCTAGACTAGCTACTCCTCAGTGCACGTCACTGAGATTATTCTCCTTTATTCTATCATGTCAAGAGTTTCACACACAGGTTGGTCGTCAACCACCAGTTCAGCAGAAATGCATCATCACTGACACGGGTATTATGTATTTGATCCCAAAGTATGCCCCGTGCTAGTAAAAATATATTATTTTGGAGTACTTTCACCATTTTTTATTAATAAAAACTGGTTTATGCACACTATGAAAAAAAAAATTATAGTTGATAACACCACCAAACATAATACTACTAACCTAACAAAACAATGTGAGAGTCAGTAGGCAATGTCCTGTATCTTGGTGTTTTGGCTTGGCATTTCAGGTACTATATTCACTTGCTTGAAACCTTGAGGTGGCTAAGGTACATTACTTCCCCATAACATATCTCCACAATTTAAAATCAACAGAAAATGTTAATAAACAACTTTATCTTCATAGAGCAGTGGTCTTCAACCTGCAGGCTTTATTTTAGCAGCCCGCTAAAGCCTTTAAAAAGAAATGAAAACAATGCGTAAAATAATGTAACTAAATCAATCCAACAGTATTCCGGATCTTCCCTATGTTCCACATTTTCGGATTGGCTCCCCTGCCCCCTTATAAAGAAATCCTTGGTACGGGTACTGTATTAAGGAAACAAACAATGCAAGCTTTTAAATTACCCACACTTGCTTCGCTGTTCGTTTATAGGTTCCTCTTCAACTTGCACCTTGTGGGTTCCAATCTAACATCTTTTTTGCTGTTTTCATTGTCTTGTTTCAAGGTGTGTCCTATTTCCTCTACCTGATAGCAAAGCCCATTGATGATCTTTTGTGATTCAACCAGGAACGAAGACCTGAGGCACAAGATATGAAACATATACTAGGTGCCCAGAGCTTGTCCTGTTCTCAGATTTCGCAACAAAAGTACAGACTGTAGGCTTTCTTAATCATTGACATTATTGGTCGCTTTTCTGATTTCAAAGTTACCTGTCCACAAATGTAGCAAAAAATATCAGCAGAGTTTACGCATTTGCGAGGCATTTTGAATCACATGAATTAAATTGGACTGAAGCACACGCAGAGAACACAGCTGATACAGACAAAAACTGCGTCTCAATGTGTCAACCAACACAGCCACCACATGCCGCCCCTCCCTTCCCCTTCACTGTTGCTACCTACCCAGGCTAAAAATAGACTACAATGAACAACAATACACCCAGCATGATTTCTGAAGGGGACAGTATCACTCTGTTTACCATCCGCAGGATTTTGAAGGCAATATTGGGAAGGTAAAAAAGGAATGTTTATCATTAACTGATACACCCCACCCCCCTCATATCTTGGAAACTAGAGCTGATCTGAGATTTTCATGGCCGTTTTCGTGATCAGCGTGGTTGATATAGTAAAGAACATCTGGTTTTTTTCACTGTTGACTAGTGTTATAATAATATAATATGTGGAAAAGTCAGAGTATTGTTTTGCCAAAATAAGCAAGAAAACTATCAAGTTGTCTAGTTAACATATCTACATCTCATTAATGGTAGCATTGAAATGTAAGTTCAATTTGCAGTTTGAACGCCAGCATGTATTTTTGCTAATTCGTCATTGTTATTATTCAGGTGAGTACAGTATGTAAGTATGAGAAATTGCTGACCACCTTGTTAGTTTTCTTTTTTCTTGACCAAATTGATATCTTTATAAACTCTTGCTCTTCTTGAATTTCATGATAAGGAACAACTGATTCAATTTCAGAAGCTGCATCAGTTGACTCTGAAATACATGGGAACTCCAACCAGGATCAAAATAGTCTCCAACAGGAAGAAACTGGATTTCATGTCCCAGATTCAGATAACATTCATGATAAATCTTGTGATGAAGGAATGGAAATAAATTCAAGTGGAAATAATATGCATTCCAATGAACCTACACAGAGCCTTGAAGAAAAATTTGGGGAAAAAATGCACATTATACATGAGTAAATATGCTATTTTATTGTTTTAACCTTTTACGGACAGTTGGTTCCAAACTGGTTTAGAACATAACCAGCACTGCATAACAACAATTAGCATGTCATTTCTCAAAAACTATAAATGGTATTTGACTTCTGTCATTTTGTTGATTTATGTACATATGAAGGACAAGACAACATATTTACTGTTATTTTATGAATAACAAACTCATTTTGAAAATATCAGTTTTTTTTTAAAGAAAAATTATACAATGTTATGTAATATATTACAAGCTTTTTCAAGTCTATACTTATTATTATTGCTTGTCTACTTTAGTAGGTTACTCATAATGATGAGGATGAATGATGAATTGATGAGGAATATGAAACACATTAAAGCTGCACTTATACCGAAGCCGATGTATCGGCACATAATAGATATTTTAATATTCTGATGTGGCTCTTGAATAGTATAAATATGCATTAAATTTATTGCTTGTGTTCCTTATTCTTGTATTGTTCTTTCTAGTGTTCAGCAGAATTTAAATAAATCTGAATACAATGCTAGAGATTTAGGAATAGATGTAGATGATTTCCCAGATGGATATAGAGATTTTATAGTGGAAGTAGGAACTATTATGAAGAACTATGGAAATAGTAATCCTAATTATGCTCTTGTGTTTCCATCTCATTGTAATCGCACCGAAAAGGAAATTATAACCAAGTAAGTATTTTTGTATTTTTTGTGTAAATGTTGGTGTTAATTACTACCTTAACTTAACCTTCGAGCGGGCACATGATGCACTTTTCACCAGTGGTCGCGTGATGCACTTTTTACGTCATTTAGTATCATTGAAAATGAGCAAGGAAATTATAATGTAAATGTAAAATTTTTTGGGTCTACATTTATTTATATAATTTCTGAGGTTAATATAAATGAAACATATTGAAATACAAGTTAGAATGGTGAAAAAAAGACAGTATGTAACTTAATACATTTTTATAGCACACCACGCTTTTCATCAGCAGGCGCGTGTCCTACTTTTTACTTTTTCCTGCTGAAAATCTAAATGTTACAAGTATATATGTACCAACACTTTACATTCAAAGTTCAAGAAACCTCACTTGTTGTTAAAAATTTCATTCACGTCTACATTCTGTCGACTCATTTTCAGCAGTGACCTAACGAAAAAATTGCAGATCAGGAGGAGGCGCGCAGCGCAAACTTTACGACACGGTGTTCTGATCTCAAATAAACAACAATTGCAAGAGTATAACATATGGATTAGTAACAATGACTGCTAATATGCAACACAAAAGATCTCCTTGAGGAATACATAAAAATCATAGATTGCCGAATTCAAAGGAAACACAAGAAAATTAAAGAACATTACTTTTGTTGTAAATTTTGCGCAGGCGTGCCTGCTCGAAGGTTAAGAGTAAAATTTATTCATCTAATAAGAGGGCAAATCGAAAAGTCTTTGGCCCTATTTTTTTTTTCAGCCAATATATTAGTATGATTGAAAAACCGAAATATACATTCAATGCAATAGGTTTTTCTTGGAACGGCCAGCATTGACTCTCGGCTGCTCCACGGCACAGCGCTGTTGTCAGTTTGCAAAGATGGCTGTAGTGCTCAACACGTCCACGTCATATAAATTATTCATTTTCTAAGGGTCAATGGATGACCACCCATCGAGATCCATAGGGAAATGCAGCCGATGTATGGGGACAAGTGTCTCACTTTGAGAAGTGTGCGGTGGTGATGTAAGTTTATAAATGGCCAAGAAGACCTTCATGAAAATGAACAGTCGGCGCATCCTCATCCGCCTGGGAAAATTTCCTTTAGATGAACACTCTGATCTGCTTTCACCATTGCATCCATGTTTCCTTTGTGTTTACGATGTCGTTCACAAATCCTTGGGGTATCCTGACAGGACAGAGGTTCATTTATGACAACGAAGTGAAGACCGCTGTCTGATGGTGGTTCCACGATTTACCGGCCAAATTCTACAACAGCGACATCTCCAAACTAGTCGGGCGATGACACAAATGTCTGAACCACTGTGGTGACTGTGGAAAAATAGTGCAAGGTACATAGAACAATTCCTATATTCCTGCGTGTTTATTATTTTGGTTGAAAAAAATTGGAACAAGGACTTTTCGATTTGCTCCCGTATTTATTATATGCTGAAGGAAGCTTTTGAGCAGTTCGAATGTAAATCTCAATCCCAGTTTCACAAGTTTGGTTGTTGCCAGTGAAATTTACTTGATACATAAGTTAAACAATTACACATAATTGACCTGTACATTATTTGCTGCGGGAAACAGTTATTTACATCTGTGTAAAAGAATTATTTTTCCCCATTACTTTATTAAAATATATTTTTATGTTAAAATACAGTCGGTTGCATTAAGTAGCTTGCAGGGCAAACACACATGCACACACGGTGTACCATACGCTACAAGGGAAAGGTGTTTTTTCATGTGCCATCTTGAAATGTTATAACTGGTTTCACTCAAATACTTACCAGATTAGCCTTCCTGATATATAACTGAAAGAACTTCAGCTCAAAAGCACTGAATTTCAGAAGCACTTCCCTCTCCTTTTCAGTAGCTTCATATTTTGGAATATCACGTAACCTCTCGACGCTCACTGTGTTTCAGTTTCAGAGCAATAGATACTTGTTGGTCCCACGGCCCACGTGATGCCCTTTGCATAAGTCTTTTGGTATGGTACCTGGTGCGGGAATCCAAGTTGACGATCAGTCTTTTAGTGGAAATATCCTTGTCACAATTGAAGTTGGAAGTGAATTATCAGATCTGGATTCAGATAAAAGTGACAATGAAACACTTATTATCACTGACTATCACTCTGATCATTGAGCTTTTCCCCTAATTTTGATATTGTGCACAAATTTTTTGCACTGATTTTGTTCTCTTTGGTTAAATGCATGTATGTTCTATGATAATTGACCAACTAAAGATTTTTTGTTTCTTACATTCATTTGATAATGTATTTATAGAGCCTTCTACCAATATATGGTAGATTTTTGCTGCGTTTGATAAATTAAGTACTAAAAATGGCAATAATGGAATTAGTGGATACAATTTTATCATAATTCTATAAAGAATGTGAATGATAATTTGTGAAAATGTTTGCTAATGTTACAATAACTCTTGGAAACAGTAAGTTCAATTTGGTGGGACCACAGGATGCCCTGTGTGTTACAATCTGGCAC
The DNA here is from genome assembly GCF_977018435.1 of Lepisma saccharinum. Classification (NCBI taxonomy): domain Eukaryota; kingdom Metazoa; phylum Arthropoda; class Insecta; order Zygentoma; family Lepismatidae; genus Lepisma; species Lepisma saccharinum. The sequence goes on along the minus strand of NC_139235.1, from coordinate 40,230,935 downwards.
CATGCCTTTGACGGGTTAAGACAGATTTTTTTTTTTTTGTATGTACGCATTGCTTGCATGATAGAATTATTTTCCTGTAGTTTACGGTTATTACAAGCATAAGAAAACAGTTTTTTTCTTTGTGACGTTTCAGGAGAACACACGCTCCTTTCATCAGACATTTATTTTCATTTTGACTAAAGATACAGTTATAACAATGGTTAGTAATTTTTAAACAAAAAGAATCTGTTATATAATGGATGTTGTCAATGTTACATTGTTGTAATATAGCAACTTGACTGTGAAAAAAGCAGTTATTTTATTTTTATTTTAGATTTTTTTTTTTAATTATGAATCCCAAATATCATCAGGTAATTCAAATTCATCATTGTTTTCACAAAGTCTCTTGATGTTTTCTGTTACATTAAATTTTAAAGATGGTGGCTTACTCCATTTGTGAAAAAGAAAACTCCACACTGGATCTATGTTACCATTTTCATTATTTAATTTATTCCAGTGTTCTTCTGCAATGAACGAGGCTTCCCAGACATTCAACTCTGTGTTTCCCGTTAATCTTTTTAAAACCCTTCTCTTTTTAATCAAATGCTTCTCTTCGATGATATGAGTTGACAAACCTGTTCTTGGGTTTAGATTTATAATGTCCAAATCATGTTCATGCCATTTTATTGACATTTTCCTTGCTGTTTGTCCCACATAATCTTTTGAACATGAACAACTTATATTATATATTCCTGTGGTTTCCACATCTGGTAGCGAGTTTCTCATTTTGAATTCATTAAATGTACATTCCAAACTTCTTGGTGATTTAAAAACAATTTTGAAATTAAAACTTTTAAAAATTTTTGCAATTTTATGTGAGAATCCCTTGTGGAATGGAATGCACACAAATTTCTTTTCAACAGATTTTTCATCTTTGTCTGTATTTCTCTTTTCCTTTAGTTTTCTTGCAACTTGTTTTTTGATTTGGTTTATTCTGTTAGTGTGAAAGCCATTTTCTTTTGCTATATTAAAGAGCCTTTCTTCTTCATTTTTGATATCCTCATTATTAGAACATAGTCTTTGTGCTCTCAGGAAAAAATTTAAAAATATGTTATCCATTGTTATACGCGAATGTTCTGATTTGGCATGGATATATTTTTCCCCTGCTAATTTTTTTCTATGGACTGATGTTTGAATTGTTGAGTCAGTTGTCTTAATTTGCAGATCAAGGAAAGAAATTACATTGTTATTCATGGGTTCGCAAGTGAATTTTATGCGCCGATGTGATTCATTTAACGATTTAAATACGTCCATGATGGTGTTCTCATTTTTAGCAATAATTAGCACATCATCTACATATCTGATGTAGAGTTTGATATCCGCACCTATCGCATTAACAATTGGAGATTCTATGTAATGAAGGAAAATGCTGGAGATGATTCCGGATACTGGGTTTCCCATTGATAGACCATTATTTTGCTGATAGATTTTGCCATCAAATATAAAGTAATTGTAATTTGCACATACAGTAAACCATCGAACCATTTCCCATGATTCTACTGGGTTAACCTTCATCTCAATAAGCCATCTGTGTAATGCATCTGTGGCACCTTCTATTGGGACACTAGGATATAAATTTTCAACATCAAAACTTGCAATACGATACTCACTATTCCAAACAATATTTTTTAGTTTCTGTTTCACTTCATATGCATTTTTAACACTGAATGGTGTTTGTTGTTTAATTATAGCAAGTCTTTCAACTAAATATTTGGATAGTTTGTATGCAGGATGTGTGAAAGTTGCAATGATGGGTCGTATTGGAGTTCCCGGTTTGTGAGTTTTTGGTAGTCCAAAGGCAATCGGCAGGGTTGAATTTTTGACAATGAGTTTTTTCTTCATTTCTCTTGGTATCGTGATACTGCTTTCAATTACTTTCTTTACCTCATTTATTATTTTATCAACAGCAAGGAAAATGGCAATAAGATGGCATGAACATGATTTGGAGAATATTTGGATAGTTTGTATGCAGGATGTGTGAAAGTTGCAATGATGGGTCGTATTGGAGTTCCCGGTTTGTGAGTTTTTGGTAGTCCAAAGGCAATCGGCAGGGTTGAATTTTTGACAATGAGTTTTTTCTTCATTTCTCTTGGTATCGTGATACTGCTTTCAATTACTTTCTTTACCTCATTTATTATTTTATCAACAGCAAGGAAAATGGCAATAAGATGGCATGAACATGATTTGGACATTATAAATCTAAACCCAAGAACAGGTTTGTCAACTCATATCATCGAAGAGAAGCATTTGATTAAAAAGAGAAGGGTTTTAAAAAGATTAACGGGAAACACAGAGTTGAATGTCTGGGAAGCCTCGTTCATTGCAGAAGAACACTGGAATAAATTAAATAATGAAAATGGTAACATAGATCCAGTGTGGAGTTTTCTTTTTCACAAATGGAGTAAGCCACCATCTTTAAAATTTAATGTAACAGAAAACATCAAGAGACTTTGTGAAAACAATGATGAATTTGAATTACCTGATGATATTTGGGATTCATAATTAAAAAAAAAAAAATCTAAAATAAAAATAAAATAACTGCTTTTTTCACAGTCAAGTTGCTATATTACAACAATGTAACATTGACAACATCCATTATATAACAGATTCTTTTTGTTTAAAAATTACTAACCATTGTTATAACTGTATCTTTAGTCAAAATGAAAATAAATGTCTGATGAAAGGAGCGTGTGTTCTCCTGAAACGTCACAAAGAAAAAAACTGTTTTCTTATGCTTGTAATAACCGTAAACTACAGGAAAATAAGACAGATTTGTTCCAAAGAACATTTCAGATGGTTTATGTTTGTATTCTATTCTGCACTTCAAGACTGATGTATATCTCATGGTAAGGTTGTCATTTTGAAGAAGGAATGTGCTTTTCAGTGGATAAAATGTAACATGTTGTTTAAAAGTTCTTTACTATTCTCTTCCATTTAGAATTGCCCCACAGCTGAATTTGAAAATTGGTAGTGTTGGAGGAGGTGGAAAGGGGAAAGTTATTATATCAAAAGTCCCTGATAAAGAAGTAAAGATGCTTCTTAGAAGTAATATCCTTAGTAGCAAATACAAGCTCATAGAACCAATACATTGCTCCCGCAATAAATTATTGTGCAAAATAAAAGGTAAGTGGCCTCAAATGAGACAAGTCTGCTTATAATCATAACTTACTTACAGGGTTACCGTGCAGCTCAAAACAAACTTAGATATCATGTAGAGGATTTACAGACAAGTGTCATTCCATACAAAATCAACACAGCCCATAGTCTGACCATCTCAGATTTTCATGACATTTTGGGAGTTGAAACTATGCATGGAACGTATTTGCCGTGACAATTATGAGTCCCATATGTCTTGTAATTGTAAAATTATTGAAAGTCAAAATTGACAGAAATTACCATTTCTGAGCACCTTTAGCTATTCTAAAAGTGCTGTAACTCTGCTCCTGTTTGGCGTAGGAAGCTGAAATAAAGTTTATTGCACAGAGATTTGAACAAGCTTTCCAATAATATGTAAGAAACCTATCTTTTCGTGAAGAAAAAAATATTGTCATTTGACCTTGACCTTCAAAATCTCACAACATGTCATCACCAAAATATACTGGATATTTAAGAAATAATTAAGGGGTTACAAAAATGTATTACATGTAAAGTATTGAACTTACATTAATGAAACCAGTCCAGAATGAGTGAGGAACACAAACATTGCACAAACCCCTCAATTATTTCTGAAACACCTGAAAGAATCATTCTAGGACTGTAATGAGATCAGAAGATACAAAATAATATGTTACTGATGAAAGCCATATTTTGTTTTGTTGATTAACCTTATCCATGAATTGGTGCAATTTTGTTGCTTATTATCTCGCAGGAGGTGAGAATTGTATTATTCTAATGCTAAGGAAAGCACTTGTCTTGTCATGGACTAAGCTGTCCTCCATGGCGAAGTGGTTATTGCAACATGCTATGATGCTAGGTGTTCTGAGTTCAAATCCCAGCCTGGGCATGGATGTTCTTTGAGAGTGTCCCTTCATCATCGTATCATAGCGGTTAGCCATTTCTTTTGCCACAGCACATGACAAAGGACCTTGTAATGCTCTCACTGGTACTGTCAAGAGGTCAAGAGACTTGCTACCCATTCCAGTGTGCAGTCTTCATACAACTTTGAGATCATGACACAAAGACATTTATTTGGATGCTGTTCACAAAATATTACATTGTGATACTTTTATTATACCACTAATAGGGAATATGATGAAGAGACTTCCTTCAACAATGGTTTAAAAAAGATTTGTCCAATTGCAGGTACACAGGCCCTCCCTCTCCTTCATTTAAATATTCTGAGAAAACTAGTTTTATTTTTTCTGTAGACAAGATACATCCTTGAAAAGGATTATGTCAGAGCACAAACAGGAACAACTTATGTCACCACATGAAACACAAAGGGTCATATATCTTCCATTCCAGTAGTGTGGTAAGAGCTATGGTTATTTGTAATATTTTTCTGTTTGTTGGAACTTAAAGGTGTTTGTTATGCTTCCTGCAGTTTGAAGTTGTTTTTTTTTTTACCTGATACATTTTAACTTGTTGCCATTTGATATTCTGGCGATTTGTACTATTTTTTTTTTTGCGTTCAATTTTTTTATTATTTTAATTTATTATTTACTACCAAACGTCCAGTTATGTTACTGCAATAGTTACAGACACTGGTGTCTTGTGTAATTTACTTTGTATTCTTGTTGGCTATCAGTTTCAATGACATTCAACTTTCTCTGTTCATTTATTGCCTGAATTACATTAATTAATATGCTGCCTTATGCACCCAACATCTTAATTTTTCAATGTATTACCTTGGAATCTTTCATGATATTGTGACGTGGCAACAATTTTCCCTGAATATTACAATGCCTTGACCCAACAGTACTTTACTTCCTTCCTTGGTTTTCAGGTTATTTGGGTGTTTACATACAGGGTGACAATTAATGAAGTATATGAAATAAAACTGAAATTAGTGACAAACCTCGTAGTACACAAACTGTATTGCACATGTAAACGGCACTACAGACATTCGGATTTAGGTTATGACATGTTCGATATATCTGCCATCTCTGGCGATGATGTGGGGCAGATGAACAGCAAACTTCTGCATGACCCGCTGAAGTGTCGAAACATCGATGACCTCCTGAATGGCAGTTTTCAGCTTGGCAATGGTTTTGGGGTTATTTCTGTACACCTTGTCCTTAACATAGCCCCCTTCCAGTGGCCTCGGGGTACCCCAGAGCCAGAATGCGGTCCCCAAAATACTCCTCCAGGACATTTTCACTTGCAAATGGCCGACATCAACATGTTGCGTGCGCATACGAATTCCCATCATGCCCTGTGGCCAGCCATGCAGTTTGGACGTCATCACGCGAACCGTTCAGAAATTATGACTGTTTTGTTTTATTTCATATAGTTCATTAATTGTCACCCTGTACATAGGGACCACATTGTACAGTCACGGACTCTTCTAGGTTGTAACAACTCCATTGACTTTCAATTAAGTCATTACAACTCAGAAGTGTCCGTGACTGTACATTGTATTGACGCTTTAATCAGTAACATAGCTGTACATATTATTTTGTATCTTCTGATCCTATTACAGTCCCAGTTTGATTTTTCATATGTTTTACAGTGTACAAAAATGTCAAGAAATCAACAGGTAGGTCAAGAAATTATGCTTGCGGTGAAGAATTTTTGTTATTTTTTACAGATTGCTGTATACCTGTACTGGGAGTCGATAAAATTGAATATTTGGAAATCTAAAATTTTATTGAGTTGTGATTAGGATTTGTTCACTTCTTTTCTTAAGAATAACATTGTTGTTTGCTTGAAGTTTTGTAAAAATATTAAATAAAGTAATGTGGCCATTTCTCATCCAGGATGAAGTCGGAAGCGTTTATTTTTACATGCATTAATAATTAAAGCAAGTCTAAATGCCTTGTTAAAGTACACCTTCAGTTTTCATCTTAACTTTCCTCGTGGTAGGGATTTTTCATTGAATAAAAATATCTATTATTTTAATTTCCAACAATACCTAAGTATGGGGCGATTAAATAAATGTTAAGAAAAAGGTAAAAAGGTCAAGAAAAAGTCAATACTTTTGGATTTGTTGTTTTGGTAGATACCCTGGTATAGCATGGTATATCAAATATATTTTTTTCATAAATTTTGATGATGACATGTTTTGAGATTTTGAAAGTCAAAGCTGAAAGTCTCATGACAATATTTCCGTTTTATCCAAAGATAGGCTTGTTACATATTATTGGAAAGCTCGTTCAGTTCTCTGTGCAATAAACTTTATTTCAGCTTCCTATGCCAAATAGGAGCAGAGTTACAGCTGGGATAGCTAAATGTTCTCAGGAATGGCAATTTCTGTCAACTTCGACATTTAATAAGTTTACAATTACAAGACATGTGGGACTCATAATTAACACAGTAGTTATGTCCATTATTAGTTCAACTCCTCAAATTTGATAAAAATCTGAATTGGTGTGGTTGAAAAATGCACCTAACTGTGTTCATTTGATGTCGTCCTCCATGGCTGTGCAGTGTAAGGTGCTGTGCTTTGGACTCCGACTGCGGGATGGCATGGGTTTGAGTCCGCCAGGGTTCAGTCTCTGGTTTTCGGCCTGTGTATAGGACCAATGGCAACCCACCATTGTGAGAAAATTGGGGAGCTATGAGTGAGTAGCGTAACCCAGTCTCGGAACTATCCTATAATGGCTGAGGGTTCGACGTGCTCATCCCATGTCATCCCATTACCCGTTGAAGATCTCCACACCTCTAGGTAGAATTGTGGGAGGGAGACTGCCAGTCGGGAGATAGGCCAAGGCTCTTCAAGGACTGTCGAGTCACAGGTTATGTGTTGATGGAATGACTTAACAAATTCTTATCTTAACATTTTGCTTATTCAAGTATTTTCTGGACAAGGCGATTAATTTTAAAACCTTTTGGGTACACACAGTCAAGACAGTATATTGTTAAAAAAAGAAAAATCATTCAAACTGTCAGCCGTTAGATTGAGGTGTCAACAACAAATAAGTGACCATCTTGAATCTGATTCTGTAAACTTCCTCCAACCTCATTGGGTGTGATGAAGTAAACGAGAAGTTTGTGATATGTTACCTGTTAGAAAATAATCAATGTGCTGTTTATAATAAATAGTGAATTTCAAATCCATAGAATAGTCCACAAATTTTTAAAAAATAATCTTTAACACATAAAAAACTGAGAGTATTATTTTGCCAAAATAAGCAGGAACACTGTCAAGCTGTCCGGTGAAAATATCTACATCTGATTAAGGGTAATATTGAAAAGTAAGCTCAATTTGCAGTTTGAATGCCAGCTTGTATTTCTACTAAGTCATCATTGTTATTACTCAGATGAGTACAATATACGAGAAATCACTGACCACCTCATTGTTAATTTTCTATGCTGTATTTTCTTCTTGACAGAATTGATATCTGTGTAAATCCTGTTCTTCTTGAATTGCATGATAAGGAACAAACTGATTCAATTTCAGAAGTAGCAGCATTTGACCCTGAAGTACCTGGGAGCTCCATCCAGGATCAAAATAACCTCCAACAGGAAGAAGCTGGATGTCATCCTCAAGATTCAAATAACATTCATGATGAATCTTGTGCTGAAGAAATGGAAATAGAAATAGATTCAAGTGGAAATAATATGCATTCCAGTGAACCTATACAGAACCGCCTTGAAAAAGTCCGGGCATTGATTTCATCATGCAGTGAATTGAGAAAATTTGTTATTATAGAACAAGCAAGAAGAAAGTTTGGTGCGAGGAAAACTTTGATTCGCTCAGGAGAGGCAAATAATATGAAAGTAGATTTCAGACTTCAAAGGAGTGCATCAATTATAAGGTGAGGAGGAAAATAAATGTTATTTATTTTGTTTTAACCTTTCACAGACAATTGGTTTAAAAGGAAAGTACCCAAATTTGCCCCTACAGACGACTAGTTTCAAACAAAAACTAGCACCGCATAACAACAATTAACATGTCATTCCTCAAAGAATACAGATGATATTGCAGTTCTGTCCTTTTTTTTTTTGTTCGGTTATGTACATATGAAGGTATGTCATACTGGAATGACAAAATTAATTTACTGTTACTACTTTTAACAAATTCATTTTGAAAATGTCAGTTTTTTTTCCGTAAGAAGAATTATGCAATGTTATGTAATACAGTGTGTTTTAAAGTTCCTGCAGGATGCTAAGAACCTATACATTTTAAAGTAATAGGTTTATTACAACAAAAGCCCGACCCTGTGGCCGAGTGGTTAGCACATCGCGCTGCGACGCCAAGGGTCCAGGGTTCGAATCCCGGTCGGGCTTGGTTGTTTGTGAATGTCCATTCATCAATTTCATCATTTCATCACTCATCCCCATCTTCGCAAATTAGCCAAGAGGCACAAAACACGAAGTAAAATAAACTAAATCAATCAATTATTACAACAAAATATTGTTTGGTACACAGAGGAAACTTTAAAATTTATGTTTTTTGTGGTTTGGTTCATCGCCAGATCTCCAGCTGAGCACCATTTACGTCCACACACACTTACAATCCAAGAGTTGTGTTCTGACGGTGCTCGTCTGGAATGTTGTGAATCACATCACGTGTCTTGAACTTCAGGTAGTCAAGATCTGTCAGTTTCTGTGCATACACCTGGGTCTTGACATGTCACCACAGCCAGTTATCGCACGACGTAAGGTCTGGTGACATTGCACCCCAAGGTATGGGTTCTCTGCGGCTTTTCTGCATCAATGCAATTTTGAAATCACGTGAATCGTGTGATCACCTGCACATCCATGATTCAGCAGTGTGGGCAGAAGAAAATTTAAAGTTTCCTCTATGTAACAAACAATATTTCGTTGTAATAAACTTATTAGTTAATAAGTTATAGGTTTTTAGAATCCTGCAGGACTTTTAAAATTCACTGTTTATTACAAGCTTTTTCAGATCCATGCTCATTATTAATGCTTTTATACTTTACTTCATAATGAGGAAAAGGAAACAAATTAGTGCTGAGCCGATACCTAAACAGGTATTTCAATATTCTGATGTAGTTCTTGAATATTTTGAAACAAATCTCTAGTAAAGTGATGCTTATAATTGCAGTGGAAGACTCGCCCACTAATATTTTGAACAAATTTCAATCGTTAAAATTTTCAAGCATCAGCATATCGGTAGGACTCAGTAAGAGTATCACCAGTGGTGTGGTATCAGTTAAACAAATACAGTGAAACATCCATGTCTTGCCCAAAATTAATTCAAATTAGAACCCTGGCATTGTAGATTGATACGCAAACCACTTCACCACAGAGGCTAACTCATAGCAAATGCTTGTGTATTCAATTCCAAACACACACAGAATGTGGTAAGATAACATTTTGAAAATACAGCGTGTCTGAACATAGCCTGTAGAATTTCTTTTGCATATGTACACCAGTGATTTAATGTATTGTTTGAAGTTCATAAAATGCAACTTTATTCCAAGTGACACCACACTGTAAACAGGAACTCTATCATTGTGCAAGAGACCATTCTTCATGCACATCTATTAGAAATTGTATTCTGGTTCTTAATGCATATGCAGTTGTCCTTTTGTTCTTTTATGGTGATTTTAAGCAGAGTCTTTAATCTTTTATGTGTTTGTTATAGTGATCCCGGTTCTTGATTCTTACGGACTTCCTTCATGAAGCGAGGTAAAGTAAACTTGACAGAGAAGACGTGGTAGTTTTTCTTCATCTCATCAAATCTCATCTCATCTCGCTAACATAAGAGAACCATGACAAAAACCACCACAAAACTAGAATAACAATACAAGACTGGGCAGCTGAGCGGGATGCTATTTGCCACAAGGAAAATACAACATATCTCATTCCTGTTGCAATAGCACTGTAGTGCAAACCTGAAGATGAACGCGCACATTGTTATGTGTGGGGTCATAGGAACATTTTTTCTATGTGCATTGTGTGACTGACCATTGTATTGTTGGTAGGCCGAGGAGCGATAGGCACTAAAAACAGTCAAAATTGGCAGGGAAAAATACACTGCTTAATTGGAAAAAAGGAATTTAAAATAGACACTTAAAAATCAGTTATGTTCAAAGTAAGCACTTACGAGTGAAATAGGCAAAACTCACTTATTCCCTTCAGAAATTTGCACACAACCTCTATAATGAATGAGGGCTTAGAGGTTTGCTGTTTCCTTCAGTGGATATGTAGACCAATGTAATGTAGTCTAATTAGTTTTTGCAGGTGCATTTTGCATCAACTACAATGTCCTCTGATTTGCCATTACCAACAGGTGCACAATTTATGCACCATGCACAAAGTTATAAAATAGATGGACATGGTGAAGTGAAAGAATGAAACTCGAAATCCTACCAGAATAGATTAATATTCGACTGATATTTCATCATTTTCTCATTTTATGCACTCAAAGAAGCAGTTATCTTTAAAACAGGCACTATGAAACCTGTGTATTCCTCACAGAAATGTGTTTTGAACTTAAAAGCCTGCATTTTCTGCCCAAACAACCATTATGCAATTTAGGGCACACCCTCTGCCTAATTATTAGTAAGGAGTATCTAGTCTTTCAACTGTGACTCCCTTACTCATTTGTGCCCATGGTCAGTTTGAGATGACTTTGGCCTTTCAGTTGACCAACTAACATCCAAAAATATTAGGCTCAGTCAATAAATAACGAGGCAGAGGATATTACACCAAAACTATGGTAGTTAGAGATGGGTCCGAAATGGAGGTGCAGGTGTGACGAAACTGATTCGCGTGCGTTTTCCCACTAGATGGCTTTATGTGTCTGGCAAGGTATGTGCAAAGGCTGCTAACCGAGCAGTGGCAGTGTCCAGTTATTCCGTGGTTGGAAGCACGCAAATTCACCTCCACCAAAAAAGTTCAAGACCCTCCACACTAGTGCCGGCAATGTCATGCTCGACTTCCTGGAGCATGTAGCTACGGGCAATGCCCAGCGGTATTGTGAAACGTTAATGAAGCTCAGGAAAGCAATCAATCGAAATGTCCCAGTCTCCTTTCTCGTGGTGTCGTCCTATTGCACGACAACACTAAACCACACACAGCCTACACAACAAAGGTAAAAAGGTAAAGGTAAAGTGCTCCCCTGTGCTTAGCACCATGCCATGAAGGCGTATAGGGGGTGTGGGGGTAACGCCCCACACTTTCTTGATCCGGTCGTGAGTGGGGGTGATGTGATCAGCATCACGCCCCTGACCGCCTTTACCCCCCAGGGTTTCCCCCAGGTACCCATGTTATTCGACGCTGGGTGGGCGCCGGGCCGCTTCCATCGTTAGAAAAGTTCCCGGATTTGAACCGGCTGGGGATCGAACCCGGGACCTTTAGCATGGTAGTCAGACGCGTTACCGACTGAGCCACCGCGGCCAACACAACAAAGGAATGTCTGAAAACATTCAAGTGGAAGTCCTGACCCCCCCCCCCCCCATAGTCCAGATATGTCCCCATGTGACTTCCACATCTTCGGTGAGCTCAAAAAAAGCACTGCAGGGACAACGGTTTCAATCTGACGATGACGTCATGGAGTACGTGCGCAATTGGTTCCAACAGCAGCCAAAGGAGTTTTACGAGCATGCCATTTTGCGATTAGTATCACAATGGGATAAATGCCTAAACAGTGGCGGACAATACTTCTGAGGTTTGTTACGTAAGTACTGTGAAATATCTTCTGCCTCGTTATTTATTGACTGAGCCTCATATAATACACAGTGTTTCAAAATGATGTGAACAATTGCAACATGTTATATTTTATTCATAAATTGTCAAAATAAGATACAATTTCACACATATGTAATACAACTGTCCAAGTTCAAGTGTCAATGGTTATCGTGAAGTTATCTCACAAATGCTCAATGTAATGTAATGGCTGACACACTTGTACTCTGCACATGTTAATATGGTAATCTAGCTTCATCCAGACACGTTTCAGAATGTTCTCACCAATAATTTGCCCCATGGTGCTAATGTGGTGGATCTTATAGAGTTCTTTGCTGGTGGATCTTTATGAAATTATGTACGAAACTGATGTTGCAGTTTCATTTTATATGACATTTGATCGGTGATTATGTTGTATTGCTCATGGAACGTGTTTTTATCGTTCAGATCAATTTGAAACGCCCTGTATAACATGAGATTTTGTTGCATATACACAATCCTGCCAGAATTTGCAATGTATCCACTCCAGTTCTTGTGTTCCCATAAAGTTTCTTTTCTGTATTTGATGAGATGCATGAATATCACGTGGGTGTTCATACTGAATAATGAAAATTGCACCACAAATTGATATGAGACACAAGATTTTTTTTCTTAGGGCCCGGTTACCTATGCAGAGACCTATCCTCATTTTTACTGAGGAACCATTTAAGGCTAGCAAAGCCGAGGTTTCATTGTATGTGATTGTACATGTCATTTCAGGGTGGCTACTCACTGGGAATTCCTTGAATTCTGGGAATTATGCATGAATTATTGGTGCTGGGAATTCCGCTTGAATTTTTCTCCGTAGACATGAAAAATTGCAATTTTTATTAGTCCAAATTCCATTGAATTAATTAATGCTGTGAGGCAAGTTTTTTCACAGTTTAGCTTTTATTTTTATCAAGGAAACAAAAGAAGGCTGAGTGGAAAATAAAAATAATTCTCTCAGTCTGTTTGGTTTGTTAGTGTCCTTTGCAGAACAATCTATCTGACATACGGAAGATTATTGCAAGATAAGTAGAGGCATGCATATTTCGTTTTTGACGAAAACACGAAATATGAAATAACATGTTGTAATGTTCAATTTTCATGTTTCTGAAAGGTGAGGTGCATTTTGCTACCCTGTTTTGTCACGAAATAATGCAAAATGAACTGCAAAATGCGAAATATACTCTTAAACACGAAATTTACCGTTTATATACAGACGCGACACTTTCTGAAGTCTGAAGTATCCTGAGAGTTATGCAATTCATGGAAAATTGATTAATTCTGCTGCAAATATTTGAGAAGCAAAAATGGACCCCTTTATACAGGAATACACTTAATACTCTGGTAACTACATAAATGTGCTATTAGAAGGGAAAATTTTATTTTATGTAATAAGTGCAGTTTAAAATCAAATTTAGGATTATTTTCACAATTTTGAAACCAAAATGTCATTTTATGTAGCACTTTTGATGTGATTATTCACCACTATAACAACGAAATTTTATTTTATTTACCGCTTTTGAACCCGAAATAGACTCTGTTTTTGTACCGAAATTTTGCTTTTTTATTTACCAAAAATATGTGCCTCTAAAGATAATATATCTTGAAGTTGATTAGGTAAATTTGAAATTGTTATACAATTTACTGTATCCTGTTAAATTTGTGACTCGTGTTTATCAATGTATTTCTAGTTTGAGTATGCGAAATGGCAAATGCAAACTCCACACCTTAAATTAAATATACAGGGTGTCATTTTAAAGGTGCCCACGGAAACGTATAGAGGACATCAAAACTGTTAAAATGTTTTGATTCAAAAGATTCTCATACCCAAATATGTTCATGTAAATTTTTCATAATGTGATATATTCTGTGAAGCAATTTTTTTTTTACGTTTAGATTGTCCTGTGGCCTAGAAGAGGAGAGAAATAAAACTTCTTATTTCCAGTTTAGTTCGTTTGAATAATGGCTTAAAAGTTAACATGCAGTATCAGGTTTGAATTATGGCTTCTTAAAATTTAACAGGTTATGGGCCCAGCCCAGGTGTTCATGAACTGTGCTGCAATGTACTTTGGAGTTGCTTCATCACAGTGAAAAATTTTATCGTAAATTTTTGTGATGTACTCATGACTGATCACATGATATGATAATGTATGTAGTGCTTGTGAAGCTTTGAATCGAAATTTGTGCAATGTAATTTTTTTTTTGTACGAAAATTACGGTGTCAAGAAAATTGAAACAAATTCGATACTACAATGACGACTCCAATCGTGATTAATAGTGGACAGCCAAACATTGAAAAACTGGAAGGTGTTAAGAATTACGCCACGTGGAAGTTCGTAATGAAATTAACTCTGATCGATAGTGGTTTATGGGACTGTATCGAAGCAGCTACTCCAGTGGATCCAGTTCGAGACCAGAAAGCGTATGCCAAGATTTGTTTGTGCGTGCATTCTTCTTGCTACCCACATGTTAGAAATGCTGAAAGTGCAAAGGCAGCATGGAAAAATTTGAAGGCAGCTTACGAAAATCAAGGTATAAGTAGGCGCTTAGCAATTAAAAGAAGACTCACCAGAGTGCGTTATGAAGATTTTCCTTCAATGGACTTGTACCTTGGTGAAATAATCTCATTACAACAAGAGTTGGCGGACGTGGGTTGCAGTGTTGATGATGAAGAAATCGCCGAAATTATGTTGATTGGATTGCCTGAAGAGTTTAATCCTTTGGTAATGGGTATTGAAGGAACACAGACGAAACTTACCAGCGAGTTTGTGAAGTCACGGCTCATGCAGGGTGATTTTCGACGAAGTGAAAATGTTTTCAAGGATTCTGCATATTTAGCTTCAGATAAGAAGAAGGGTCCATTTGTACCTATTTGCCATCATTGCAAGAAGGAAGGCCACATAAAGCCTAGATGTCCTCAACTACAGAAGTCTAAGAAGCGGATGAAGAAACCTACAGTTACGAAGCAAGGACCAAGTTCTTCGCAACACAATAATTCGTTTTTGTTGACTACCCACAGTGCTTATGCCAGTAAAATATTTAATGATGATGACTGGTTACTAGATTCAGGGTGTACTTCACACATGAGTAAACGCAAAGATTGGTTTGATAATTATTCAAATTCTAAATCATCTGAAATTACCATTGCAAATAATCAAAAGGTGATCAGTAATGGAATTGGTGATGTGAAAGTAAAACTCAAAAATAATGTGCAGAAGTTAATATCTAAAGTGATGTATGTTCCAGATATTACTGCTAATTTGTTGTCTGTTAACAAAGTTACTGAAAAAGGTTATGTTATGCTTTTCGATGACAAACGGTGTAGTGGTTACAATGTATCTGATATTGAGATAAAGGCTACTCCAAAATTTACAGCAACAAAGGTAGGTGGCATTTATAAGTTAGACCAGGCTGAAAATTTGTCCATGATGAATTTAAACAATACTACTGTAAATTCTCTTGAAAATTGTGAAGAGACAGTAGCTATGTTGTCAGTTAATGCTTCACAAGATGTATGGCATAAACGTTTAGGTCACTTGAATCTAAAAGGAATGATATCTTTGAGAGATAATTTAGCTGATGGAGTATGTTTTCATGATGACACCCCAAAACAATGTATCCCTTGCATTGAGGGGAAGCAGAAAACTGCATCCTTTCCCAAGGGAGTGGCAAAAAGAGCTAAAGAAAAACTAGAGTTAATACATTCTGATGTTTGTGGACCAATGTCCAAATCAAGTTGGGGTGGTGCACGATATTTTGTTACTTTTACTGATGATTATACTCGCAAGAGTTTTGTATATTTTCTTAAATTTAAGCATGAAGTATTTGAAAAATTTGTAGAGTTCAAAGCTTTTGTAGAAAATCAGTGTAATTTAAAAATTAAGAAACTTAGATCAGATAATGGTACAGAATACTGTAACAAGAAATTTTCTGCATTTCTCAGTGAACATGGTATAATCCATGAGACAAGTGTTCCATATACTCCGCAACAAAATGGAGTTGCCGAGAGACTAAACAGAACAGTTGTAGAAAAGGCTAGAACCATGCTTCATGATGCAAATCTCAGTAAGAGATATTGGGCTGAAGCAATTTCAACAGGTGTATACCTGAAGAATGTTTGTCCTACAGTTGCAATTAAAGATGCTACTCCAGAGGAAATGTGGACAGGACATAAAGTTAATCTAAGTCATCTTCGTGTATTTGGTTGTACAGCATATGTTTTGACACCAGACTATAAACGAAAAAAGATGGATAGTAAGTCGAAGCCATACATTATGGTAGGTTACTGTGAGTTTACAAAAGGTTATAGATTAGCTGATACTTCTAATTCTGGTAAGGTTATTAAAGCAAGAAGTGTTATATTCCTGGAAAATGTTGCAGGGTCATGTGTCGATAAGACAGATGTCAACACTGACATGTCTTCTGATGTAATTTTACCTCTGACTGTACAGATACCATTTAGTGGATCACAAGTTAAAAACAATGACAGTCAAAATATTGTAGGTGCTAGACAGAAATCTGAAGAAAAGTCAAGTGACACTTTATGTGTTGATAGTAATGTCGGCGAATTATCAGAAGTAACAAATTCAGAAACTGCTGAATGTTCTAATGTAGGTAGTGATTTTTCTCAAAATGTAGAACAAAAAAATGGTAGACCTGTTAGAAATAAGCAATTACCAATTTGGATGGGTGATTATGATTTATCCGACACATCCTTTATGAGTTTTGAGGAACCTGTAAGTTTTGAAGATGCCACAACATGCAAAGAAAATTCCAAATGGAAGAGAGCGATGGATGATGAATATAAATCACTCTTGAAGAATGAAGTTTGGGAATTAGTAGATCGTCCAAAAGACCAGAGTGTAGTTAAATGTAAATGGGTATATAAAGTAAAACAAGATGTAAATGGGGATGTAGATAGATACAAAGCTAGATTAGTAGCACGGGGCTTTACGCAACGATACGGTATTGATTATGAAGAGACGTTTGCACCTGTTGTAAGACACTCTACTCTCAGACTTTTGTTTGCTATTGGTGTGGAATACAATATGGACATAGATCATATTGATATAAGTACTGCATTCCTGAATGGTGATTTAAATGAGACAATTTATATGGAACAACCACAAGGTTATCAGGTTGATAATAAAGTGTGTCTACTCAAAAAGAGTTTGTATGGTCTAAAACAAGCAAGTAGAGCTTGGAATCAGAAAATACATGATGTATTAATCAAAATGAAATATGATCAATCAAAATGTGAACCTTGTGTTTATACAAAATGTATAAAGGGTAAAAAGATGATTGTAGCATTGTATGTTGATGATATTTTTGTATTTAGTGAAGATGCATGTGAAAAACAAATGTTGATCCATGTACTGAAAGAACATTTTGATGTTAAACTATTGGGACCAGTAAGACATTGTCTAGGAATGGAGGTTGACAGGAATAAGAAATTGAATACTCTAACTTTATCTCAAAAGCAGTATACTAAACAGTTACTTACACGTTTTGGTATGAATAATTGCAAAACTGTTTCAACTCCCATGGAGCTAAATGTAAAATTAGAAAAAGCTGAGAAATGTGAAACCAAATTTCCCTATCAGCAATTGGTAGGTAGTCTTATGTATCTAGCAGTTTGTACGCGACCAGATATTGCTTTTGCTTGTAGTAAACTCAGTCAATTCAATAATTGTTATGATGTAAGACATTGGGTTGCAGCAAAAAGAGTCTTAAGATATTTGGCAGGTACACTAGATTATAAACTTAAATTTCAAAAAGGTGGAAATGAAGTAAAAGTGTACACAGATGCTGACTGGGCTAATGATTTGGTAGATCGTAAGTCATACAGTGGTTTAGTTGTAAAATTTGGAGGCTCAATTGTAAATTGGGAATCAAGGAAGCAACGAACAGTTGCATACTGAAGTACCGAGGCAGAGTATTATAGTTTGGGTGATGCTGCCAAAGAGGCACAATTCATGAAAAATTTGTTATCAGAGATAATTGATATTAAGGTGACAATTACAATTTTTAATGATAATTTAAGTGCTCATAAAATTGTTGAAAATTCTCAGCACCATAGGCGTACAAAGCACATTGATGTACGACATCATTATATTAGGGATGCTGTTCAACAAGGAGATTTTCATTTGGTTTATCAACCAACAAATGATATGATAGCAGATTTGTTAACAAAACCTGTATCTAAAATTGTGCATGACAATTATGTATCACAGTTAGGTATGAAATAATTATAGTCACATGTATGTAAAGTATACATATTTGAGTAAGGGGAAGTGTTAAAATGTTTTGATTTAAAAGATTCTCATACCCAAATATGTTCATGTAAATTTTTCATAATGTGATATATTCTGTGAAGCAATTTTTTTTTTACGTTTAGATTGTCCTGTGGCCTAGAAGAGGAGAGAAATAAAACTTCTTATTTCCAGTTTAGTTCGTTTGAATAATGGCTTAAAAGTTAACATGCAGTATCAGGTTTGAATTATGGCTTCTTAAAATTTAACATCTTTTCTCAGTAACATTTTTCTTGTTGGTGCATCATTTCGGCTCTACAGTCGTTCAAAAAAACACGTTTTGCCGCCTGAATGCTGGCAACCACACACAACATTTGATTGCATTTGTGACGTCATATCCCATCGTGAAGCAATGCGTTCCAGATTTGCCAGGAACACACATATTCTGTGAAAAATGACAGCTACAATCAGCCACATTATGTACCGTAAAACAAAACGAGAAAACACGTTCTGTAACCAAACAGGAAGTAAACAAACGAAAAGAAAAATGGTTGAAAGAAAATAGAATTCAAGTGGAAGTGGTCATATCGAATTTTGTCTCAGCTTGCATGTCAAATATTTGCAAATCTAGTTACCAAGTTGGCATCTACGTATAATTTAGTGTATCCACTTCGTCCTTCTGATACTAGTTGTCTGTGACACACTGAACCGATGACAAAATAGAAATGAAAGAATTCAAAATTGCCAAGGTAAGCACCACACAATATAATGTATATTCAGGGTATTATGGGGCAAGGGACAAAAATGGCTGAAAGTACAGGGATATAAGTAGTATTAATACAAGCTCTCCGACGACTTTTTTTGTCTATGAACCGGATACTCATGTAATAGTTTGCAAATGTGAACAGTGCAGTATATTTGCTACTGATTCATCATTACATTGTTACTGTGGTTGGACATGTTTTAGCAGTAATGTAACAACATGAACCTCTGATACTTCCGTTATCATCACAAAAGTACCACAAGGCATCTGGACACAAACCTGTAGATATCAACCTTGCAACGAAATTTGCAAATATGTATTTGACATGTAGCTGGGCGTAAACAGCCACATGCAAGCTGCAAGTCCAATAAAATTTATTGTTGTTGATATTTGACATGTCAAAATCCGATATTGACACTTCATTTGGAATACTTTTTTACCATTTATCATATCATTGGTTCACTTCCCCCTTCCCCTGAGATGTCTGCTGATCTTCTGGCTGGTAGGCTATGATATTCGGTCTTCTGGACGCGTTTCTTGCGTCCTCTAATAATGTGGTTGGTATTTTGTCATTTTTCACAAAATTTGTGTGTTCCTTGCAACCCTGCCATTTGCTGTTTCACCGCAGGAAATTATGTCACAGATACGATCAAATGTTGTGTTGGGTTGCCAGCATCCAGGCGGCAAATGGTCTTTTTTGAACGGCTGTAGCGTCGAAACGATGCACCAACGAACAAAATGTTACTGAGAAAATGTGTTTGTTTGATGTCCTCTATACGAATCTGTGGTCCGTGGGCACCATTAAAATGACACCCTGTATATACCATTCAATTGAATTGAATTAGAATTTTTAGACACATTGGAATCGTACAGACCCTTTATATTGTTAATATATTTGTGTGTGTGTGTTTGTGAGTGATGAGAGGCGGTAATATAAGGTTGAAAGAGAGAAAACATCTGCTTGTACCCTTGAATTTTTGGAAAGTTCTCCTTGAAAACTGGGAATTATACTTGAATTTTATCATGGTCCTAGAGTGGCCACCCTGCATTTGAAGAACTTTCATGTCATTAATCAAAATTTATTTCAGATGCGATGTGTACATAGGCAGTTACCGTGTTTATTCACACTCAACCTCATCAGTAGATGGAATAACAGCATTTGCAGCTGAGAATGTATTGAAGTTGTTCAAGGAGCAATGCCCAACATTGATTGTAAGTACAATTTTTTCTAGTTTTTATGATACGAAAGATTGAAGGAAATCATATTATTTGTTATACATAAGGCATAACTTACACCACATGGCTTCATTTCACTAAGTAGCCTAAGTCCAGTTTAGGCATGTACTTTCTTTTTTCCGGTTACTCAAGCTTTCACGGCATCATCTGGGATCTTCAGGAATTAAGACAAGGAAAATCAAAGTTTAAAAGATGGGAAGGTGATTAGGATTAAAAGAACATAAGACACTGTATGACATGTTGGTCATAGGCCCTTAAACGTTAGTATAATTGGCCGCCCTTGAATGTGCTCAGGATATTTAATGCCTCGCTTAACGGACATGTAACAATGAGTGGTGATTTTATACACGGTTTGTTTTGTCGTCAGTAATCAAAGTTCAAAGTATTGTTTGAAAGGCTTGATCTGGTATAACAATGAGAGTTATTTTTCAAAATGTAACAGATGCTCGAGAATTTAATTGTTGCGGTTCAAGAGTTGCATTTTAAATTTCAACTTTGAATCTTATAGATTGTAATAACTGGAAAAAGGTTAAACAGCCAATCCACAGAAAATTGTAAACTGTGGAAATGCTCACGGGAAAACTAATCTTCTGGCTTAAGAAAATGATAAATTTGGGATGGATTAGTGTGTGCAACGCCCTCTACAACAAAACCCACTTATATGGATTCCATATAACTATAACCAACAAACAGTTATGTTAGCACACATTATGGATATTCACCGGCGCCATTGCAAAGTTTACCCATGATTACTAGCCTAATCAGCTGAAGAACACAAGATTCTAAAATAGCTCAGGGCTTGCGGGGTGTGTGTATAGGACCAACCAGGTGACCAGGATGCGGGTGACCCGTTACAAAGTGAGAAAAGGAAATTACAAGAGATAAGAGATGTTTATTACTTATTTAACACACATTTTTGAAATTTAACAAAATAAATACAAAAGGGCTTTTCTTCCTTTCAGTGATATCCAGGCTCTTCACTAACCCGGTGACAACAATATACATCTTTCTATATAAAGCATATATATAAAGATATAAAGCATACTAAGCTTTTTAGACAACAATGAGGCTCGGCAGAGCACAGAGCAGATAAGATAACACGACAATGAACGATTATGCAGCATTTCAACAATCAGAAAAAAGGAGTTAACAAATCTCCGCTAACAAAACCAAAACAGTGTATTTAATGAAAAAGATATTGTATCTGTGGGCTCGTTACATACTACCCCCCCGCTCAGAGAAAAATCTTTTGGATGAATAATGTTAAACAAAGACAAAAGATTTTTATATATATATATCATCCTAAAATACTCCTTACTTTACCTTATATTGTATTACTAATTAACAAGTCAAACCAATCTTATCACCCGGTACAGATTCTACTATCTTACATTTGTTTTATTACTTTGACAAACCGTTTACTTAATAACCGTCATATTCCTGTATGCCCCAAGTGGGAATTTCCCTAGCTCCGAGAGCGCCACTGCTCTCAAGCATGCCCTATTCTCGGCCATTGTGCTTTTATAATAGGGGACACCTTGAAGTACACCAGTTCCTAGTTCTGGCTCATCTTAAGCTTTTAATTAGAACATAAAAATCAGACTATACCTCAAATGACTAATGATTACCTGTTAATAACAACTGCACAATCTCTAATTTCAAGGTTTCAGCAACAACTTGTGCTGGTTCAAAAATTGAAACAAAGGAAAATATGCGGTATTCAAAACCGTTCTCACTTCTCGTAGGTTTCTTGGGTTATCTTTAAACAATCTTATCGGTTCTTGCTCAACTTCTTCACTATTCTTATCACGGGATAAAGACATTCCCTTACCTTCTGTAGAACTTCTCTGAGTAGGAGACAACTCATTTTTTTCCTCGGGAGATGTGGGAGGTTGGCCGCATTCTTCTTCCTTCTCGGCATCAGGCACTATTTCGTCACTCACATCCTCTTTAAGGGTTTCCATTTCTTCTGGTTGACACTGCTCGGTTCCTTCCCTAGGTACTCCCATTCCGTCTGGTTGGGACTGAATAGTTTCTTCCCTAGGCACTTCCATTCCTCCAGGTCGTGGGACATCGTCAAGTTTATCAAAAGCTGTATCAGGATTGATCAAGCCTTCCTGGTATCGGCCTCTTCTCTTAATTGTCTTAGTAACGATCGTTTTTCTGCCTCCAGTTGTCTGATCTTTTGTATTGGCTCTTGCCGTTCTTCTTGGTATACATCTGAATTTTTTTCACACTTTCGAAGTTTTTCTTTATCTTTTTGTACAGCACACTCACATTGTTGCTTATTGTCCGTTAGCTGAGGTACCATCGCACAGAGAAGTTTGAGAGTTGAGTCACTAATGGCTGGGATAGGTCTGTTCGCAAATCGTTGGTACACGTTTGCTGAAGGAGTGGACGTACTGCACACCTTTTTCTTGATGTTAGTAAAATTCACCTTAGACTTACTGCCACTGGTATTGTCCAGAACGTCGTTCAGCACGGGCCTGGAAAGGGAGTATGGAGTTGCTGGTTTCCCATTTTCCAAGTCCTCGGAGATTTTTACTCATAGCAAGGTTTTCCTGAAGGCAGCTGTCTTGCTTTTATCAGGGATCCATTTCTTTCGCATGTCAGGATCTTCTTGTGAGAGGGGGCAGAAGTTTAATCCCTCTAGCCTTTGGGTCCTTCCGTAATGCCAGAATCAATTTTCTTTTGGGTACTGGACACATTAAAATAGCCATTTTAGGATTACTTGCTTTAGCCTTGCTTCTCAGCAGTTGCACGTCCGGATGCTTTTCCATCTTCACAAACTAGCGTTACCCTCTAGCCGGACTTCAAGTCAAATGGACTGTGTTGCACCAGATCTCTTCGCAGCCTGAAGCACATGGTCTTATCAACCAACTATAAAACAACACTCAATACTAGCTCCTCACAGTGGGCTATACTGTAATTATTTTCTCTTTTAACGTATACTGTACAATTTAATGACAATGTAAATGTACCAAAAATAAATATTAAGCTCTTTGTTAGATAACCTGATTTTTCCCTTCACACTGTGCAACTACTCCCTTATCATCCTGTGGTCACCTCACTGGTTTACAGCATTTACAACACTTGTCTCACTTGGGCCTCACTCGGGCTTCAATATATAAACAATCGGGCTTCACTATATAAACAATCGGGCTTCACTATATAAACAATCGGACTTCACTATATAAACAATCAGGCTTCACTATATAAACAATCGGGCTTCACTGGTAACCAACAAACAGTTATGTTAGCACACGTTATGGATATTCACCGGCTGCGCAGAGCCGTTTACATCTCTCTAACACTTTCACAAAGTGGGCGCCATTGCAAAGTTTACCCATGATTACTAGCCTAATCAGCCGGAGAACACAAGATTCTAAAATACCTCAGGGCTTGCGGGGTGTGTGTATAGGACCAACCAGGTGACCCGTTACAAAGTGAGAAAAGGAAATTACAAGAGATAAGAGATGTTTATTACTTATTTAACACAAATTTTTGAAATTTAACAAAATAAATACAAAAGGGCTTTTCTTACTTTCAGTGATTACCAGGCTCTTCACTAACCCGGTGACAACAATATACATCTTTCTATAACAATTTTTAACAGGTTAGATCCTAAATAAACCTTTTTATCTCAGTTAGCCACCTAGATGAGCCAATCTCATATTAAATTTAAACATGTTTATTTCAGTTAGGTTTCCAGACTTATTTGAAACGTTTGCCGGTTAATATAATGTCAAAACTTCCTTCTCTCTTTCATGTGTATATGCTTAAAAGCTAAAAAGGGAAAGGAAAGAAACCGACCTGGAACCTGGGAGTCAGTTCCTGAACTAAATAAAATTAGGTTAAATTAAAAATAAACCTTTTCCTCCTACCTTCCGAACATACGCTTATTTAAGGAAAGGAAAAACGGAGGGGAAAGGAAACCAACCAGGGGACTTCCCGGGGATTCAACCTGGGAGTCGGTTCCATCACAAAATACAAAGCAAAAAGGGGGGAGGAAAGAAAAGAACCGGCCGGGAACTACCCTGGTGTTGAACCTGGGAACCGGAACTTTACAGGGCCACATCTACAGGGTGTCCCACGAACGGCGCAACTGGGAATTAAGAGTGGCGTTACTTTGTAACCGAAACATGTACATACATAAGTCATACACCAAATGTTAGCCCTGTCCAAGTAGATATTTTTAAACATAGAAACAACAAACGGGGTGCAGTGTTGTTCATGCAGTGTTGCCAAATGTAAGTGAGTGTAAATTTATTTTTCCACAAAGCATGGAAAATTGCATGTCAAACATTCGTACGGAAATTTGGATGTCAATTTCCACCTTGGGTAGATGGACTATTTCACCATCTATAGTTCAGAGAAGAAAACCGATCGTTTTCGCGTATAGCCAATCGTGAAATGCCTCGTAAAGGCTTACCGGTCCAAATGGGTGTTTTAAAAAAATTATGAGGTACAGTGGCAACACTGTTGAGGTTTGAAGGCAACAAAAGGTGTGTGTAGTGATGGTCTATGGCATGGAAATACTGGAAACAGGAAAAAAAGAAAATGAAAATTATGGTGAAAAAAGTGTTACCTACTCCTGGCAACCATGCAATGCGCGTAACAGGCAGTGTAGCTTTACAAAAGATGTTGAAAATGACAACCATTTTCCCTGAGGCATTCATCAACACGTTTTATCATGTTGGAAGCAACTTTATGCAAGGTTGATTGGTTTATATTGTTAATGGCTGTGCAAATGTTTATTTTTAGATCATCAAGTGTTCTTGGGTTATTAATGTAAACTGTTTGTTTCAAATAACCCCACAGAAAAAAATCTGGAGATGTCAGATCCGGGGAGCGACTGGGCCATAAGTTTTTGCTTATAATGTGATCTCCAAAAAACTCTGCCAAAATGTCTAAAGTTTCATTAGACGTACGTGTGACATGTTGCGGAGTCTTGTTGAAACCAACAATCACGTTCATCACATTCCAACAGAGAAATAAACTGTGTGATAAGGTCACGATAAACTATTCCGTCAACTGTTGTGTTGAAAAAGAATGGACCGATTATTTTTCTCCGCGAAATCGGGCACCACACACCGATCTTTTGTGGATGAAGTGATTGTTCATGTACCAAATGGGGATTGTTACTTGACCAGTGTCGAGAATTTTGACTGTTGACATATCTATTTATGTGGAACCATGCTTCATCCGTGAAAAAAACCTTATCCAAAATATTCACACCATTGTCTCTAATAAAATTTCTAAACCACTGGCAGTATCTTACACGTGCACCTTTGTCTGCTTCCTTCAGTTCTTGCACAGCCTGTACCTTATATGCACATAGGTGCAATTGTTTTAATGCTCGGTGAGTTGTTGTTTTTGATACACCTGACTGTGCAGCAAGTTTACGAACAGATTTCCTGGGAGATTGTGATATTCTCTGCTCCACATCCTGCAGCACACCTTGTGTCAAAACTGTTGGTTGTCTGTGGTAGGGTTTGTCATTAACTGATCCTGTTTCACGAAATCTGGAAACAAGTCGATATATCGTCAAATTTTCTGGAACACTGTTATTCAGATATTTCTCGCGTAACACAGTTTTTACACTAGCGTACGATTTTGAACAAAAATAATGTTCACAATGAACACCCTCTCTTCCAAAGAGTACTTCATTTCACAGAACAATTCTAATCTTCCCCTACGAACAATGCACGGCTCAAACAGTTCTGAGTACACAACTAACTAATTCTTTTGTTCTCGTTCGGTGGGTGCTCTTATCGCATTGCATGGTTGCCAGGAGTAGGTAAGTAACACTTTTTTCACCATAATTTTCCACAAATTCTTTTTTGTGCACTGTCGCCTGCAGAACACGGGAGTACGGCGTATGTTCATCAAAAAATAATCCCACGGTTCCCGCTTTCCTTTTCATGGTGCTGAGTAATAATTCTCGTCATTGTTGTAATTAGCGTGATGGCATATCCTTAACAGACATTTGAAAAGCAATGTATAATGAATTCGTCCAATTTCGATGAAAAAAGTACCACATGTGTCATGTAAGTGCAGCACGTCGGGAGAAAAAAAGGCTCCGAAGATTGGACACAATGGTTGTCACGTGAGACAAGAAAAAAGGCTACAAAAATTTGCAAGTTTCACAAGGTTGCAGTGCGTTTCAGGTGGAAATAAGAATGTCGGCCTGATCCTGGTTAACGCCTGTTTAAATGGAACGTTGCTTACTTCAAAATTAGTGAAAGGTTGGTCGCGACGTGATGGGAATCGACATATTGCACAGCACAAGGTAAGATGGAAATTTGCTCTTGTCGAACCAAACTACATGGAGTAGTTTACAGTAACAGTGTGGAAAATACATCACTCAGGCTGCATTCAATAGTTACCCGGAAATGTAACTATCTCACGTCTTATTTTCACAGTGTGGGAAATAATATGTTGCATGTAGTAGCATACACTATAGTGCTGATGTAACTAACATGGTGCATATCGTGACTACGTGATCCTCTTTGAGTAAATTTCATTCGGCGTGGCGATCAAGTAAGAAATTTTCGATGTGCATTCTTATCTTAATGACAGTTGGAATTGAAGTCTGATTTACAACTTATTTTGAGGTATGGAGTATACCAGGTGTCCCAACATTAACGTAAAGGAAACTAATTGTTGAAAGATTATTTCTAGCATTGCCAGAAGAGGCAAATGCTGTATGTATCAGTATAGTAATCATAGAACATTCATGTATTGTGTACAGAACGAAAAATGTGGTATTGATATAGACTTTTGTTATCCGTGATTCACATAAAGTCTGTTTGTATTTTCAATCAATCTGTTTGGGTTTTGTGTGCACTACAACAAAACCATGTTGGTTAGAGTGATGAAAGTTTGAGAATTATGGCCATTGGTACTGGTCTATCAGGGTTGAAACTTGTCACATTTATCTTGTTTATACCTGTAATAAACACCATGAATATTCAATTCTATATTCTTCCTAATTTGAATATAAAGTTGCCTTATGTTGATATGCATAATCTTTTTTTCTATTTTTCCATGTGTGTGCTTGGAAGTGATGTGTCCTTGGGCAATGCATGTGGGAAAGGATCTTGAGAAATGCTTATTCAGTATCAGGAAGGATATTGAATTCCTCTTCCCACCTCATGTTTAAAAGATATTTACACATGTGCATTTTGGCTTGATAAATGAAAGAAAAATAAAGGGGGGGTGATAAGATTTTTTTAAGTGCAAATAACAGCTCAAATAATTTCTTATTATAGGATATGTGATTGCCAATGTAAATTCCTGTCCTTATATATTACAGTGATACAGGATGGGCAAAAAGTTTGCTGCACATGTATTTACTTAGTGTGTGATTCCACCGGTTACAGGGTCCTTCTGTATGTAACTGGAGTTCTTCGTTGTAATCATTGATGTCCTTATGTTTGTGAATAGATGGTCTATATATTTTTTTAATTTTCAAATACAGTAATTTTGGTTATTTCCTTTGCATTAACGATCACAATTTTGTAAGTCATCTACACTGTGAAGCTCCAAACGGCGCATCTCTTGCTGGCAGATGGTGGTTGGGTGAAAACCGGTTTGAATTGTTGTTTTTGGGGGAAAGTTGGGCATAGTTAGGATTGAGGTTTGAGGTTTGGGTTTTCAGGTGACATGAGGGTTGGGCACCTGGCCTAAGATGGCGGACCATCGTGATAACTGTGGAATGGCCTGTCAATGCTTTCTACTCCAGCTTAGGCTGGTTACTGACTGGATTATTCAATATGTCTCTCTGGCTGACAGGAAGTGAAGATTGCAACACTTCCTGTTGGCCATTTGTTTATTGTGATATGGTTGTCATTTGTTTTTATGGATTCCACACTGAAACACTGCATTTTTAGTTGGTAGTTTCCAATAATAATGGTAATCCTCTATATAATGGTTCTGCATGTTCATTTAAGTATTCTTAGGGTGTCTATTGGTCAAGATGTCAGTAAAAAGTCAAGAAATCAACAGGTAGGTCAAGAAAGTCAGGTAAAAGTCAAGAAATTATGCTCTTGGTCAAGAATTTTTGCTATTTTTTTTTTACAGTATAATGAATTTACATACCTGTACTGGGATTTGATAAAATTGAATATTTGAAAATCTAAAATTGTATTGAGTTGTGGTTCAAAAAATTTCACTTTGTTTCTTAAGAATTCCATTCATATATGCGGTTAGTTTTGTAAAAATATTAAAGTAATGTCGCCATTTCCCATCTAGGATGAAGTCTGAAGCATTAATTGTGACATGCATTAATTGTTAAAGTAAGTCTAAATCTCCTTCTGGTAGGAGTTTTTATTAAATAAAAATATATATTTTATTAATTTCAAAGTACATCTAAGTAGGTGCCGATTAAATAAATGTTAAGAAAAGGGAGAAAGAGGTCAACAAATAGGAAAGAAAGGCCACGAAATAGGAAAGAATGGTCAAGAATTTTGAATTTGTTATTTTGGTAGACACCCTGATTCTGATGTTTTTTAAGATGGCAAATATGACTGTTATATAAGTTCAATTTTCCCTTTAGCACTTTCGATATATATATACTAATATATAATAATAAATAAATAACTACTAACTAACTCCTGCCTTCTTAAACCCGAAGGTTCATGGCTGCAACAACACAGGCCTTCCAGCTTTCCCTATCTTGAGCAAGTTCTATATACTCTTTTCCATCCCTACCGATTTCCCTTAGGCCTTAGGTCCATCTCAACGTTGTCCCTCCATCTTCGTCTTGGCCTTCCTACAGGTCTCTTACCATCAGGTTTCCCAACAAGAATCCTGTAAACTCCTCTTTCCTCTCCCATTCATGCCACATGGCCTGCCCACCTAAGTCTTCTTGATTTAATTATTCTAATAATACATATCTGGACATGAATACAAATTATGTAGTTCTAAATTATGTAACCTTCTCCACTCACCTGTCTCCTCATCCCTTTTAGGTCCAAAGATTATCCTAAGGATCTTATTTTCAAATACTCTCAATGTAAGGGACCAAGTTTCACATCCATATAATACTACAGGCAAAATTACTGTTTTGTATATTTTAACTTTTAGTTTCTTAGATATTAAACGAGAAGACAAAAGTTTATGAAGAGAGAAGTAACCTGCATTTCCTGTATTAAGCCTACTTTTTTTTTTCCTCTTTAATATAATTTTCATTTGTTAATATTACTCCTAAGTATTTGAATTTGGAAACTGGTTCAAACGAGTTGTTATCAATAATTAGATTTTGATTATTACCTAACACTTGTTTTCGGCCTGTAAGCATATATTTAGTTTTCTCTTTGTTAACTTCCAAACCTATCTCTTAACTTCCAAACCTATCTCTTTAGCAGTTTTGAAAAATATTTTAGCATTATTCTTAATTGTATTCACATCATCCCCCAGTAAGTCTACATCATCTGCATATGCTAACAACTGAGTCACACCATTTAATTTTAGTCCTTCTTTAGTTTCTTTTACCTTCCTTACAGCATATTCTAAGACAAAATTAAAGAGCAATGGAGATAATGCATCTCCTTGTTTTAACCCATCATGAATTGTAAATTTGTCAGACATATTAATACCCACACGAATTTTACTTTCTGTTTCACTGGTGCATATTTTTATCATACTAACAAGCTTCTTAGGTATTCCAAACTCTACTAATATATTATATAATTTATCTCTTTTGACCGAATCATATGCTTTTTTGAAATCAATGAATAGCTGATGGACATTTTGATTATATTCCCACTTTTTTCAAGTGTCTGTCTGATGTGAAAAATTTGATCTGTAGTTGATCTGTTACGTTTAAATCCACATTGATAATCACCTATAATTTCATTAGCATATGGGGTTAGTCTTGTTAAGATAATATTTTATATGTTGTTGAGAGTAGAGAAATTCCACGGTAATTATTGCAGTCCATTTTATCACCTATATATATATATATTAATAATATAAATAAGTGCTTGTCTTAGCTCTTGAAGATGCCACAAGATGTGAAAGCTTGAATATCTGAAAGTGAAGTAAGCACATGCCTAAACTGGAGTTCAGCTACTTAGTGATTAGGGCTGAGCTCATACCGGTATCAGCTGATACCAGCAGCGTTGACAAAATTTTTCCACTGATACCATTGGTTTTGAGTTGATAGAAGTGTGGTCCATTAGCAACATTGTTCCTCTTCAAAGGTTCATTACCTGTCCTTGTGACAGGTTGGAACGCCATCCACAAGATGATCTGGATATAAATTTTTAGAGATATTCTGGACCAATTCCCACCTTCCTGGGAAGCATATGATTGACAAACTTCTGGAAGGCATGTAACTACCTGGTAAAGGCTGTGGAAATATTCATTTCTAATTCCTGCTCACACACTCTTGGGGTAAGAAAGGGTAGATGTTTTTCAAAATAGGATTACTATCATGCTGTGTTGTTTCCAGGCCAGATGATTTCGGGTTCTTCAGATGGATGATGGTTATGAATGTGGAATTCATTTTCTTTCTCCATTCAAGAGGGTAGGGAGGGGTGATGATTCAATTTCTTCTTGTGTTCTTCCCTTCTGTAAAAGTCTTTTATGTGATGGTATCAGCCGCCGATACCGATGAGTGATTTGTAGGGACAATGATTTATGTTAAATAAAATTCATGAATTTCGCATTTAAAAAGTTACAATTTCGGTATATAAAGGCGGTGAAAAAAGATCATTTCGTTGGAAAAGCGGTAAATAAAAGTCAAAGTTAAGTAGTCTGCACCTACCTTTTATCAGTTAAAGTGTACACTTAACATAACCTCTGCATTGCATGGTTTTAAATTGTATCTCTAGTTGGTCATTATATTACCATAAGTTGAAAAAGCACGCTCACAGTCATCATTACTAACAGTAAACCACAACACTTGCACAGTTAGTGACACAAAGCTTTCGTGATCTTCTTTAAGTGCTAGCAGCATATTAATTAAATTCAAAGATGCACCTAACTCCTTCACATCCCTCTTTACCATAGCTATCCTGAAAAGCTTTGTACCCTCTCAAAAATCTAATTGTGAACATGCTTTTAGAATAGGCAAATTTTTTCAAATGATGTACAAGTCTTCATTGACAATATTTCTTGCAACATTCCGCATACTGAATAAAACATTTAACATTTCCAAAAAATATCTTCCCTGGATCTTCGCGGAGCAAGTCATTTAATTTTGTACAAGCCTTGTTGCCTCGAACTCTCGAGCACGTTCAAATACTGAAATAACTTTGGACATTGTAATTCGCCAAAGAAACTATGAGCAAGCGCACAAGAAGCAAGAAACTCTTATTTTTGTGTGGCACGTAATGGAGACACAGACTACACACGATCTTCTGTAGGCCTCTGATTGGAACTTTTTGGACCGCAAACTTCGGATGAAAAAAAATAGTACTACTAAAACATTTGCATTTTAGCTACAAAAACATAACATTAACAGCAGAAAACTAATTTCCGTATTTTCTGCATGACAGCAACGTATTTACGCATTACGTTGGAGCGAGATAGCCTGAGTTGCAGGAATGGAGAAATGAACGAACTGAGAAGAAAGAGGCTAAATACTTATCACTGACACATTTGCACGGTTTGCACTGTGCGGCATTACGCTTCTGATTGATTGATTGATTGATTTAGGTTATTTTACTTTGCGTTTTGTGCCTCTTGGCTAATTTGCGAAGATGGGGATGAGTGATGAAATGATGAAATTGATGAATGGACATTCACAAACAACCAAGCCCTATTACGCTTCTGATGATGTAAAACTACTTTACGCAGTCATTGTCACCTGTAATGAAATGTTGAACTTTCTCGAGCAAAATAACATTCCAATGTTATGAAAGAATTTTTTTTTTGTTTTTTTTGTTTTGACAACTGAATTTTGGTGTTATTTCGTGAACTTCGACACTTTTCGTTTCATTTCGCATTTTGATTTGATTTTGCGGAACTTCGTGAATAAATTGGAGCCGAAAATGGTCATAACTCTCATCCACTTGTCTCGAAACAAAATTATACTCACTTTAAAATAATTTCGCGTTTAAAGCATTCGCGAAATTTCAGTGTCCCTAGTGATTTGTTTTTATTGCAAATGACACAATAAGAATAAGGGAGAGCAGGGCATAAAGAGAGCTGGCCAGATGAGCTTTATTTTAATAACTGATTGATCGAGTTTCTGTTTTAAGTCCACTCTATGCACAGATAGGCTAATCGGGACTGGACCTACAGTTTAAAGTGGGATCTGAACCACTATGTGTCTCACCGGGTATCGAACCTGGGATGTCTTGATCATAAGGCAATGACGTTACCACTAAGCAATCGGGAAAGCCTTGATCTAGAGAGAAGTTCACATAAAAAGAAATCATCCAATGTCACAATTCATTTTAAAGTGTTAGAATGCTATATGAGAACTTGAGGGTTATTTGTCATTAAATCATGTGATGTGTTAGTATGAATCTGGTAACTATCCTTTGTTATTATGAACTGGAATTGTACAAGTATCAGCATCGGTATTGGTTCAAAGTGGTATCAGCTCAGATGTATTAGCGATTATTTGTTATGTCTTAATTAAGTTTTTGAGGTAACTTGTAACGAAGACAACAGTTTACATGTGCACCTAACTCCCAGTACTATGTAAATAAGTCTTGTAGAGAAATCAACAAAACGTTTTTCAATACATATTCATTCTGATCCACAGATGTTATAAAATAATAACTCTACAATTACATTATTTATGCATTAAATCCTAAGAAAGTATACAGAAATTACACTTGCACTACTCAAACAAAACATGCTATGGGATTCTTACTTAACTTTGAAATATGACGAAAGTTCTTCGAGTATCATGTTTTTCTTTTTCAACTGGCAAAGTGGTTGCATTTGTAGTAGTTTTTTTTTTTTTTAATGTTGCTTACAGTCTTTTTCTACAGAGCATTCGAAAAGTCCCTGCACTCAAAATTCGCAAATTTTTTGCTCATAATTTATTGAACGTGTCAAAGTAATGAATACATACATTTGTTAACTACCGGTATATCTTGAAATACACAAAAAATAATTTGTAAACTAAATGTGAGTAATACTGCAATCTCTGAAGTCGGTAACACCCTGACAAGACTGCAAACCACTGTCCACACGTTGATTTGATTTGATTTGATTTATTTTACTTTGCTTTTGTGCCCCTTTTGGCTAATTTGCGTGCTTTTGTGCCCCTTTTGGCAAATTTGTGAAGATAGTGATGATATGATGAAATTGATGAATGGACACTCACAAACATCTATGCCCAGGCTGGGATTCAAATCTGGGACCCCTGGCACCGTAGTGCGATGTGATAACCTCTCGGCCATGGGGGCTGGCTTTCCGTGTGTTGAAATACACAGAAAGAATATTGTAACTAAATTTGAGACAATCATCCATTGCTGTTTTAGCTGGTGCCGGATCATCGGGAAATAGACTTCTCCATTTCACCACATATCTTACGTATGAGATACTCAAAATATGCTTTAAAAAAGCAATTCGCTGTGTGTGCGTAAAGATTAATGCCCACTGAGACCCAGAGTAACATGGCAACTGATTCATTTCCGGCATTTCAGAAAATATACCCACACTTCTGGCACAAAAATTCCATCCTTCGGTTCTTTGTTTCCCTGTGGGCGTTACAAGCAACTCATACAGATGAATGCCTTAGTAACTTCTTTTTAAAGTATGAGTGCTGGGACTTTCGAATGCACTGTACTACTATTGAAAGCTCTAAGCTTCTCTTTTCTTATTTCAGGTGAAAAACAAGTTTTTTTCGCAGTCAACAATAGACAGAGCCTCTCTCAATGGAAACTCAAATGAAAGTAATACAGAAGGAAAATGCTTGCTGTCTACTCCTTTGAGCGAAGACAATGTCTGGACTAGAATGCTTCACCAGATGCGCTGGACAGGAGGTGGACTGGGAAAAAAGAACGAAGGGATTGAGGAACCAATCAGGTACTCCCTCCATAACATTAGGTGGTTTCCAATTTATGTTGTAATTCAGTCTGAGCCATTACCGGCACTGATATTGGTTCAGAATCTACCACCAATACTGTCCAATACTTTGCCATAATTTAGGCACCTTGTGCAGTATGTAAATAGTGGAGACATAATGTGCAAAATGCACTTTTTTTTTGTCAAAACTGTGGGATAGATGCATATTTTGTGGAAATGATGACTACTTGATTTTTATGACTACCTCATAAGTTAAACTAAGAATAATTTAACAAGAAACTATTTTTAGATTGATATGGTCTCGTTATATTCTGACACTCGTAATTATTCTGAACAGTTTTTAAGTGTTCCTACATATTAACTACATTACCCCAGCTATGAATGTACAAATAACACATGTGGAAGCTTTTTTAGGTTGATGACATTTTTGCACTTGTGATGAGAGTTTGTTCTAGTCCTATGCTTATTAATCCATGAAAGAGTTGATGGTCTTTAGAAAGTCATGGTTTACCTGCTTGCTGGAATGCTAAAAAGTAAAAAGAAGACACCAGTATTGAATTTGGTAGAAATCTATATGTAGGGGAAGAGGGACAAATATGAAATAGGGGTACAAATATAGAATACCATTATATCTCACCTGGTAAGTGCTGCACTCTAGCAATAACTATGTGAAAAGCTGGGCAGTGTCCCTCACCACCACAGGAAGCAGTTAGTTTGCATCTAACAGGGCATGTTAGAAGGATTGTTGTGGTTTCCGCCC
Organism: Lepisma saccharinum; assembly: GCF_977018435.1. Taxonomy (NCBI): domain Eukaryota; kingdom Metazoa; phylum Arthropoda; class Insecta; order Zygentoma; family Lepismatidae; genus Lepisma; species Lepisma saccharinum. The sequence continues at coordinate 40,196,098 of NC_139235.1, read as the reverse complement.
AAAGTGAAAAGTTTGGAGGTAAGTACCTTTTTGCCTTGTGCTTCTTATAAGTACACAGAATGAAAATAGTAGTATTCCATATTTATACCCCATTTATGTACAAAAATTATTAAAGTGGACTTGCATCTGGATCCAAACCCGAAGATGGAGCAGGACCTTCTGCTAGAAGTGAAGTGGCCACCTCACCTGTTCCTGCAATTAAGAGGAGGCAAGGGAGTAGGGGGAGGAAAGCAGGGACCTCTAATATCCTGACTTCATCACCATATAAGACTTCCATTGAAATGTCCACTGCTGTTAAGAAAGAGCCTGTTAAAAACAATTGGATAGAAGGGAAATCGCCATTACCAAAAGACTGCGAATCATCAGACTCGGACAGCGACGGCATATTCAGCGTGCGAGATGACTCTTCTGATCTCAGTATGTCAGATGCCAGAACACCAAGTAGTGATGATGCTGAATGTCTCTTCTGTTCTGGACAATTTTCTGATGATAAGCATGGAGAAGAATGGGTTAAGTGCGAAATGTGTGATATGTGGGTTCATACTGAATGTGCTAGATATGATAATGAACTTTACATTTGCAATTTTTGTAAGTAGGTAAATAGTGCCCTCATAATCATAGTAATACAGACATGTACAGTTCAGAAACTTTCTCATATTTGTGACTTTACAGTGTTCATTTATTTCATGTTTTCACTACAATTGTGTTTATTGTGTTTATATGTTAATTTTCTGCACAATGTTGCCAGTATTCCATATTTGTACCCCCTTTTCTTTTGGAGCAATCATGTCAACTTTTAGGAAAATGTTATTTGCAAATACTTTCTATAATGTTACGTAGTCTAAACCCGATATTCTATTAAAGAACTAATTAAGGAAGAAGAGGGTAGTTTCTCGCATACATTCTTAAAAAAATGTGCCATTGAATGGTCAAAAACAAAATGGTATTCCACATTTGTCCCCCTTCCTCTATATACCAAGTAAAATAAAAAGAGGAAACACTCACTCACACAGGAAAAATTCAAATTTTCGCAGCCATGAGCTGCATCTTTAGTTGTAGAAGCAAAATGAGAAGAACGAATCAATAGTGTGACCTGCAGGGTTGACAGGTCCAGACACAAAGTTTTAGATGGTGCCAAAAATATGTGTTTCTCTAGCCCGGCTTGTCGAAGCCTGCGAGTGCTGTGGGTGAGATGTTGGCGAGTAGGGTTAGTAGGGTGTGTGTGTATATATTATATACATATACACACACACACACAGGGATAGAATGAGGAAAATGAGATGATATATTCACAGAAGAAGAACACAGATGGAATTGGTTCAGCAGTGTATGGAAGTGATGGGTGACAGGCATCGAGGAGAGAAGCATTTTAGCCAGTGTTGACTGTACGGTTGGTGGTAGGTGGAAGTTTGCGAAGAGAAAAGAGGGTGGAGCAATTATTGGATGGCTAGGTTTAGTCTGGGGGCATGGTGGCATGCATGCCCAATATGTAGGCACTTTCCCATCGCCTAAAGGAAGCTGTGTCTGTGAATAGCATAATAAGTGGATAGTGACTAAACGCAAACAGTCCTTAAAGTCTGCTGTGTGTGTGTAAAATGGTCCTCAGCACTTAAGGTTTAAATATTAGCATTGGAATTGCTTCAAAACTTATGTGTAAGTACATAAAAATTTGTATATTTTCTGCTTCATTAGTGTTAAACAGAAATATTTTGTGTCAAATATTTAATTCCTTTGTTTTGTGTTTTTTAATTTTTTTCCCAGATTACGGCAAAATGTAAAGAGAGCAGGATTAGGTATTGACGTAAACTGTGCAACTGATTTTGAAACCAAGCTAAGAGAACTAATGAGGAACTTTGCCAAGAGTGATTCTCTAGATGATTTGATATTTTCATCCGAGTTTAGTACCGAAGAAAGAACAGTCATGGCTGGGTAAGTTGAGTGTAATATATTCTTCATAAATGCAAAACATGATAACTAACAATTATTCTTAAAGCTTCCATATTACTAATGCTGATTCAGTAGCAATGCCTATGTATTTGTATTGGATTCAGGAGGTATTGGTTCGCAATTTAATCATTGACCTTAACTTACACTGTTCCAGAGTTCGGAAACCTTTCAGGTTCTGTAGAAAGGCACTTTTGGAATATATTGGACAAACCGGCAGAAACATGCATATTAGATGGGGGGAACACGATAAGAATATCAAAGAAAGGGATCCGAAAACGGGGCTTGCGGAGCATGTAATAAACAGTGGGCATAGAATAATAAAAAGGGATGTTATCAAAAGAAGTAACAGTAAATTGGATAGGAACGTATACGAAACGGCACTTATTTGTGCGGGAAACAGAAATAAACTGAACTGGGACAACGTCAATTTGGATGATGTATGGATTAGCTTTTTTAAAAAGTGGGACAATATGAATGACACTCATGTCACCTTGGAGGTAAAGAAAGCAGCCGAAGTGGAACGCGAATTCTCCTTGGATTGGTGACGACAGGAAGAAAGAAAAAAAAGAGGGGAAGGATCTCTCGTGGGAGGGGAAGTACCCCTCCACTCCGTAGTGTGGTGCCAGCTGCTCGCACACTTCACCTTGCCAGGGAACTATGGCTTTCAACGGCTACTCAAGTACACCGTGGTGGTGGTTTTAAAATGTTTTTTTTCGAGATTTTTAAGGGTTTTTAACAAAGGTAGTTTTAATTTTGTATATGTCGAGCACTATGAAGTGTTTTTAACCCAAACCTTTCACCTAGTATCCTCGCATGACACTTCTCCGACGTGGCTTTGATGTTCCGAGCCTAAAATACGACCACCTGAAGAAGGAAGCAGTAAAGCTTCCGAAACTTAGTTTACAACGAATACATACTCACTTACGTAAGTAGACGAAATTCAATACTCTAACGTATTTTTTTGTTTATAGATAGTGAGTAACACACACGTAACCAATATGCTAGAAATAAACAAACTCTGAAGTACCAACATTGGTGATTCGTGGGAATCTGTAATGGTATTGGCACTGGTATCAATATCAAGTGGAAGCAGTATCAGTTCACCCCTAATTACTACCAAGTAACATTTTGGCAGTCTAAATATGCTTAAAAATGTGAAAAATTAATACTTTTGCATTTATTTTACACTGGCACGGGAGATTTTTTTTTTTATGACTACATTACAACTACTTTAAAATTCTGTGCAATTGTCCATTTACATTTCATGACCTTCGATTTCTATTTAAAACAATGTTCCATCTATGGGAGCTACAGCTGGTGGCTCTGGAGTGAGGTGAAGGGCTAGTAGTAAAAAATTTAAAACACTTCTTTTTATCTTCGTCTTTCCAATGAGAGATGGCCGCTGTGGCTCAGCCAGTAACGCGTCTGACTACCATGCTAAAGGTCAAATCTGGGAACTTTTCTAACGGAAGCGTCCCCAGCACCCACCCAGCATCGAAAGACATGCGTACCTGTGGGAAACCCTGGTGGGGGGAGGGCTAAAGGCAGTCAGGGGTGTGATGCTGATCACATCACCCCCACTCACGACCGGATCAAGAAAGTGTGGGGCTTTACCCTCACACCCCTATACGCCTTCATGCTATGGTACTAAGCACAGGGGAGCACTTTACCTTTCCAATGAGAAGATTGTGTTTCTGACAAAGCATGCCTTAAATCATAAACATAATTCATATTCTCTTTAAACTGCACAAAAGGAAACACAACATGGGTATCAATATGCACTCATTTCAACTCCTCGAAGGCAAGTGCAACACACTACTTTCTCCACCTGTGGATATGCAGTTGCATAGTAGCAAAGCTTGCAGCAGTGACATCAATGTTGTCATGGCAAGCAACATTACACAACTACCTTTATGAATATGGATATTGCTTCACCTGCTAGAGCTCTGCCCTTCCGGATGGATCAGTGTGGCTCGACAACAGTCGAGAGTGCTTGCCACATAACAGACTATAACAGGGGTTCCCACGGCTCCCAAGCCAGAATGTAGGCCTATCCAACACTTGCAACGCTCAGTTAGAGTGGTTAGGTTGTTGCCTTATGTTAAAAAATGAACACACATTTCAAATTTAGAAATATTTTACATGTAAAAAGTAGTAAAACCATGTGTAGACTCACAAGTGAGTGTCATTTCAGTGAAAATATTGGAATATTTCGCGGTGTACACTTTAGGAACCACTGGACTACAATCCACAAATACATTTCTTTTAATACAAATATACATACATGATACGGATAATATAATAAAAACTTTCTGTACATTAATATGTGGTGAGGTCCCACTGCACCTACTTCACCTGATCTCTTGTATAATTCTCTTCCATTCTTGACATTTCAGTGTTATAATGCTTCTTTTTCTGGACATACATTGTGTAATAAACAATTATGATGGAGCCTTTTTGTAATATTTAACAAACAAATATTCATTAAAAGAAGTTGTATTGTTACATTTAATTTTAATTAACCCCTTAAGTGTGGAATTTGTTAAACAAGTCGCTACTGGAAAATGTAGGTTTTTCATCAAATTCACATTGTGCTGCTGTAGTTTGTTTGTTTCAGCTATATTAGATTTACTGTGGTGTATATAGTCACACAGACATTTGGCGAGATAGTTCTAGCTGTATTAGAAACAAAAAAATAGTAGCAAGAGAGGAAAAAGAAGGAGATGAAACTAATTTTTCCCTTCTTCTTTCTTTTCATCTTTTTCCTCTCTTGCTACTATTTTTTTGTTTCTACTACAGCTAGAACTATCTCACCAAACATCTGTGTGACTATATACGCCACAGTAAATCAAATATAGTTGAAACAAACATAAAGTGTATATATACAACTTCCACACTACAGCAGCACAATGTGGAGGGCTTATATATGCACTATCCACCCTTAAGGGGTAAATATGGTGGTGCTAAATACATTTTTCTTTCTATTTGTTTCCGGATTGTTTTAATCTACACATCACTTATGGGTAAAGATCATCCACCCTTTACCTTAAATGTACAAGGGTCGTTCAAGGTTGACCGGGACTTTTATTTCTGTAGAGGAAATAGGTAGCAGAAGAAACACCAAACAATGTCAGTTTTTCAAAGTATTCTCCGTGCACGCCGAGGCATCGTTGCCATCGTTCTGGCAGCTCCCGAATTCCTTTGGCATAGAAAGAACTTGGTTGTTGTCGTAGCCACTGGAGGACATTGCTCCGCAGTGCTTCGTCTGTCGTGAATTTCTTCCCTCCCAGATGGTCTTTAAGGGGTGCAAACAAATGATAATCACTGGGGGCTAAATCCAGACTGTAGGGGGGATGGGGCAGAACTTCCCAGCGCATGTCGGCCAGAGTTGTTGTTGTCGCATTGGCCGTGTGAGGCTGGGCATTGTCATGGAGAAGAATGACATTTCCAGACAACATCCCAGGTCTTTTCTTGCGAATGGACTTTCGTACAGCACCACTCAACAATGTGGAGTAATACTGGGCATTAATCGTGCTCCCTTTGTCCACAAAATCCTCATGGATAACGCCCATCATGTCCCAGAAGACACTTGCCATGATCTTTCCAGCGGACGGCTGCGTTTTGCTTTTCTTGGGGGGCGGGGAACCTTTATGCCACCACTCCATGCTGCGTCTTTTAGTCTCTGTGGTTGAATTGTGCAACCTTGTTTCATCACACGTGATGATGGATTGCAACAATTCATCACCTTCTGCTCGAAACCGATTCAGAAGCTGTTCACACACCGTCCTGCGTGTCCACTTCTGATCGAATGTCAGCTGGTGGGGAACCCACCTTGCACAGATTTTGTGGAAGCGTAAGTGGTCGTGAATGATTGTCTCAACACTCCCGACACTGATATTCACATCGGCAGCAATATCCCGCACTGTTACTCGCCGGTTCTCAAGAATCATTTGCTCAACACGTGCGATATTCACTGGTGTGACTGCAGTCGGGCGAATGTGTCCATGCTCTTCATTTGTCTTGTCTGCGACATTGTATGTTCACCATACTGTGCTTGCAATCGTCTGAAAATCTCAGCTGGTTTCACTTTCTCCTTCATGAGAAATTTGATTACACACCGCTGCTCCACAGCCACAGACACACTGCTTGCCGCCATGTTCGCTGCAACTGCTGCGCATGCGCGAAATACGTCATGCCGGGCGCTAGTTACTCGCGAAGGAATACATTACGTCACCCGCACGTTTCATCATGATCCGGCTATTCATCGAGTTTTTACGTACGAAAATCCCGGTCAACCTTGAACGACCCTTGTACGTACAACCGGGTTAAAAAATGCCAGGAGAGGGTTTATATTGCAGCCATGAAAGCAGCCATTCTGCCCTACCTGAACAAAGCCTCTAGGAACTTCTGCCACCCATGCCTCATTCCTCTTTTTTCTCTGGTTGATGTGTCATGTTGCTATGAAAATTGTGAATTTTCCAGTGCCTGTTGCATGGTTCCACTTTCCTTCTCATTTTGTATGTACATCCTTTCTGGCACCCCCTTTCTTTTACTAAGGATGGAGCAATGCGAAAATTTTACCAATGCCCATAAACTACAGATATAAAATTTACCAGTACGAAAAACTAATATCTTACTGATGTGATATAAAAAGGTTCCTTGACAAATATGGATGATTGAATATAGAAAAAGTAGTACTAACTTTTTCTGCAAAACAGTTTTTTTGTAGTTCTATTAATTGCAGTGGCCACAGCTTCACAGAAAAAGTGAGTACTGGTTTCTCTAATTTACTACAGCCTCTCTCATTTCCAAAATATCAATAGATGATTAATAAGCATTTGCAATTGATGTATGTAACTGAGTGACTAATTAGTTTTGCCTTTGAAAAATATTTGCATATTTTGACATTTTCTTTACAAAATTATGGCTTACGAATTACTTGGTGATCTTATGCTGTGTATAATTTTGTGGTTCAGTCTGCTGTTCTTTGTTGCTGTGGTTCCTGCAGCATGGGGATCCAGGTGTTGTGTGCTTGTTTGTCAATATTTACATCTTGTGGGAAGTTTATGATGACGGGAGTTTCTTTGAATTTTGTGTCCATCACAAGGTGGCTACTCACCAGACATTCTGCGTGAATTATTGGTGCAGAGAATTATGCATGAATATTTCTACTTAGACGTTGAAAATTGCAACTTTGATAAAGAAAGCTGTGTGGATAATAAGACAAAATTTTCTCAGTATGTTTATTTTGTTACTGTCCATTGCAGAACATTCTATCTGACAGATGGAAGATTATCGCAATGTAAGATAACTTGATGTTGATTAGTTAAATTTAATTTTAAAATTCGCATACAATTAACAATTTTGTTTTAAAAATCAGTATATTCTGTGACATTTGTGACTTGTGTTCATAGGTGTATTTCAAGTTATGAGTATGTTATATGGCAAATGTAAACTTTGCACCTTAAGTTAAATATTATAAATATGCAGAGTGATTACAAAGTCTTGATCCATTTTTGAGAAAAAGAGGCTTGATATTAAAATAAATGTATTGAATGTATTCCTGAGTACATGGTAACACATAATTAACATTGAAAGAAAATAATATCTGACATGATAAATGATGTACAGAAGAAAATCCATGCAAGTGTCACCTCAGCGTAATTCCACATGAGCACCTGGCATATCTACACGTGAATCCCAATCAAGCACCCTTTCACTTGTTGAACACTGCATGCTGGATACTTTGATGTAGGTGTTGAAGAGAGGTGATCACCCTGTGCACGTGTGACTTAATGTAGCTCCATGCACAAAAATTAAGAAGTGTAAGTTCTGGAGATCATGGTGCCCAAATGCATTGTAATCCTCTACGAACCCACCTCCATGGAAACGTAGCATCCAAGTACGCACGAACAGTCTTTGCAAAGTGAGGTGGAGCTCCATCCTGTTGGAAAACTATGGTTCCCAAGATGCCATCCTGTTCCAATTGTAGTTGAAGGAACAATTGCAGCGTATCGAGATACACATTGCCTGTTACTGTGTGTCCTGTTCATTGGCACACACACTACAGTTTGTGGTGTATTTTGTATTTCTGTGATTTTATGATAAAGTTCCTCGTTTATTCACCGATAGAATATGACAAAAGTTTGCTCTGCCTCATCGCTCATCGCGCTGCTTTTGTTTGCGAGTGGCACAGGGCTAGCTATTGCTTTGGCCGCTAGATGGCTCAAGGTGCCATCATGGCATTGTTCTCGTCAGCAGACAAACTTCGCTTCGCTCCAGACCTTCGTGGAACACAGCTCTCTCTCTATCTCTCACCTCCTGGCTTCTGACGTAATGTGTGCAACAACTCGACATGGAGAGAAGAAGCATGTGTTACAACTCATAATTTTGACTGTGTATTTGACCGTCAGAAAAATGGTGAATTTCTTCAAGATATTGTGACTGAACAGGAAGTATTACTTGAGTAATTTTCTGCAATGGATGTTAAAATATATGTTGCAAGGTGCGTATCAACAATTTGTGGAATTAAGTGAGAAAACTTCATTTTGGTTCACGAACAGTTATTCGCAATCAAGTTTCGGAAGCTGGTCACATATGTGTTGGTCAAAGGAGATTCAGCTTGAACAGAAAAGAAAAACGAGAATGCTGTTTTGATGTGGGGATACTTTGCTTCAAATCGGTCTGCTGATTTTGATGATGTTCTACTTGTCAAGTACACCCAAGATTTGACTACAGAGAGATTTTTCCCTTTTGAGGAGTGATTTGGTTGTCTTTCGTCTTGCGATGCCAATTGTTGCTTGATGTTACAAGACAAGGGAACAACTTCGTGTGAAATGGTACGTCGATTATCGTCAAGTTGAAGCTACAAACAGGAATCACAATTCTGTACTGGGAATTAAAACGACGTTGCATTGTGCCAATTCAATAAGTGAAGGATCAGCAGAGGCATGTACAAATGTGTTTACTTGTAGTGCGTTGCAATTGTGACTAGAGGGATTACAAATGAACCATTACGTTATTTTCTGCAACCTATGTAGAGGCAAATTAAACTTTTGAAAAAAGCAATGCACCTTTTCGTAACATTGATCAGTTATGTGCAATTCTGTTGAAGCAACCAAAGCAAGATTCATAAAAAAATTGAGTAACGTCAAAATAGAGTCTTTAGTTAATTAGTCCCCCACCTTTCTGCCTATAATTAATTCGAGAGAGCACCACCTTAAAATTAATGAAGTGAGACAAGATCCTCAAAATGACATAAGTTGATAAGTAGTTACCTGATTGTCAACCATCAATTTAAAAGAAATAAATGTGGTTACATGGATTAAGGTAAAGGCACCAGTTCCCTTCATGTTAAGGTAGATATTGCATAAAAATAAATCTGTTCATGAACATGTTGCAAAGATCATTTTTTTTTTTTTTTTTTTTTTTAAATGTCAATGCTCAATGATGCTCATGATGGCATTGATTTGTTTCAATGTTCGAATTATGATGAAAAAAATTACAAATAAGAACAACCCTTAGTTTGCCCCATAAGTCGTCACCGAAATTTTGACGTGTCCTTAAAGTCGTCACTTGAATATACCTATAGTCGTTACTGTAACTGCTGAAATATTTCTTCATAAGAACATATAACTCATTTCCTTATCTTTAATGATTTAATTTTATTGCTAGTAGGAATTTGTTCTGTTGGCTGTTTCAGAGGCCGATATCTCTGATTGTTTCAAATGTTTCCAGTACCCAAACAATGATGAATCTTTTTCATCTCCAAGCCATGTATCTCCAGCTTCAATAAAAGTTTTGAACTTTTCATTTCCAATAAATTTCTGAAGTATTAACAAAGCTGCACATCTACTTCCAAGGGGTTATAAGGGAAAATGTCACTCTTTTTAAATGCATACTTCAAAATATCTTCATTATTATTAACGCTTCAACTAAGAGCAAGGGCCAGCAACATAGCAAAGTCTTTTTTGGTGACATTTGGACTTTTCTTCTCAGATACTTGTTTAATACGCCATTCATGTACAGTTTTATTCCATGATTTTTTTATAGTGGTTTAAACACACCTACGTCCATAGGCTGTAAGATGTGAGTTGACTTTGGAAGGAGAGCTACCAGGATGATGCTGTGATCTTCACAGAAACAACTAGAGTGCATTGTCAAGTGTGAAGAGTGTCCGTTGATGAATAGAATAACTGAAAGAATTTGAATTTTCGACTAACCAAGGATAAAATATGTTACTTAAAAATTCATAAAATGCCTCACCAGACATCCACACATTTGACGATTTGCCAATTCCCAGCCAGGAGGAACTCCTGTTGCTACATCCTGTGGAAGATGCTCGTATTTAAAACATATCAACGGAGAACATAATTTTCCAGCAGCACTTCCTGTTATCAACGCAGTCAAACATTCCTTTTCATCAGATCCTACCTGTTGATAAATATTTGTTGCTCCTTTTGGAGCCAAACCTTTGTTACTTTTCGGGTTGAGAAAGAACACAGTTTCATCTGTGTTAAAAATGCGTGATTGATCTTGAAGAATTGTATTTAAATTGTTATTTTTTAGGTAAGTAAAAACCTCTGCAAACCAATGCAGCTAGACTTGCTATCAAATTTTGAGGTGTCGTTAATGTCAATCCAGGGTTTCTCTTGAGAAATGATTCTACCCATTTTCTTCCTGGTCGACCATCTTTGAATGGAAAATCTCTCTTCAGTTTCCTTGAGAGTAGTTGAACACTGTTTTTCAAATCTTCTTTTGTCAGAGGAAATCCTGCTTTACCAACTGACACTATCCAATCAGCTAGCAATTTTTCTTCTTCTGTTAAATGAGAGCATGGGCCCATTTTTCTTTTATTAGCCATCTTTCCTTTCCATTTATCGCTAAGAGTTTTTCGAGGCACAGAAAAATATGAGTTTATTCTCCAGCATCTAGAAAATTCCACAAGCTTCTTTTCTGTGGACTGAGCCCAGTTCTCACTGTAAAATAAAGTTGTTCTATTCGTATTAATGAAGAATGTCTGGAAGGCAGTAATATAGTAGTCACACCAAGCAATTTAGTAATGTAGTGACAATTAATTTGATTTTCCAATATCAATATTTTGTTTATCCTCAGACTACTGAATTTGAAGATATCACAGAAACGTACATGGAAGAATGCAAGAAAAGGACAATGATGTTATGAATCTGTCTTACAGAAAAATATACATTTGTTTCAGTAATTTTTCACATGAACCAATACTCGTCATTATGATGTACCAGTGCTCGTCACCCATGACGACTACTGATCTGAATAGCACTATTGCAATGAAATTCGTATGGTAGATTCAGCACCGCGTTATAAGAACATTAGCTTCCTTTGGGCTAGAAAAATACATTGGCCATTTTTCACCAGTGGTCGTCACCCCTGACGAGCATTGGTGCAGGCCAAATTTTGCATGCTACAATAGTCGACCCCCCCCCCCCTTCGTGGCCAACGTGGCAAGTCAAAACTACCAAATTTTAATCTGACACTGTATATCAACTTTCCAGATGAAGTTAATGTGTAAATAATGATCATATATTTATACGTAACACACTCATGCTTATAAATGAATACTTACTTGCCTCACTGTAGCAAAATGAAGGAGAGAGCCGAAATCATGACCTGGTCACTGAAAAGACGTCATCTTCACTCAGCCACGTGGTCCACAGCAGGGGTCAATATTGCCTTATTCCTTACTAGATTATGTTTGTGAAATTGCTATGAGTTGAACACCAATCTATACAAAACCTTTCTTATTAATATTCATTCAGTGTACAAGTGACGAACACTAGAACAGTGACGAAAACCGGTGCATTTACCTTAGTACTTTAATGATTTCGTATTTATCAAGGTTGTTATAAAATATACTTTTTATCGTTGCAATTAAATTTGAGAAAGGATTGATGCGTCTGAAAACGTGATGTTGAAATATTTATTACGTGGTTTGTTAATTGTTACATTTGGTTGCCAATAACCATTTTGTGGTTGCTGTTAATGAATTGTAGTTTTGCCAAGCGGTTGCTATTAATAAATAAAAGATTGTTAAACTTGAACTTAAAAATATTGTTCTCATTGTGTTGGAGAAGCAAAACTACTCATAAATACTTATTAATACGACAACCTCACCAATTTGTTGTAAAAGCAGGAGTAATGATAGCGGAAATAAGTTTTGTTTGGTTGGTCATAACAAACTAAAGTGTACAATTATTTAATATTTGCATTTTTGTTCCAGGATTGTGTATTATTGAGTACAGCATAAATTATATTAGTATTAATGCAAGTGGAATCAACTGTTGTGAAAGATACTGTTGATTGTTACTGTTTCATCTTTGCCATATTTCGGGTCTCCCTTAATTTGGCTTACTGATTCTCATATGAGATTTAAGGCATCCTGTAACAACGTGGCAATAATCTTCCAATTGAGGACTTGTAATTTTATTGGATTTGGGGGGGGGGGTGTAAGTTGTGTCAGTTGACATGTGTGGAATGTGGATTTATCGCTAAACAACACGTGTTACATCGAATGTTCCTCCTCCACTGCCTGTAACAGCTCTGCACACATTGTTTCGTGACTAGCATAGTCTTTCCTTTCCAACTTGCGCACCATCTGAAGGTGGTATGACTGTTTTTTTTAGGGTGTAGTTCAGTATCTTTCACACAGTCGGTTGTGGTAACAGCAGCTCCCAGCTTAGCCTTCTTGTCAATGCTTTTTGACTTCTGGTGATGGCTCTACCTGTTACACAGTTTTGGCTGTTACGCTGGGCCTTCCTGGATGTTTAGCATGTGCAGAGTACCTGTTCGCTTGGATTTTTGTACCAGTAGCCTGATATTAGCCCTGGTTGGAGGAAGTATGTGGATTTCCTTTCGAACATTGTCTGGACCTCTTTGAAGCTTAATCCCTGCAAACGTCCACACATCACAGCTATTTTTTCTTCAGAAGTCAGCATCTTTCACATCACATCACATACAAGAGAAAGAGGAAGCACCTGCTTGTACCCTTCAATTTTTGGAAAGTTCGCCTCGAAAACTGGGAATTATACTTGAATTTTATTCATAGTCCTAGAGTGGTCTCCCTGTATCAGAATGTAAGCTATGTGCCTAATATACACTCTTGCATGGTTGTTTCTTTGATAGTCGTGTGTTTTGTGTCTATCAGAATTTGAGCTACATTCCTGTTGTGTGTGGTTTTATTTGATATCTTTATCAAGTCCTGTGGTGCGATGCTTCTCTTAGTATGTGTCATGTGCTACTGGACTTTCATTAATGTATGTGATGGATCTACCCGTATAATGTGCCCTTACTCTCACTGTGCATCATACACTCTCAGGTGGAGGGAGGTGAGGGAGAAAGTATTGTCTAAGTTTGCTAAACTTTTGCCTCTTTTTGGCTGGGATGTCTGACTTGCATTTCATTGTTGTTACATTGTGTGGCTTATGTTATCCTATGTATAGAAAACTGACCGATGTGGATGCAGCCAACAGTCATTCATGCCCTCTCTTGCCTTGTCTAAAGGCAAATTTGTAGATCCAGGGAGGAGGATCTCAGGGGCAAGTGTGTCACCATTTCAGAATTAGGTCTAAACACAGTTACACGGAGCATATGGTATTCACATGGTGTAGCGAAACCAAAATGCAAGTCAGTGCATATAGACACAAAAATCGAAAGAATGCATGTCATTTTACACACCAAAAGCCTTCCAGCCAAAAATGCAAGTTCCCTAGACCCTAAAAAAAATCAGTATTGTGGATGAGTGAACACTTCATTCCGACATATTAATAGTGTTTATATTCATAGAAAATACAATAAAATTGTAGAATTTTGCATTAAATTACAAGCTATTTGTAGATATATTGGATCAATAAAATAATTGGTAATCATTTTCTTTTCGTTCTCTTTCATTTAGACTTGCTAATCTATTCCAATTGAGAAGTAAATGTTGTGCAAAAAAGCGCAATAAGTACATGGTTATATACAAGCCATTACATCCTAGACAGATTGTTGCAATGCTCTGCAGAAAAGGTTGTTCCAGTGAGAAGTATGATCTTATACTGCCAGACCAGTCTGTGAATACCGTCCAGTTGAGTGAGGAAGGTAACGGTAAGTGTACCAAAATTTGATAATTCTCCATATACTGTACTGTTGAATTGAATTACAGAAAAACCTCGTTAATACGAAGTTCAAGGGACCAAAAAATGTCAACTTCGAATTAAACGACTTCAAGTTATCCAAACTTTTCAAGATGGTGCCCGTTTTTCAGGTGTAAATAAAGTAGAGTATAAATTACCCCCCCCAAAAAAAAACAAAAAAACCCGGATGTTTTATACTTGGTGGTAGCTCAGAAAATAAGCTTTATATGTACTATATAATAATATTGTACGTTTTAAAGAAAGTATAAAAAATGTTTCACAAAATGAAAACATGGAGCTTACGCAGACACAAAGATTCCAAGGAGACTGTTAACACCATTTATCCTGCCTAGTTATACAACTGGTTATGCACAGGATGTATGTTGTGGCAAAAAGTCTTTCAAAAAACAGTATTTTCTTTTAATTGTGCAAAGTCATTGCTCTTCCACGAAATTCTTACAATTTTAGTTCATAAGAAACCAGTTTGCACGGAGACCTACGGAAAGGAAAACAATCTCGTTTATTGCAAGAAGTGAAACTCTGAAGAATCTTGACAGTAGTCACACTGGCGCGAGCAAGAGACGGGAGATAATCGGACAGAATGAATATTTGATTTTATGTGCGTTCACTAGAACATTGTCCGTTACAGGATTAACTGGTAAGAGGAGATTCTCTGGGGAGAGAGAACAACCTTTCCCTGGCAAAAAAAAAAAAAAAAAAAAAAATCGGGGCTGTAAATTTTGTTATGGTTTGGATGTCTAAATCACATCTTAAAAAAAGTCACGTTTTCTTTGCTTCAGTTAATTTCATATTCGCTCCCCCCCCCCCCATCTCACCCTTTGCAGGGATCAGTCCAAACTCTTCCTCAACTTGCATTGTAATCCACTCTGAAAAAGTAAACACACAACAGTTGGGCTGAAAAGTTCGTAGGCTAACATAGTAAAAAATATTTTTTTGACAAAATTCGATTTTATTATTCAATATAGTTGCCTTCGAGGGCGATACAACGATTATAGCGGTCATACAATTTTTCGATGCCATTTTTATAGTACGATTTCTCTTTAGCCTCAAAATAGGCCTCAGTTTCGGCGATTACCTCTTCATCAGTGCTAAATTTCTTTCCAGCGAGCATTCTTTTAAGGTCTGCAAACAGGAAAAATTCACTGGGGGCTAGATCTGGAGAATATAGTGGATGGGGAAGCAATTCATAGTCTAATTCATATAATTTTGCCATCGTTTTCATTGATTTGTGACACGGTGCATTGTCGATTGTGAGCACGTGCGGCACCCATTTTGCACACAGCTTTCGCATGTTCAAATATTCATGCACAATATGTCCAACACGTTCCTTTGATATTTTTAAAGTCTCAGCTATTTCGATCAACTTCACTTTACGATCATTTAAAATTATTTTGTGGACTTTTTTGATGTTTTCGTTGGTAACAGCCTCTTTGGGGCGTCCACTGCATGCATCGTCTTCGATGCTCATTTCGCCTCGTTTAAATGTAGCAAACCACTTCTCAACGGTTGATTTTCCTGGTGCAGAGTCCGAATAATGTTTATCAAGCCAAGCCTTGGCTTCAACAGTATTTTTTTTTGCCAAAAAGCAATGCTTTATTAACTAACTAACTAACTCTCTAGCCTTCTTAAACCCGAAGGTTCATGGCTGCAGCAACACAGGCCTTCCATCTTTCCCTATCTTGAGCAAGATCTATATACTCTTTTCCATCCCTACCGATTTCCCTTAGGTCCATCTCAACGTTGTCCCTCCATCTTCGTCTTGGCCTTCCTACAGGTCTCTTACCATCAGGTTTCCCAACAAGAATTCTGTAAACTCCTCTTTCCTCTCCCATTCGTGCGACATGGCCTGCCCACCTAAGTCTTCTTGATTTAATTATTCTAATAATATCTGGACATGAATACAAATTATGTAGTTCTAAATTATGTAACCTTCTCCACTCACCTGTCTCCTCATCCCTTTTAGGTCCAAAGATTTTCCTAAGGATTTTATTCTCAAATACTCTCAATTTATGTTCCTCTTTCAATGTAAGGGACCAAGTTTCACATCCATATAATACTACAGGCAAAATTACTGTTTTGTATATTTTAACTTTTAGTTTCTTAGATATTAAACGAGAAGACAAAAGCTTATGAAGAGAGAAGTAACATGCATTTCCTGAATTAAGCCTACTTTTTATTTCCTCTTTAATATAATTTTCATTTGTTAATATTACTCCTAAGTATTTGAATTTGGAAACTGGTTCAAACGAGTTGTTATCAATAATTAGATTTTGATTATTACCTAACACTTGGTTTCGGCCTGTAAGCATATATTTAGTTTTCTCTTTGTTAACTTCCAAACCTATCTCTTTAGCAGTTTTGAAAAATATTTTAGCATTATTCTTAATTGTATTCACATCATCCCCCAGTAAGTCTACATCATCTGCATATGCTAACAACTGAGTCACACCATTTAATTTTAGTCCTTCTTTAGTTTCTTTTACCTTCCTAACAGCATATTCTAAGGCAAAATTAAAGAGCAATGGAGATAATGCATCTCCTTGTTTTAACCCATCATGAATTGTAAATTTGTCAGACATATTAATACCCACACGAATTTTACTTTCTGTTTCACTGGTGCATATTTTTATCATACTAACAAGCTTCTTAGGTATTCCAAACTCTACTAATATATTATATAATTTATAATGCTTTATTAACACACGAAATTCTTTTTTTATCCATTTTTTCACAATAACAAAAGCTGCTTCACTCACAATGCTATATCTCACGAACTAATTATCCGGCAGCTGTGAAATTATTACAAAGTTTAATACACGTATCTTTTGAAGGTTAGTACTAAGTAAAAATCACATGGATTTAATTCTAGTAACGCCATCTATGAGTCAGCCTACGAACTTTTCAGCCCAACTGTTAACTTGGGATCTGGTTGCACTGAATGTGCATTTTAGGACACATTAAACAGTGCCGCACTCGATAATCACTCTGGTTTGGATCCCACTTTAAACTGTGTACTTAGTCCCGCTTAGCTCATCAGCATAAAATGAACTCAAAACAAGCTTTACAAAACTTGCGTATTTTCAGATTAATGGACAATGACAATTTATTGTAGGATTCAGGAGTATTCTGGAGGTCAAGCACTCGCTCCGCCAAAACTTTTCCTCTTTTTCCTCTTGTATTCATACATTGAGCAATGCTTTTTTTTTTTTTTTTTTTTTTTTTTTTTATCGCAGCGCACTAATGGTTCTGAAGAAAAGCGGCGATTAACTTTGTGCATCATGAAGTTGTTTTAACTCTTGTTTTTCTTTCTGGAGATCTAATTTCGTTATCGTCAAATCAAAACAGCTTTGCGAGATTCAAAACATATTCCTTCGTGCTGGATTAGTCATTGCCGTTATCAGCAAGCGACAGCTTTCCAGACTCTAGACTAAACACTGGCGCCAGCTGCAGCGTAAACACAATGAGACTGGCTGGAAGTTAGAGCAGCAGGTGGCAGAAGGGAAATCCTCTGCATTTTAAAGATAACGCAATTGTCGAAGACCGAACTTTTATTAGCATTGTGAAAAAGAAAAAAGGATCCTTGCATTATGTTTTACCATGCAACAGACAATAAAATGGGCAATATTTCCTATACAGACAGCTGCATTCAAACAAGAAAGAGGGACCTGAATTCTGCAATTGTCGCATTACCATGCACACCAGTGGGGGATAATGAGCTGTTGTAGGAGAAGGGAGGGGGTCACTTTTCTTTTACTTATCCTGCGGTTTTTGTTCGTTTTGAAGAAGGTATTCTGGTTGCTTTATTTTCGACGCCAAAGAAAAGGAGCGCACACGAGCAAAAAAATCGTGGCCGAAACAATTAGCAATGGATCCCCCCCCCCCCCATTTGCTGATAGAAAAAAGGGAGAAGTTACTCAGCCAACAGAACACTGTCTTGGCAAAGTTTATGACCGGCACAGTTGGGAAACGTATGAAACGGGATTTGCAACATACGTAAGCTCGACGTCAACTTTTGCGGGAAACCTAGATGACAACGAATTAAGCGGGTTGACGATCTTTAGTTGGCCTATGTGGCTTTGATTATCTGTAACAGTTTCCCTTTTTTTATGAAGTTCTACAGGACACAAAAAACATGCTTTTAATGAAAGTAGTTACCGGAAGTTGTCGGCTACCAGGCCAAAAGTTGCTCGCTCACGGGAAATTGCTGAATCTCCAGCTCAGAGCTAGACAGATGGGTGAGACTTCCAGGCGCCACGCGTCTTGTATTTTGGAACATTCCTGCGATCTTATCTCGCATTTCTCATCTAGCACTGGTGAATATTTCCAAGGTGGCGCATTCAGCGGGGAAAGAGCTTGACCTGCCATGCACATTGACAATGAATGTCAATGTCCAGCGGGCATTTCGGGCTGCTTCCCTCGAGTTGTCAGCAGCTCTTAGGACAAGGAAACATGTCAAGGCCAAGTTATAATAATGTCCAAGATATCTCCACATTCGATCTTCTCTTGTTGACTTACGCAGGTGTCTACTTCGAATTAAGCGAAACCAGTTTTGTCGAAGGGTCTTGTAAACAACTTTGTATTAAAAATTATCCGTATTTTGATTTATCCATACTGAAATACATTATAAATCCTATCTTATCAGCTTGGGAATGGGAAGAACTTCGGATTAAAGGGTACTTCGTATTAACCAATATCGTATTAACGAGCTTTTCCTGTATTGTTTTAAGTCCAATTTATGTACAGATAGGCTAATCAGTGCTGGACCTACAGTTTAAAGTGCCTCCACCAGGTATCGAACCTGAGACCTCTTGATTAGAAAGTGATGATGTTACGACTACCCCATGGGGAGTCCCATACTGTGTGTTTTTCATTTTCAGGTGCAGTATTGGTAGATTGACCAGTTCAAGAAATCGTTCAAATTGTTTATATGCCTAATACTTGCCACTCTTAATTGCAGCATATTTAGGTATTTTGTTTGCTGCTGCAGGGGATGGAAATTGGTCAGTAATGTTAGTAAAAATTATTTTGTGTGTATGTGTGACTACAAATTGTTCTTTTTTGCATTAAAGCATTTTGGGACATGTATTAAATGTGCAAATTAATTCTCGCCCTTTCTAAAGAAAGAAAATGTTTATTCATGAAAAATAGTGTAACATTTTAATTGACGTAATCTCCACTGGAATTTATACAATTTTGCCATTTTTTTGGGCTGTTGGCGAATCCCTGGCGATAGAATAATGACAGTTTAGAATCTAGAAACTTAACAATGCTAGTCCCACTGCCAGTAAATGGTCTTATTCTCTAATTTAATTACTCAGTCGAATCTGTTGACGATTTTTGTCTTTTCACTCAACAGTTGCTCCAATTCTTCTCCCAAATCATTTCCTTTGCCTGAGAAGCATTTTTCTTAAGTTGATTTGCAAGAACTATTTAGTGCCTGACTTGCTGCTTCTAAAAGAACAACGTGCTCACTACTGCTTTTTTATTTTACCCTGTCTGCTCATTGACCTTTTCAAGTTGGTATTTGAGTGCCCAAACAGCGTGGGGGAATTTCCAATTTGAACAATGGCAACAGTAAAGTATAATAGGTGAAATAATTTATGGCCCAAGAATTAATTTGTACATGTAATTTAATGACTTCCAAGTGAGCGACAGAATTTTCCAGTTCAATTAAAGATTTCCTGTGTTCATAACAGCATTTTGCAGGTTTCCCATTGACAACCTTGACAACCTGGAGACCCAATGCCTCAAACCCCTCCTCTGGCTCTCTTTCATTGGTGACATCTTCATGCTCTGGACACATGGCGAACGATCCCTATCAGCTTTCCTGAACCAACTTAACCACTTCTGTTCCATAAAGTTCATTGGACCCAATCCTCCAACTAAATCACCCTCCTGGATATGGACATGCACATTGAGTAAGATGATTTGAATACATGAAACCCACCAACCACATTCAATACATACCTTTCTCCAGCTCCCACCCATTCTCCCTGGCCCTCAGGGGACAACATCTTAACACAATTCTCCTGCACTCATACCCAATATCACCCCCACCTCAACAAAATCAGGTACACACTTCGCTCCCTCCTCTCCATTCTCTACAGTGATCCCAAAACCAGAAACATATTCCCTGAGAAGCCCAGAGTTGTTTTCAAATGCCCACCAACTTCCATAACATCCTGGTCCATAATGCCCCTTCACTACACAACCAACATCCCCTCGCTCACAGATGCAATCATCCTAGGTGCAAAACCTGCCTCATTCTCATTACTTCTCACATCATCCAGATTCGCACCGCAACTGGCAAAGAGACCTGCCACACCTCAAACCTAATCTACCTAGGTACATCCTCACCTGCAACATCTGTTTTGGCATTTGCCTGGAGCAAACATCCACTGCCCTCAACCTCAGAAAACAACCACTGTGTCCTCCACCCACAACCAGTGTTGTCACAATCCAATTGAACAATTTCCATTTTTTGACTAATTTTTCCCTTCAACTAAAACACAATAGGTAATAGCTACTATTTTCGTTGGATCATTTTCATATTTACAAAAAACTTCAAACAAATCACCAATTCTTGTATAATCAGGCTAGATGTCAGAAGTTTGAACCTTGGCCAAGGATGAATGTACAATTTTGTTTGTTCCATCACTCATTTCATGAGCCTATTATCGTAAGATAATTAAATTCAAAGGAATGGAAATAGGTGCCAGCAAAAAATTGTGAATATGGAGGTAGAACCTAATACATATGTGTTTCATTCAGTCTGGTGTCTTCAAATTTCCTTGAACTGGTGTCTTCAAATTCCCTTGAAATTTTGGTATTTTCATTGAAATTTCCTTTTCGCTTAAAATTTGGTCAGAATTTCTCTGCAAAAAGGGTAATCTGTCTTCATATGGCAACACTGCCCATTACTTTGACTTTACTGTTGCTGTCCATACCAATGTCACAACATTCCTTTCAACAACTGCTTCCAGGTAGTGAACATCCACCTCTTACCCCAATCTGTCAACTCTTCAGTACACAAAAGATGGGAGAGAGAGCCTACAAATTAGCCATGAGTGCAACCACACCCCCTGGCCTGAACAAGGCCACCCAGTATTTTACCACCAAACCATCTCCAACCCTCCTCCTCCTCCACTTCACCCCCACTCACAATTTTCGAGGAGCCTGATGAAAGGACAGTGTTTTTCCATACTTCTACATCTTTGAACCAGAAATGTCGGGACATGATAGATAAATAATTTGTGAAACGAAGAATTATAATATGATCGTCAACAACAGAAAAGATATCGGAACTCAAAAAAGCCTTAAGTTTTGGACTGCACTTGTTTACGTCACTTGCAATTTTCACAATTTAAGTGCTTTATTCTTGTGGAATTATAATTTTAAAATTGCTGTAACCCAAAATAAAAAGGACGAAAATACGAGGGGAAAAATGTCTGCTTAATACAAAGAAAACATACATTAATATTAAGTTATCTGTTAGGGCATAGTGTATAGGGCATAGTGTATAATAATAACTATTATGTACTTACTCTCTTAATAATTTTTTGTTTTGTAATTTGGGGAGTTTCTCCGATTTCTACTGCCACCGTTGAATTGAACATACTCGCAAATCGCATCAAGAGGAAACATAAAAGCATAGCGTAAATGTCTATTTTTTGTGTATTATAGATCCATGGCAGCTAGGGATGACCAAAATTACGTCAAGTTTAGTGCTCTTTGTGCATAAACATACTATATTTATCCCCTCTGAGCTACCCTGCCATTACGTTTTAATATATTAATTCTTAGGTTCAGGAGAATGTAATTTTCGTTAACTT
Source organism: Lepisma saccharinum (assembly GCF_977018435.1). Classification (NCBI taxonomy): domain Eukaryota; kingdom Metazoa; phylum Arthropoda; class Insecta; order Zygentoma; family Lepismatidae; genus Lepisma; species Lepisma saccharinum. Next base: position 40,174,149 of record NC_139235.1, on the reverse strand, counting down.
ATAACTTGCTACATAATGTTAAAGGTTTGTTAGACAAATTTTGTTCTCGGTTTACACGAGAAATTCTTACCTTCGTTGAAAATAACGTTTTAATAACCATCCTCCAATGTAAATTATAACACCATTAAGCCTTGTTTCCATGATTATGAAAAACTAAATATGCTGACCAAGGCAGTAATTTATTTTATTAAAAACATAAACTAAAACGTAACGTTTCAACCTTCTAGCAAGGTCTTCATCAGACTCTGTATCAAGTACAAAAGTCTGATGAAGACCTTGCTAGAAGGTTGAAACGTTACGTTTTAGTTTATGTTTTTAATAAAATAAATTACTGCCTTGGTCAGCATATTTAGTTTTCCAATGTAAAGTTTAGGGCAACCAGATGACGAACGAAATTCTTTAGGGACACAAAAGTTTGGCAATGAACAACCCCATTGAAATTATTTGAGTTTGAACTTTTTTATTTTTTTGTAGCTTCGATTTTTTCTCTTGAAAAATATTATTTTTCTCCGAAAGTATTACAAGTAAGTGCGTAAATTTTTCCACATCAATGGCAAACATACCAGGCATTATGCAGGTACCTTTTGGAGATTCAAGTCGTGGCGTACCGTGCGTGGGGTCTGATGAATATCAAATTTCGTGTAAAAAATACTTTCCCTTTTATTGTTCTTCTAACTGATTAAGATTTTTTTTCCATCAGGATTACAGCCCAAAGTATACTAAACAAAACGAGGTACCATTTGTACCTCTAACCTTCTTATTTCAGGAAATATAAAATTTCATTTAGAAGCATGCAGAATTTCAAATTTCCTGCTGAACACACTCTGCATTAGTGCAAATACCTAGAAAATCAGCTTCGGCATCTAAGGGTTAATCATTATTATTCAGATGAGTAGAGTACATAAGTATGATAAATTGCTGACCACACCATTGGTAGTTTTCTATTCTGCATTTTCTGCTTGATATCCTAATAAACTACTGCTCTTCTAAGGACAGACTGATTCAATTTCAGAAGTAGCAGCAGTTTACCCTGAAGTACCTGGGAGCTCCATCCAGGATCAAAATAGTGTCCAACAGGAAGAAACTGGATTTGATGCCCCAGATTCAAATAACATTCATGATAAATCTTGTGATGAAGGAATGGAAATAAATTCAAGTGGAAATAATATGCATTCCAGTGAACCTGTACAGAGTCTTGAAGAAACCAGGCAATTAATTTCATCATGCAATGAATTGAGAAAATTTGTTATTGTTGAACAAGCATCAAGAAATTTTGGTGCAAAGAAAACCTTGATTAAGTCAGGAAAGGCAAATAATATGAAAATAGATTTCAGATTTCAAAAGAGTGCATCAGTTGTCAGGTAAGAAGGAAAATAATTGTTATTTATTGTTTTGTCCTAACCTTTCACTGACACTTGATTTCAAACAAAGCCACCCAAATTTGTCCCTACAGACGACTGGTTTCAAACAAAACTAGCACCTCATAACAACAATTAAGGATGAGAGGGACAATTTCTCATAGGTCTTTTTCACTGCGGCAGTTGCCGATCACTGTTGTCAACTTTGCTCTTTTGGAGCCAGATCTGGCTCTTTCGTTTACTTGTTTGGCTGTAAACTGTGGCCCCTGCCACCTGCCCCACTGTGATGCCACCACTGACCCGGCCCACAAAGACCAACTTTTGCCATGAGTGTGCATTTTGCACGTGACGTGATATTGCTATATTGGCTGTGTCACTCGCCCCCTCTTACCTACCCAGCTACTTTTTTATAGCGCTGTGGTTAACATGAAGATGACAATATTGTTATCCAGGAATCCTTTATTTTCGATTTCATATGAGCATCAGTGGATTATTAAGATGGGTGATGCCCTCAAATCTAGGCGGTGAAAATTAAGAATAAATTGCCGTCACTTTAAAGCTAACGGTAATAGCAGTGCCCCCACCCCTCTGACACCTAAAGTTACCCTAGTAGGCACTTTATGCAGCCTTCGTTAATGTAGCTCCTTGAAAGTCACCTTTACCTCTATTAATGTTGAAATTTAGCTCTTTTTTTCACATCAGGTTTGGCAACACTGATAGGATGGCCGTAGGAGGTAAGGAGAAATTCATTAGGCTTATTGGACCATTGGGAGGTGACTTGTGTTGGTGACTTACTGTTTACACAAGAAGATATCTTCCGCTTGGTCGACATAGCAACAGGTAACTCATTGAATAGGTATGATGCCACTAACTCTTGATTGGCATAGCAACAGCTTTACGTGCACATTATACATGAGATAAATTTTTTGTCACTTTTCCCCATGAAAAACCAGTGTGCGCGTTATACACACACGTGCATTATGCACACGTAAATACGGTAATCCCTTTTTTTAAATAGCAGTGCCCAATGCGACAATATTAAAATATATGCACAACTGGTGCGTAATTGTGCCTCTTCGCCTTAACATGTCATTTTTCAAAGACTATAAATGATATTTCAGTTCTGTCTTTTTTGTTGATTTATATACTATGAAGGACAAAGAAAAAAACATTGTGAACATATCAGTTTCTTTCAAGAAAAATTATGCAATCGTTTTCAGATCCATGCTGGTTATCATTACTTTCTACTTTAGTAGGTTAATCGTAATGATGAGGATGAATTGAGGAAAGGGAAACAAATTAGGGCCGAGTCGATACAGAAACCGATGTATCTGTACAGAAAAGGTATTATAATATTCTGGTGTAATTCTTGAATATTTGGAATAAATCTCTAGTAAAGTGATGCACTTATAATGGTTGTGGAAGACTCACCCACTAATACATATTTTGAACAAATTTCAATTGTTGTGGTTTTCGAGCATCAAGTATATAGGTGGAACTCAGTAAGAGTGGTATTTTATTGGCTCAACAAATGCAGTGAAACATTCATGTGTTATCCAGGATTCATTCAAATTAGAACCCTGACATTGTAGAGTGATACACTAAGCACTCCACCACAATGTGGGCTATCTTTTAGCAAGTGCTTGTGTATCCAATTCCAAGCATGTAGAATGTGGTAAGAACAGTTTTCAAACACATGTCTGAACATAACTTGTAGAATTCCTCTTCCATATGTACACCAGTGATTTTATGCAATCTCTTGTTTGAATTATTTTCCTGTAGTTTACGGTTATTACAAGCATAACAAAACAGTTTTTCGTTGTGACGTTTCAGGAGAACACACGCTCCCTTCATCAGACATTTATTTTCATTTTGACTAAAGATACAGTTATAACAATGGTTAACATTTTTTAAACAAAAAGAATCCATTATATAATGGATGTTGTCAATGTTACATTGTTGTAATATAGCAACTTAACTGTGAAAAGAAGCAGTCTGTTTTATTTTTATTTCAGATAAAAAATTTTTGATCACATTATTTTTTTAAAAAAAATTATGAATCCCAAATATCATCAGGTAATTCAAAGTCATCATTGTTTTCACAAAGACTTTTGATGTTTTCTGTTACATTAAATTTTAAAGATGGTGGCTTACTCCATTTGTGAAAAAGAAAACTCCATACTGGATCTATGTTACCATTTTCATTATTTAATTTATTCCAGTGTTCTGCAATGAACGAAGCTTCCAGACATTCAACTCTATGTTTCCCGTCAATCTTTTTAAAACTCTTCTCTTTTTAATCAAATGCTTCTCTTCGATGATGTGAGCTGACAAACCTGTTCTTGGGTTTAGATTTATAATGTCCAAATCGTGTTTGTGCCATCTTATTGCCATTTTCCTTGCTGTTTGTCCTACATAATCCTTTGAACATGAACAACTTATATTATATATTCCTGTGGTTTCCACATCTGGTAGAGAGTTTCTATTTTGAATTCATTAAATGTACATTCCAAACTTCTTGGTGATCTAAAAACAATTTTGAAATTAAATCTTCTAAAAATTTTGTCAATTTATGTGACAATCCCTTGTGGAATAGAATGCACACAAATTTCTTTTCAACAGATTTTTCATCTTTGTCTGTATTTCTCTTTTCCTTTAGTGTTCTTGTGACTTGGTTTTTGATTTGGTTTATTCTGTTAGTGTGAAAGCCATTTTCTTTTGCTATATTAAAAAGCCTTTCCTCTTTATTTCTGATATCCTTATTATTAGAACATAGTCTTTGTGTTCTCAGGAAATAATTTAAAAATATATTATCCATTGTTATACGTGAAAGTTCTGAATTGGCATGGATATATTTTTCCCCTGCTAATATTTTCCTATGGACTGATGTTTGAATTGTTGTGTCAGTTGTCTTAATTTGCAGATCAAGGAAAGAAATTACATTGTTATTCAAGGGGTCGGAAGTGAATTTTATGCGACGATGTGATAAACAATTTAAATATGTCAATGATGGTGTTCTCATTTTTAGCAATAATTAGCACATCATCTACATATCTGATGTAGAGCATGATATCCGCACCTATCTGATTAACAATTGGAGATTCTATGTAATGAAGGAAAATGCTGGAGATGATTCTAGATACTGGGTTTCCCATTGATAGACCATTACTTTGCTGATAGATTTTGCCATCAAATATAAAGTAATTGTAATTTGCACATACAGTAAACCATCGAACCATTTCCCATGATTCTACTGGGTTAACCTTCATCTCAATAAGCCATCTGTGTAATGCATCTGTGGCACCTTCTATTGAGACACGAGGATATAAATTTTCAACATCAAAACTTGCAATTCGATACTCATTTTTCCAAACAATATTTTTTTAGTTTCTGTTTAATTTCATATGCATTTTTAACACTGAATGGTGTTTGTTGTTTAATTATAGCAAACCTTTTAACTAAATATTTGGATAGTTTGTATGCAGGATGTGTGAAAATTGCAATGATGGGTCATATTGGAGTTCCCGGTTTGTGAGTTTTTGGTAGTCCAAAGGCAATCGGCAGGGTTGAATTTTTGACAATGAGTTTTTTCTTCATTTCTCTTGGTATCGTGACTGCTTTCAATTGCTTTCAATTTCAATAAAAAAATAATGTAACCAAATTTTTTTTATCTGAAATAAAAATAAAACAGACTGCTTCTTTTCACAGTTAAGTTGCTATATTACAACAATGTAACATTGACAACATCCATTATATAACGGATTATTTTTGTTTCAAAAATTGCTAACCATTGTTATAACTGTATCTTTAGTCAAAATGAAAATAAATGTCTGATGAAGGAAGCGTGTGTTCTCATGAAACGTCACAATGAAAAGCTGTTTTGTTATGCTTGTAATAACCGTAAACTACAGGAAGATAATTCTACAATGCAAGCAATGCGTACATACAAGAAAAACTGTTGTTTGAAGTTCATAAAATGCAACTTCATTCCATGTGACACCACATACCAAACAGGAACTCTATCACTGTGCAAGAAACCATTTTGCATGCACATCGATTATTAGAAGAGGGTAACCACACACCTGGATACCCTGGAGAACCTTAAATTCTCGGGGAATTTGAAGAAAATGAAATTCTCATGGGAATCTCATGGAAAATCACAGTGGCATGCATACAAGGTAAGCTACCGAAGCATTGCTTCGGAATACAATATGCAATAACGTAGCAATATATTATGTCATTATAATCACACGATTATTCAATAATATCTAGATAAAACCGTCACATTTCTTCGCTACAAATAGAACAAATACCAGTCCCTGCAGGGCTGCACTGAGGTTGAGCTGAAGCAATCTTCCTCTTGCATCGGTTAAGAAGTGGCAGACAGTTGCGCGCACACCTCAAGGTCACGGGCCGTGTGCATGTATTTCTTCTGCAACCAAAGCTAGCATCGGACAGGGAGTTGGAGAATGTATCGGAGTATTTCAACTCGTATTGTTTTCGGTTATCCTCAGTTTACGGGTTTGGTTTGCCGAATGTATATGAAAATATGTGAAGGTACCAGTTAGTATCTAGTAATATAGAACAATGTGTAGTATAAAAGAGCTTTTGTCCAAGCCGTTTTCTGCCCGTTCTTTCTCAGAAAACAAATAAGAATTAAAAATGGACGGCCAACACCAGAACTACTGAACTTGGTTCAAAAGACCAGTAAATTCACTAGACATTTTCAGTGTAATATGTATACCAAATGGGACTGGTTAGCCGGTAGCGCTGAGCTAAATGCGGTGTTTTGCTGGTATTGTCTGTTGTTTGTAAATGATAGAAAGACTTCTTGGACCAAAACTGGGTACATGCATTTGGGAAATTTAGTGAAGTCAATAGCCGAGCATGGACTGTCTGTTAACCATCTACAATCGTCTGTAGCTATAGCTTCTTGTTCCACAACATCCCAGAGATGCTCTATGGGATTAAGATTGGGGAAGTTAGGGGGCCAATTCATATGCTGCCTCTCTGTGAATGTTTCTTCAGTCAAGCAAGTACAGTCTCACCTCGGTGGCATTGTGCATTGTAAGTGGTTTCCTAACACCTCCTGATACACAACGGATGTCACACGGCAGTCCATACACACCAATGGTCCCAGTCCATGTCAACCGAAGGAACCATACATCCACCCCAACCTGCCTGACCACCTCCCATTTTAACTTTTGCTGTTCGACTAACATGTAGTGTTGTATCTGTGCTGCAATGAGTTCGCACGGGCAATGATAGATGGCGCACAGAATTGATAGTTCTTCCGCTCGAGCGAAAAACGACCGAACGAGTGAAATACAGTTGAACTCTTGAACCCTAGACATATTTCCGTAATTTGTCTATGGTAGTGCACTCTCTAATATTCATCGTGAAGTAAAAGACGAAGTGAAATTGAAAAATAAGTCAACATAGGCATCATCAAATGCAGTTTTGTGTATCCTACAGAGATACGTGAAAATGAAGTAGATGATTATGGGCTGAAACTGCTGAGGCTGACATTTTATGTTTTTCTTTGTTATTTTATTGTCGCATTGAAATGATGTTCGATTGAATGCTATAACTGAATTTTATTATTTCGCAGAATATTATTATCCTTTCCGGTAAGTGAACAACGATGTACACGTACTTCTTGCACTATGATATGATATTTATAATTGCAGGTCTGTCAGCATGTGTATCCATTTTACATTTCGGTTTGTAGACATTGCATACTTTCATATGTGCTGTATTTGAGCCTTACATAATATACGGGATTATGATTTAGAATTGTAATTGCATAGAGTGGTTTCCTTCCATGTAAGGGTTTTAGGTTGATAGTAATGCTTATTTGACTGAAATACGGGATGTTGCCAATCATTCCACTACGAGTGCAGTATGACCGAGTGTAAGTCGCTCGAGCGTGGGAGATTCAAACGAGTTTGAGCAACCGAAGGTGGTGCAATGCAGTACTTTAGTGTCTATACATTCACCACGATACTTATGTGATCATACCAGCTGCTGGGCCGTTCCTTGTTGTTTGGAGGAGTGGTCGCAATTCAGTGAGCACTCGGAGCATATTATTTACTGTAACATGGTTTACATAGTCACATAACACAAACAGTAAAAGCAAACCCTGTAAAGATTCACGTGAATGCTCTTGAAGCTCATGTAATATTTCAGATTTGGGAATATCATGGTGGTTTTTTGAAGGCAGAGGAAAATTTAACAGAAACCAAAGGTCAGTTAAAAACAATCACAAGAATAGAATAACCAGCAGGACTGGGCAGTATGCTATTTTCCGCAAGAAAAATGCAACATATTTTGTTCCTGTTGCAAGAGAATTGTTCAAACTTGAAGATTGAACACACACAATGTTATGTGTGGGGTCAAGGAACATTTTTTCTATGTGGATTGTGTTACTCACCATTGTACTATTTTTAACCTGAGGAGCGATAGACACTAAAAACTCTGAAAATAGGCAGGAAAAAACAATGAAAGGATGTTTGAAATAGGCATTCAAAACTAGTTATGTTCAAAATAGAAAATTATGAGTGAAATAGTGTAAAAAAGAATACGTAGAACCTGTGTATTTTTTCTCGAAATCTCTCTAATGAACGCCAGGTTATAGCTTTGCTGTGTCCTCCAGTGGATATGTAGACCAATGTGAGGCAATCTTGACTAGTTGTTGCAGGTGATTTTCCCTCAAGAACAGTGCACTCTGATTGGCTATTACCAACAGGTGCACAATTTATACACCATGCACAAAGTGATAATTGATGGACATTCAAATGAAAGAAACGAAACTCGAAATATAACCAGAATAGATAAATATTCAACTGACGTTTCCTCATTTTTTCATTCTAGGTACTATAAAATTTGTGTAATCCTCACAGTATGTTTTCACTTAAAAGCCTACATTTCTGGCTCTCAACCCATGGTCAGTTTAAGATGAGTTTACACCCAAAAATGGAGCATAACCTGAGATTTTTGTGCACCTATTGGAGGCACATAGTGGTTTGGATCCTACTTTAAACTGTAGGCCCAGTCCCAATTATCCTTACTGTGCATAAAGTGGACTTAAAACACATACTCAGCCAATCAATTTGTATTGTATCTATTCCAGTTCTTGTGTTTCCATAAATTTTGTTGTCTGTATTTGATGACATGCATAATATCATGTAGGTGTACATGCTGAATAATGAAAATTTCACCACAAATGGATATGAGACAGATCCCTGGTTAGCATTGTAGTGACCGTTTTTAGTGAGGAACCGTTTGAGGCTAGCAATGCTGACGTTCCACTGTATTTGCTTGTACATGTAATATGAAGAACCGTCATTAATCAAAAATTATTTCAGATGTGATGTGTACATAGCCAGTTGCCATTTTTATTCTGTCTCTACCCCATCAGTAGATCGACTAACAACACTTGCAGCTAAGAATGTATTAAAGTTGTTAAAGGAGCAATGCCCAACATTGATTGTAAGTACAATTTTTTTCTAGATTTTATGTTACAAGAGATGGAAAAAAGGCATATTATTTGCTATAGATAAGGCATAACTCACTAAGTAGCTAAAGCCCAGTTTAGGCATGTACTTAGTAACCCAAGCTTTCACGGCATCATCTGGGTTCTTCAGGAGTTAAGACAAGCATAACACAGGGTCGTATGGGTTCTGTTGTTTTTATAATTTTGGGTGTTTTACATGTATTTGAACTTGCTGATGCTGAAACTGGCATTAGTTTTTTCACATCACGCAAGAATTTTTTACAATTCACGATTTATATGTGGGTTGTGGTATGCACATTTCAGTGCAATTGAAGTGATTGTCGCTAGATGTCACTGGTACGTTTCAAAATTATTCAATAAGTAATAAAGACGAATAAGCTTTAAATACAGATAAGTTTTGTTATATTTAAATTAATTCATATGTTTCTTGCCTAAATGCTGAAAATAATACTATGTAAAACATTGATATATCATTTGAAATTAACTTTATATGTAACTGTCAAAAGTCCTAATTTTCCATGGTATGTAAGATATGTTGATCTACATTAACATTTGGTTGTTCAGTGATATACATTACTGTTGTGTGGCCATGGCATCTCGTGGTTGTCTACGCCAAGGGTCCCGGGTTCGAATCCCGGTCGGGCTTGGTTGTTTGTGAATGTCCATTCATCAATTTCATCATTTCATCACCCATCCCCATCTTCGCAAATTAGCCTAGAGGCACAAAACGCGAAGTAAAATAAATTAAATCAATCAATCAATCAATCGTGGTTGTCTGAATAGCCCAGATGTGTTTTGCTACATCTGCGGTGAATTTGTTCCCCGGGTACAGACAGGAAATTACAGATTTTGTAAGAAGAGCATATTACGCATACTTTAAAACCAAACTAGGAGATCAAGATAAATCGTGGTCCCCACACAAGGTATGTAGATCATGTATGGAATCTTTATGAAACTGGAACACGGGAAAGCGGCCATCTATGCCATTTGCAATACCCATGGTGTGGAGGGAGCCTTAGGATCACAGCAATGATTGTTACTTCTGTTCCTGTGAAATTGTAGGTCGAAATATTAGAAACAAGAAGAGGATAGTGTATCCCAATATTTCCTCTGCAATGAGACCTGTGTTCCACGGTCCAGACTTGCCTGTACCGACACCTCCATCAAGTCTTGAGTGTGTAAGTGATCCTGGTTCATTAAGTGATTCAGTGGAAGGAAGTGAAATGGAAGATGACATTTATGACCCCCCCTCACGGACCTCGTGACCCTATACCGTTCACTCAAAGCGAACTCAATGATTTAGTTAGAGACCTAAATTTATCTAAGGAATCAGCTGAACTTCTTGGTTCCAGACTTAACGAAAATAACTTGCTGGCTTGTGGAACAACATTTTCCTGGTACAGACACCGAGAAAAAGAGTTTGTGCCTTATTTCTCGAAACAAGATTCTCTCGTGTTTTGTTGTGATGTGTCCGGTTTGCTGACTAAGTTAAATTTTCCTTGTATTTCAACTGATTGGAGGCTATTCATTGACTCGAATAAAACAAGTTTAAAATTTGTTCTGTTACATAATGGAAATAAGTTCCCCTCAGTTCCTATTGCTCATTCTGTGTCACTAAAAGAAACCTACAGCAATATGCAACTTGTTCTTAATAAAATTACATATGAGGACCATGGTTGGTTGGTGTGTGGTGATCTTAAAGTTTTGAGCATTTTACTTGGACTACAAGGTGGGTATACCTCAAATGCCATGTTACATCTGTGAGTGGGATAGTAGGGCACGAAATTACCAATGGGAAAGAAAAGAATGGCCAATACGGAAAACGTTGAACCCGGGTTCAAAGAACATCGTACAACAACATTTAGATAGTCCTGAGAAAGTTGTACTTCCCCCTCTTCATATCAAATTAGGGCTGATTAAACAATTTGTGAAGGCACTTAACAAGGAAGGACAATGTTTCCAGTTCATATGCAACAAATTTCCATCCCTGTCGTACGGCAAAGTGAAAGAAGGTGTTTTTGTTGGACCAGACATTAGGAAATTAATGAATGATAAAGACTTCGAGGAAACAATGACTGTAGCTGAAAGAGATGCTTGGATATCATTTAAAAGTGTAGTGTTGAACTTCTTGGGGAACCACAAAAGTCCTGATTACACAGAAGTTGTTGAGAATATGTTACTTAAATTTCAAGAGCTGGGTTGTAACATGAATCTCAAATTACATTTTTTGCATTCACACCTTGATAACTTTCCACAAAATCTCGGTGAATTAAGTGAGGAACAAGGAGAACGGTTCCATCAGGACATGAGGGATATGAAGGAAAGGTATCAAGGACATTGGAGTGTTAGCATGATGGCTGACTACTGTTGGGCATTGTACAGAGAAACTCCAGAAGAAAATCACAAGAAAGTTAGGAAAGCGTACAGAAGAAAGCATGCTAAACAGAACTGAAAAATATGTATTGTGTAATGATTTTCTTGTGTGTATATTATATACTGCTATATGTCGTTCTCTATATTATATGGGTCCTTTGTGTCTATCTATATTCATTTTAAAATAAACATGTTAATGCGTTTAGTGTGTTAAGCTAATTATTCTGATTGAAGAAAAGAAAAATTATAAAAAAACAGTATGCAATATTGGACAAAGCCCAAATTTTGAAATTTGATTTGTAAGAAAACCTTGCGTGATAGTGAAAAACGAATTTCATATTCGTGATCAGCATGGTACAAATAATAAAGTTCACCTATTAATCAAAAAACAACATTAAATTGAATTTAATTTGCGGCCCTGTGTAATCAAAGTTTAAAACCTGAAAAGGTGATTCACATTGTATCTAAAGATATCTGTTTGGCGGTTACACGGAGATAGGTAATTAACTCTGATAAACTTACTTCTCATTTTTCCATGTAAATTTCTTTCGCGATCGATTTCGCCACCTATCTGGTGGCGAAATCAATTGCGAAAAAAATGTATGCGGAAAAATGAAACGTAAGTTTATCAGAGTTAATGAGAAGGTGAGTTGGTTTTTAAAAAGGTCAAAAATAAAATGAAGGGGCAATGTGGAGTGCCCTGTCACTGTTTCCTACTCCATGTTAGGCTGATGACTGACTAGCTTGTCCAATAATACGGCTATTTGGCTGACAGGAAGTGAAGGTGGCAGCACTTCCTGTTGGCCATTTTGTTTATTGTGATATGGATGTCATTTGTTTTCTGGATTCCACACTGAAACATTGCATTTTTAAGATAAGGCATAACTTACACCACATGTCATCATTTCACTAAGTAATAAAGAACAGTTTTAGCATGTACTTACTTTGCTCTCTAGCTCTGTTTTGTAGCTCTAGCTTTAATGGATTCTTGTCCTTCCTATCTCCTGAGGAAGCCACATGATGTGGTGAAAGCTAGAGATCAAAGTAAGTACATGCCAAAACTGGTCTTTATTACTTACTGCATTTTTTTTTTTTTGTTTGTTCGTAGTTCCTTCCAGTAATAATTGTTAGTCTTTATCTAATGGTTCTGCATGTTCATTTAAGTATTCTGATATTTTTAAGGTGGCAAATGACTCTCTTCTGATATTATGTTCAATTGGCCCTTTTGTACTTTTGAAATATTTTGTTTCTTTCAATCTATGTTTTTTGTATTCAAATAAATGCTTGTCTATCACAACATGCTACGATGCCAGGGGTCCCAGGTTTGAGATCCAGCTTGACCATGTGTGTTATTTGTGAGTGTCCCTTCATCATATAATCACTCATACTCATCTTCGTGATTAACGAAAAGTGGCAGAAAAACGAAGTAAAATAAACCAAATCAATCAATCAATCAATCAGTAATTGTTTGTCTTAACTCCTGAAGGAGCCACAAGATGTGAAAAGCTCGAGAAACTGAAAAGAGTAAGCACATGCCTAGACTGGACTTCAGCTACTTAGTGATTATTTGTTATATGTCTTAATTACTTTTTTGAGGTAACTTGTAATGATGTCAACAGCTTAAAAGTGCATCTAGCTCTCAGTACTTTGTAACAGAAAAATCGCGAATAGTTTTTCAGTGCATATTCATTCTGATCCTCAGAGATATTATAACAGAAAATAACTCTAAAATCAAGATTATTTGTTTATCCATACAATCCTAAGAAAGTGTACGAAAATTACAGTTCCAATACTTCTTACTTAACTTTGAAATATGACAAAAAAGTCCTTCAACTATCATGTTTTCTTTTAAACTAGCAAAGTGGTTACATTTGTATGTTTTTTTAAAATTATCTCTTACAGTGTGGCTTCTCACTGGGAATTTCTAGAATTCTGGAATTATATGTGAATTATTGGCTTTGGTAATTATATGTGAATTCTGCTTGAATTTTTCTTGTAGACTTGAAAAATTGCAACTTTTATTAATCCAAATCCCATTGAATTTATACATATTTATTAATGCCCTGAGGCAAATTTTTCACAGTTTGGCTCTTATTTTTATCGAGGAAAGAAAAGAAAACATACAAATATTATCTAACATTCTTTTAGCAAGACTAACCCCATATGCTAATGAAATTATAGGTGGTTATTAATGTGGATTTAAACGTAACAGATCAACAACAGATCAATTTTTTCATGTCAGACACACACTTGAGAAAAAGTGGGAATATAACACTGGTCAACATGAAATTTGTTACAAGCAATGTGAATGGTGTTCTAAGGTAAGTCGATGGTGCTGAATTCAAAAATGAAATCAGTTTTTTCCTATCGGGCTCAGTTTTCTTGTTACACACTAACCTGTACCTAATGCAATTCATGAAAATTCTGCCTATTGGCCTGTGGCTTAACCTATATTTACTCTACAGATATTGTTGAATAACAGTCATTATATGACCATAGAATGACCAGCATGTTCCTAGGGCCAGGGACCTTCCTCCAATTGCAACAAACCAAATCATGAATAAGAGAGAGGCATGGCAATACTGTCTATGAGTCATGCCTGAACACGTAGAATCGCAGTGTTGTTCGTTGTCACGTGTGTCTCCGCATTGTGAGTTCTGACAGAATGGGAAGTGACTGCCTTTGATTAGGTTGTGATTCGAAGTTTCAGAAGTACTGTGTAGTGTTAGTGCATAAGAAAATGCCTCGTACCTGCGTAAATAGCCCCAATTCGTATTGTTATATATGTGGAGAGTTGACATTTAAGTCACAAAAAGCAACGAATTACCCCTCTTATAAAGAAGTGCTATGAACTCTTTTTTGGGTCTAAAGTTGGGGACCAGGACAAAACATTGTTCCCCTACATATGCTGTTTGACCTGTGTTACACTTCCTACAAGCTGGTTAAAAGGATCACGTCACATGTCATGAATTATTGCCTGGACAGAAGAATGTGGCGAACACTCCTCTTGTTGACCCCAAAAATGTGTATCTCCCTCCTCTACACATAAAATTGGGACTAATTAAAAACTTTGTGAAAGCCATGGAAGAACTTCACGTGGATTCATGTACTTGCAACAGAAATTCCCAAGAATAAGCGGTGACAAAATTAAAGAAGGAATATTTGTAGGGCCTAAAATAAGGGAATTGATGAATGACGAGAATTTCATTCAACAATTAACAGATGTTGAAAAAATGGCATGGTTGTCTTTTACAAGTGTATGTAAAAACTTTTTAGGCAACCATAAAGTATTGCGATATTGTACATGGACTAATTAGATCATACCAACGTATGGGATGCAACATGTCTCTAAAATTACATTTCTTGAATGATCACCTGGACTACTTCCCAACTAACCTTGGAGCCGTTAGTGACAAACACGGTTTCACCAAGATATTGCTCTAATGGAAAAGTGGTATCAAGGCAAATGGAGTGCCGCAATGCTGTCTGACTACTGCTGGACCTTACGAAGAGATGTTCCTGAGGCGAAGTTTCATAGGAAATCGGGAAGGAAACATTTTTATGTATGTTTATACACTTTCATATTACTCATTTACTTCATTCCTTTGTATACTGCCACAGATTTATTACCATTTACGTTTGTAGCACTTTTGTGAAAGCGAGTCCTTTCGACCAATACATATAGAACATGGGCTGAGGTAGGAAAATACAAAAAACATTTTTACAGGAAATCTGAGCCCGATGGAGAAATTCTGAAATCAGATCTGCATTCAGGGCCTCAGCAACTTCTACAAACAGCTTGTTTTGTTCTTGTAACATTCACAAATATTTTTTTTGTAGACCAGTGATAATCAGAATGTCCATCAGCTATTCATTGATTTTAAAAAAGCATAGGATTCAGTCAAAAGAGATAAATTATGTAATATATTAGTTGAGTTTGAAATACCTAAAAAGCTTGTTAATATGATAAAAGTGTGCACCAGTGAAACAGAAAGTAAAATTCGTGTGAATATTAATATGTCTGACAAATTTACAATTCATGATGGGTTAAAACAAGGAGATGCATTATCTCCATTGCTCTTTAATTTTGCCTTAGAATACGCTCTTAGGAAGGTTAAAAAAAACTAACAGGACTAAAATTAAACGGGGTGACTCAGCTGTTAGCATATGCAGATGATGTAGACTTACTGGGGGATGATGTAAATACAATTAAGAATAATGCTAGAATATTTTTCAAAGCAGCTAAAGAGATAGGTTTGGAAGTTAACAAAGAGAAAACTAAATATATGCTTACAGGCCGAAACCAAGTGTTAGGTAATAATCAAAATGTAATTATTGGTAACAACTCGTTTGAACCAGTTTCCAAATTCAAGGACTTAGGAGTAATATTAACAAATGAAAATGATATTAAAGAGGAAATAAAAAGCAGGCTTAATTCAGGAAATGCATGTTACTTTTGTCTTCTCGTTTAATATCTAAGAAACTAAAAGTTAAAATATACAAAACAGTAATTTTGCCTGTAATAATATATGGATGCAAAACTTTGTCCCTTACATTGAAAGAGGAACATAAATTGAGAGTATTTGAAAATAAGATCCTTAGGAAAATATTTGGACCTAAAAGGGATGAGGAGACAGGTGGAGAAGGTTACATAATTTAGAACTACATAATTTGTATTCATCTCCAGATATTATTAGAATGATTAAATCATGAAGACTTAGGTGGGCAGACCATGTGGTACAAATGAGAGAGGAGAGAAAAGTTTACAGCATTCTTGTTGGGAAACCTGATGGTAAGAGACCAGTAGCAAGACGAAGATGGAGACGTAATGTTGAGATGGACCTGAAGGAAATTGGTAGGAATGGAAAAGAGTATATAGATATTCGTCAGGATAGGGACAGATGGAAGGCCTGTGTTGCTGCAGCCATGAAAAAAGATAGCTGGTTGGAAAATGAAACAGAATTCTCTCAATCCGCTAGCTTTCTTAGTGTCCTTTGCAGAGCAATCTATCTGACATACGGAAGATTATTGCAGGATAAGATATCTTGAAGTTGATTTTTTATGTTGATTAGGTAAATTTGAAATACTTATACAATTAACAATTTTTCGTAGATTACTATATCCTGTAACATTCGTGACTCTTGTTTATAGCTGTATTTCTAGTCTTGAGTATGTGAAATGGCAAATATCAACTCCACACCTTAAATTAAATATATGTACTGTTCGATTGAATTGAATTTGAATTTTTGGATACATTGGAGTTGCACAGACCCTTTATATTGTTAATATATATAGTTGTGGGTGGTTGGTGAGCGGCAGTAATATGTAAGGTTGAAATAGAGAAAACATCTGGTTGCACTCTTGAATTTTATCATGGTCCTAGAGTAAGTCGTACAATATTTTTCTACCACCACCACAAGCAATTAGTTCTACTACTGAAATTCTAAGTTTATCTTTTCTTATTTCAGGTGAAAAACGAGTTTTTCTCACAGTCAACAATAGACAGGGCCTCCCTCAATCGAAACTCAAACGAAAGTAATACAGAAGGAAAAGGCTTCCTGTCTACTCCTTTGAGTGATGACTATGTCGGGAATGAAATGCTTCACCAGATGGGCTGGACAGGAGGTGGACTGGGAAAAGACAACCAAAGGATTGAGGAACCAATCAGGTACTCCTACCATAACAGAATCTACCACCAGTGTTCGTACATATTATCTACATTACCCCAGCTATGAATGTACAAGTAACACGTATGGAAGCTTTTTTATATTGATGACATTTTTGCACTTCAAGTCCTATGCTTGTTAATCCATGAAAGAGTTGATGGTTTTTAGAAGGTCATGGTCTACCTGCTTGCTTGAATTCTAAAAAGTAAGAAAAAGAGACACCAGTGTTGAATTTGGTAGAAATCTATATGTATATACCAAGTAAACTAGGAAAGAGGAAACACTCACTCACACAGAGAGAGATTCAAATTTTCACAGCCATGAATTGCATCATCAATTGTAGAAACAAAGAGGAGAACGAATCAATAGTGTGACCTGCAGGGTTGCCAGGTCCAGACATGAAGTTTTAGACTGTGCCAAAACCATGTGGTTCTCCAGGCAGGCTTGTGAAAGACTATGGGTGCTGTGGGTGAGATGTTGAGGGGTGCAAGGGGGTAGGGTCAGTAGGGTGTATGTGTGTGTGTATATTATATATATATAAACACAGGGATAGAATGAGGAAACGAGCTAGAAGGGCAGATAACAAGAATATGTTGAGTTGGAGACAGTAAATACTTACCAAGCACTAAAATGAGATGGAGTTGGTACAGCAGTGTAGCCAGAAAGAAGTGATAGGTGACAGGCATCAAAGAGAAAAGCACTTTAGCCAGTGTTCACTGTACGGTTGGTGGTAGGTGGAAGTTTGTGGAGAAGAAAGAGGGTGGTGTTATTGGATGGCTAGATGGCTAGGTTTAGTCTGGGAGCATGGTGGCATGCATGCCCAATATGTAGGCAACTTTCCATTGCCTAGAAGGAATATGTGCCTGTGGATAGCATAATAAGTGAATAATGGCTACACGCAAAGAGCCGTTAAAGGCTGCTGTGTGTGTAAAATGGTCCTCAGCACTTAAGGTTTAAATACTAGCATTGGAATTGCTTCAAGACTTATTTGTAAGTACATCAAGATTTGTATAGTTGCTGCTTCATTGCACCATTAGTGTTGAACAGATTTTTTTTTGTCAAATAATTATTTCCTTTTTTTTTTTTCTCTCTCCCAGAGTACAGCAAAATGTAGAGAGAGCAGGATTAGATATTGACGAAAACTGTGCATCTGATTTTGAAACCAGGCTAAGAGAACTAATGAGGAACTTTGTGAAGAGTGATTCTCTGGATGATTTGATATTTTCATCTGAGTTTACTACCGAAGAAAAAACGGTCATGGCTGGGTAAGTTGAGTGTAATATTTTCTTCATAAATGCAGAACATGATTCATTCATTATTACTAATGCTGATTCAGTACCATTGCTTATGTATTGGTATTGGAATCAGGAAGTGTTGGTTAGCAATTTAATCATTGACCTTAACTTACTGTGTTCCAGAGTCCGGAAACCTTTCAGGTTCTGTAAAAATGCTATGTAGCACTTTTGCGGAGCCTAAATATCTAGGAACTTATGCAAGATGCATCATTTTCATTAGTTTGTCAACAGCATTGTTTGGAGATATGAATTTTCTGATTATGTGAAATTATGAATATTTTAAAGCAAAACTGTGGTAGCTTGATGCGGTCGAGTTCAAATTAAAAATTATATTTTAAAATGGAAAAGCTAACTGAAGTACCAACATTGGTGTGGGTGGAAATCTGTAATGGTATTGGCACTGGTATCAATATCAGGTGGAAGCAGTATTAGATCACCCCTAATTACTACCAAGCAACATTTTTGCAGTGTCTAAGTATGCTTAAAATTGTGAAAAATTAATACTTTTGCATTTATTTTATACTGGCATTGGAGTAAATTTATATTTTTATGATTAAATTACAGCTACTTTATAATTCTGTGCGATTGTCCATTTACATTTCATGAGCTTCGATTTCTATTTATAACAATGTTCCCTCTGTGGCAGCTACAGCTGGTGGCTCTGAAGTCAGGTGAAGAGTTATTAGGAAAAAATGTAAAACATCGTACTTATCTTCGTCTTTCCAATGAGAAAATGGTGTTTCTAACAAAGCAAGCATGCCCTAAATCATAAACACAATTCATATTTCTCTTAAAACTACACAGAAGGAACCACAACATGTGTATCAATATGCACTCATTTCAACTTCTCGAAGGCAAGTGCAACATGCTGCTTTCTCCACCTGTAGCTCTGCAGTTGAGTAATGGCAAAGCTCGCAGCAGTGATGTCAAGGTTGTTATGGCAAGCAACGTTACTCAGCTATCTTTATGTGTATGGATATCGCTTCCCAGCTAGAGCTCTGTATTTCTGGATGGATCAGTGTGGCAGAAGCTGTTGTCAAGGGTGCTTGCCACATAACAGACTATAACAGAGGTTCCCATGGCTCCCAAGTAAGAATGTAGGCCTATCCGACACTTGCAATGCTCAGTTATTGTGGTTAGGTTGTTGTTACCTTATGTTAAAAAATGAACACACATTTCAAATTCCGAAATATTTTATATGTAAAAAGTACTAAAAACCATGTGTAGACTAACATTTAAGTGTCATTTCAGTGAAAATATTGGAATATTTCACCGTGTACACTTTAGGAACCACTGGACTACAATGCACAAATACATTTCATTTAATATGAATATACATACATGATATGGATAATATAATAAAAACATTCTGTACATTAATATGTGGTGAGGTGCCACTGCACCTACTTCACCTGATCTGTTGTATAATTCTCTTCTATTCTTGACATTTCAGTGTTATAATGCTTCTTTTTCTGGACATACATTGTGTAATAAACAATTTTGTAATATTTAACAAACAAATATTCATTAAAAGAAGTTTTATTGTTACATTTAATTTTAAATTTAAATTTTCATTAATATAGTGGTGCTAAATACATTTTTCTTTTAATTTGTTTCCCGATTGTTTTAAACTACTCATCACTTATGGGTAAAGGTCATCCACCCTTTACCTTAAATGTACGTATGACTCAGTTCAAAAATGCCAGGAAAGGGTTTATATTTCAGCCATGAAAGTAGCCATACTGCCTAAAAAGGTTCCTTGATGAACATGGATGATTCAATATAGAAAAAGTAGTACTCACTTTTTCTGCGAAACCATTTTTTTGTAGTTCTATTTATTTCAGTGGCCACGGCTTCACGGAAAAAGTGAGTACTGGTTTCTCTAAATTTACTACGCCTCTCTCAATTTCCAAATATCAGTAGATGATTAATAAGCATCTGTAATTGATGTATGTAACTGGGTGACTGTAATTAGTCTTGCCTTTGAAAAAGATTTACATATTTAGACATTTTCTTTACAAAACTCTGGCTTACGAATTACTTGGTTATCTTATGCCGTGTATAATTTTGTGGTTCAGTCTGCTGCTCTTTGTTGCTGTGGTTCCTGCAGCATGGGGATCCAGATGTGTGCTTGTTTGTCAATATTTACATCTTGTGGAAGTTTATGATGACGGGAGTTTCTTTGAATTTTGTGTCTTATCACAGGGTGGCTACTCACCAGGAATTCTGCGTGAATTATTGGTGTCTATAATTATGCATGAATTTTTCTACTTAGACGTTGAAAATTGTAACTTTTATTAATCCAAATCACATTGAATTTATACATATTTATAAATGTCCTGAGACAAATTTTTCACAGTTCAGCTGTTATTATTATCGAGGAAGGAAAAGAAAGCTGTGTGGATAATAAGACAAAATTTTCTCAGTATGTTTATTTTGTTACTGTCCATTGCAGAACGTTCTATCTAACAGATGGAAGATTATTGCAATGTAAGATAATTTGTAATGTAATGTAATTTAATGTAAGATGTTGATTAGTCAAATTAATTTTAAAATTCTCATACAATTAAAAATTTTGTTTTAAAAATCAGTATATCCTGTGACATTTGTGACTTGTGTTTGTAGGTGTATTTCGAGTCATGAGTATGTGATATGGAAAATGTAAACTTCATACCTTAAGTTAAATATTATAAATATGCAGAGTGATTCCAAAGTCTGAGAAAAAGAGGCTTGATATTAAAACAAATGTATTGAATGTACTCCTGAGTACATGGTAACACATAATCAACATTGAAATAAAAAAATATCGGGCATGATAAATGGGGTACAGAAGAAAATCCATGAAAGGGTCACCTCAGCGTAATTCTACATGAGCACCTGGTATGTCTTTGTGTGAATCCCAATCAAGCACCGTTTCACCAAACATCTTATTTCAAACCATTGCCGTTGTTCATGTTGAACACAGCATACTGGATACTTTGACGTAGCTGTTGAAGAGAGGTGATCTTCACCCTGTGCACCTGTGACTTAATGTAGCCCCATGCACAAAAATTAAGAAGTTTGAGATCTGGAGATCATGGTGCCCATATGGGTTGTGATCCTCTACCAATCCACCTCCATGGAAACGTATCATCCAAGTATGCATGAACAGTCTTTGCGAAGTGAGGTGGAGCTCCATCCTGTTGGAAAACTATGGTTTCCAAGATGCCATCCTGCTCCAATTGTGGTTGAAGGAACAATTGCAACATATTGAGATACGCATTGCCTGTCACTGTGTGTCCTGCGAAGAAAAATTGACTGTATACCTTGGACTTTGTGATCTCTGAAGGTGTTTCGTTTTCATTGGAGGACCTCATGTGGCTGTTCATTGGCACACACTCTGCAGTTGCGTCAGTTGACTTGTGTGGAGTGTGGATTTATCGCTAAACAACGCATGTTCCATCAAATCTTCCTCCTCCACTGCCTGTAACAGCTCTGCACACATTGTTTTGTGATTAGCATAGTCTTTCCTTTTCAACTTGTGCACCACCTGAAGGTGGAACGACCATTTTTTTAGGGTGGAGTGGAGTATCTTTCACACACTGTTGTAGTAACAACAGCTCCTGGCTTAGTCTTCTTGTCAATGCTTTTGGGCTTCTATTGATGGCTCTGCCTGTTACACAGTTTTGGCTGCTACGTACCTGTTCGCTTGAATTTTTGAACCTGGAGCCTGATATTAGCCCTGGTTGGAGGAAGTTTGTGAATTTGCTTTCAAACATTGCCTGGAACTCTTTGAAGCTTAATCCCCGCAAACGTCCTCACATCACAGCTATTTTCTCTTCAGAATTCAGCATCTTTCACATATCATACATGGAAAATAGGAAATTGGCTGTTTTCACAAAAATGGATCGAAACTTTGTATTCATCCTTTATATACCACTTAATTGAATTAGAATTTTTAGATACATTGGAATCTCACAGATTCTTTACATTGTTAATATATTTGTGTGTTGTAACATACCAGGTGGGTAGGTATAAATATGCAAAGTGAGGCTGTGCATGAGGCCGCGAATTATCAACTATACCCTGTCCTACACTGTGGTTAGAAGTATATGACTCGTTGTTACGAATCGCTTCTGTCTCATCTGAGAACCAAATTGACAATCACAAATATCCTTTCAAACAAGTACTTGCGATTAACCAAGGTAATCTAATTTGATTAATTTGCATCAATTAGCAAACGTTGATTCATCAAATAATGCGTGAACTCTCATGGACAACATTTCAAGAACATCCTGTATGTTCAGATTCAAATATTTCATGCCTGAAAGTAAAGCCTATATATATATACAGTTCAACACCACTCAATTAGTATGCTTCTTACACTAATGTAATTTGATTATACGACGTAAGCAATAACAACATTCATGTCCATTTAAACGTAACAATTTTATTATAACATTGATGTGTTTCAAGAATGAGCTTTGTTACAATCAATAACAACAATGATGTACCAGCCTCATAATTTATGTTTCTAAAAGGGTGTTCATAACAATGGCTTTAACTCTAGCGCAATCAATCTTTCGTTCAAATTCTCAAATTATTAACAATAATTACTTGTCTTTTCATCCGTATAACGCATGGATTCCTGTCAACATTACTGACCATCCACATTAATTAGCAGTACTAAGTTCAACATTACACTAGTCAATTGAGCCACTCCATTTAATCCCCTGGTGCTCTTTAAGTACTCAATTGAATGGAAGGGGAGTATCATTAATTTTTCTACTAATTCAGCACGTAATTGTATTCTTGACACTACTTGTCTCATTTTTGTCCAACACTAAATAGTGCCAGCAAGACGTTCGCAATTATCGCTTAAGATTGGTTATTACGTTTCGTAAACACACATCTGCACACAACGTGAAATTTCAACGAGGTCGTTTTTACACTTTCGTTCTCGTTTAATGCAAATTGTGTGAACGAAAATAAAGACGTCGCTGATAATTATTATTTGGTTTTAGGCAATATAATTTACTGTCAGGTTCGAGCGATCTTTCACGTTATGAACCCAAATTCAACAATTTAATGCTGCATTTTTTTATATAGTACATACCTCAAAAATGTAGTTAAGGCATCCTGAAATTGGTGACTGTGACGACTGCTTCTTCCGCTACTTCAAATGACGTCATGTCTCGTTTTTCCTCTCGTACTCCAAACTCATGGATCAAAAATACAATGGGCCGTAAAAATCCACAACCTCGACTCTTCTTTTCCAGCTGTTCCCAATTGTGACGTATCTTGGATCAATCCATCAAATCGTTGTGCATCGTCATGGACCAGTCTTTGCATGTATCATTCTTCTCGTCCCTTAGTGCATTTTCGTTCCTCCAGAATAACCGTTGTGGGTATAGTCCTTAACGTGCCACATGCCCATTCGTAAAATTGAACAAACTCTCACATGCTGTTCCATCAAAACTGTGTTCGGTGAATACTTCTTTTGGCCCGTTTTTACTCGGAAAGCATGTTGAATGGGAAACTCGTCAAAACTCTTCTTCCTTACTAAACTTCGTGGCACACGTGACTTCAATGAAGAACCTGCATCAAAGCACGTGTGTACTTTGGTATCCAAACCAACAAGGACTTGGCACTGCAATTTCACTAACCATGTATTCTATCCTTTCCATGAATCCTTGCGAGTCGACGACACATACAACTTCTTCCTTCCTTCCAGGTACTCGTACAGTGAGAACATACGCCGAACTGTGCGTGTCTGTGAGCGAACTGTTGAGACTGAGTAGAGCGCCTCTAGCGGAGAATTCTGCAACTATGAACCAAAACCCAATCGACTGAAACGAGGCAAAACCTGTGACATATTTTGCGGCTTAAAATCACAGTTAAAAACACCTTTTGTAACTGCCGCAGGAAAATTACATCACAGTGTGTAGGTGGGTGGGTGGTGAGAGGCGGTAATATACACTGGCTGACAAAAAAAGTGAAGCACCCAGAAGGAGTGGTCGAAGATTACCCCATTTCGGTATACCTGCATACCATTGATGTGTGAGTAAATGATTAGATGTACAAGGATCTGTAATGTGCAGAACGCCCACCAGAGGGCATTTGTGACGTCACCTCCTGTTGCTGATAAGGTGGGACCAGTCACCTGCTGTGAGTCCGACAGTGCAGCACGAAGTTCAGAGAGGAAAACGAAGCACCGGCGATGCCTCGCAGACGCGTTAGACAGCCGATCCAGCAATTGACAGCATTTGACAGAGGTCGCATTGTGGGACTGCATGAGGCGGGATGGTCGTATCGGGCAATTGCCAGGCATGTGGGCCATTCAGATGTCACAGTGGCCCGATGTTGGAATCAATGGGTACATGAGAGCACCCATGCACGTCGTGCAGGTTCAGGTCGACCAAGAAACACCACCCCGAGGGAGGACCGTTGTATGGCGCTCCAAGCAGTGCGGGATCCCACAACTTCGGCACCCGTCATCCGAGAACATGTACTGGACACTTAAACATCCTGTGAGTTCCCACACAGTGTTTCGACGACTCGCATCCGCCGGATTCGGGTCCTACCGCCCCATGCGCCGGTTGCCGTTGACACCACAACACCGACACCTGAGGTTGGTGTGGTGCCATGCTCGGGAGGCATGGACAGAGGACGAATGGCATCGCATCATGTTCAGTGATGAGTCCCGCTTCTCGATGACCATCGTGTGCGGGTTTGGCAGCGTCGAGGGCAGAGGGCACATCCTGCCTACATTGTGGAGAGACACACAGGTGTGACCCCTGGCATCATGGTGTGGTGAGCCATTGGTAATGCGTTCAGGTCACCTCTAATAGTGCTTCGGCAGACTTTGACGGCACAGCGATACGTCACAGACATTCTGCGACCACACGTCCTACCCCTTATGGCACAGCACCCTGGGACAGTGTTCCAACAAGATAATGCACGCCCACACACAGCCCATGTGTCTATGGACTGCCTAGAGCATGTTGAGGTCCTCCCGTGGCAGGCAGTGTATAAGGTTGAAATAGAGAAAACCCCTGCTTGTACTCTTAAATTTTTGGAAAGTTTGCCTTGAAAACCAGGAATTATACTTGAATTTTATCATGGTCTCAGAGTAGCCACACTGTAACAGAATGTGAATTATGCACCTGATTTATACTCTTCTGAGTGCATAGTTGTTGTCTTTGTTAGGCTTGTCTTTTGTGTTTATCAGAATTTGAGCTTCATTCCTGGTGTGTGTGGTTTTATTTGATATCTTTGCCAAGTCCAGTGCTTGGATGCTTCTCTTTGTATTTGTCATGTGCTACTGAACTTGCATTAATTGATGTGATGGATCCTACCAGTGTAATGTGCCCTTTACTCTCACCGTGCATCACACACTCCTGTGCTCTCAGGTGGAGGAGGTTTAGGGAGAAAGTATCGTCTGACTTTGCTAAGCTTTTGTTTGTTTTGGCATAGTCTGGGAGCTATATTCATGTTGAATGGCCAAAGGGCTTTGGTTAGGGAGTCTGATATAATGAGATGGAAAGGTAAGATGAACCACTTCTTTTTTATACTGACTGTTGGTTGGTACTGTCTAGGATGTCTGACTTGCATTTCAGTGTTGTTACATCGTGTGGCTTATGCTATCCTGTGTATAGAAAACTGACTGATGTGGATGCAGCCAATGTGCATTCATGTCCTCTCATGCCTTATCAAACGCAAATTTGTAGATCCAGGGAGGTGGATCTGAGGGACGAGGGTGTCCCCATTTCAGAATTAGGTCTAACACACAGTGCATTAGAGCATTTGGTATTCACATGGTGTAGCAAAGCCAAAATGCAAGTCAGAGCATATAGACACAAAAATTGAAAGCATGCATGTCATTTTACACACCAAGAGCCTTCCAGGCAATAATGCAACACATTCCCTAGAACTTCAAAAAAATCAGTTTTGTGGATGAGTGAACACTTCATTCCGACATATTAATAGTGTTTATATTCATAGAAATTACAATAAAATTGTATAATTTTGCATTAAATTACAAGCTATTTGTAGATATATTGGATCAATAAAATAATTGGTAATCATTTTCTTTTCGTTCTCTTTCATTTAGACTTGCTAATCTATTCCAATTGAAAAGTAAATGGTGTGGAAAGAAGGGCAATAAGTACATGGTTATATACAAGCCATTACATCCTAGACAGATTGTTGCAATGCTCTGCAGAAAAGGTTGTTCCAGTGAGAAGTATGATCTTATACTGCCAGACCAGTCTGTGAATACCGTCCAGTTGAGTGAGGAATGTAACGGTAAGTGTACCAAAATTTGATAATTCTCCATATATTGTACTGTAGAACTGAATTATTGTTTTAAGTCCAATTTATGTACACATAGGCTAATCAGTGCTGGACCTACAGTTTAAAGTGCCTCCACCGGGTATCAAACCTGAGACACCTCTATTACTATTAGAAGGTGATGACATTACGACTACCCCATAGGAGAGGGCCATGCTGTCTGTTTTCCATGTTCACGATCAGTATTGGTAGTTTGACCAGTTCAAGAAACCTGTTAAAATTGTGTATATTCCTAATACTTGCCACTCTTAATTTCAGCACATTTACGGATTTTGTTTGTGCTGCAGGTGATGAAGAGTAGTCAGTAATGTTAGTATAAGTTATTTTGTGTGTGTGTGTGTGTGTGTGTTTGTGTTTGTTTGTTTGTTTGTTTGTTTGTTTGTTTGTTTGTTTGTTTTAAGAGGGGATGATTTTGGTGCTTGTTTATATTATGTTGGTTTGAGTTTGGTTAAAGTTTGTTTTAAAGGTTAACTTTAAATATATAATATATCAAAAACAGCAAAAACAAAAGAGAACCACGTTTTACGCGGCCACACGCAGACCCTATTCCACGTGTGGTGTTCCGTATAGTAACAGATATCCCCTGAGATATCTGTTAAGCAACAGACGAACTTTAGCCTAACTTTAATAATCGGTAACTAGAGGAGGGCTTAATAGGCTTATGATTCACTAAAATGATAGAAGGTCAGACACCTTTAAATGACATATTTATTCATTGAAAAGAACACCGCTTGAGGCATAGCTGCCACCAAACATGAGCACTTCACTGTACATGACACAAAAAAGATATACAAAAGATTTTGTACTTACATATCAGCCGTTTTCACACTATATCAATCATACCTGGGGCCGTACACACACTATTTCACTCTTTATCGCCACATCCCGACACATGGACAATTTTGGGGTACACCACACTAAAAATTTAATATTATGTGCTTCCTTGGTGTAACAAAGGCTTTGGGGGAGTGATAAATGAGTTTTCCTGGCTTTTCTTGGATGGATGGCTAAGAACAACTTGGATATTCTCTGATATCCTATGGATGCTTCTATGGCGTCAGTTCTGCCGACCATGTGGTCTGGATTTCCACATGGGATGAGGGACACAAAACTCGCTATTTTGCTGAATTTTCACTGGGATCCTTAAATGCACTTGTGGACACAATATCCCACTTGGTCACACACACTTAGGCCTGTGTTTACTGTAACAGGACCTTAGATCCCTTCTCCCTTTATGTATCCTTTGTTGCTGGCACAGGTGGCCATTCACACACTGGATTTTACCAGCAACTTCCAGGTGACCTGCTCTCAGGTGGGTCTGTAATACAAGTGAGCTTGAATAGCAAGCTCAGAACACAATAGGCCATCTGAAAGTCTCCTCTGTGACGTCACAGCCTTGAAGGCTTCTCATTGGCCAGCTGGAGTCCTTTGAGATCTTTCCTTGTCGGTAGGAGAAGTGCCACTTTCTCCCACCAGATGGCAGAGTTATCAATTGCTTATAAAGTGTACACAAAAGTGTTTTTTCCACCTTTTCTGGCTTAATTATGCCAGATAATTGCAAATGAGTTTACTTTTAATAAATTAGGCATTATTTTACCTATGGGTGAGTGTTATCTGTGATTTTCAGTAAAGAATAAAAGATTTAGTAAACATGTGATTTGAAGCACATGGTTTTTGTTCTCCAAAATGGCTACTGTTAGCCTAACAATGGTTGGTTCTTTATAAATAAAGCATTTCTACCCCTCCCATGAGTGACAACTGGTTGGTAAACATGACCCATGATTCTAATTGGGGGTGGGGGGTATAAGTCTCTGGGAAAATAGCTCTCACAAGTGTTTCCCTGATGCCAACCTAATGGCCCTGGTACACAGGAATTCGAAAGAAACGCCCTCCCTTACGGTTATGCAACCCGGAATTTAATATCATCTAGTTTCGCCTGGTAGAGTAGTTCTCGAGAGAAGCAGTGTTTCCAAACCTATAACTGTAGTGTTACCAACCCTGTATTGGTTGGTTGGTTGTTGATTTGGTGTTTTAAGTCCACAATGCACAGTATGACTAATCGGGACTGGACCTACAGTTTAAAGTGGGATCCGAACCCCTTTGTGCATCCACCGGGACCCCTTGATTACAAGGCGACGCGCCATCCAAGCCTGTATTGCTTCGTAGAAGATGAAACCTTCACGTAAACTTCTTCATTCGTGAGTTACATTTGGTATACAGACTCACATTACAGGACACTCTTTTCCTTTATTGCAAGTTTTCTGGAGCATTTATTTTTCCTTCTGCGGAGAAAATTCTGTTATTATTTTACATCTTATTTTTCGCAGCTACTCTACCATTTATTGGCTAATCGCAACAATGAGAATGAATGATGACTCGATGAAATTGATAAAAGGACAGTCATAAAGAGACCATGGGGGCTAGATTCATTATTATTATTATTATTATTATCTTTCTTTTTTTACTTTACTTTTGGCTAATCGCAACGATGAGGATTTGTGTATGATAAAATTCATGAAGGAACACTCATAAACAATAAAACCCGGGAATTTCGGCAATGAGATCAAAAGCCGACGGCTTACCACGCTCGGGCACAGCGGCGGCCAATTACTATTAGTGATATTGTCTCAAGTAGTGTATTTTTCCACCATATTCTTTCATACAATCATGAAACGGGTGAAAATTAAAATGTTAA
Source organism: Lepisma saccharinum (assembly GCF_977018435.1). Classification (NCBI taxonomy): domain Eukaryota; kingdom Metazoa; phylum Arthropoda; class Insecta; order Zygentoma; family Lepismatidae; genus Lepisma; species Lepisma saccharinum. Next base: position 40,144,915 of record NC_139235.1, on the reverse strand, counting down.
AAAACCTGCCTACATTTTTTTTTAGCTTGCAATATAAACCTCTACTGCACGAAGCCAAATTGTGGGAATACGAAACAGAACCAAGTTAACATATCTTGACCGTGGAAAGTGTTAATACAAAATCTAGAAAAGAGCCATTTAACAGTTGCATGATTGCTTTTCCATTTGTTGTAGGGAAAAAATTGCCTGAAATGTGTGTGTAGTGGCAGGCAAAAGAGAATACAAAAATCGAATAGAGAGGCAACACTGTCACTGTTCTGCCCTGCACAGACAACGTGTCTCGTCGAGTGGGCGGGGCACTGTGGGTGCGAGCGAGCTGCTGTTGCTTCTGCAAAAAGAACACTCACAGACAACTGAATGACGCTCCGCTGAAATTCTAGTCAATCGAGAAAGGATTTGTTGAGGAAGTGAATATAAACGCCAGAATTTGGTCTAAGCCTATAATGGTTACTCGCAATAAGAGCTGATCAATTTCTACATGTGGAATTCAGTAATGAAAGAAGCAACAGGCCGCACTCCACACTTTTAGCCTGGTAACACTAATAAATCATCTCATTATATGCGTTCGGTTATGCTGATAGTCATGTTTAATATAATTATTACCTTCAAACATAAACAATATCATGGACTCACTCACAGGCAGAATTCAATTTTACGCTTTACTTTCCTGAAGATATTGTAGCAATATAATCATTCCGCCTCATTTTCCTATTCTCAATTGAACTCGCACTATTTTTTCCAGAAGTTGAGCCCCAGTTCCCTTCTCCCACCTTATAAATTCTTGAGTGAAAGGCTACAAACTATACTAAAACTGAATTACAGACAATACTTTATGACTCAAAGTGACGTGCCCTAGAACGTACTGAAAAATCACTGGTGCAAAATTCAACGTAATGAAGATAAAATGAAGGTAGGAAAATGGATGTGCTAGAAAGTTTTACATACATACACACACACACATAGTTAGTTCCGTGTAGAAGACATTTCTTCACATTTTTCTCATTTTGGCTTCCTTGAATTCACGAAACTGTAAATCCATGAACGCGTCAACCCTTTATAATCACGGAGTCCCAGGTTCGATTCCTGGTGGAGACACAACTGCCTACTGGTTCGGATCCCACTTTCAACTGTAGGTCCCACTTCGGGTAGCCTTTCTGAGCATGAAATGGAATTAAAACAAAATTGGAACACGGTAACCCATCACAACACACGCGCAGAGGGCGTGACAATTTTTTATATACATCGAAGTTTCAGCGAAGCTGGAATAAGGTCTATTTGACATGCCAAATAGTGTGAATTTTCAGTCTCGTGGTGCCTTCTATAGGAAGTGAACGCAAGTTACCTAAAAAAATCCAAATGTGAGGGTGAGTCGAGCTATATTTCATCCAATAAGACTCTTCACTTCAAACATATTTTGCTCTATAGCTGTCGATTTCGAATGGGCATCTAACACTGGTTGGAGCAAAATCATGAACTGTCATAGTTCCATTCACACTACAGACATAGCAAAAATTGTTTGCCTGAAGATGAGAGAAGAGGTGATCTCTTGAAATGTCTCGAAATATATAAGTAAAATATATAATCAATCAAAAAGAAAAACAATGCATAATGTTCAATTAAGTAGAAACGCTGTTAGAACCGGTGTTTATTCACAGAGCAGAAGGGTTATTTTGACAAAATCATCGTTTCCCTGCTGGCTGCTTTGGGGAAGGGGGCTTTGTAAAGTTATCGTTTCTTGCCCAAGCGGTAGGCCTAATTGGTTGATTGACCACGAGTTCCTTCGTAGGTAAACGCGGCAACAGAAGATCACTGCCATAAAGGTGGTTCCCGTGCCGGCTGAAAGAGCGACGGAAAATTAAAGAACCATTGTCACTAACTTCAGACAAACATCTAATCATTTCCTTATGTTTCGAAGCTGATCCGAAGGGACAACAAATACAAAAAAAAAGACGTCATGAATTAAATGATCGATTGGTCCGTCCTTCTGTTGCTGGATGTCAATTCATATTGACAATAATAATCGTAAGCTTATCATTAAAGAGTCAACAATCAAAGCTAATACGCATCTATTGATCAGAAATTACTAGTGTGTTAAAGTTGTTTTTGTACCTTTTGTTATTTTAAGTCGCTCTTCTGCCACTTTCGGCTAATGAGGATGAGTGACGTCTAATGACGTCTAAAGACGAAAACCTCTTTCAGACAAGCAATCATAGGCTTTCCAACAATCTCAATAAATAATGGTACCAGGCAAAATCATCTTCTCAATCACACCCAACAAAGTATTCGCAGAAGGATCTTCAACACACACCAAAAGACACTTCTTACCCTTCCTTTCCACCCCACCAAACACCCACAGTACGCCCTCTACTGTACTTTCTCTTCCCAAACTTACTTTCATCAATTTCTACAATTTTATCCTCTGATGAAAATAAAATCTCGGCGCATACTTCCCGACAAAAAATATACCAATCACAAACAGTCCTAGATGACAAGTTAAAGGTAAAGCATTCCCCTGTGCATAGCACCACGCCATGAAGGCGTATAGGGGATGTGGGGGTAACGCCCTACACTTTCTTGATCCGGTCGTGATTGGGGGTGATGTGATCAGTATCACGCCCCCTGACCGCCTTTACCCCCCAGGGTTTCCCCCAGGTACCCATGTTATTCTACGCTGGGTGGGCTCCGGGGCCGCTTCCACTGTTAGAAAAGTTCCCGGATTTGAACCGGCCGGGGATCGAACCCGGGACCTTGAGCATGGTAGTCAGACACGTTACAAGTTAAGTTCTCTAATAGCAACGGAATTACCAAACCTCCAACACCAAAAATACGTAATGTACAAAATCGTACTCAAAGAAAGCATAGACCCCTCAAACCAACTTCCCTTCCTAACAGAACGACTAACACCATGCCTCTTCCCATACACACGTCACTGACACTTCCAAACAACACCATCAGAATTTGAATGTTTCACTTCATTCATTAACTCTCCACACACAGGACACTTGTAATTCGAAGATAATATACCCCTTTCATGCAGCCATTTCAACAAAACCAACGAACCTTTATCACACAAACGCACCAAATCAATAAAACAATTAACTTCACCAAATTCAACGTCCGCGGACGTAGAAGCCAATGACGCCAAGGCCATACCTACATGACTACACCAGTAAAATACGCTCAACCGGCAACTGATAACAAACTACTACACACCAAGCACTAGCTAATTGAACATCACCAGAGCCACCTACCATCAACTTACTAAAATAAACATACACTCGCTGACTTACCACATACAAACCACAACTTCCAGTGGGGTCATTCCATGTCAAATCAACCAATTTTTTAAAAAATGGTTGCATGACCATTTAAAAAAAAAAATCATTTTTAGTACATAGGTTTGTACATGTTTCTAGATATCAAAACCAATGTTCAAAAAAATTTATTTTCTTTAGTTCTCCTGGGGCAGCCATTTTTCCAACATGGCGCATGGCTTTTTTTTGCTCATGTAGCAGTATACAGACACCTTAATAGATCTCAAAAACCATTAAAGCTAGAGACCTGAAACAAAATTCATTTTGTAGCTAATGAAGTATACTTCCTATGATATTCAGGTATGTTTTGCTTGAAATTGCATCGTAAGTACGAAAATTATGGTGGAAAATGGGGTAATAATAGTTAAAAAATTGCATTTTTTTTAATGAAGGGTTTAGTCTAAGGCTTGATTTTTTTTTCATGTGTAGACCTACCTGCAGGGTGTCTGTAAATAAAATATAATTGCTTAGAAATGCACCCCTTTTTTACAGCATGGGCTCAAACATGGCCGTTCATTGAATTTTGACAGTTTTCGGGGTTAAATATCTCAGATGGGTCCCCTTTAAAAATTCTGAAATGTGGCACAGAGGAAGCCCTTCATGAATCTATCTCACAGTAAAAATCTCAACTTTTAGATTCAACTCGTTTTGGTCAATATGAGATAACATATGTCACCTAATTTCTGACGTTGCAAACTAAGGTTAAACTACATCCCATACTTAGAATAATGAAGTCTTTTCTTTTTCTTTTTTAAATTTTGGTTAAATAAAGGCTCAGAAAATATAGTAACATAAGGTTTTAATACTTGACTTACCAGAAATTGAAATTACAAGGTATGACAATTGAAAATCTGCAAAATTTCATTGCAAAAGGTTTGATTTATTAGGTACCCACGGGAGTAAAGTTTAACCGTATTTGTTTCACATAGTGGGAGGACATAGAGGCAACAGCTTTCGTGCATCGGAGAGACATTAATCTTCAAAAATACATGATTTACCAGGGATATAAATTAAGCGATGAGGAAAAAACACTTCCAAGACCTTTCAAAAGTGTACGGAAAGTCAGTTCGGTAAGTAATTTCTCCTGTAAAATTGAAGAAATACGTTTTGCGGATACTAAAATTTTACCGATGATGTTCGATTCTAATTATGAACCACTGCAACAATTTACTGAATAGATAATATGTCCGACCATTATTATTCTGTACATATAAATAAGATTTCTTACAGTTATGAAATTGAATACTGTATGCTTTCAATCTTATTTTCTGTGAAGGGGATAAAAACATCCCTGGCATTGATAAAAATAATTCTCCTTTTCTGAGGATAAAGTTTTCTGTGGGTGTGTGTGGAATCCCTGCCCCTCCTCCGTTAATTCGCACACTGTTCTTATTCTTCGACATGCTCGTGTACAACAATTTACATAACATTACGCTTAAACATAGTCCAAAACAGTCTAAATTAATCATAATTCACCTGAAATGTTACATATTTTTGTTCCTGTGCCATACTTTCTTCTCTCATTCTCTCCACCTGCTGAGGAAGAGGCATGAATTTCAGGTGGCAACTCCTTCCAAAGGCCTGCTGAGGTAACAGTAAAAGAATTTGTGGAATGAGTTTACAATACTGGACCACTCTCCAATTTCTATGAGATTTCGCCTACTCACTAATTGTGAACTCCTAATCACGAATCTGCATGTAATAATTGGCGGTCAAGTATGGAAATCGAGAAAAAAATGAAATAAACTATGTTTTCTTAACGTAACGTAACCCTACCATAAGGACAATAGCTCCACGGAAGACGCCATTTTCCCAAAATGAAGAAATCAACAGGCAAGACAAGGTATAGTTCTCTTAGCTAAAATATTATTTTTTTTCTTTGTATTTATGCTAATGGAACCTAACCTAACCTCGTATTCCTTGTCGGACGTCGGTAAGATTGTTGTGCGTAAAGGAAGACCATTAACGAACTGCGAAAGAAAGATGGTTCCGAATTGCTGTGTATGGAGAATCACCGTGGTAAATCGCAAGGTTATTTTACAAGTTCTACACGTAAATGTACAATTTTAACAAGTGACTGCCAATTTTAACCACAGATACGTCATCAGGACACCGAAATTAGTAAGTAGGCAAAATTTTATAGAAATTGGAGAGTGGTCCGGTATTGTAAACTCATGCTGAATTTGTATAATAGTTGTTCAACAGATGTTGAAACTGGGTAAAGAGATATTGTGGGTCTTTTATTTGGAGAATTGGAGCAAATTTACAATACCGGACCACTCCCCGATTTTTGTAATATTTCGCATACCTACTCACTAATTGAGGCCTCCTAATATTGAATTTGAAGTTAAAATTTGGGGGTCACGTGTAGAAATTGCAAAATAAACTAAATTGAGTTGGCTGTGATTGGAACAGACATGCACGATTGCTCATTATTTACCAGTAGATTTGTGTTTCCAATACTTAAAAAATGAAATATACATTCCTGACATTACTACGACCCCAAATTTTAACTGTGCTTGCCTAACCTAACCTTGCCGTGCATGGTTCGTGAGGCTATCCGTGAATGGTTTGTGGGGCTATCTGTGAATGGTGTGTGGGGCTATCCATGAATGGTTCGTGGGGCTACCCGTGCATTGTTCAAGGGGTTTAAGGCTAATTGCGACCAGACACTGTAAAAAAGTGTCAGTTTCGTAGCACTTGAGCGACAAATTTTAACCACAGATTCGTGTCAAGTGTCCCAAATTACTGTACGGACACGATAAGAAGCGGCGTGCAATCAGAACGCAGAACGTGACCAAATTCTGTCTCCTCGTTGGCTGCCATGTGGCTGGGGGATTTCTACGTTGCCATGTTCGCACAAACACACGGACAGGCTAATCAGCTGTTGGCAAGCTCGGGCATTCTGGCAAGCATGAAACATTTTATCTTCCTGCTCTACACAGCAACCGAAAACCTTCACTGAAAGAACCTTTGTTGTGTTTTTATTATGGTACATTGCAAGCATCAGCTACCGGCATCTTTTTACTTATGTTGTATCGTATCACAATTACCAACAAAAGAAAATGCGTCTTGTGTTATGAACAACACTGTGGCAAATCGTTCTCCTTTGATTTCATGCCGCCTCTCTTTGCCTCTTTGTCACGCCGCGATTGTTGAAGCTTCAGAACGTACAAATGAAATGTATTTCTTGAAAATTAGGGCAAATTACGTATAAACAAATTACGTACAACTTCGTTTTGTTAACACGTTTTTAAATTATACTTTAAGGAACCTACAAAAATTCACCTCGAAAACAGAATTTTACAGAACTGAGTTACTGTATTACGGAGAAGAATTTATCAAACAAATCAATTGTGTGTGAATTGATTGATTGAGTTGGTGTTTTAAAGTCCACTTTATGCACACTATGGCTAATCTGGAATGGACCTACAGTTGGAAGTGGGATCCGAACCACTATGTGCCTCGACAGGGTATCAAACCCAGGACTACTTGATTACAAGGCGACAACACTTACCCTACCACTGTGCTATCGGGGAGGCACGTGTGGGTGTGTGAAGTGAGGTAATTTGGGAGCTATATGAGAATACAGGCTCTGGCAATACAGAGTTCAATAAATTACAACGAAATCCATGGCAATTGCTCGATTTCCTTAACATTATTGATACATTTGGTACATGTGTGATTAATGCTTTGAGCTACCTGTATGTAAAAACATAAAAAAATGAATGAAAGAACAGAAGTAGTAGTTAAATTAAAGAATCAGTTGTTTTTGCTTACCGGCAACCATTGCAGTGGCGCTATCCCAAGATCATCTTCATTGTTGGTTGGTAAATGAACATCTTCATCTGAGCTACTACTGTCACTGCTGTCTTCCCGCCCAAGTGAAATTACAAAATCCTCCATTTGCTGCTCTTCAACTCCCTCCTTTTCCCATGCTTCGGAAATAATCTTCCTTGTGTGTTCTATAGCCGAACGCCACCTATCTGCTGTCACATCCCCGATAGCCTGTTTTGTCAATTGCAAAATTTTAGACAGTGTAAAAGGTGGCAAAGTGTTCCTCTGTGCTACCAGCCCTTTGACCTGTGCCCAAATAAGTTCGACTGCATTGTACATACAATGATAAGGCGGGAGACGGACCACTGTATGTCCCGCTTCTTCTGCAAGCTTGTCTATTCGATATATGGGGAACTGGGGTTTGTGTAACATAAGGAGCTGCAGTAGTTCAGCCTTCCTCATGTTTCTGTGGGCTCGCGAGAATCCTGAAGTAGGTCAATCCGGCAACAGCGCGTCGCTACCAGAGTGGGTGGTCCCACGCCGCTTGCTAGCGCGTCCCGATAATAGTGAGTATGCGAAATATGAATGAATGCACCTGTATTATTAATATTTACCCAACCAAAACTGACTAAAAAATTGCTTTTTCCAAAACAAAACTTATGAAAAATGGACATTACTTCCTTCCTTCAAAAGACACCATCTTCCTCACATGAACAACTGAGGAACTGAAGGTCTCACTTATCGCACAACACTTTTATCAACCTTCTTGTGTACTGAACACAACGTAACAAATAACGGGTTTCACTTTAGCAACCTTCTGAATGCAACGTAATGAATTGCGAACGTCACTTGTTCATATGAGGAAACATGGCTGCTTCGTTGATTATGTATCGACAATCACCTTGGTAATTCACAATGTTATTTTACAACTTCTACATGTTAATATACAATTTCTACACTTGACCACCAAATCTTAACTGCAGATATGTCATCAGGACTCCACAGTTAAACCTGCCGCAAAATTAGTTTGGTATTGACACTTGTGAACCACGTGTTGAAATCGGGTCTACGTCACTGCGGGAGGGTGGGTTGCTGGCATGCGAGCCAATCAAAATCTTCCCAGTGCTTCACCCAAGCCCTGGTTACCTAGCAACAGAAAACGTTTTTCTCGGTGTTGCCGCTTATCGGGCGATTCTTCCTGCGATCAGATTTCATGTTGTTGAGTGAGGACGTGTTGTTTGTTTGTTGCGTTGCGTTACTGTGATATTTTAACCAGTCCGTTTGTTTAGTGTTTATTGAATTTAGAGTATTCTTTGTTGTATATAGCGTGTTGTTTTAGTGTGTTATTTTTTTTTGTACATAATTTTCTGTGTTCTGCTTGAGTGTGTCATGAGCTTGTGTGAAGAATGTCAAGCACATAAGGCAATACTCGAGAGTCGAGATGACAATGTACCAAAGAGGCCATGCACTAAAAGAAAAAGGAATTCCTCTCAAAGGCCAAACGCGCGAGATGGTTTGGTCTGAGCGCAAATAATTTGAGCAAGAGAAAAACAATGGGGGGTCGAATCATTTCTGTAAACAAAGTTCTGGACAGGACTGCTGCTGCTTTCGGCGTGTCTAAGAACACTATTGTTACCATAGGGAAAGAAAAATATAATGTGGTAGAAATAAATAAATAAATAAATGCGAGGCTTCAAAATTGGAAACCCCAGGAAAGAAGAGGAATATCAGTAAACGCGTGACAAATTTAGATACTTTTCAGGAAGATGCTATTCTCGCCATATTTACCCTTATTATAGGAGGAAAGATCATCCCACTGTTGGGAAATTGCGCGTTTCGTTGAAAGATTCGGCAATTTTTCAAGGTGGGGAAACATCTTTAAGGACAGTCATAAATCTGGGATTCTCATACAAAAGAAAAAAAAATAATGGACCCAAAAGAAAGTATGGAGGCATATGGAGATGTGGAGGTAGAGCTCCACACATTCTCGACCTCGACCTAGGCCATATTATGGAGGTGATGCGGTTCACCAACCGCCTTTACCGCAGGTTTGCCCCAGGTACTTACTTGGGCTGAGTCGACCCCTGAGCCGCTCGGTATATTTGAAAAAGTTCCACAAACATCCGCTGGTCTCACGCGTGAAAGTCAGACGCCCCACCAACTGGACTTTGTGCACTTCAGTTGCGGTATAATTAAAAGACGGGCAGACTTTAACGGCGACTTCGGAAAGAAATGATTATTGAAAGTGTATATACAGAATGGATTGAAAAGGTAACCTGTAAACAATGCTCGTTTCATTAATTCGTTCATGTTGTAAGGGAGATGGAAATGAATAGAAAAAACAATAACACATTCATCATTGTTGTCATCATTGTTATTCCGTTTTCCTCGAAAAACAATAACAGATTTCATCATTGTTGTTCCTTTTCATAACACGTTTTCCTCGACACAGCGTCAGGCGGCTGCCCTGCGTACCGTACCGTACCGCATGATATGGCAACACCGTGACGCGTGTTCCTTCAGCTCTCAATACCAAACTAATTTTGCGGCAGGTATAGTGAGTATTCTACTTATTAATGAAATTATGCCCTTTTTTTGTATTGTAAAATCACAACCTTCTACACGTTATTTGCAAGTTCCACACCTGAGCGCCAAATTTTAACTGCAGATTCATGATTTAGAGGTCTAAATTAGTGTGTATGCAAAGTATGAAAGAAATTGGGAAAGTGTCCGGTATTGTAAAATCATTACAGATGTTCTGAATATTTTAGACCAAAAACGAAAGAAATGCAGATATTGTTTGCAAATTTTGAACATGTAAATGATTTGTTAGTAAATTTGTGGATCGACAGAATATTAATGTGTAATAATTCTTAGTGATTGTTTTTAGAGATGCAGAACTGAAGTGCTAGAACTACCAACAAAGTCCGTTCACCCACTGTACCCCCTGGATTTTTTTCATCCACAAATTTCTATGTTTTACATAATATAAAATTGGTTCCAGTGTATGAAATACACAAATTACTGAGATATTTTATCTCAAAGTATGGCCCACGTAAGTAAAAACCGTTTGTATGTACACTCAAATAGTTTGAAGTACGAAGGACGCAAGCATTGTTTCAGTGCAACAAAATAAGTAGTACAATGGCATGCTGAAAGGGGGGGGGGGGGTCGAGGTTTATAGCCTCATTGTCCCATTCGCTGCATTTGACGGCACTAAAAATAAACCATATGATCAAAATGTCACATTTACTTTCAAATTTCCAGGTAATGTTATTCATAAGGTAGTAAACGTCTTACATATGCGAACTTTCCGCATATGACCAAAGGTGTACGGAATTTCTTATTTATTTATTAGTACCCACTTTAAACTATAGGTTGAGTCCCAGATAGTCTTATTGTGCATAAAGTGGACTTAAAACACGAACTCAACCTGTGCTGTGTACAAATATCAGTAGATAGTTCTTTTTCAGGTAGCTTTATTTTCACCCCAAGTTCTATTTAAAAGCTGTCAATTTATTGAATGTAGTTGTAAAATTTGAGAAACAGCTCACTTGAATTACTGTGTAAATAATTTGGCAGTTGCAAACACTGGTAGTGGGCAACACTAATGGTGTAATTTGAGCTGGACGCAGGGTGTAGACCAAGATCCGTTGAATCTTCCCCCTCCCTGGGGAATCTCTTCACGGGGCTGCACATTCCACTTCCAGGAAACACAAACGCTCGCCCTTTGCCATCTTGCTCCAACTGTCAATGTCAATTTTTTACGCGTTTTACATTTTGTGAAATCTAAAATAATTTGTAATATAATATGATATATATGGAATTTAGAACAGTGATAATAACTTGTTTTAGTTATTTTATGACTAAGAATTATTATTATATTGTGGACGATTTCCACCCAAATTTCATGCTTCGCCTTGTGACTCCTTTGGTTGTGTCATTCTCCCGAAGAGAGGCCGCAAGCATTGAGCCGGGTGCTTGCTACAGCACTGCTGAGTGAGTTTGCGGCTGTAATTTTTCGTAAAATCTAGTGTGATGGAAACTAAATAAGGCTAAAACATTAAGTACATTAAATTATATTTGAATAACGCAAGCAGTGCTTGCATTGCTTGTACTAATCTTCGCCTCTGGTGGCACTACAGAAAGTACATGTGCATGCTCCACGGTATGGGACAGACTTCGCTGTGACCCAAGCTGCAGGGATGGAGTGCAAGGTATGCTAAGGTGAAATTTTCCGGTCGAAGGGTCTTTTGTTTGTAGTCCCATTATATCTGTTGGAAGAAGTATTCAGGCATAAGGAGGCAAGTTGATTGGTAAATAAATCTTTATGAAATGATGGATTTAGGCTTGACCCAAGGCTGGAATGCTTGCTGCAATGCTGACCATTCACAAAGTGGGAAGAAAACACATTTCTCTATAGGTGTATATCATGTGACATCAGGGTGGCGACAGACCTGTTAAAGTCAGGGAATTTTAGAGGTCCAAAAAAGTCAGGGATTTTTTTTTAATGCATGTAATTTTTTTAATGTCTTGGTACAGCATTTGTCTGATGAACATTTAGGCTCCATTGATGCATATGATTTTTGTCTGATATCGCCGTCTGACTAATGTTCAACTTCGACAAAATGTTCACTACAACGTGCAACAAAAATTGCATGCATGGCATTCTTATGGCATTGATTTTTGTTGGATGTCTTCGCACTGCAACATCTGACAAAAATGCCATGCATGAACAGAGCCTTGTATATCGGAGTTTGTCTGGTGTCGTACAATATTTAATTGATCAAACATTTTGGCTCCTTCTATGCATACGATTTTTGTCGAACGTAGCAGTTCAATACTTGTCATTCTGCGAAATCCAACAAAATCACATGCATTGCGCTCTCATGAATCCGATGTTTCTTGGACGTTTACGACGTTTGTTGGAATTTTATTACCCTTCTGGCTCTCTTAATCTTATTCAATATAGAAAAGCGTACAAAGATTTTCTTTCATCATCCAGGCGTAATACTGGTTTTGCACAGGTTAACATTAGTTTACAATGACATGGAACTGTAATTCCATGTCAAGAAGATTCCAAGAAATCGGGAAATATATGTTGAATAATGTCACGAAAAAGTAAAACACAAATCTTCATTGGTAAACATTATATAAATTTGACAAGTGCATGATGCTCCCAAACCTAACGTTTCCTGCAACACTTGTATTGCAATTCACGCCCCCCACTCCCCCTTTTGATCCTGTCTGTTTAAACTCATGGAATGTACAATGTTATGAAATAAAATTATAATAATAAATACCTAAATATTTTAATATAATTACTCAACAGCCATTCTTTTGTAACGGACGTGACACGTACACAACGTAAAAGTATTAAAAAATACACTAATTAAGATTTGTATCCATTTTAATTATTGAGAAATGTTGTACTCACTGAAATGTACAGTCACAAAAATTGTCATGCCAAATACTTAACTGTATTTGATTTTATCTGATATGAAAGAGGTGTAACGGACGTGACGTGTAAAACACCCTGTAATGAACATAGGGTTGGGTTTTCCATAGTTTCTGTTAATTGGACAGACAAATTAACTGGTAAATATTTGTTATAGTAATGTTAATATATGCTCTTTTGAGACTATAAAGTATGACCTGTTAAAAGTTTTGATGTCTTATTGAAAAATGTTTAACTTTGTAACGGACGTGACAAAGGATTTGTAACGGACGTGACAAAAAAGTGCATCATTTATAATGACAGTTTTTATTTGAAAAAAAACACTAATATTATGTAATACAACCTTGTACATAATAATAATATAGTTATACATAGTTGCAAAAGTTTAATACTACAATTCTAGTGAATTAACATAAAAGAAACAGGTCTGGGAAAGAGATTAGGCTACATTCTGCTAGTTATGGACTAATTCTGATTTAATAAGCAGGTTGAGTAACAAAAAAGGCATTACACCTTTGTGGACACTAGGTCTATAGACTATTTATGTTTTTCTCAGCACAGGTCGTAAATTATCACTTTTCTAAAATCTTAATTCTGCTTGAAAATTGGTACATAATTCTGTCTCCAACTTTCTTTATATGTGGTTCAGGCAGTATTTTGATTATATCCTTGAAAAGGAGAATTTTGTCACCTTCATCACTGATTTTGAAAACTTTGCCTTGATTGTCATATGTTTTTAAGAAAGTTACATTAACATCACCATCTTTCACATTGCTTTGGCAAACAGCCACATAGCGACATTCATTTTTTTTATGACTAGTGAGTTTGACCAGCACATAAACTCCTGGAAAGATTTTATCATGAGAAAAAGAATCACTGTATTGTAAAATACTCAGATTAGTTTCATTGTCATACTCCATTTCATTGTCCAAGTCATTATTTCCAAAGCTTTCTTCACTGTCAGATTCGTCACTGTATACATCACTGCATCTTCAACAGTTTGGCAGTTTTTTGCTACTTTTTTCACACTCATCAGGCTTCAAAATATACACTTTTGTCATCAGGTCACCACTAGTTTTACCAATGAGGATGTTGTTGTCATATGCCTGGAAATTGTGCATTGAATTGATAACAGTTATTTCAACCTTCTTAGTAGGACTGTTAGGTAATGCATTTTTTATTCTCTTTACTGCTTTGCCATTTGTTCTTGGACTTTTGTATGAACCGAGCTCACTCTGACCACCATTTTGAATCACCTTCTTTCTTGCTCTATACAACCGCTGTCATTCTTTATCTTTCTGCCTTTTTTCAGCTAACAGTTTTTTATCTTTGGTCAATTCATTTTTTCCTTCTCTCTTACTTTCCTCTTCCTCAATTTATCTTTCTCCAAATAAGCCTTCCATTGCTCTTGATTCTTTTTTCTCTCTTCTATACATTTAGAGCCAAATAACCTAAAAATAACATTTAACATAAACATTTGTTGCAATGTTGAACATTTATATTATTGTCATGCCTTTGCTAATAAGTTTCTGTTGGAATTGTGAATAAACAGGTTTGAAGTTGGTCAGCTCCAGCTGGTTTTGTTTCAAATAGATTTTAAACATAATAAAAGGTTGTTTTATTATCAAAACATGTTAAAAATGGGTACTATTGCTTTTCATTAACATTTTAATACCATTTTGAAGTATGTGGAAAGTTTTATTTCTTTGTAGCATAATGGAATCTGAAGCTCTGCTATTAGTTGCACATGGTGTTTATATCTGAGTGTTGTTAATTCAGCCTTATTAGTTCTTGTATCCATGCATTTATTAAACAACTTATAGTTTTGAGTATATAATTGCATTTTAATTTATAGAAATATTTTTTAGGTTAGGTAGGTGTACCTATTTTATGAGACATTTTAGTCCTATCTGGTATTGTCTGAACTGAATTAAATCTCATATCCCAACAACAAATAAATTTTGAATTACATAAATAAAGAAAATTTAGTTGTACTGTTACAGAAATATGAAAATCAGGCCAGAAATATGGATCCTGCTCTAAAAGTAATTAAATAAGAGGAAAATAAATATGAAAAACAAGCAAGAAATATAGTCTTTTTTTTTTTTTTGTCACGTCCGTTACACTAAAGTTTGTCACGTCCGTTACAGGATTTTCACAGGTAATGCTATTTTATACAAAACAGAAAACACTAGAAATCAATAAACAATGCACATAACCCCACTTCTACCAAGAGTCACTTACATCACATTATTAGGGTTGGTGTGATATAAACTTATTCATGTTTTTTGTAACGGACGTGACATTTGTTCTTCCCCTTCTTAATAAACAAATAAACAGCTTAATACTTACATAAATCAATAACTCTTGAGTGTAAACAATACTCCAGACATCAATATTTCTTCATATAACTGAGAACAGCAGCTCACTGGATGATTTGATTATGTTCAGCTGTTTACAAAGCAGTTGATTTTAACTAACAACTGATCACATCTCAGTGTTCCAACTTCAATGTAAGGAAATGTGATGAAAAATAAAATTAAATAAGAAATAAATGCTTGAAATAGTTATTCTAGATTATTTGCTGCTTAGCTATGCAGTTTATATGATATTTTAAACAGTTTTCAATTTTCGCTATGAGGTGTATGTTATAAAAGAATGGCTGTCAAATCATTCAGTCCTAAAAGCATATCATTTCTTCTGTAATTGACGTTTCTCTGCCAGACCTGCTGAATTTTTACTTTTCATCTACTGATTTATACGAGGGGCATCCATAAAGTAAGTTCCAATTAGTAGGAACCTTGATTTTTCGCAAACGCGATAATAGTGAAAAATGTAAATTGCTGCGAAGTAGTGTTCATGAAAGTGCAGTGATGTGTGAACACATTTTTCACCTGTTCGAAATAACTAGAATTTGGCATTAAATGTGTATTGTTTGAGTTTTTCGTAAATTTTAAAAATTGCTTAAACAACGAAAAATACCTCGAAATCTAACATTCATGTCTTTCTTAGGCTTAAAGAAACAAAATGTGCCATATTTGTGTATCTAGAACTCACAAGTTTTCTAACATTTTATCCAAGAGAAAACTATAGGGGTGTGCAGGATCTGGAAAAGAAAATCCCATCCCAATTCAGTCTTCGGGAAATTACTTCCTGAGCAGTCGGGGAAATCGGAAATTGTTAGTTTTTATTCCAGAAATGCAAAAACAATCACTTAAGGTCAAAATGACATGTAGAATTCGAGATTTCCAGAGCTTCGGGAAATTTCGAACATTTCCTGCAAATTTTTTCCATCCCGACCAAAAAAGATTCTGTCCCCCACATCCCTAGAAATCTATAATGCATTTTGGTATGTGAAATAATTCCAACAACCAATCAAATATTTCCCAGGATTTCTCAACAATTTGCACCACAGAGCAAAGTAGCAGGGTTCACACAGAAGCCGCATCATCAGTATTTGTCATGCGAGAAGTATTTTGATTCAATTTTGGTGGAGATCAAATGTTCACCTACCGCCGCAGGGGAGTCGTAACATCGGCATTTGTCGAGTGAGAAATAATTGAAAATAACTTCCTCAAAAATTGGATCCAACATATCAAACTTTCAGGAATATAGGTACATCACGTGACCTATAATTTAAAACAGTAGTTTGAAAACACCATGAAGGTATAATACAGAAATATTGGAAAATTATAGAGAACAATTTAATTTATTTTCATACAGTTGATAAATCTAAAAAAATAGATGTGGGCCTGCAAGTCCCCTCTCCCTCCCCAAGCTAGGATTAAAATTCTATCTGAACCACTATGTAATATGTGTTCACTGGGATTGGCCAATATGTCTCTTGTCTGCTACATCATGTAATTTTTTTTAGCTAGTTGTAAAATATGTTACTACCAACCTGTAAACTCATGACAGTAACTTCAAGTGAAATAGCTTAGCTGTAATTGGTGAAAAGCCAAAATGTCTGTTTGTTTTAAAAAATGCCGGCATTTTATAAAAAAAAAAGGTCCATTAAAAAAAAAGCCGGCTTTTTTGCAACTCTGCTTGGATATACTGTGAATGTTTGTACTGAAGGAGAAATCCCAAGGCAATATGACACTTTGTTTTGTATGATTCAGTTGTTTCACTTGTGTGCAAGGGTTAAGTTGTTTGCTTTACATAGAAAAGAGAAGTAGGTTTGTGCATTGAAAAATGAGTCTGCACTCATGGTTCTTGTAAACAGAGGGTTCCAAACCTCAGTGGAAATATCAACATACAATAACGGGAAAGGCTAAAGAGATTGAAAAATTACAAAAGTCCATTTTTCATCAATCACTTCTCTAATCTCATTTAGTCTTAACTTCAAAAATAATGAAATATTGTATTGAAAAACTGGCTGCATATGAAAAAATCCCGTAATTCCTCCCTAGCTTGAGAATAGTAATAATTTTCCAAAATCACTATTTTGTAGATTGAATGCAAATTTTAGAGAAATGAAGTCAATTTTGTCGAAGCTAATATACGTAGGTACTTAATATACCTGGATCTGTATGACATTTTTATTTGCATTTGCAAAAACATTAATTTAGTATATAATTATCAGCGAAAAATCTAAATTTTTGTCCTGGAAAAGTCAGGGAATTTCATTTCTGCTTGTCTGTAGCCACCCTGGACATCATCGTACAGGATTCTCACAGTCACCTTGTTCGCGGCCAGTTTTGTTTTTCTGCAAGGAAATGCCCACCACTTACCATTTGTTACATCTCCACCAACTGTACATTTGTTGTTAGTACTATGTAAAATTTCTGGGTTGGGTAATGAGGTGGTAGTTGTTCTGATCACCTTCACCTAGCTTCTAATAAATTGTACTCTGGGTAAATGGTGCTGATCACATCACTCTTCCAAAAACAATTGTCCAATATTCCGAAGGTGCAGAGGCCCAACTTCCACAACCCCTATTGTACCTTAATGGATGCACAGTCCTGCTCGTGGGGAATTTTACCTGCCTTAACTGTGGATTGACTTGGGTAATAGAATGGGGATACAGAATGCTTCAAACCACTTGACTAAGCTGTACCTTTTTGTGATTTTTAGAAATGATTTGAAACTTTTTTATGTAACATGCAATTTCTGTTCTCTCTTCTAGGTTGTTTTACTGGAGTCATCATGAGTTTTGATACAGATTGGGATGTGGACTCCTACAGGGATAAACATGACAGCGAGGAACATTGGGAGTTACGAAAGAATTTCATGCTTGCCCACAAGGACAAGTTTCCAGAAGACAAACTGGTGTGTCTGACACAAGTATTTGCTAACATGGAATTCTTAGGATGCAGGTAAATGGAATTATTATTGAACTTCTTCCCAGATGGTGTTTTATTACAGTCTCCATTGTGGTTCAGATTTTAAACAAATATAACTTATGTAATCTTTCTGTGATAAAGTTTTGACTTGACATTCCAATATGATCAACATGTATCTTCACCTAGAGAGCAATACTTGCTGATTCGTCATTTGCATATGATGACCATATTCTTCAGAGATAAACCAGGACATTCTAGTTTATACCTTGCTTCAGTACTTAACCATTCAGTTCTTCAATTCAGCAGCTGCAAAACTACATCTAACGCACAAATATTAGTATGCCGAGAATTTTTAATTTATATATTAACCTCTTCAGATCCACTAGTAGAAAAATTATTGTTTGTTGAAATTTAGTTTCTACTTATTGCATAGAGGAGTTCATTGAGGAATCACTTTTTTTCTTTTCAATTTTTTTTTCTGCCATTTTTCCAAAATATCATGTGTTGTATATGAAACATTGGTAAAAAAGATAAAGAAGGTAAAGTGCTCCCCTGTGCATAGCACCATGCCATGAAGGCATATTGGGGGTGTGGGGGTAACGCCCCACACTTTCTTGATCCGGTCGTGAGTGGGGGTGATGTGATCAGCATCACGCCCCTGACCGCCTTTACCCCCCAGGGTTTCCCCCAGGTACCCATGTTATTCGATGCTGGGTGGGCGCCGGGGCCACTTCCATCGTTAGAAAAGTTCCCGTATTTGAACCGGCCGGGGATCGAACCCGGGACCTTTAGCATGGTAGTCAGACGCGTTACCGACTGAGCCACCGCGGCCACCCAACATTGGATCTTAAGGAATACAAAAATTCTTTCTATATGTGCTAAATGTTTTAGTTTATTTATTTGAAATAAAAATTATTACTCACCGGAAATATTCTGTAAAGTTACACAAGGTTAATCACATTTAGCTCAATTTTTTTTTCTTCGACATAATTTTAACATTACTGATTACTATAATTCATATTTTTACCCTGCATATCGTCAGCAAACTTTATATTCTATGATAGTCTCAGAAGCAATTTCTTCCTGACACAAGACACAAATTAATTTTTAAGTCCAAATGGATTTGTATTTCCCAAATGCCTCGACATTGCATCAGCAATTGTAGGCATCATTGAAGCCCAGTACATTTTTATTTGAAGGGATCCCAAATCTGAAATCGTCAAAGATAAAATCCAAAAAACTTACGAATTTCATGAGTAGATGTATTGAGAGATTTCCCCAAACGAACAATCGATGTTTGATTTGTGCAAGAAGAAATTAAGTCAAATATACTCACAGTAATGTATTTTGTGATTTTTTTTTAACGTCTTCTTTATCATGGTGAAGTTAATGCTTTGTAGCCTTTTCTACCACTTAGTCATGTTCACATCGAAATTTTAGTTCATTAAAATTAGAAAACAACATTTAAACTATTACATAAAAAGGGAAATATTGAAAACAAAGAAAGAAAAATATAAAATTACAGAAGAAAATAAAAATAAAAAAGTGCATATGGGAATGAAAGTCTAATCTATGTTCATGGCATATAACGAAACATACACACACATACACTCAGATATTCATAACAGTAATTTGAAATAATACGTTTAATAATATTCTTCCGGTTGCAAGCCTTTTCCTTTCAAAAGCTCTTCTGCAAAATCTGGAACTGGTAGTAGAGACTCAAAACTATAGTAACTTGTATCTCTTCAGTCATCTCTATCTCACTAGATAGATCTAATATCTCATCTGTATCAACCAACTCTGGCAAAAATGTTGGATCTCCTTCTTCATCAGATGACCAACCTTCTAATTCCAAGATGTCCCCATCAATATGGAGGCACTTCCTCAGTTATTCATCTATGTGCACTCTTGACACGGAAATAGATTTTGGAAGTCAAAATGAATTATTTTCTTGTAGTTTACGGTTATTACAAGCATAACAAAACAGTTTTTCGTTGTGACGTTTTAGGAGAACACATGCTCCCTTCATCATACATTTATTTATATTTTGACTAAAGATACAGCTATAACAATGGTTGGCAATTTTTTAAACAAAAAGAATAGGTTATATAATGGATGTTGTTAATGTTACATTGTTGTAATATAGCTACCTAACTGTGAAAAGAAGCAGTCTGTTTTATTTTTATTTCAGATAAAAAAAAATTGATCATATTATTTTTTATTTAAAATTATGAATCCCAAATATCATCAGGTAATTCAAAGTTGTATTGTTTTCACAAAGTTTCTTGATGTTTTCTGTTACATTAAATTTTAAAGATGGCGGCTTACTCTATTTGTGAAAAAGAAAACTCCATACTGGATCTATGTTGCCATTTTCATTATTTAATTTATTCCAGTGTTCTGCAATGAACGAAGCTTCCCAGACATTCAACTCTATGTTTTCCGTCAATCTTTTTAAAACCCTTCTCTTTTTAATCAAATGCTTCTCTTCGATGATGTGAGCTGACAAACCTGTTCTTGGGTTTAGATTTATAATGTCCAAATCATGTTTGTGCCATCTTATTGCCATTTTCCTTGCTGGTTGTCCTACATAATCCTTTGAACATGAACAACTTATATTATATATTCCTGTGGTTTCCACATCTGGTAGAGAGTTTCTCATTTTGAATTAATTAAATGTACATTCCATACTTCTTGGTGATCTAAAAACAATTTTGAAATTAAATCTTCTAAAAATGTTGGCAATTTTATGTGAAAATCCCTTGTGGAATGGAATGCACACAAATTTCTTTTCAACAGATTTTTCATCTTTGTCTGTATTTCTCTTTTCCTTTAGTTGTCTTGCGACTTGTTTTTTGATTTGGTTTATTCTATTAGTGTGAAAGCCATTTTCTTTTGCTATAATAAGAAGCCTTTCTTCTTCATTTTTGATATCCTTATTATTAGAACATAGTCTTTCTGCTCTCAGGAAAAAATTTAAAAATATTTTATCCATTGTTATACGAGAATGTTCTAAATTGGCATGGATGTATTTTTCTCCTGCTAATTTTTTCCTATGGATTGTTGTGTCAGTTGTCTTAATTTTCAGATCAAGGAAAGAAGTTACATTGTTATTCATGGGTTCACAAGTGAATTTTATGCGACGATGTGATTCATTTAACGGTGTTTTCATTTTTAGCAATAATTAGCACATCATCTATATATCTGATGTAGAGTATATCCGCACCTATCTGATTAACAATTGGAGATTCTATGTAATGAAGGAAAATGCTGGAGATGATTCCAGATACTGGTTTCCCATTGATAGACCATTACTTTGCTGATAAATTTTTCCATCAAATATAAAAATATAAAGTAATTGTAATTTTGCACATACAGTAAACCATCGAACCATTTCCCATTATTCTACTGGGTTAACCTTCATCTCAATAAGCCATCTGTGTAATGCATCTGTGGCACATTATGCTTGTAATAACCGTAAACTAGAAGAAAATAATTCTACAATGCAAGCAATGCGTACATACAAGAGAAACAAAATGAATTGCTAACCCAACATATAACAATATTAATGAACAATTTACAAAAAATCAGGTTCTCTACCCAGTGGACACACATAGTGGTTCGTATCCCACTTTGAATTCTAGGTTTAGTCCTGATTTACCTTTCTTTGCATAAAGTGAACCTCAAACGAAAAGTCAAACTAATTTACGAAAATTACCCAAAAAAATCCAAATCAGCCTACAAAACACTAAAAAATAATTTAAAGGATAAAGGCTTTATCATTCACAAATTAATTTGTGTCTTGTATGACACGTGTAAGAAATTTGAATAGATGTTGTAACATTAGTAAAAATGTTTTATAAATTATGTATATTTTATCTGCAGGGTATTAACATTAACAGTGTATCATCAACAAAGTTAAATATCTCTAAAAAGGGAAAAAAGTGCTACCTTTATATAATTCAGCTATTGTTTTTCCTCCTTCAGAGTACATAAACTCAGTCATTGCTCTACTATTTTACTATTCCCGCCAGAAGCAACCAAGGCGTGAACCATGCCAATTCTGGCTTCCCTGGTGAAACAACACAACAACTGCTGCAAAAGTGTCAGTAAAGCCACGAGGAGTCTGTAAGACTTCAAAGTTATGTTATTCAAATGATCTGAAGAGGTAATGAGTGATATACAGGGTGACTGGTAATTAGATGTATTCCCTGAAAGGGGTTAAAGTAGAGACAATTTGCAATAAATTTGACCATATGATACCCCGTCCGAAAATTAGTAGTTTTCGAGATAATAGTTTCAATTGTTTTTTTAAAAAATGACAATTTTCCACATAAAAAGATGAATTGAGAAAAAACTGCTCATTGTATGGAACTTATTTCAGCGTTTTCTGATAGCTAACAAATAAGTGGTTCATTGAAAAAAAAGTTTTTCCCAAATAACAATCACATGTAAGTAACGGGTGGGTCTAAACTTACAAGTGATGATAAAAAAATGCACTCTTAGTTTACTTGGCAACGTATTAATAACAAAAATGGTATGACACGAAGCGTACAAATTACGTAAATTACTTCCTTGTGACATCTGCTATCCAACAAGGTACAAATGTTGCTAACATTCACATTTGTGTACAAGAAATAATACTTCATTCATCTTCATGTGAATGGAATCAATGAACAATACAATTAAGGAACATTACACGTCTTGCTCAAAGTGGGCACCTCCATTACGAATGCAGGCACGCAGGTTTTTGTTCACCTGCTGTTAAGATCCTCTTCCTGAGCTCTTCTTGTGAGTTTACCGATGTCTTGTCATGTGGCTCCAAATGTAAAAGTCGCAAGGCGTCAAATCGATAGAGGGATCGAGCTGGGCAGTCATCATGATGATAAATCATGTCACGTCTTGTAGCTAGAGGCACATCCTCCAACAACATTGCCATCCCGTTCCTCAAAAAATGTTCATAAGTGATGCCATTTAAGATTTTGGGCATGAAAAATGGCTCGATGAAATGATTGTTGATTACGCCCATCCATACTTCTGCTTGGGCGTGCGACAGTGGCTGGATGAAAATTACCCAAAGAAATGGATTGGCCGAGGCGGTCCGATTCCCTGGCCGGCTGGATCCCCCGATTTGAAGCCTTGCGACTTTTACATTTGGAGCCACATGGCAAGACACCGGTAAACTCACAAGAAGAGCTCAGGGAGAGGATCTTAACAGCTGGTGAACACGTCAAGACCACCATCACATCACGAGTTAAGAGACCAAATGTCCATAAAAACCTGCGTGCCTGCATTCGTAATGGAGGTGCCCACTTCGAGCAAGACGTGTAATGTTCTTTAATTGTATTGTTCATTGATTCCATTCACATGAAGATGAATGAAGTATTATTTCTTGTACACAAATATGAATGTTAGCAACATTTGTACCTTGTTGGATAGCAGATGTCACAAGGAAGTAATTTACGTAATTTGTACGCTTCGTGTCATACCATTTTTGTTATTAATACGTTGTCAAGTAAACTAAGAGTGCATTTTTTTATCATCACTTGTAAGTTTAGACCCACCCGTTACTTACATGTGATTGTTATTTGGGAAAAACTTTTTTTTTCAATGAACCACTTATTTGCTAGCTATCAGAAAACGCTGAAATAAGTTCCATACAATGAGCAGTTTTTTCTCAATTCATCTTTTTATGTGGAAAATTGTCATTTTTTAAAAAAACAATTGAAACTCGATTATCTCGAAAACTACTAATTTTCGGACGGGGTATCATATGGTCAAATTTATTGCAAATTGTCTCTACTTTAACCCCTTTCAGGGAATACATCTAATTACCAGACACCCTGTATATATATTAGCTTTGCTGCGTTCTTGCACAATGCCAAGGCTTCCTAGATAGATCCTGTTTTAGATGATAAAAATTGTCTCCTGGTGAATTTTCTTTTCAGAGTACATATAAAGTCTTGGGTTTTCTACAATAGGGTCATTCCATGCCAAATCAACAAAAAAAAAAAGTGTCATTTCTGACCTGACCATCTCGGATTTATCTGAAACTCTACTATTTGGTAGTCGTCATGAAGATATGAAATCCTGAGAAATTGTACCTTCCTGTGTGGCATAGTTATGGAGTTTTGGGGGCTCGAAAATACAAAAAATTGTTGATTTTTAGTCTGCGCTCGAGACTTTCATGGATAATTGCTCTTACCCTAATTGACGTAGAGAGCTGGTTGTAGTCTTGTTTGAAAGGACATGAAATAAACTTTCTAACGGTGTATCACATCACTATATTTAGAATAAAATCTTTTCAAGGTCATCCACTTTGACCTTTGGATGAACTTTTGAAAATGCATGTCTGTGATTTCCTTGGAACTGAAATGTATTGTTAACACAAGGTTACACTATAACATAACCAAATTTGAAGTTGGGACGATTATGGGATAATTAAAGAAAAACAATTTAATTAGTATAAGTGTATTTTTTCAGCTGGTCATTTCTAGTGGGAGTTTGCAACACTGCACTCTTGCATTTGCAGACTTGCTAATCTGCAATACTTCTGCAACTAGAAAGTGAATAATGTGTGCAGCAGTGTGTTTAGTGTGACAGTTCTAATTTGAACTGACTTTTTTAAAGTAAGATATCTTGATCACCAGCATCATGGCATCATCCAGATTAGGAAGCCTTGAAGATTTTGAGATCCGTGGAAACCTTGACAGTCCACATTTTGAAATTAATAAGTATCACCTGGAAATTAACACCAAAGCAGGAACAAACAGTGCATGTCCACAGACAGATCAACACTTGAAACATCAATGAAGTCTGCAGAATTCATAGAAATTCTAGTCGAAAAAATGTGCACCTGATCGGAAATTCTTTCATGCCAACAAGTTTAATTTCTCGAGCATTCAAAAGAAACAGTTCTTGATAGGCACTACATTGTACTTTGTGATTTTGCAGAAAATTACTCCTTTGTGTTGCAAGATGCCTCACAAGGTTTTCATTGGAACAATGGTCAAGCAACAACAATATATCCTTTCACTATTTATTATGGAAATCCCAATACTTCGACAATCATAACTGAAAATTTGATTGCCATATCAGATAGCATGATAAAACATTAGTTCACTTACTCCAGAAAGTATTTATTACATTTTTGAAGGATAAATTTGGTTTTGAAAACCTGGTCAAGATATTTTACTTTTCTGGTGGAGCAGCAGCACACTATAAAAATCGCAAAAACTTCATCAATGTTGCCTACCATGAGGATGATTTTTCTATGTTGTTGACCGATTTTCTAAAGTTAATTCCATTCCAGGAATCAAAAAGGTTCATGCAGTACTTCCTTTTACAAAAGATGTCATACATATGAAATGTTATTCTGCATGTGATGAATTTATAGAACATAGTTTCATAATATGTTAAAATGTCTTAGAATTCACAGATATTACTGGATATTATACTTGTGTATATAATAACAACTGGTGGCTAGTATGTGTTCATAAAGTGTCTGAAGACACCGGTGATATACAAATTAACTTTCTTCAACCTCACGGACCATCAGGATCATTTATATGTTCCCATTTGGTTCAACTGGACATTTGTTGGGTCCCAACGTGCAATGTTCTAACAAAAGTGGATCGTTCCACTGCTACAAGAAGAGTGTACACTTTAACAACAGATGAAAGCCAGCTTGCCATGCAAAGACTGAATGAATGAATGAATGAATACTGAAGAACAACCTGTGAACTGTGGTGCATGTAAGTTGTTTCTCAGGAAACAAAAATTCTTGTCCATTTTTCACTACTGTAGATAATCATATTATTCTTAAAAGTAAATAACAACAGTGTTGCGAACTCCCACTAGAAATGACCGGCTGAAATAATACACTTATACTAATTAAATTATTTTTCTTTAATTATCCCATAATCGTCCCAACTTCAAACTTGGTTATGTTATAGTGTAACCTTGTGTTAACAATATATTTCAGTTCCAAGGAAATCATAGATATGCATCTTCAAAAGTTCAAGGTCCAAAGGTCAAAGTGGAAGACCTTGAAAAGATTTTATTCTAAATATAGTGATGTGATACACCGTTGGAAAGCTTATTTCATGTCCTTTCAAACAAGACTACAACCAGCTCTCTACATCAATTAGAGTAAGAGCAATTATCCATGAAAGTCTCAAGCGCAGACTAAAAATCAACAATTTTTTGTATTTTCGAGCCCTCAAAACTCCATAACTATGCCAGACAGGAAGGTACAATTTCTCAGGATTTCATATCTTCATGAAGACTACCAAATAGTAGAGTTTCAGAAAATTCTGAGATGGTCGGGTTGTGAACTTTGTTGATTTGGCAATATATGACCCAATATCATAACAAAAATTTTTAAATCTTAAAAATAAACATATTATGTCACAAGGCTGTTGAGATGTCACATTATTTTGAGTTCAAATACAATTTTCACTAAAATCAATACTCAAACACTGTCAGTGGTGATTGTTAGGTAGATACCAGACATGTATATGAATTGATTTGGTGTTAAATCAAGGGCATTATTTTCTGTTGATCTCTATCATAGGGTTTTATACTTCAAAGAAATGTACACACCTGTTTCCATGAAAGTTTTAGCACTGGAAACACTTACTGTTTTCTCTTCTCTATTGTACAGATTTGTTGTTGATTTGTTAATACCTTTTGCAGATATCCTGCAGAGACAATGAAACTGGTCGCACACTTGGCAGAGGGTATAGTTGATGACTACAGAGAAAATAAGAAGTCCAAACTTCAACGTACGTTCGTACAAGGGTCAGAAGCTGCGAGTGCGAAGATCAAAGGTAGATCACATTGTGAGTCTTGAAATTTTTTTTCTTTAAGTAAGGTAGTTGCTGGAGTCAGGAGGAGTGGCTAGATTTTGTATTATTTGCAAAATACTATTTTCAGCTTCGAGTGACAGTGAAACAAAGTTCGACTTCCTGGCCGTAATATCATGGATTTATATTTTTATTAACTATTTGATATATTAAATAACACATTCCTTCTTTTTTGAGGAGACCATTACTGTCATAAAGTAATGGGAGTAAGTCACTTCACAAACACAAACAGTACAAAATTGTTCACGAGAATAAGGATATGAATTGATTGGTGTCCAAATTATTTTAAAAGGTAGATTTTTGGCCAATTAATCATCTGAGAACAAACATTACTTCACAAATGTATTTGCTTTTAAACTGATGGCTTCTGCTATGGACCACGGTAGGTGATCTTTTGTGCATGCATTAGATGGCTCTGGGGTCCACCCAGCCTCTAATAGGTGGGGGTGAGGGCTAAAGATGGAGCATGGTACCTCAAGATTGTGAATGTGTAGAACTGCTACTGCCACACACCCTATGACCTTCAATGGCTTGTTGGAATGAAGGTAGTATGCTTCACCTTATCTTTTGTGAACTATACATATTCTGTTCATTTAGATGCAAATTGTTGATTCTTAGAAACTGCATATTTTGTTTAATGAGATGTGAATAGCATGCTGTAATGCTCATTTTTCCTGATTTTGAAAGGTGTGAGGTATGTTTTCCTTCCATGTTTTGCCACAAAATGATGCAAAATAAACTTTTAAACACAAAATTTAGGGTTTATTTACCAATGGAACACATTATGAGGTCTGAGTTATCCTGCGAGTTATGCAAATCCTGGAAAATTGAATAATTCTGTTATAATTACACATTTGAGAATACCGTTGATACACATCCCATGTGACGGGAGGTGCATGCTCGAATTCTGCCAGAACGGTGCTGCTTTTCTCGATGTTGCAAAACATTCTGTCACAAGGAGAGAAATCATGGGCAAAGGGCATTTCTTTGTGGAACGCCCTTCGCCGCGGTCATATGGTTGGCTGTTGTGCCACTATTTCCTTGTAAACATAATTTTCGCACTTTTTTCCACTTCAATAAATCCGAATGGGTTCAGTTTTCGGCATTTTGTCACATGAACTTCTGTGTTTATTTTCACTTGTAGAATCACCTCCTACGCATTGGAAATGAACTTTAGAAACACCCTGTATATTGTCTATATAGCAAAGAAGGAGAAAGGAAACACTCACCAGACAGTAGAAATAGTCAAATTTTCGCAGACACGAGCTGCATCTTCAGTGGAAGGAGAAAAGATGGAACCGGAACACCATAATATCCCTTTTAACAACTGCTTCCGGCCTCAGTTCACAAGAAATGGGAGAGGGCCTACATATCAGCCCTGATTGCAACCCCACCACCTGACCTCGTGAACAAGGCTACTCAGTGACTTCCCCACCACATCCCCATCCCCACAAATACCCATCCCACTAGCTCCACCCAATATTTACCCTACCCCCACCTCATCCCACCCCTCACAGTTTTCGACAAGCCTGATGGCTGAACAGTGTTTTTTTTTCCGTATTTCTACTTCTTCGATCAAGACCTGGCAACTCTACAGGTCTCTAACTTCCGGTTCCATCTTTTCTCCTTCCACTGAAGATGCAGCTCGTGTCTGTGAAAATTTGAGTATTTCTTGATGGAGCTGAAGTTCAGCTCCCATCAAGTTCACCTGGACCCACTCCACCAACTAAATCGCCTTCCTGGATATGCACATGAAGAAAGGACATTTGGAAACCTCAATCCACATCAAATCTACCAACCATATGGAATAAATACACTTCTCCAGCTCCCATCCATTCCACACCAAGAAATCCATTCCATTCTCCCTGGCCCTCAGAGGTCAACACCTCACCCACCTCCCGACAGAACTATAACATCTGCCTACACCAAGCCATGACCAACC
This sequence comes from Lepisma saccharinum, assembly GCF_977018435.1. Taxonomy (NCBI): domain Eukaryota; kingdom Metazoa; phylum Arthropoda; class Insecta; order Zygentoma; family Lepismatidae; genus Lepisma; species Lepisma saccharinum. Next base: position 40,116,269 of record NC_139235.1, on the reverse strand, counting down.
ATTGGTTAAACAAATATCCCGAACTGCTTTATACACCTCCACTACAGCACCTTGAATAACGTAGTGTGGAAAACGACCCAAGAAACTGGTTCCCCGAGACGACGACAAGTAGATGGCAGTGCGATCGACCCAGGTGCTAATTTTGTTATGAAAGTAATGCGGCTTAGTTAGTTTTTGGAATATATTGTGTAGATTTGTTTCTCTAGAAAGGCGGTAAGTGAATTGATGGAAACAGTTATATTTGTGGAGTGATTTGCAGTCACGAAATTGCATTAATTTGGAAAGAAAAGTAAAATAAAATTAATAAATAAATAGCATGCATAACACAAGAAGAAACATCGCAATGTGATTCCGGACGTCAGGTCTTGGACTGTGTATTAGAGTTTATTTTTCTATGTTATTAGAATATAAATAGTATCCTGAGAGATATTTCATACCGAGGCGACAAACCACAAATGTCGCTTGAAAGCGAGCAGACTGAAATCAATGCAGCCTTTCGAACCGTAGGGACAAAAGTTCTGACTGCACCGTTTCCTCAAGGAGATTTTACACCAAAGCGACACGCGACAAACGATACGAGGATTTCACTCCAAAGCGACATGGGTCATTCGGTCCAAGGCAACTTTCATACCGAAGTGACACATGTTGCTTGGAAAGGAGCCAATGAAGTGCAACATTTCACATCGTAGTGGCATGACGGGAAGCACAGGCCAGCGTTCGGTTGGTGAAATCCTCAAGCGATAAGTGTCGCATGCCGCTTATCGCTTTGGTGCGCAATCTCACTAAAGCAAGACACTCATTGCATCGCATATGCGCGAACAACAAACCACGGCAACATGTTGCAAGCTATTGAGGAAATGGCCCAGTTTGAGCAATGCAGAAGCGACAAAGCAACATGTGTGGCTTATCGTGTCGCCTAGATCTGTTGTTGTAATGTGCAGTTTATCGTGTCGCCTATCTGTTGTTCGCAAGCAACGCTTGCTAATAGACTGAAGGCACCATGTCGCTTGTCACTTAGTTGGGAACTCCCCCTGTAGCATGTCGCTTCATTCTCAGCACCCTTCCTTTAAGAAGCTTTCCGACCGAAGTAACAATTAGCACGCGAATACGCCATATGAACGTGTCGTTTGCTGATTGGACCCTCATGTGCAATGAATGCTATTTTACAGTCTGGAAGTGTGTGTCACTAGTGTGACAGTGTGAACATCCCGTGTCACTTGTCCCGTTGGTTTGAAAGTTTCCTTACACTCATGTCGATGGCACTAAGAAAGTTTTGTGGGGTTTCCCTTGTCGTTTGATGCAATCATCATTATCATCATCGCCGCGATTAATTTAAAGCGGAAGAAAAGAGACAGTAAATATCAAAAATACAAATGCTTCAGTGTGTATATCTTTAAAAGAAATGATGATGATGATAATAATGAACCTAATTCATACACAAAAATTTAGTTGCCAAGAACATTCCACGCGTATTTTTTCTCCCGTATTATTAACGAAAGTATGACGATAACAGGACGTGGTCGACTGTCTAGAATGTTCGTTAATATCTTCGCGACCACTGTACTAAATATCATAGCAATTATCACATTCATAGAAATGCTTCATGTAAAGGAATCAGATGTTGCAGCGAAAACTCCATTTACTTCCATTATAAGCAGTCGAACACCAAGCACCGGGGTCAACACCAGCGCCTCTAGCGGATCATTTTCGAGTGGAACCAGCCAGAGAGCTCAGAAGCATGCCGTTTTCCACACACGTTATTCTAGGTGGCTGTACCGCCACCAAGGAACCTGCCACCAATCCCCCTGCATCCCCTTCCTCAACAAAATCAGACACACTTTACGTTCCCTCCTTCCCATGGTGCACAGTGATCCTGACACCTCAAGTATCTTTCCCGACAAGCCCAGAGTGGTTTTCAAATGCCCTCGCAATCTCCAAAACATCCTGGTCCACCACAATCCACCTACTCAGAATCAACTCGTCCCGCCCACAAATGCAACCACCCAAGGTGCAAAACCTGCCCCTCCAGATCCACACTGCCACTGGCAAATTCACCCTCTGTCCCAAAGGAACCTGCTATAGCTCTAACCTCATTTATATCCTCACCTGCAATATCTGTGGGAACTTTTACCTGGGGGAAAGCTCCACAGCCCCGAACCTCCACATCAACAACCACCGCTCCTCCACCCAAAGCCTGGACTTGTGCTGTTACCATTCTCACCAACCACCACAATATCCCCTTCAATGACTGCTTCCAGGTAGCGATCATCCACTCCTTTTCCCCAATCCACCAACACCTCAGTATGCAAAAGATGGGAGAGGGCCTACGTGTCATTCATGAGTGCAACCACATCCTCTGACCTGAACAAGGCCACCCAGTAATGTCCCCCCACATCCTTCAGCAACACCCTTTGCCTCTTCCTACACCTTCCACCACTCACAGTTTTCGACAGCATGGTGAAGAAACATTTTGCATGTGTGGAACTGTCAACACATTTTTTGCTGGACCTGGCAACACTACAGGCCACACTATCGCACTGTTCATGGCACTCTGTTAACAAGTCTTTTCTACTCCTGATGATGTAGTAGCTACTGCGAAAGTTTGAAGTTTTTCTGTGTCTGATGAGTGTTTCCTCTCTACTCTTTCACATTTTATTTAGCCCTTGTGCCCCTCCTTCCTTTTATTTTCTCTCCCCTCTCCCCCCTCTGAAAATAGTTTGCATTATACATGAGTAAATATGGTATATATTATGTGGGACAGGCTAATTGGTGTATCTATAAATAATCTATAATTTAGTGCAGAATTCTGCAATTCTGTTAATATTTTATGAATATAAACATCTAATTCATATTCTCTGGTTTTGTAAAGTAAAATTGTAAATATTCAGTTTCTTTTCCATAGTTAACACTGCAGTCAACTTGTTTAACTATTCAGGTTCGATGTGCAATATTTGCAATTTTCTATCAGAACATTTCATTGCATGAGAACTAGAGGAACGTAAATCCAAAAAATGCAGTTGTCATTTTGGTTTAACATATCTGCTCTCAGCTCTATTTGGAGTTAGATCGACTTATCTCCATATATTCTTCTTAGCAGTAAAGTAGTGTCATGTATTTCCAATGTACTGTTTTTTCTTTCTTTTCTTTCTTTGTCAGACATATTGCTAGGAATACAATATTTTCTCTTCTGTAAATTTGATAACTGGTAATTATGTCCATCTGGTTCTCATGTGACGATTGGATGTTGGTAGCAGCAAAATCTTTTATGGGCCCATCCCCAAACAATGCATGTTCTTATTTATACTGTAATCATTAGGAATACAGAAGTATTTCACTTTTAAGGTATTAGAAAATTTATTGACTTCTTCATGTGTGTTTTATCTGTTCTAGGACTGAAGAGGGTGCAGGATCAGTCTTCTCCACAAGAATCAACGTCAAAATCTGTGAAGTATTCTTGTGGACAAAGTGCATCTGAAAAACCTTATTCTTCAAGTGAGAAATCACGATCTTTGTATTCCAATTTTACTTCCCCTTCCGGGTATGATTCATATAATAATCAGCAAGCCAATTCATTTCAAGAATCCACAGAGAATAGCAGCGGAAAATATGAGAGACTTAACCCAAGTTATTATTCAGTAGGAGAACAGGATTCATTTTCCCCAAATTCAAAATCTCCTCTTGGGAAGTCTCGTTACGGTGGAGTGAAAACTTACAATATTAGCCCTACAAACTCAAGTGGAAAGTTTGTGCAAGCAAGTGAAAATAACTGTGATGCCAATCAACAAAAACTGTTAAGTTCGCTGTCAGTGTCATCACCTGCATTGAGGAATTTTGTTGTTGTGGAATATAGTGGTCAAAATATACCCGCAGTTGGTACTTTGGGCCATTCAGCAGCAATGTGTGAGAAAGCATTAGAGTTCAAGATTGATGAAACTTGCCCCATGCTCAAGTAAGTTGCAAAATGTTAAATATAATCTTCATGTTATCCTTTGTTACCAATTCTGTAGAAGTACCTCTAATTATTAATACAGATAACTCTTCCTTTAAAAATGGTCAACTCTGCTGTATACAGTCACAAATTAGTTACTGGTTAGTTAAAAATTGATTTTTTTAATAGTATATTTTTTAATAAAGTTCAAAAAACATGAAGAATATTCTCATTTTAAGTTCTTGTTGTTCATGGAAACATTTTTTTATGGTTTGAGGAATTCAGTTGACCAACTCATAGTGCAAAGTATTTCTTTTTTTTTACATAGATCACAGTGATTTTAAAAAAGCCGACAAAACTTTTCCAGCCCTGTTACAGTAATGGCTACATTCAGAGCCAAACCCTGATGTTCCTTTCCTAGAGTTTACTATTTTCCACATCATACATTCCCATCTTCATAGGCTCAATAAAGTAAGTGTCACCTGAGTCCCTTATATCACCCTCTCCCACTGAATAAACATTAGTTCTTGAGCAGAAGTGAAATAAAATAAACATGTACATAAATTTCACTAGACTAAGACTCAAATTACTATTCTGCTTTGGAATAAGTAAAATTATGCATGTTTCTAATATCAGAAAGGTAACTGTCCACTACATTATTCATCTTTCGTCCTCATTGTTGTGTTATAAAAATAAACAAAAAAATATAGCAATTCCAAAGGATTAAAGTGCTCATAAGAATTCTTTAGATTCTCAGAAATTAAACTCCCAAATTTATTATTTTAGTTCAAGCTCTCATTAAATTTTCTTCAAAAATCTGGAAAAGTCTAGGAAATCAACATAGAATGAAAAGAAATGACACTTTTCCTTGATCCAACTTCTTCATGGGTTGTACTCTATGTAAACATGTTTGTATAACTTATTTTGAAAAATGTTGATTAAACTCTCTTCTATTGCATACCAAGTGCAGTTTAATGTTTAAAACTTACTTAACCTTTGAATGAACATCAAAACATAGTAACATGATCAGAAAGGTTGGGTCTTTCAGATCCCAAGTGAAACATTTTGTTCAGATGAACTAACAACTTCATTAAGAGAAATGTTAATCATATATATTTAAAACAACATAATAGTATACATACAAGGGTCATCCAGAAAGTAAGTTCCATTGGCCAATTAAAAAAAAAATGTAATGGAACAAAACACTTTATTGTACACTGAAATACAGGCCTTGGACTATGTTTCAACATAATTGCCATCCCTGTTGAGATACAATATTTTGTATCCCCATATCAAAGAACGATGCTGCCTTTGTTGATAACCAAGCTTGTTTGACAGCATTGTCATCCTCAAAGCTCTGGCCAGCAAGGAAAACTATCAGGTGCAAGAAGAGATGAATATCAGACAGGACGAGGTCTGGAATATACAGGGGATGAGGAAATATTTCCCAGCCAAAGTCTGTAAGAAGTTGTTGCATTGCGGCCACTGTATGGGGACGAGCATTGTCGTGAATGAAAACAACGCTACGTCGCTTGTTTTGGATTGCACGATGCAGTTTTCGAAGTTTTTCACAATAGGTGTTGGGCATTGATGGTTTTGCCATGCTCCAAAATGTCCAAAAGCACAACACCTTGTCTGTCCCAAAACACTGTGCACAGGACCTTCCGAGTGGTCAAAACCGGTCTGCCTTTTGTCTTTTGTAGCAAGGAAGTGTGCCTCCTTTCCATGGCCTGTCGTTCTGTTTCCGGAGTCTCATGCAACACCCATGCCTCGTCCCCATTCACAATGCGATTGAAAAAGTCATCACCCTCCTCACAGTACCGGGTCAAAAACAGTAATGCACTCCCCATTAGGTTCTTGTAGGCTTCTGTAAGCGAGCATGGGACCCAGTAGGCACACAATTTGTGGAAGTTCAGTCTGTTCGACAAAATTTCATGAAGTAGCGGCCAGGAAATTTGTGGAAGATGCAGAGACAGGGTTGTCAGGGTGAATCGTCGGTTCTCTTTAATCATCTCTTCCACAGCATGTCTGTCATGAGAGATGGTTGTCCACTGCATTCCTCATCATGCACATTGTTCTGTTCTTCTCTAACTGTTGCACTCATCTCCGAACCATTGAAGCACTCATGATCTGTTCACCAATTCGATCGTAAATTTCAGTTGCTGATACATTCCGTGTATTCAAAAACCATATGACTTATGTGCACTTCACACGCGGCAGGTTTTCAACATTATTGTAACCCACTATGAAGTGTCTGCACTCTGTCTTCTCTAACACTGACGTCTCTGCCTTGCCAATGTGTCCAACCATTGCTGCAGTGCAGCAGCATAAATTGCAAACAGAACTTACTTTCAGGACATGCTTTGTATATTGTACTCTTGCAGTATATACAATTGAAACATTACTTTAAAAAATTGTCTCCAGACTGATGCGTACAGTGACTTTGGGGCACAAATTATGAAGGCATATGCAACGCATATAGTCTCGTAAAATATTGAACTGAAGTTCAGCTCTGATTTAAATTTAAATGTAGAACATGTATGTTTTTCATGTTAGCTGTGTCATATGAACTAAGAACAATGTTACTTTTGCATAAGTGAAAAAAAACAAAGAAAAAACTGATGGGCTGTGTCTCTAGATCAGGACAAAGTTGCAACACATGTAGCAGAATGGCTTATGCATTAAATTTTTTGACAATTCAACTAGAGACCTCTGCAGAATGGAGCTGGAAAGTACTGAGAGGAACCGTACAGTACATTGAGAACTGTTGAAGATTTAGAAGACTGCAAAAGATTGTTTCATCCTTATGGTATCATTCTCGAATCACCACCAGAAGCTCTGTATTTGCGGTAGTGTCGTGATCCACATAGCATCCAAAGGCCAGACAGGTAATCGAAGAAACAAGGGAAAGAAGAGTTATGTGTGATCAACATGCCTCTGAAACTACACCCCTTTTGGGAGGGCTACAGCTATAGCCGAATTAAAAAGCAGTTCCAGATGAAAGATTTCGCAGTGTCTGATAAGGGTATCCACGCAGTGTCTGATAAGGGTATCCATGCAGCAATCCATTACAATACAAACCCACCTTCAACCCATGCATTGCCAGGTGAAAAGCGGCAAAAGAGAATCGGCTCCACAACACAGTCAGGACGTCGTTGCTAAGGTATGCCAGTGTGTCACCAAGGAGAATCCACCCACGCAACGGAACATAGCCAGACGTGTAGAACGGTCAACAGCAAATGTAAACCGAATCATACGCCAGAATTTGGGGCTCAAAAGTGAACGCAAGTGGCAGGTTCATGTTCTCACAGTGAAGTACATTGCACAACGGCGGCCGGCATGCAAAGGGCTGTATGAAGGCTACCTGGCAGGCAACAAATGGCGTTATGTTATCACCTTAGATGAGGCATGGGTGTATTTCACGGGATCCAAGCAGATATGTGCGATTTACTACCGCTCTATCGATGGGAAGGATCATGCAAAGTGGCTCCGCTCCTGCAAAGAAAGTTTCCCGAAAGGGTTTATGGTAGTGGCAGATTTCTGCACAAATGGGAAGCTTCCTATACACCGTGTGTCATAGAATGTGAAGGTGAATGCAGCCTACTACACCAAGCATGCATTAGACCACATACACCGCCAACATGCCCCTGCTTTGGCAATGACATAGACAAAGTGCACATCCACCACGACAAGGCCAGCAGCCATACTGCGAGAATAACTGTGACCTACATGTCCCGTATGGAACAGGAGACAGGTGTAAAGTCTATCCCATTTAGAGACACACATGTCAAGCCCCCTGATGCAGCACCCATGGACTTCTGTATGCTTGGCCTCCTGAAAAGAAACGTCAAAAAGTGTCGCGTAACTACGCTTGGTGGCCTTTGGAAAGTGTGCAAGGATGAGTGGGCAAAACTTGATCAGTCTGTGCTCAATAGATGTCTCCTACAATGGAAACTCCGTTGTCATGCTATTGTTCATGAACAGAGCTCTCACGTAGAACATGCTCGCTGGTGGAAACGGGGTTTTACAGCCTACTAAAATGGGGACTAATTTCACTACCATAAGGATGAAACAATCTTCTTTATTACCATCTGGATTCCATAGACCCACCTTGATTGTTCTAGGGTTAATATGTTAAATCACCACAGAATTTTCTGGAAAATTATTTTAACCTTTAGTGATCTAATGGCCACTGACTGTAATCTAATCAGGGTGACTCGACCACATGGTATGAAAATGCCATTTCTCCAAAACAAGAGATGACCTACCAGTTCTACCTTTTTGTTTCATTAATGCACCAGAACGTGGGTTGGAGATTTAATAGTGGTAACAACATGTATTTATTTACTTCTTGACTACCATGCGAGAGACCTGGGTTTGATCCCTGGCAGGGGAGAATTGGGATTTTTTCCACCTGTTCAAGCAGCTCCGGCACCCACCCAGCATCATATAAGCAGGTACCTGGAGGAAACTCTGTGGGTAAAGGCAGCCAGGGGCATAGTGCTACCTATCCCCACCTTCGGCTGTGATCAAGAAAGTGTGGGGCCCTAACCCCACACCTTATATACCTACATGGCGTGGTGCATAGCACGGGAGCACTGTACTTTTATTTATTTACGAATGATACAAAAGAGATACCTCTATGAAACTTTTACAGCCCTTCGATGTAGCCACCAGCATTGTGTACAACCGTTGCCAGTGATGTGGAAGTCCTGCTATACCTGTAGCAGCACCTGTTCTGTTGGTGGTTCGAATGGAGCGGTCTATTGCCCGAAGAATCTGTAGAACCGTTTGGAATCGAATGCCCTCCACATTAGGGATAAAATAAAAATCACATGGATTTACAGGGTGGCGACAGACCTGGAAAACCGGGAAAAGTCAGGGAATATGAGGTGTCAAAAAAAGTCAGGGACTTTGACTTTTCTGTGCCAGCCCTGCTAAATTTTCACTTTCCATCTACTGATACGAGGGGTGGCCAGAAAGAAATTTCCAATTAGTAGGGACATTGATTTTTCGCAAACGCCAAAACCGTGAAAAATGGTAATTGCTGCACAGTTATGTTTAGGAATGTGCAGTGATGTCTGGACACATTTTTTCGCCCGTTCAGAATTTCGAAATAATGCGAATTTGGCATAAAATGTGAATTGTTGGCGTTTTTAGCAATTTTTTTAAAAGAAATGTCCTAAAACAACGAAAAATTCCCTGAAATCCAACATTCTTGTCTTTTCTAGGCCATGTTTGTGTACATAGAACATGCAAGTTTTCCAACATTTTACTCAAGAGTAAACTATAGAGTTATACGAACATGGAATAATACCGACAGCCACATTAAATCTTGTATTTCCCATGATTTTTTCAACTTCTATAAAAACCATTTGCATCACAGCAAAGTGGCATGGTTCTAACAGGAGATCGAGTGCGTATCTACCGTCACACGGGAGCCACATCTTCGGATTTGTCGCTCGAGATACATTTTGAATTACCAAGTTAAGTGCGATCCACTTATGCGAGAGACCAGGGGTTGATCCCACACAGGGGAGAAACGGGATGTTTTCCACCCATTCAACCTGCTCCGGCACCCACCCAGCATCATATGAAGCTGGTACCTTGAGGAAACTTTGAGGGATAAAGGCAGCCAGGAGCATACTGCTGATCACATCACCCCCACCTTCAGCCGTAATCAAGAAAGTGTGGGGCCCTAACTCCACACCCCTATACACCTTCATGGAAAGCTCTTTACTTTTACTTCCTCAAAAATCTGTTCCAACATATCAAACTGTCACAAAAATACGTAGACCATGTGGCCTACAATTTAAAATAATAGTTTAAAAGCACCATGGAGTATTAAGTTTTCGTATATTTGGCAGATAAATGTTCTAAAACAAAAACACGAATTTTGGGAAACGTAACACTAACAAGTCAAAAAAAGATAATGCCAATTTTTGGTGCCATAATATATCGGTATCTGTGACGTGAGATTGATTTTAATTTTTTTGGTGCGTTGCCACTTATGGTCATTATGCACCCTTCAGTATATACAGGGAAAATTCCATTATCTAAAACCGTTACCTTAAAATTAAAAAAGGGGTATGGAAAATAACTTCCAAGATATTAAACTCTCACGAAGAGGCGAAGGCCATACGACTTACAATTTGAAACAGTAATTTAAAAACACCATGAAGGTATAATTTCAGATATTTGCCAGAACATGCCCTAAATTGAAAATGTGAATTTTGAGAAAAAATTCAAAATATCAAGTTCCCTACCGATTAGGTATAAATAAAACAAGAATATCAGTTGTAATTTATTGCATTAGTAACAGTGAGTCTTAACTTAATTTTTGGCATAATCACCAACGTTGTTCTGGCATTTGTCGTAGCATGGCACTAAATTTTGTATGCCCAAGACATATGTGTCTTGACAGCAAAGACTGGAACTATCTCTACCGCAGTGTAGCTGTCAAATCCTTGCCCTTCCAGAAACATCTTCAGTTAAACAAAGAGATGAAAGTCTGTACATTCAAGGCCAGGGCTGTACAGGGAGTGGTCCAAGATCTCTCACCTGAAGTGATGCAAAGGACCTGTGTGTACACAGCTGTATGGGGTTGTGCACATTCGATTGGCCTTCAGTGAATTGTCTGCACCATCGTCTGACCATACTATCACTCACGATGTCCGGTCTGCACACCTCACACGATTGCTGGTGGCTCTGTGGCAAATTCTGAGCGTGCAATGTAGGCAGACTACCTCGCAGTCTGTGGGAGACTGTATGAGAGCTGCAATCTTTAACCTAGAACTGTCCTAAACCGGCTGCATTGCAACTTTACCAGATTACAGCTACATGCCACTTCTTCCTGCCTGCATGTGTGCGAGTCGCTCTCCGACCACTAGTGCTGCCTATAGCCACCATTGGAGCTTTTTTCCGGATTCCCCTCGTATATGAACTTTTAGAAGCTTTTATTATTAGAGTGTTCCTTTTTTAATGTGTGGTTAGCTAAATCAGGTACCTATACAATGCAATTCTATAAATTCCTTGTGTTAAATTTCTAATACCTACATACCCTTTTCGTCAGCATTAATGGTATAACTGCATGTTGTCAGTTTCACAGTACTTCACTTGGATATACTGTACTGAAGCAGAAATCCCATTGATAATGTAAGGAAGTATGACACTTTATTTTGTTCGATTCAGTTGTTTCACTTATATGCAAGAGTTAAGTTGTTTGCTTTACAGAGAAGAGAGAAGTAGCTTTATGCATTGAAAAATGAGTCCGCACTCATGGTTCTTGCAAGCAGAGGGTTCCAAACCTCAGTGGAAATATCAACATATAATCCCGAGAATGTATAAGGAGTCTGATAAATTACAAATTGTTTTTCTAAATCAATCACTCTTCACTCGTATCTCATTTAGTCGTAACTTTAAAAATAATCAAGTATTTTATCTTAAACTTACTGCGTATGATAAAATTCCGTAATCCTTCCCTAGCTTGTGAATTGTAATAATTTTCCAAATTCACTATTTTGCTGTTTGAATTCAAGTCATAGAGAATATAGAAATTAAATCAATTTAATAGAAGATAATATTGGTACTTAACAAAACCATGCGTGGATCTGTATGAGTTTATTATTTCTATTTGCAAAAACATCGATTTAGTTTAGTTTGTAATTGTCAGGGAAAAATTAAATTTTGTCCTGAAAAACCTGGAAAAGTCAGGGAATTTCATTTCTGCTTGTTTGTAGCCACCCTGGTTTAAGTCCATGAAGTATGGGGATGGTAGAGCATGTGCCAGCCCCATCGAGCTAACAAATCAGCTACATGCACCCGAGCATTGTCCTGCAGAATGAATTCAGCAGAAAGTGTTGCCTCCTCTTTCGCAATGCAGATCGCAGGTTGTTTTAAAAGTGATCAGTAATTCTGCTCATTGACGGTCTGTCCTGCGTTAAGATAACACCATCACAGTTGTACATGAGAATCGCCATGACTTTGACATTAGTGGGGTTCTGGCGACACAAATACACAACTTTAGTTTGCCAATTCCAATAATACTCTATGCCTTTTGATACTGCCCATGTGTCTAGTGTTGGAAGGAAGAGTCAATTTTTTAGGAGGTAGGTTAGGTATCAAACTAACTTGCGGTATAAGCTAGGAGCACCGTTTCCTTTTCGTGGCATACATGCAGCAGTGTTGCCACTATTAAATCTCCAACCCACGTACATAGTAGCAACCTGCATGTAGTTTCACCCATGTTTTATTATATGTTTGTTCATCAAATGATAGAAAACATCAAAATCAATAATACAAAACTTAATAGCCAAAATTCAATTCACATCAAGAGAATGAACGAGTAACACACATAAAAATTAACGCCCCCACCCCTTTTTAGGGATTTTATTTTAAAAAAACCCTCCTTAGTGGATGCTATCACCTTAAGAGGAATCTTTCAAGTTTCTAGATCCGTGAGTAAGGACAAACTCTTGTCTATTGAGATGAAGAAGTAACATACGCAAATATGGTTGTAGTATGTATTTTAACCAATGCTTTTTGGAAAAGTCAGTATTTTTCCAACAAAGAATGCATACTCTCGTTGAAAATATATCATCACATACATAATATTCACTAGTGTTTCATAACCAACAGATCCCATTGTGGTAGTACGAGGCGCATCCAGAAAGTAAGTTTCCCTATTTTTTTCCCGTGAAAGTAAACATAATGAGCCGTGTAAATTGCACATGTGCAGCAGAGCTAAGACGTATCAATCATATGCCAGGCGGACAGATCCCGCCCGGTGCCAGTAGCGAGGCAGCAGTGGTCCGAAGTGGAAGCTCGTATTCTTTCTCCCGCCGCATGCCAGTACCGAGGCAGCAGTGGTCCGAAATGGAAGCTCGTATTCCTTCTCCCGCCACATGCAAGGTTCGGTCGGTGATAAAGTTCCTGAATGCACAAAGCATTGCGCCAATTGACATTCATCGTCAGCTCTGTGAGGTCTATGGGCCGAACATTATGAGTAAGCAGATGGTGCGTCGCTGGTGTCGGCAGTTTTCGGAAGGTCGTCAAAGTGTCCATGATGAAGAGTGCAGTGGGCGTCCGTCCCTCATCACTGATGATCTGGTTGAGCTGGTGCGGCAGCGCATCGTAGAGAACCGTCGCTTCACGATTACGGAGTTGAGTAGCCTTTTTCCGCAGCTATCGCGATCCGTGTGCATGAGATTGTCACGCAGCGCCTGCTGTTCAAAAAATTGTGTGCCAGGTGGGTGCCGAAAAACCTGACACCTGAACACAAAATGAAACATTCAGGAGCAGCACTGACATTCCTGCAACTGTACCATGATGACAGCGATGATTTCCTCGACAGGATTGTCACGGGCGATGAGACTTGGATTTCGCACTTCACCCCGGAAACCAAGCAGCAGTCAATGCATTGGCGGCATAGTGGATCTCCGGTCAAGAAGAAATTCAAACAGACGCTGTCGATACAGAAAGTGATGTGCACCGTTTTTGGGACAGGAAGGGCATTTTGCTCATTGACTTCCTCCCCAGAGGTGAAACGGTGAATGCTGACCATTACTGTGAAACACTAAGGAAATTGCGACGTGCCATTCAAAACAAGAGGCGTGGCATGCTTACTGCAGGTGTTGTGCTCCTCCATGACAATGCTCGTCCACATACGGCTCGGCGCACAGCAGCTGTTTTGACGGAATTTGGCTGGGAGTTGTTTGATCATCCACCATACAGTCCTGATCTGGCTCCCAGCGATTTTCACGTTTTCTTGCACCTCAAGAAATTCCTGTCCTCCGGTGAGCGTTTTGGCAACGACGAAGAGCTGAAGACGTCTGTCACACGCTGGTTCCATTCACAGGCGGCAGAGTTCTACGACAGTGGGATCCAAAAGTTGATACCACAATACGACAAGTGTCTCAATTCTGGTGGTTGCTATGTTGAAAAATAGCTGAACCTTTGATGTACCTGTTGCCAATAAATGGTTTCCTGAAACTGTGTTGTTTTTTTTTTTTAAAAAAAATAGGGAAACTTACTTTCTGGATGCACCTCGTATTATCAGACAATTACACACAGGTAAAACCGTGACAGGGATAAATCAGACAAAATCAGGGTTGGCTTGATAGATTAGTTGGTAGAATAATGGCAGGGTATCCCAGAGATCCAGTCGTCGTCAAGGTTGCTTTTTCCTTTTAAATTTCTGAAAGGTGAGATTAACTGTAAAATCAGAAAAATGAGTACTTGCTTAAGGCTTGGCTGGACCTTTGGTCAATACCAGCAAAATAGTTATATCAATTTCCTCTGCTTTTGAAAAATCACTATGATATTCCAAATTTTGAAAAATTATGTCATCTTAGAATTCCTTTTAGAGCAATCACATGAATCTTTGTGTGGTTTTCTTTGTCTCTTGTCTAGATACTCACAATAGTTTTGTGACTATCTAAGTGTGTTAAACTAGTGCTATGTGATCAGTTATAGATTGACACTACTATATTAACCCATAAATAACCCAAGGCTCGACAGCCCTCGAAAGGGCCTGGGCCTATCTCCCGACTGCCAGTCTCCCTCCCACAATCCTACCTAGATCTGTGGATAGCACGTCAAACCCCCAGTCGTAGGAGATTTTCGAGACTGGGCTACGCTACTTACTCTATAACTTGACAAGTTTAAAAACAAGACGCTGCAATCCATTGTTTGCGCACCTCGCATCACATTTCCCCACTCCATTGTCTGCGGCGATGTTCATTCGCAGTGTTCCAACCTGGAGGGAGCGGAATTGTCTGAGAATTTTCAACGAAATTTGAATGTCAAAGGCATGAATTAGTATCCCGTCACCTACGCTACCTATTGATTACGCTATATTCTAAATACATTTTGATATTTTCCCTTTAAACCTTAAATGAATTAAGTTATATTAGAGATATTTCTTACCAGCATAAGAAATGTATGAAATAAAACGATAAAAAATGAAAAATATATAAACAATAGAACTGAGCTCACCTTCTAAATGTGTTCCAGTTCTCCTTCTTCAGTTTCACTCTCCCACTCATCCGAGTCTGTGTCGAACGAAGAATCTGTGTCCGTGTCTGAATCGGCTTCACCAAGTCTAATTCAGTTCATCTACATGCTCCTCCATAAGTCCATGTCTTTCAAAGTAAGAATCTTGCAGCCAAGAGTAAAGAGCATGAACATTTCAATGCTTTAGAAAAGAACACAGGCAAGTGTGTTATCAGATTGCGTTCTCGTAGTGATTGTTGTAGGATAAACAAACGAACCACCACCCCACTAGTTTTAAAAAAAAAACTGGCCACTGCTCGATGTCACATTCAGAAAATGAAGTCATTCGCCCTGTAGTTTCTCTTCGTTATAAACCTTACGTGCATAATACTACAGTTTACGATCGGCGCACCGCATGCATTTTCAAAGGCCGGATTAAATGAAATGAACCACTGATATAAGAGGAACCTGCATGCACCGTCACGCTAAACAGTGAAAATTGTTTGTCGTATTTGTTTTAGCTTAATTTTGCTGAGTTGGCACCACTCGTACTCTCAACGCCAGACCAGTGAGTAGAAGAGGTGGGGAGGATGACGTAATAGGAAGTGCTCCGCAGCAATCTGCACATATCGGGACTTAACTTGTCAGGCTATAGCACCCCAATTTCCTCACGATGGTGGGCTGCCACCGGCCCTATACACAGGCCGAAGATTCCCGAGATCGAACCCATGCCATCCCGCAGCCGCCATCCAAAGCAAGGTGCCTTAGACTGCACAGCCACGGAGGAGGAGACCCTATACTATATTATTATATGTAAAGTCAAACATCATTCCTATCCTTACATCATACTCATTCTCCTCACTTATGTCTGGTACAAAATTATTATCGCAGTTGGAAAAATCCCTTTTCTATTCAAAGTCTCGACATGAGAAACACCAGGTTGATTCAACTTGAAAGAAGATATCCTTCGCAGTGAAGGAATGCATGGCACAGATTAATAAGATCGCTTACTTCCTATCTCTCCTTTGTAATCTGTGCGTATACCAAACCGGACATGTGGAGCCACCCTACGGCTGTTTCGAAACATAAAGTGTTGTCATAGCAACCTCTCCGCCAATCATATCTTACTCTTGTCAGTGACAGTTGAATGCGTCTCAGCGCAATGATCCGCTCACCCCACCCTTCCATTCCTGCTTTTATTTTCTGCTAATAATTCGGGACATATCTCGTAAGGTCGAATTAATTATTTTATTTAAGTGCATAAAAATGTTCTACAAGGATAAATACCATTGTTCGGTTAATGCATGTTACGTATGAATGATTTCTACATCTAAGTTACGAGATATACAGAATTAGTAGCCCAGAAGCACAACATACGAAAATAATTTCAAGTTCCTGAAATTCCAACACGTAAATCATTCCGTTGTGCATGAAAAATGGTCCGTGTATTATCTTTGGTAATAAGTATTTTTATTTCGTATTCTCCCTATTATGCGTTGCTTTTCTGACATTTTGGGCAAATCGCGATTTTATCTTGTGTAAACTCTACGGCGATTACTTTGTTCGTAGATCAATGCGTTTTACCCCTCCCTCGTCGTTGTTTATTTAGCGTTGCATTTTTCCAATTTTAGGCTAATCGCGACGATGCTATGAAAAATTGATGACAAAGAAAGCTCTAACAGGGATTCGAACCCAGGACCCCTGCATTAACCGAACAATGGTATTTATCGTTGTAGAACATTTTTATGAACTTAAATAAAATAATTAATTCGACCTTACGAGATATGTCCCGAATTATTAGCAGAAAATAAAGCAGGAATGGAAGGGTGGGGTGAGCAGATCATTGCGCTACCCAAAGTGTTCTAAAGGTCGCTCGAGCCATGTTGCAACATTTCCCAAATTGTCTCTTTCTCTTCATAACAATTGCTGCACAGTTTAACGTGGGTGGCAATCTGCAGGATACAGCATACTTAATACCAGCAACTGTTTCTGGTGCCGTCACTGTAATTTTCTCCCTTGTGTAGGCCTACCATATTCAATCGCAAGATGTAGACACTTCTGATTTACCAATGTAGAAAATTCCATTCATCTGTCTATGACCTCATAAAACGAAAGACAAATGCATCCACTTTCTCTGCAATTGATATCAGTGGAGTACCCTGAGAGGGGGGGGGGGGGGGTTTGATGCTGAAAATGCCAGGGAAACAAAAGACAGGATTCGAAGGTTTTGTCTCAGGAAATAAGAATAAATCATAAAACGTATATTAAAAACTACTGATGGAACATTAACGCTATTCATCTAACGAAACCATTACAAATCAGCTGGCGGCTTGTAGGTATGAAATATACTGGAATAAAAGATATATACATATAGTCAGTCAGTACTTGTTTTTCAAACTTAACCACCATCCTAAGAAAATTGGGGACCTACAAGTGAGTAGCGTAACCCAGTCTGGGAAATCTCCTATAACAGCTGAGGGTTCGATGTGCTGACCCTACGTCACCACATTACTGGTTGAAGATCTCCACACTTCTAGGTAGGGTTGTGGGAGGCAGACTGGCAGTCAGCTGATAGGCCAAGGACCTTCCAGGGCTGTAGAGCAGTGGATCTCAACCTTTTTCAGTCGGGGACCCACCTTGAAGGATATTACACTTCATGGGACCCATAAGATGGGAACAAGCGGAATTACTATGTAGGGGTGTGCACCTAGTCTATAATCATATATTTGCTCTTTTACAACAACACGGCCTGAATTTAAATTGTTAAAACAATATATCTAAGTAATTTAAGGTAATAGGTTTTTAAGACCCAGTTAACAAAGTTTCGAACCCAACTTCCCGACCCACCAAATGTTCCCTCAGAACCCAGGAGTTGGTCGCACCCTATAGGTTGAGAAACTATTCTGTAGAACCATGGGTTATGTTATGCTGTAGATGAAAGTAAATATTTTACACTACAGTTCATTTCTATCACAACTTACATTCAGTGTTCTGTAGATGAAATAGTATTTTGGACAATACGACATAGAAACTAGTTCAGTGCCATCTGACATGAGAGAATAGAATAAAATAATAGTTATGAGTGACACAGCTCATTGGGGAAGTTATCAAACAGAATAATTTCTGGAATAAAATTGTAATTGTTTTAATTCTATCAGTCTATTTCTCTGTAAAAACTACTATGATGGTGATAATGAATAGTTATAGGAAAATAGAGTAAGAAAAGGTCACACCTTAAACAAGTTAACCTAGAATGCCTATATAGCAACCACCCCATCTCGAAGTTGTACCTATATGGAGACGCATAGTGGTTCGGATCCCACTTTACACTGTAGTTCCAGTCCCGATTGGCCTTACTGTGAATAAAGTTGACTTAAAACACCAAATCAATCAATCAATCGAAGTTGTATGAAATTTTACTTTTCTGGGTTGCATGAGAGTAATTTCAACCCATTTCTAAAAACGTGTGAATGTTTGTAAGATATATTATTAACTAATCACTGCATGCTTATTCATTTTAGTATTTGTCAAAAATCCCTAATTTTTAATCTAGAATGGGAGTAGGAGTATGTCATACAAGCGAGTTTTGTTCGAAGTTACTTACTGGAACCACTCTACATATTGACTACAATTTCATCATATGGCATTACATATTTCATAGTTACACAAAAATCTGGACTCGAAATATGAATGTCTTAGAATGAAAAACAAAGCAGTCATTGAGTATGTAGGATCAAGCTAGATAAGCACACTCCCAGCCCCCCACTCCTAAACACACACACACAATGGAATTAAAAATATACCACTGAAAGATCTTATCCTGCACAGATATGTATTTTATATATTCATATACTTAATACAATACTGAAGATGATACAATCCATGCATTCAGAATAAATATTGCACATGAATTTTTTAAAGCTAATTAAAAACAAAAGAAATATGCAAATTTCCAGCTGATGACAAAGAAACCAACAGTAGTTTTTGCAATTTAGAGAGATTTCACACCAAAGTGACATGTGACATATGCCACTTGGAAATGAACCAATGAACAGCAACATTTCACTCATAGTGGATGCCATATTGTCAAGATCCCTGCTACTTCTAAATAATGCACACATGTTTCTAGTCAGTCTAAAAGAGAGTGAACATAAAGAGTTAATAAATAATCATTCTTTCAAGCTTCACACTATCAGGTCGATCATTGGTGCATGTTTCTCATATCATCCCTTCCATCAAGAAGTAAATTTAACTTGGCCTCGTATTGAACATAGGTGTCTCACTCATGATGTTTTTCTGCAAGGGCTAGACCATCCAATGTGTCATGTCTAAATGTTAAGTGATTGGCTTATTCCTACCTAATGTGTAGATTATACTTTCTTCAAACTTTTGATCTTACCAATTATTGACCAGGTTGGGAGATAATGAAAGCACTTTTAGAAATGTCATTACCTTTTTGAGAAGAGCTGGGCTCTTATACTGTCTCTGAGGAAGTTCGTAGTTTTGTGTATATCCTTTGCAAGTCTTTATAAAATATAACTTTCAACCTTTCTCAAGGGGCTCTTCACACCCATTTTTTAACTCAGGTATGGGTTCGATACCCGGTGGAGACCCATAGTGTTTCGGATCCCACTTTAAACGGTAAGCAACCAAATTAGCCTTTCTGTGCATAAAGTAGACCTAAAAGAACAGTTCAAACTCAAGTAAGGATATTAGATAAGAGGATTCTTCCTCACATACATTGAATGGCCCAATATGGTCATTATTCCTACAAGTCCCAAAATTTATTTCAAGCATCTTACTTCCAATTACACATATAAATTATATTGTTAGCATTAAACATATGGAATATAAAGTAAAATACTATAAGAAATCCTTAAAACCCTACATCAAATAATTTCCACTGTATTGAATATTATCATAATATTGTTAATGAAATTCCATTAGACAAACCATTGTGTCATACTGGTAGGTTTCTTGGTCGGACACTCACTATGGTGACATGTTATACTTCACCAAGAATGAATTTACATGTTGAAATACTCCAGAAGAAGAGAACAGTTTCAGAGTAAGTACATTACTCTTAATGATTTAATACTCATACTGTGGAAATGTAAAACATTATATTCTATTGCTAATAACAAATGTAAGGGAAAATAAACAAACACGTTGTTATTCAGGTATATATATATATATTTATTGAATCACTAGTAATTAATATATTTTGCATAAGGTATGATAATCTCTTTGAGGTCCTACAGACTGTCACTGGAATAAAAGTTACTGAAATTATTAAAGCATCATTAACACACTCAACAAACATTTCCATAGTAGGTTCACATATGTACAGTCTCAAACAGAAAAATATGTGCATTTTATTTCCTTTAATCAAACTTTTCAAATATTTTACAGGACTGTTTAGCTGAAAATCATATCTTTTTCATCCATCCTGCTTGGAATATTTAGTGAAACATTAAATACATTTGTTTTTAACATCCTCAAGCAATGTATCGTGTTGTTAGGTGTTATGTACTTTAAGCAAAATTTATCTCTAAAGCATATATTTTTTTAATGCAGAAAAGGGAAAATACAATTTCTTATGCATGAGCCACATAACTGATGACAATGTTATTCCATAAGAAATGCAATATACTTACTTGGTTCTACATCTGGGTATACATCATGCACTAACTTATTTCTATTAGAATTCATAAACATTTTCTCTGAAAAATTCTCTCCACAAACTCTGTAACTTTTGTATGTTTTGTGCCTCAAGTCCTTTCGCCATATTTTCTCCAACTATATCTCAGCTCTACGAGAAAAATAAAAGACGAAAAATTATTTTAGAAACATATAACTATGCAAGACAAAGAATTCTGCATTTTATGTCACTCAAAAAAGATAAATTCCAAGATGCAAGAGTTGTTAGTGAGCTAAGGTCAAAGTGTGTCAACACCAAAGAAAAGTTACTGAAAATGAATATGCATTAGATCTGTTGAATAAAGGAGTGTCAAATGTATAAGGGTCCATTCTATGATAGCTCCTTCAACAATTGCGCAAAATCTTATGAGCTTGTCACCATTCAATTGATTTATTTTTACTCAATTTTCACATTATTTCTCATCGTAACTACTTCTTATGGCACCATACAGTGTGTGGTAATGCAAATAAAAAAATATTATAGATATTGCACTAAACTTCCTAACATATGAAGCAAAGTTTTACCACATTATCTTTTAGAAAGAGTCCCTGAAGCTTACTGCCTAACCTACAACTGACTAACAATGCAATTTTTGTCATTAAATGGATCATGGAATCTATTCCCGGGAGTGCTTTCAAGAAAAATGTTATGACACAACATATTTCTGAAGAAGATATCAGGACAGGAAATATGTCAACAAATCAAAATCACCCATACCATCTAGTAGATCAAAGCCCATGACCAACAACAAGAGCTATTACAGCAATAATATTAACTACAGGTATAATTAGATGATTCCATCAACAAAATATATTATTATTAATAATAGGAGTAACATCCATAATTCTGTAGGGTTGGATTAAAGCACATAGATTAAAATGCGATTTGAAACACAAAATCTTCCTCCCGTAGCACCAGTGAGAAAGGATTTTTCTTTACAGTAACACATGTGTAAATGTTCGTAAAATATTTTGCATATATTGCACATGTAGGTTAGTTACACTCATTTCGTTTCCAAAACTAGTGATTACTTATGATTTGGTTCAATGTATGCTTTCGTAGTTAGGTTAGGCAGGCCAGGTTTGGTTCTCTTAGCATTATAAATAAATTACCTAAATTCATTTTACTAAGGTTCCGATTTACTTCTACATTAATTCCCACTAGTCTACGATACTTACAGTCCCTTGTCAGTGGAAAATACATTGTCCTTGGGAAGCGTGCAAGCTTGCGTAAGGTAATTTTTAAGTTGTTTTTTCAACATAAATATTTTTTAAAAAAAAAATCCAAAGAGTGCTAATTACTTTAAGAAAGGTTCAAATTTCGTGTGACAATGATTGCTAAAATTCTACGATAATTAGTCTTCCTGCTAAGAGAATTTTAAAAAAAATCATAGAACGATAGGAACCGTTACCTTAGGTTTCGTTGCTTTAATATTTACACGCTTTTTTTCATCTCCTGTACATGTTGACAAAGTTTTAAATGCTAGAAGAAATAAACTTCATGCAGAAGCGAATAGGAGCGCGACAACGTGCAACTTTCTGCATTATAACATGCACAAATGAGCTTTTCCGAACTTCAAACAAACTTCAAGTCATTCCTACTATTCTCGTTGGCTTCCTATCCTCCTGCGTAACTTATAAATAACATTAAGTTACAAAATAGAACCTTTAATCTTTCAGACGTTCTTTTTAACACATGTCCTTTTACTTAAATGAAGCAAAATACAGAATACGAAGACATGCTAGGAATTATTCTCCGTGGAAACTAACTTTATGGAAATTATTTTACATAAAGAGCGAACAGAATTCATAAATAACTAACCTTTCAGGATATGACAGAACACGAACACAGCTCTGGATTCCTCTTCTGACAGTTTTTACAATAAAAATCTGCACAATAAGCCATTGTTTTTATTTTGTGTTCCTCTACATCCTTATTAAAATAGTTAGTGTACGTCCATGACAGATCATATGGAACGATGTTACGTCATGTAGAACTAGTGACTTTAAAAATACGATTTTTCTTATATATGTTTAAGAAGGGAAATGCATTTGATAAAATACAAAATCACGTACAAGTGATCATCATTGATTAATAGATACATAAACTAAATTTTTAATGAGAAAATTAGGATTTAGCATCGATGGTGGTGCCGACTGGTAGCTGGTTAATTCATGCACGAACAAATGAATTCCAAAATTAACCTTATTCGGATTTTTGCACCAGTGCGGGAGGCCTGTGCATGGCCTTTAAACTTTTATACGTGGTTTTGTTCATTCCATGCAATGAATACAAATTGTGACAAGTAGGAACCTGCACAAGACAAGGTGAAACACCCATGGCTGTGTGACTGATAGTTCAGCATTCAGTGGAGACATTGTAGAGGAATCCAATTGATCCATCGTAGTGCTTTAAGTATACAGCATGAAATTTCTATGAAAAAATTAATGTTTTGTAGATTTCAGTATATAAAAGAATGGGGGGGGGGGAAGGAATATTCATAATATTTGGAGAAAATTAACATATTTACTCATGTATAATGCGCACGTTTTTCCAAAATTTTTGCTCCCAAGAACTGTGGTGCGTAATATGCACGGAATAATTCAACAGGCAATATGAAACCATACAAGGCCATTCCATGATTTTGTGACACTTGCATTCATTTTTCATGTTTAGTCAACCCTATCATGTTATATGTCGTTCAAAAGCTTAAATCCTGCAGTTTCTGAATTTGGCAACAGTATTCCATTCAAGATGGCAACACTAATGTGCAATGCAGTTGAAGAAAGCTCATCACAAAATGAATAAAACATTCTGATTTTAATGGAACTTGGGATGAAAGAAAATAAGGAAAAAGAAAATAATTAAAATGCATTACTGGCCAAATAATATGACACATGTGGAGTGTGTAAATGCCTTAATGGAAGAAATTTTGTATTGCTAACTGCTAGTTTGATGGTCCTGAATGTGGCTCTTATAAATATTACATTAGTCATGGAAAATATATACATTTTGAAGTTTTTTTTTTTTTAGTAAAAGTAAAGATGGAATGAGCAAAACCACGTTTAAAGGCCATGTCCCACAATTTTTCACTTTGTAATGTAATGGTCTGCAACACCAAGAAATTCTGGCGGAATTCAAGCATGCACCTTCCGTCAGATAGGATGTGTATCACCAGTATTTGGTGGGCGAGAAATAATTGAAAATAACTTCCTGAGCACTGCAAATCCATAATGTAATTTTGATCTCACTTTCTACTATTACAGAATAAATAAGGTGGTTAAAGAGTGAAAGCTTTGGGATGCTAATCATAGTGGAGGTGGAGTGGGCGAAGTGGCATGAGTTGGTGACTTCTGGTATACACAAGACAATATTCTCATCTTATTCCACATAGCAACAGGTGACTCATTGAATATATAGGATGTCATTCACTTTTGATCGGAATAGCAACATCTTTTCGACCTACAATTAAGAAAGCCATTTCTTAAGCCTGGATTATACTGCAGATTATATATGAGTTATAATTTTTTGTCACTTTTCCCCATCAAAAACCATGGTGCACATTATTCACGCGTAAATACGGTACGATATACTGGACACTGTCATTGTGAACTAGCAGACAGGATAAGATGATATTAAAACCAAATTTGTAATCAAACAGTTTAATTTACGAGTACCCACACAAACATCCCTCAACATAAAGCTCTTTCACAATCCCACCACAAGGCTCTCCTTTTTACAACAGTGTCTTTTCTATGGGCTTTCTAGATTATATAATAAACTGCCTCCAAATGTTGCCATTTTCTTGCCAGAACACAGTTTCAACAATTGGTAAGAATGTGTACATTTTTTCCTGTACCATCTTGTATTGTTTTTGTTTTGTTATTACAATTTCCATATAAAAATGGTTGTTCAGTAATGTATCTAAAACTTTAAGTACATAAATAAATTAATGAAGAATCAACGAAGTTAGGAATTATTTAGACCGCTCCTGCCTTTCTTGCATTAAGCGTGTGTGTATTCTCGTTAGATTAGAATTAGGAAATATCCACTTAATATATGCAGTACATATCCGACATTTTCTAAAGAATCTCCATTTTTAGCTGTATTATGTTCAAGCCCAAGACTGCTCTCATCAGCCGCCAGAATGAGGCTACATAGCAGCTCATCATGATATGACACCACCCTGAATTCTACTTTCTCACTTTCTATTGTAATCTACTTAAAAAAAAAAAAACAGACACATAACAATGCACATTTTTCAACCCTATAAATATAAATTAGCAGGGTGGCGACAGACCTGGAAAACCGGGAAAAGTCAGAGAATTTGAGGTGTCAAAAAAAGTCGGGGAATTTCGTCTTCATTGATTTTTTTAAATTTTTTTTTCATTTAAAGATATCGTTATGGAACTCTGCACGGGAGAAGGAAATCTTGTTCGCAAGTTTCGGCCTCAACTTTTAGGTCCCTTTTATGTGCAACACAACCATGGGGCCAGAAATCAGTGATGGCAGGAGGAGAGAGAGAGAGAAATTTCTCTCTCCCAGGCTTCTCGGCGGGAATTTTAAATTCGAACACTCTTTGGAGGAAAATTGTTATAATTTACTTCGGATAACTTTTGTTTCGCAGCTAAAACATCAGAGCATGCAACCGTGCACAATTCATAACGCCAGACAAAGGAAGGGGCTTGGGGGCACAACCCCCGAATTTCAATGGTAAAATAAACATAAAAATCTGTAGTTTTCCCCTTCTTGCCTCGCTATTTTGGGGAGAGGTCGTGAACTTTAGTATTCTTTTCAAAGAATGGACATTTCTTAAGAGAATGAAACATATTTCATGCTCTTGTGTGCCATACAAGTTGAATAATAAGCCAAAATGTGATTTTTATTTTTTTACGAAAAAATGGTAATTTGCATTTTTTGAGGAATATTGTTATAACTCGGGCACTATGTGAGCAATCTACCTCGGATAAGTTTTGTTTTTCAGCTAAAACATCAGAGCATGCAACCGTGCACAATTCAGAACGCCGGACCGAGGAAGGGGGCTTGGGGGCACGTGCCCCGAATTACAATAAAAAAAAATCTGGAGTTTGCCCCTCTTCTCCCACTATTTTGGAAATAAGGCGCAAACTTTAGTATTCTTTTCAAAGAATGGACATTTCTCAAGAAAATGAAACATATTTTATGTTCTTGGGTGCCATACAAGTTGAATAATAAGCCAAATGTGATTATTTTTTTTTCGAAAAATAGGTAATTTGCATTTTTGGAGGAAAATTGTTATAACTCCACCACTATGTGAGCAATGTACTTTGGATAAGTTTTGTTTTGCAGCTAAAACATCATAGCATGCAACCGTGTACAACTCAGAATGCCGTACCGAGGAAGGGGGGTTTGTCTGTCGTGACCTCCGAATTTCAATGGAAAAATAAGAATCTGGACTTTGCCCCCTCTTCTCCCACTATTTTGGGGAGAAGGCGCGAACTTTGTATTACTATCAAGGAATGGACATTTCACAAGAGAATGAAACATATTTCACGTTCTTGGGTGCCATACAAGTTGAATGATAAGCCAAAATGTGATATTGTTTTTTTTATGAAAAATAGGTAATTTGCATTTTTGGAGGAAAATTGTTACAACTTGGGCACCATCTGAGCAATCTACTTCGGATAAGTTTTGTTTTTCAGCTAAAACATCAGAGCATGCAACCGTGTAAAATTCAGAACGCCAAACCGAGGAAGGGTTTGGGGGGCGCGACCACCAAATTTCAATGAAAAAAACAACATAAAAATCTGTAGTTTGCCCCTCTTCTCCTGCTATTTTGGGGGAGAAAGGAGAACCACGATGTTTTCCATCTATTCAAACTTCTCCGGCACCCACCCAGCATCATATGAAGCTGGTATCTTGAGGAAACTTTGATGGATAAATGTAGCCAGGAGCTTGGTGCTGATCACATCACCCCCACCTTCGGCCGTGATCAAGAAAGTGTGGGACCTTAACTCCACACCCCTATACACCTTCATGGAAAAGTGCAGGCGAGCACTTCACTTTTACTTCCTCAAAAATCTGTTCCAACATATCAAACGGTCACGAAAATATGTAGACCATGTGACCTACAATTTAAAATAATAGTTTAAAAGCACAATGGAGTATTAAGTTTTGGTATATCTGGCAGAAAAATGTTCTAAAACAAAAACGCGAATTTTGGGAAACGTAACACTAACAAGTCAAAAAAAGATAATGCCAATTTTTGGTGCCATAATATATCGGTATCTGTCACGTGAGATTGATTGATTTTAATTTTTTGGGTGCGTCGCCACTTATGGTCATTATGCACCCTTCAATAAATAAGGGGAAAATTCCATCATCTAAAATTCTTACCTTAAAATTGAAAAAGGGGTATGGAAAGTAACTTTCCCAAAATAACTTTCAAAATATCAAACTCTCACGAAGAGGCGTAAGCCATGTGACTTACAATTTGAAACAGTAGTTTTAAAACACCATGAAGGTATAATTTCAGATATTTGCCAGAAAATGTGCTAAAATGAAAATGTGAATTTTGGGAAAAATAAATAAATAAGAAACTACACCAATTTGAAAAAAAAAATAACAAAATATCAAAGAGTCTGCCGATTAGGTATAAATAAAACAAGAATATCAGTTGTAATTTATTGCATTAGTAACAGTGAGTCCTAACCTAATTTTCGGCATAATCACCACCGTTGTTCTGGCATTTGTCATAGCGTGGCACTAAATTTTGTATATCCATGGTATATGTGTCTCACAGCAAAGACTGGAACTATCTCTACCTCAGTGTAGCTGTCAAATCCTTACCCTGCCAAAAACCACTTCAGTTAAGCAAAGATATGAAAGTCGGTACATTCAAGGCCAGGGCTGTGCAGGGAGTGGTCCAAGATCTCTCACCTGAATTGATGCAAAGGTCCCGTGTGTACTCAGCTGTATGGGATTGTGCACATTCGATTGGCCTTCCGTGAATTGTCTGACTATCACTCACGACGTCCGGTCTGCGCACCTCACACGATTGCTGGTAGCTCTGTGCCAAATTCTGGGCGTGCAATTTAGACTACATCGCAGTCGGTGGGAGACTGTATGAGAGTGGGAGACTGTATGAGAGCTGCAATCTTTAACCTAGAACTGTCCTAAAACGGCTGCATTGCAACTGTACCAGATTACAACTACATGCCACTTCTTCCTGCCTGCATGTGTGTGTGTCACTCTCCGACCACTAGTGCTGTGTATAGGCACCATTGGAGCTTTTTTCAGGATGCCCCTCGTATATGAACTTTCAGAAGCTTTTATTATTAGTGTTTTCCTGTTTTAATGTGTGGTTAGCTAAATCAGGTACCTATACAATGCAATTCTATAAATTCCTTGTGTTAAATTTCTAATACCTACATACCCTTTTCGTCAGCATTAATGGTATAACTGCATGTTGTCAGTTTCACAGTACTTCACTTGGATATACTGTACTGAAGCAGAAATCCCATTGATAATGTAAGGAAATATGACACTTTATTTTGTTCAATTCAATTGTTTCACTTATATGCAAGAGTTACACTCTGGTGCAACCTATCTTGACAGTGACGTGTCTGCACTAAGACAAAAGACAAACAAGGGAAAGAATTTCAATAGTTTGAAATGCAAGGGAAGGAAGCCCAACGTGTCGCAATGCGAGGTTTCTTTTAGAATGGAATCATGTAAAATAAAGAGCAATTAAAACGAGCACGATGTATAAATACAAGAAAATAAACTGAATCGGATGATGAATACGAGATGGCAACGTGCCTTTGAACGGAAAGTTCGCAAGGCTTGAGCACAAAAGTATAGTTCCTTAATGAAAACACGTTACAGCGTATACAGAGCATATAAATGTGTTAAAAATATTAGATACTTAAAAACTTGTTGAAATGTAGAGTGTTCGGCACGATTATTTTGTTACAAGTCGAAGTTAAAATTATATATACTGCTCAGCAAAGAAGAAAAAAAAAACTGAAAATATGAGAACTAAAATCCACCCCCACTTGTTTCTGTCACAGTGAACGGCAGCAGACGAGAATATGGGGGAAATTCTTCTCTTCCTCTGCTCTCAAATGGCACGCTGTTGCCATGATGCCTCACAGCTGTTCTCTGACAGATGAAATTCTGGCGGACCTGCCGCAAAACGCGACGTTCAGGATGGCGCGGTTAGTGTTTGAAGAAGTATGGATAGCGTTCGTGACGATTCCCGATTTAAATAATTAATGACAATAAAATCTATTGTCATGGTTGTGATTCTTACTATGCGATAGTAAATATTACCATCTAAGAAACATTTTATCTTCAATTTAATTATTAATTATAATTATATCCTTAGACAGTTGCGAGTACCAGGCCAGAGGCGCTAACTTGTTTCACCTTTACTTTTCGCAAGACCTTTTCCATTCTTCTTTGGGAAAGTTCTGAAATTCTTCTCTTGCAACTTCCAGTACCCTGCCCAAATTACAATCCACATTTTGTGATGCAATGCGACCCTTTATGATACCCCAAACATACTCAATAGGGTTTAGATCGCAGTAGGGTGTGGCCGTTTTCTGCTGCAAGAGTGTCGACCCGATATTGCAGGGGCTTTCTGTTGGTTTTGATTAGCTGATATAACTAATATATAATACTATATATATTATATACTATATAATCCTAAGTCGTTGCAAATAATGTTGCGAAGAGTTTCACGACTACCTCGAAAATTAATTTCTTTCTTTAATTTCGAAAGCACTTTTTTTTTACTGTTGGCACTTCATGTTCAACCGTATAAAAATTACCAATAGTTCTTCTAATCAAACACTTGTCAAAGTCGTCTACAACAATTCTATGCTTTTCGGCAGACCTGTGCTTACCTGGTGTCGTAAATTACCCCCTGGAATTTCCTTCCTTTCTAATTTTCTTAATGAAAGTGTCCGACATTTGAACTGCAGCCGCCGCACGCTTTGTAGTTTGATTGACCGAAAACGTGTAACATCCTTCTCTCGTTTCGTTGTCAAGAAATTTAACAACATTCGAAATCACCTCTCGGCTCTCACTATGTACGGTTTTGCCCTTCATTTCGGTACAAACAACAGACGCACTCGAACTCAATTGACCTTTCGTCCATGTAAGTTTGGCAACATTGACAGGGTGTCAGAAGTCGAGCAGTCCTTGCTACCCCCCCCCCCACCCGACCCAACCCTCGATCAGCTGTACACAAAAACGTTCCGTTCCTCCTGTGTGCTTTCTCTGCGGACTCTGAGACACAACTGTGATGGAGAGAATCTTTCATGCTTTGCGCCGAGTGATACAATGGTTTCACATCAACCTGTAGTGCGGTCCCAGCTGATGTCACTGTCAAGATAGCTTGCACTTTAGTATAAGTTGTTTGCTTTACAGAGAAACGAGAAGTAGCTTTATGCATTGAAAAATGAGTCTGCACTCATGTTTTTTGCAAGCAGAGGGTTCCAAACCTCAGTGAAAATATCAACATATAATACCGAGAATGTATAAGGAGACAGATAAATTACAAATTGTATTTCTTAATCAATCTCTCTTCAGTCTTGTCTCATTTAGTCGTAACTTTAAAAATAATCAAGTATTTTATTTTAAAACTTACTGCGTATGACAAAATTCCGTAATCCTTCCATAGCTTGCGAATTGTAATAATTTTCCAAATTCACTATTTTGCAGTTTGAATTCTTGAATTCAATTCATAGAGAATAGAGAAATTAAGTAAATTTCATAGAAGATAATATTGGTACTTAACAAAACCATACGTGGATCTGTATGAGTTTATTATTTCCATTTGGAAAAACATCGATTTTGTTTAGTTTGTAATTGTCAAGGAAAAATGTAAATTTTGTCCTGGAAAAACCTGGAAAAGTCAGGGAATTTCATTTCTGCTTGTTTGTAGCCACCCTGATTAGGCATTGAGGATGATGTTGCAAGAACAGGATATCTCCCTTCGCAGACAGTTGTGGAAGCAGCAGTGGGAAACTGGAATGGTATATGCTACCTGAGGGCCACTTTCTTCGATTGTTGTCTACTCTTCCTGTGTGTGTTCCCACAAATGAAAGGAGCTTCATCACCTTCTGACATCTCAAAACTTGGTTGTGCTCTTATATGGGCAAGAAACTAATTACATAATTGGCCAGCCTTACAAGAAGGGGAGATTAGACATTCTTCTATGGATGTAAGGCTGTGCATTTTGTTAGTGTACATTTTTTTCATAAGACATAATTTTTCAATTCTTACTTTGTTAATAAGCTTTTAGTGGACATGAGCTTCTTCCACTGTTAACCTCTTGGGGTGAGATTTCTCAGTTGCATGTTTTTCAAACTTGCCAAACGTTAGAAAATAATTGTAGCAAGAAATCTAAGGAATTCTGTTTTTGTTGTTTCTTTTATTGGCAAAGGGGGGTTGGGGGACTCGTGGCAAAGGTGAAATTTATAATAACTCTTGTTAAATTACAGTTTCAGTTTTCATCCTAACTGGGCTCTTGGTAAGGGTTTTTCATCAAATAATTTATTTTCTTAGTTGCTAATTTCCAATTTTACCTAAGTAGGTTTGATTAAATAAAGGCTTATAAATGGGTAAAAAAGGTCAAGAATTTCGGATTTATTTCAGTAGACACCCTGTATAGACAATCCAATTATTTTTCACTAATTACTAGATGCATGCATATTTAGTTTTTGATGAAAGCACAAAATGTTAATTTTTCATCTTTCTGAAAGGTGTGAGGTGCATCTTCCTACCCTGTTTTACTGCAAAATGAGAATTAGACTCTTAAACATGCAATTTAGAGTTTATTTACCGATGCAACACTTTCTGAAGTTTGAATTATCCTTTGAGTTAGGCAGTTCACAGAAAATTGATTAATTCTGCTGTAAATATTTGAGAAGCAAAAATGGACCCCTTTGTACGGGAATAAACTTGATACTCTGGTAACTACATAAATGTGCTTTTAGAAGAAATATGATTATTTTGTGTAATAAGTATAGTTTTTAAATCAAATTTAGGATTACATTCACAATTTTGAAACCAAAATGTAATTTTATATCCCTCTTGTGATCAGATCTTTCACCGCTGTAACAAAGTATTAAATTTAAAACTAGCCAGTAGGTAATTACTGTAAGGGATGAAGAGGCTATTTTTCTTCTTCTTCTTCTTCATAAGTAAGACTGATTTGAGCTGAAAAGGTACATCTTAATTTGCCCCTGTACTTTCTGGGGGCAGGAGTGAGGGTGAACCACTACTTTTCAGATATCCTTTTTTAAAAAAACATTTTGCACTGGATACATTGAAATCAATTTCTCCCAACAATGTTGCAAAAATAAAGAAAATTATTACAACTTTCCATGAAAGTGTTTTGTGCCATTTTGTGGACCGTGCAAGATTTCTGGACACTTGGGAAGTATCGGACTGTATTGGTATTGGCTCATCCTCAAATATAGTTCATAGTATTTGTTATAATATATTGTTATGCACAGGGAATTGCAATTTTCTAAATTATTGCAGATGCGACTTGTACATAGACAATGAACTCATTTGCACAGTCGAGGACCCTACAAAGAAAAAATTAAGAGAAATGGCATCACAAAGAGCTTTGGAGCTGATAAAGCTACAATGTCCAACATTACATGTGAGTACGCTCTTTGTTTTTATTCCTTCCTTTTTGTTTATGAATATACATACATCCATTACTACTAGGGGCAGATTTATATGCACTAAAAATAGCCAAAATATGCACTAAAAATTTTCAAATAAACTTTTTTTAAGTATCTGTAGGCCTTGCATGAAAAGTAAATGTATCAGTAACTCACTGAACACAATTATAGAAATGAAAGGTGAAAATCTGTGCTTTTTAGGATCACCAAAAAATACTAATTTACAAATGTTTTTATTTTCATGGAACAAAATTATATTACAAGCATTCCTTTGTCTGGAAGCTCGATCTAAAAACTGCAATATTGCAAACACTATGCTCTCTTCGTTGCATTAATCAATATCTTATTCTTTTACATTAATCAATATCTTATTCTTTTACATTAACATTTCAATATACTAGACATTATTTATTGATGTTTTCAAGTAGCAGACTCTTGCGATTTCCAGAAAGTCTTTGTATTTTGAAAATGTTCTTTCCATTTCACAAGATGCCACTGGACAGAATTTGTTCGTTTCATTTCTTGTGTTGATATCCTGATGTAAAATAGATTTTTCTGCATTCAGAATTTTAAAATAAATAAATTTCAGTTGTGGAATACCCTGGCAAATCCTGGACCAAATTCACCTGTCGCAGGAACTGCAAACCTGGGTATCTGGAAGCTATTGCTAACTGCTTCTTCAATTCAGCTTTCTCAACTTCTCCTGGTACTGTTTTCTTTTGAGAAATATCGAAAAGAGATTGGATGGACAAAGGAAGAAAAAAAATCTACTCTTTGTCCGTTCAAAACTATGAGCAAAATTTTACCATATTTTTAATACTTCAGTCAAGATTCAGATTAACTGCATTTTGATTCACATTAACAACACAATCAAAAATTGGTACAACTACAGACATACCACAATGGTCTGGATGGCCTACTGCAGGGATTCAACTTGCAAACACTCCGAATGTGAGTCCATCACCTTAACAGCTAATTCAAAGGAAGCAATGCTGGATTGCTACATTTAACGTGTGGTTCTGTTGGCGATAGAATTCACACAGAGATAAATGTATTGTAGACAGATATTGAACTTAGGCAGCAAACCGTCTGCACTATGAATCTCTGGTTTGCACCTACTGTAACATGGGACTCGAACAAACGCTATTTGTCACATGAGATTTAATGGAAAATAATGCACAGTGACATTCCATCTTTGTCAGCATAACAGCAGCTTGAGATCAAAGAATAAGGAAAGCTTAATTTTTTAAGGATAAATTGTGCTGCAGGTTATATACGAGATATAATTGTGACAATTTTCCTTATCAAAACCAGAGACTGTGTTATACACCCATATATAAAAAAAGTGCATAAATCCCACGGACGCTACCTCAGTCTCTATAGCACTGCCATCTTTCTCCTTCCAATTACCTTAATAGTAAAATTAGCACTTCAAATCGTTACTAGTTTCGTGAAGAAAATCACCCAAAAATCATGTTTAATCCTCACCAGTATGTTGTTAGAATATTTAGTTGCAATCCATCGACAGACATAATTGCAAAACGTTATTGCATTTTTATGTCTTAATTTAAGAATAAAATACGCTCATAGTGCATATCTTCATCATCTGACCATCATTTCCTTCATTTCTACTGTATTGTTATTTTGTACTTAACAGAATTATCCTTCACTAGGTTATACAGCAGCATTGTCCGTAAAAATTAACATAAGTTTATAAAAATCACAATGTCCATGCCTACGCAGGCAACAAATGTTTTCTGTTACCAAAAATGAAAGCTCTGTTTTGAGCATGGTAAATTTGCATTTCAGCAAATTTCCATTTAAGCTGCCAAAAAACTATTCTAAATACCTGAAATGTATTGCATGTTTAGAGCATACTTGGCAATAAATAACTTTGCCGGCAGTGGTAAATGCATCGTTACCTTCTACCCACTGTTGGAGCAATATGCTGTTACTTCTCTCCTTCGTCATTTATTTTCACTTCTGCAGCATACACACACACTCACAGATTTATCAAGAGATCACATTAACAGATAATCCTCAAGTAAAGCGACCCCAGTGTTTTTGTTGGAATTTGGAAATGTGACTCACAACTCTGTAAGGTCATTGGTTGAAGATTTCTTTTCTATCTTTGGAACCAAACCACCTGCAACGCTATGAGATGAGTTTTGGAATGTCCTTGACCCAACTAGTGCCCAAGACCAGACTAAGTGGTCTATTTTTAATGCTGACACACAGAACGGGAAAAATGAAGCAGGCAAACTTGAAACAAACAATTACATGAAAATTGCTCCCAAATCCCCAATATATGCAAATTATATGCACGTTAAGCTAAAATATGCACTAACGTCCCAAATATGCACTATAAAATTTTACCAAAGTAATCTACATCAAGTGGAATCGATCAATCCATTGAGAGCATATGAATTTTCCTTAAGGAAAAAATATGCAAAAATCTGCCCCCTAATTATTACCCATGGTGCCAGTATTTCACATCTTCATCTTAAAATTACGTTTAATAAGATTTAGTGGGAATATTCCTTGATGTTACATTTTCACAGGTATGTATAGGGTGGTCACAAATTGGGCCTTACCCCATTTATTTTAGACACTGCGATGGTTATGGTTGAATGCTTGATACACATACCTGAATGTTCCAGAATCCCGAACATTGGTGTGAAGACCGTAATTTTCGTAGCACAGTCGAATTCTGCGCTATGTTCTGGCTGATGTTTTGCGGAGATTAATACAGGACCACTTTCGTGAAGGAATCTTTCACAGCTGTTCGTAACTCTTGCATTGTGCCATATCGGTTATTTCAGAATCTGTCATTGAGGAGTCCCCAAAGGTGAGATCTTGGTGGCCAAGCTAAGGAGCTGAGTAATATTCAGAACCTCTTCCAATCCACCGCCCGGAAAAGGACTTATTCAGTAAATGACGCACTTGCAATGCGAACTGTGCTAGAAAATGACTGAGAATTTGGCTGTGCTACGAAAAAGACGGTTCTGGACTCTTAAAACATCAGGTATGTGTCCATATCAAGAATTCAACCAGAACCATTGTAGTGTCAGAAATAAAGGGGGAGAGGTTATGACCACTCTGTAGAGGAAGATAATTTATTGTTCTATGCAGTTCTTTTTTACAGTTGAGTTTGACTGAAGATCCTGTACTAACGGTTGTCAAACATTTGCATGAAAACATGAAGAAGTTGGGGAAACTAAATTTTGCACATTATATACGAGGTGCATCCAGAAAGTAAGTTTCCCTATTTTTTAAAAAAAAAAACAACAACACAGTTTCAGAAAACCATTTATTGGCAACAGGTACAGCAAAGGTTCAGCTATTTTTCAACATAGCAACCACCAGAATTGAGACACTTGTCGTATTGTGGTATCAACTTTTGGATCCCACTGTCGTAGAACTCTGCCACCTGTGAATGGAACCAGCGTGTGACAGACGTCTTCAGCTCTTCGTCACTGCCAAAATGCTCACCGGAGGACAGGAATTTCTTGAGGTGCAAGAAAACGTGAAAATCGCTGGGAGCCAGATCAGGACTGTAAGGTGGATAATCAAACAACTCCCATCCAAATTCCGTCAAAATAGCTGCTGTGCGCCGAGCCGTATGTGGACGAGCATTGTCATGGAGGAGCACAACACCTGCAGTAAGCATGCCACGCCTCTTGTTTTGAATGGCACGTCGCAATTTCCTTAGTGTTTCACAGTAATGGTCAGCATTCACCGTTTCACCTCTGGGGAGGAAGTCAATGAGCAAAATGCCCTTCCTGTCCCAAACACGGTGCACATCACTTTCTGTACCGACAGCGTCTGTTTGAATTTCTTCTTGACCGGAGATCCACTATGCCGCCAATGCATTGACTGCTGCTTGGTTTCCGGGGTGAAGTGCGAAATCCACGTCTCATCGCCCGTGACGATCCTGTCGAGGAAATCATCGCCGTCATCATGGTACAGTTGCAGGAATGTCAGTGCTGCTCCTGAACGTTTCATTTTGTGTTTGGGTGTCAGGTTTTTCGGCACCCACCTGGCACACAATTTTTTGAACAGCAGGCGCTGCGTGACAATCTCATGCAACACGGATCACGATATCTGCGGAAAAAGGCTACTGAACTCCGTAATCGTGAAGCGACGGTTCTCTACGATGCGTTGCCGCACCAGCTCAACCAGATCATCAGTGATGAGGGACGGACGCCCACTGCGCTCTTCATCATGGACACTTTGACGACCTTCCGAAAACTGCCGACACCAGCGACGCACCATCTGCTTACTCATAATGTCATAATGCACAGACCTCACAGAGCTGACGATGAATGTCAATTGCTGCAATGCTTTATGCATTCAGGAACTTTATCACCGACTGAACCTCGCATGCAGCGGGAGAAGGAATACGAGCCTCCATTTCGGACCACTGCTGTCTCGCTACTGGCATGTGGCGGGAGAAGGAATACGAGCTTCAACTTCGGACCACTGCTGCCTCGCTACTGGCACCGGGCGGGATCTGTCCGCCTGGCATATGATTGATACGTCTTAGCTCTGCTGCGCATGCGCAATTTACATGGCTCATTATGTTTACTTTCACGGGAAAAAAATAGGGAAACTTACTTTCTGGATGCGCCTCGTACTTATGTTTTACTTATTTACAATTTCCATCTCGATCAGTTTCAACATCAGTCTGTGACTGGAGGGGAAGGTTAAGGAAGTCTAATACAGAGGTTAATTCATTTATATTGAGCCAAATTCGAATGTGCTACCTACCTAGGAAATGCAGTGTTTCCACCACCGGTTGTGTTCGATCTGCAGGCCACCACTATTGACTATTGCCAGGCATCGGAGTTTCCATTGGAGGAGACTGCGTTGCAGCTGGACCATGGGTATTGCATCCCACTCCTTGTTACAGGCTTTCCACAGACCGGAGATGGTGCGGACTCGACGATTCAACAGGTGCCGCTTGAGGAGTCCGAAAGCACAATAGTCCATTGGACTGGCATCTGGACTCTTGACAGGGATGTCAGAGAAGGGAATTGCAGAAATTCCAGTTTCCTGTTCCACTTCCATCGATCACCCGCTAGATGACGTTCATACAGCCTCTTGCAGTTCCTTTTTCGCTCAGCCACATGACACGTTTTCAGGGCGTGCACACTGCTCTTGTGAATGACCTTGAGGCGTAAATACCTGTGAATGGCGCGGTTGATTGTCGCCTGCGATGTGCAGCATTTGCTGGCCATTGCACGCTGTGTGGGGGGATTTTTGGAGGTCGCCATGCGATGAACAACATGCAATAGCGGCAGGGTCCTCTTCAAGGGAGGCCGGTTTCTAGCTGCTCGCGTAGGTGTGGTGGGCCCAGGACTCTGTGCCGCATATTTCCATATAATACGAATCACAGTGGCATGACCTACACAAAAATTATGCACTTTACACATTTCTATGATGCACGCCGCCGTGAACTTACCGTCGGAAAGGGCAACAATGTACCCCTCCCAGAATCTATTCAGTTTCGGCAGCATCAGACTACGCTCGACCACACTACTCTACTGCGTGACTAACGAGATGCTGTGCCTTGCCTCGGGGCAATCTCACGGCGATGCATTGCACATGCACGGTACAGTGGCACATTGAATTCGGCTCAATATAAATGAATCAGCCTCTGTACATCGTTTTGAAACTCCAGAGTTCTTTTTTGAAGTAAAAATAATACATTTGTTTGTATGAGTGGAAAGTATTAACTTTTCTGAAATGTTTTGTTTCTCTTTTAGGTTAAAAAAAGATTCATCTCAGATACTACTATAGATAGAGATGCTGCAAGCAAAGGTGATTCTGACACTAAGAATGTTGATTTGCAATTTATCCCATTGAGTGATGACAATGTGGGGAATAAGTTGCTTCGCATGATGGGCTGGACCGGAGGTGGATTGGGAAAGGACAAGCAAGGAATTGCAGAACCAATCAGGTACTGATTTCAGAAAATTGGGTTGTTGCTAGGAATGTGATGAAGCTGATTTTTGATGTAACATTATCAGTTTGTTGCCTCATTGGCTGAGTCAATTGAATACTGGACTCACCATCTTGGGAGAAAGGTCCCAGGTTGTAGCTCTGGCATGGGCATGAGTGTCTCTTCATCAATTTCATATGATTCATCCCCATTGATTTAATTAGCCAAAAGTGGCAGAAACCGATTAAAGTAAGAAAAATTGAAAATAGATGAATATCAGCTGCAAGTGGCATATTGAAATCTGTAAATTTCTGAAATTTAAATTGTTCCAATATTCAATTGATTTGATCTCATAATTAAAATGCTTCTTGTAAAAGGGTTTCTTTTACTTGCACCAGTGTAAAATATCTAGAATATTTCTAATTCACAAACAGAATGTTTAGTTGTTTTTTTTTTGGGGGGGGGGTTAAAATCTAAAAATGACATTGTATTTCTGTTAAAAATCGCATCAGAATTGGTTAAATATCAAAGTCACAATTGGAGCTTAGACCAAGTGTTTCAAACATGGCTAAAAATTACCAAAAAGTAAAATAAGGTGTTTGTTTCCATGGTTGTGACAACACAATAATATCATGTACAAAACTGCATGCAGCATGTATGGAGCAATTTTTATGCCTTTTAGTAACCCTAAATATTTGTCTATGACAAAATTTTGCACAGAGTATATCGAGACGAAAGTGAACAAACTTAGTAACTATTCATGTTTGGGGAATAAAAGATGCAGTTGATAATAATTAGACACAAGCAAGTTACTAATGTTTATCCGTGACACTTACCTGTAGAAGTGCTATTAATTTTTGTGGCCTCTGCCACCATCTGCTCAGGATCTCGTTGCTTCACTGTTGGGTTAGCTTCCGGTTCCTTTTGTTTCCCAGTGAGTGTGCCACTAGGAGTGCTATTGGTTTTAAGTTATTGCAATAGGGGGACAAACGTGTTGTGCCTGACAACTATCGATGTTTAGATCATGCGGAAAGTGCATAATTGCGTGTGTCTGTGATTTTCGTGTCAATCAGTGTGTGCTATGTATGCCTGATGGAAACTTTTTTAATGTTGTGTTTGTTGAACTTGAGCTGCTTTGCTAGTCCGGTAGCGTGTTGTTTTTTTTTTTTTTTGTTGTTTTTTTGCATCAGATAGGTGCTGTTGTATATGCTCCATGATGATTCTGATATACGAGGTGTGGCTAGAAAAAAAACGGATTGATGTTGCTGTCGTCAAACGGCAAGCGTGTCAAGGAATAATGTGATATCCTGCCTATCGACTATTGCCCAGGGTGCACAGCACTCAGTTCGGCTGTAGCTTGTTGACTAAGTGAACCGTACATCTGTGCTTCGTCGGAAACTTTGTTAAGTGTGAAAGTGGAACAGCGTATCAATGTGAAGTTTCTTACGAAACTCGGAAAATCCGCCACAGAAACTCATGGTTTGTTGAAGGAAGTGTAGGGAGATGAATGTTTATCACACACGCAAGTGTTTGAGTGGTTTCAAAGGTTTAAAGAAGGACGAGAAGTGATCGCGGATGACTCGCGTCCTGGAAGGCCTTGCACGTCAAAAACTGAATTAAACCTTGCAAATGTCGGTGAATTGATTCGAATTCGGTACCCAAAGGTCAAACTGTCAACCAACATTATTACATTACGGTGCTGACGACCCTTCGTGAGCGAGTAAGAAGACGACGACCTGATTTGTGGAAAAGCAAGTCATGGATTATTCATCAGGACAATGCTCTTGCCCACATGCCATTGTCAGTCAAGGCTTTTTTGTCCAAGCATGGGATCCCAGTGTTAGAACATCCATGCTATTCGCCGGATCTAGCTCCGTGCCACGTTCTTCTCCCCAAAGGTCAAATCAGCACTGAAAGGAACAAGATTTACGACCATAGAATCTATGAAAACAAAAGCGACTGAGGTCATGAACATGGTTTCAGAAAATGATTTCCAGCACTTCTTCCAGCAATGGAAGGTTCGTATGCAGCTGTATAAAGATAGTGCAGGGAAGTACTTTGGAGAGGATATTGTTCATATTGTACAAAATAACCCATACAAGATTTTGTAGCATCAGTCCATTTTTTTCTAGCCACACCTCATATCTGCCAATGTAATGCTGATTGCAGTCCACTGGGTGTTGTATACCCCCTGGGTTATCAAGGGGTGAGAGGAAATATCACCTGTGTTTGTTTAGGGCACTGGCTATTTTGGTCATTGGTTTGTGTGCTAGTTTGATTCATACTGTTTCAGGGTCTTGGCAAGGCTGTTGAATGTGGTGTGGTGGTAAGGGAAGGCAATCCATTTCACTTTGTTGTCATTGGTTGGAATGTGATGTTTAGGCTGTCTAACCTGCATCTCTGATTTGCTACACCATGTTGAAAGTTACTAACTATGTGATGATATCAGAGGGAAAAGTTTTTCCCCATTCTATGCAAGGCCACCCTAAAAACAATGCATGCAGTCACATGCTTACATCAACACACACACTGAGAGAAGGAGAGAGAGGAGAGGGGACCTTCTCTGATGACATTTTAGCTGATGTGGGGTGTAGGCCCACACATTCTCGATCTCGGACATTTTGATGGTGATATCATCAGCACCATGCTCCGGCCACATGTACACCCAGTATTGCCCCCAGGTACCCATTGATTTGAGGCTAGGTGAGCTGCTTTATGCTGGAAAAATTCCGACCTTAGATCACTCACCCCAGGTATAAAACTCAGGTTTTCCATATTGCAGTCGGGCATCTACCAACTAAACCACCATATATTTTAAGTCAATACAAGAAGTAGGTGCCATTTTGTTAAAACTATAAATAGGAGCCCATTATAAGTATTATTTCCGTAAAGTTCAGTTATGTATATTTTGTTATATGTATACTTTATTCAATTATCCCCCCTTCCCCCAAAGTGTCACTACTCATGGAAATGCCTGTAAAAAGGTAAAGTTCCCCGTGCCATGATGGGACATTTTAGGGGATAGGGGATGAGTAGACCCCCACACATTCTCGATCTCTGCGATTTTGGAGGTGATATAATCAGCAACATGCTTCTCCACCTTCACCCCCCTCCCCCCATGTACCGATAGATTTGTGGCTGGGTGAGCCCCAGAGTTACTGAATGCTGGAACAAGGCCAGAAAAAATCCTATTTTAGATCGCCCACCCTGGGAATCAAACCTGGCTATCCCACATGGCAGTCAGATAACCTGTCAACTAGAATGAGATGTTGAGGAAATTGTGAAAAGGCCACAGATATGTTTGGCAACTGAGTGGTAGAACATTAGCATGGGAATGTCAATGAACCACAGTTTTCATGTAGCTTTAGTTATACTGATATAATAGAGAAGCTGTTTACATTGTAGGAACATTTCTGTTCAAAACTTGAGTGAAAACATACATAAATGTACGAGGGTAAGTCAATATATGTCGCAAAATGGAATAGAAAGAAAAGTTGAAGTAGTTACCTGATGAAATTTGTTTTATTTTTGAACGTAATCTCCATGAACATTTAGGCACTTGTCCCAGCATGTCACGAGTCCCTCAAAGCCAGCAGTGAAGAAGGTTTGTGGTTGGTGTCGTAGCCAGCTGGTAACCTCCCGATGGACCTCCTCCATATCCTGGAACCAGTGACCACCCAGAGATGGGCCGAAGAGATGATAGTCAGATGGTACCAAATCTGGACTGTAGGCTGGATGTTACAGTCGTTCCCAACGTAGGGATCGTATGTGAGCCACTCTGGTATTGGCGTGCCATCCAACAGAAGAACTCCATCTCTCAAAGCACCCGGACATTGGTTCAACCACAATTGAA
This sequence comes from Lepisma saccharinum, assembly GCF_977018435.1. Taxonomy (NCBI): domain Eukaryota; kingdom Metazoa; phylum Arthropoda; class Insecta; order Zygentoma; family Lepismatidae; genus Lepisma; species Lepisma saccharinum. The sequence continues at coordinate 40,074,167 of NC_139235.1, read as the reverse complement.
ATGTTGCACCCAGTTGTAAACGGCTCTCCTGGATAAGCATTTGTTACCGTAAACAGGTAACATTTCCTTGTGCACTTGCTCAGCAGATTTGCCCTGCACCCACAGAAATAGAATTACGGCCCGTTGCTCACCACGCATACACTCGACTAACACACCTGCCATCTTACCCACTTGGCACTCGACTGACTCACTGCCGCACGAGAATGTGACTACTAGCGCCGTATATGATACACGGTGGTGCTGCCATCTACACCGACACTTGCGGAGAGGATCATTGCAATGACGGATATTCATAAAACAATTTCACATTGCAGCAATTCGAAGAAATTTCATTTTGCGACTTATATATTGACTTCCCCTTGTAGATAGTGTTTCTTGTATTTTATTCCTGTGTTTTCTTGTTTTCTCTCAGTGTACAGCAGCGTATAAGAAGAGAAGGGTTAGGTAACATGGCTAATAGAATGGACTTTGAGAGGAAAGTAAGAGCAATGATTCGTGACTATGCTGAAAATGATTCTATGTATGATCTGGTGTTTTCAACTGATTTCAGTTCCGAAGAAAGGGCAATAATGCATCAGTAAGTATTTGATATTAAAAATGTACAGTGGAACCCCAATTTTACATTCCGTTGTTTTAAATTTTCCCACTTTATACATTCAATCTTCATGGTCCCAACAAAGCAAAATGCTGAAACATTTTCCCTGGTTTTACATTTTCCTGCATTTGAAGTTCTTTCACAATGGTCCACTGAAAAATATAAAATCGTGGTTCCACTGTATATATTTAAAGTAAGTATCATATTGTCTTTGCATGTTAAAGAAATACTGATTTCAGCATGACTACCTTGCTGAATCACATTGGAAGATAATTTGCACAGTAAAGACTTTGATACAGACAGATTGTGTCTTTCAAGTGACGTAAAATATATAATACAAAATTCAATCCCATATTTCTTCCTTCAGACTCTTTAACCGACCATGTTAAGATGTGGATTTTCGATCTCACCATCAAAATTCCCGGGTATGTGTATTCTTAGTGAGTGTCCCTTCACCAATTTTATCTAAATCATTTCTCATCCTCATCACCACAATTTGCCAACAACAGAACAAACACGTCACGTCACCCATTCTTTCTGTTACTGATATATGTATTTTAAACAAATTGTTTTAAAGTATGCCACTGTTTTTCTTCCTTCCTTTTTCTTCCTTCCTTTTTACAAATGTTTTAAGCATTGTGTTTTCATATGTGTTTAAAATATTTCTTAATTTAATAATTTTTCAAACTAAACTGTTATACAGTGAAATTTTACTTCACATTTTTCACATTCTGCATTGAATTTTCTTGTTCCCAATAGAGCCAAATATTTCTGGAGTTTATGTTTTCGTGCATTTTAAGTTTTTCATCTTGGTTCCCTGAAAAATGTAAAATCAAGGTTCTACTGTATTTTGTATTTTATTCTAGCTTTTTGTTTTCCATATATTTGATGGTATTTACCAAAATATATTATTTGTAAGACTGGGTTGTTAGTATTGATGTACAATAGTGTGCTTCTTTTTTAGCTGCATCTTTTATTATTTTTAACACATATTGCTATGTTATTTTAACAAAATTATTACATATAAGTAAATTTTCTGTTCAAATCTCTTCTCATAAAAATTACTACTATTTTTTCTGAAAAAATCTATGTTTTTGTAATAGTGCACTAAAAGTAGGTTTTTGAATAAACAAATAAGAATAAGGCAAGCAAGAAATTTTAATTTGTTGTGAACAAACTATATTAAGTACTACAGTAGAAATTGTTTATTAAATACTCTAGGAAATGGGGTTATGTTTTGAACTATTTTCATGTAAAAATCTTCTACAAAAAGTGGCTGTTGTTACAATTTTTGGTGGGTGTTTGTTAGATGATTATTAGTATCATTACCTGTATTACTAAATTTTATTATAATTGTGATATTTTTAGAAAAAATAGTTCTTTGTTAATTATTAGTCAATGCTTGACAAGTATAACATAATAGCTCACCAATGATACTTAGTTGCTTCCCTCCTCCTAGTCAACAGTCAATTACTGTTGAGTTTTAGTTCTCGTTATAACACATGAAACGCATTTTCTGAAACTTGGTTAAGTGTGTAATTCTAAGTGCGAGTGTGTTTAGCCTTCTTCCAGATATGTTTATGTGTACTAATTGTCCCAATGAAAATGGAGATTCTTGGTCTGGAAAACTCCTAAAAGTCTGGGAATTTTTTTTTTAAAAAAATTGTAGACACCCAGATTTCGATGCAAGGGGAATCATGCATTTTCTCTTTTGCTTAGGATTGCACGAAGGTTTAAATTGAAAAGTCGCAGTTATGGAAAGGATGCAGACAGACACTTGGTAGTTGCAAAGAAGATTAATATGGCAAATATGGTAGATAAGCTCCTGAGGGAAGGTGGTTCAAATGAGAGGTACGAGCTCATTCTACCAACTGGTTTGAACAACAGTGTGTAGTTCTATGTGTACAAGGTAAGTGATCCCAAATTAGATTGTTTTAATTTATTTATAGATGATTGAAAGGACTAAACAGGTACCCATACTGATGCCAATGCTAGAAAATTGTAGCAATTGCATTTTTTTTTTCAAAATATTGATTAATAGTAGTTGAGTATTGCACTCCCAATTATTTGCATTAATTTACCAGAGTTTTGCTTCAGAATATTTAAGAATTATCTGAGAATATCAAAATACCTGTGATGTAATCAAAAAATGAAGTTTTTCACAGAATCTTGGTGCAAAATAATTCTGACCAGTAGACTTGGAAGGCCTTCATGTAAATGCTTGCCTCATCACTCTCTTCACTGACGGATAGTTGCCCTGTGACACAGGCAGGAAAGTACACTTCCAGTCTTCTTGTACCACACAATGATGCTTTTGTAGTCAGGTGGTAATTGTCCATATCCCCCCCCCCCCCCCCCACAAATTTCACTGTACAGCCATCAGCAACTGCATCTCGTGATACCATGAAACACATCATTGAGCTTTCTCCTGTGCTGATGCCATTTTCAGTTCCAACAATTGCAATGCTTCATACGTATATGAACTCAGCCTCTACCTAGAACAAGGGGTGGGGGGGGTTATGAATTTATGTTTCTTTTGCCACAATCCATGCAGCTGTAACTGTAACAGTTTCTTTATAATAAACCTTTGTAATGTTGGAAAGACTTTATGACCACCCTGTATTTGTTTTGTTTTTTTCTATAGACGTAAAGTCCTGAACCAGCATCAAGGATGTTACAGCATGTTGTAACTCACAATTTTCAAATCCCTGCTTTAGTGTTTATGTAAATTTACTTCTTTTTTTATCTTTTTTACAGGGAACCTCCTGTGGTTTATTTCATCTATGCAAAAACCTTGCATTAACTGCAGACGTCCTTCTTTTCCATTGGTTTTGGTTTTAAAGAAATTGGCTTTGTGGATGCACAAAGTCGTAATAAATTGGTTTGATTCATTCTGCAGTATATTGGACTTAAGTGCTCCAGAAACTTTTGGAAAAACAATATAAATTCTGGTACAATTATTTTAAGATAAAACAGTGTTCATGATAACTTGACAATGACTGCTAAGTGTATTTTATGTATACTTAAAAATAGTACGAGTACTCTATAACTTGTTATGACAATGTGTGCATTTATGCCTAATTATTGTTGCTTTACAAGATATATTTGTATAAATTAGATATAATATATTTTGTGTGAATGACAGTAGATTGTAAAATCTGGTATTTTATATCAGTAGTTCCCAGACTTTTTCATTCCATGACTCCCCTTCCTTCTATAATTCCCATTGCCTCCTCTCCCAGTTCCATTCTATGAATATCAATAAAAAGAATAATACTATAAAAATACTCGTTAAAATCATGTTTTTTGTTGATTTTTTACAAGTATGTTGCCGGCACGTGGTGTAAGAAGTTCTTTACTGACATACTATAAAAATAGTAGTATCATGGTGTACATTTTAAAAAGAATTATTTATCTTGTAGTCTACGGTTGTTACAAGCATAAAAACAGTTTTTGTTGTGACGTTTCAGGAAAATGCATGCTCCCTTTTTTTTTTGTTTGATTAAAGAAATGGTTATATCAAGAGAAATAATTCTACAATGCAAGCAATGCGTACATACAAGAAAAATCATTTTAAAAAATACCGACTAAATTTTGATTACTTTTCAGTAAGTTATAATACTATTTCCTCTATGTGCTTAATCTTTAGCAGACGGCTCCGTGCATGCCTAGATAGCCTCTGACAGCAGGGCCTTTTCAAGCACACGTATTTCAAACTTGTCACAAAGTACTAAAAAAAATTAGCGTAACTGAAGAACTAATTGTTGTAGAGGGATGAAATTGGTTTTGTTTTATTTATTAAAGACAGGGCTATTAGTGGAGGTAAAATTTTTACATTGTGCCTCCCAATAATTGTGTTAAAGAATAAAGAAGAAGAAAATGGAAATTGTACTGAGAATTTTCATAGAATGGTATATTGCAGTAAGGGTTACTATGCTGGTTTTTTTTTTTTTTTTAATATGTATTGTTTCCTTATTTTGTCACCTCTTTCTGTGTAGGAAAACTGGCAAAAAGGAGGAGAGGTTATGCCCCCTCTTTTGGATGTGCTGCAAGATGGTATACACATAGGATGAACTACAAGCTTGAGACAAAACAGTGGCATAGATTCATGTGTCAGAATGCCATCAAAATTAGATGATTAAAATATTATGCAAACACGGTAGAACTCTTGATTGTGTGTGCGTTCACAAAAGATTTTCATTTTAGCCATGAGAGGCAGAAGTGAATTTAAAAGTTAATGCAAACTGGTCTATTATTCTGCCTCCTTTTCTGTCCCGAAGTTATGGTAATTTATGTAGAAATTTGAGATTGAGCACTCCAAGAAGAGGGGTCATGTTTTGAACTTTTTATTATTGTGTAAAAATGTATTACAAGGAGTGCTTATTAGTTTTTTATAACTTTCTTGTTGCAGTTGGTGCGAGATTGTTATATGAAATAATATGTTATAAAATTTTACAATAATTATGTTTTATTTACATCTATAATTCTTATGGATTTTTATGAAAAAATATGTTAGTCATTAGTCAGTTACTTGCACCCCCTCCCTTATCCTCATTTTCCCTGCTGATGTGAAATGAGTATTCTAAAACTTGCTTACGTTGGATTGCATGTTTGAGTGTTAAGTTAAAATAGTGACTTTCTTACACACATGTTCATGTGTATTAATTGCCCTAATGATTTGGTCTGGAAAATGTTAGTTCTTGGTGTGGAAAAGTCAGGGAATTTTGTTTTTACAAACTTGTAGACACCATTATTCTTATCTTTCCTTCTCCTGCATTTTTCTTTCCTTTATGAATCTCTAGTTGTCAGTGATTGTATGCTAGATGTATGCAGAAAGAAATTGCATTGAATTAGTTGAACATGCTCCACCATGTAGAAAAAAAATTACTATGAAAGCGTAATAATACATGTTTTTAAATATATTGTGTGAAAGTCATCATCATCATCCTTCGCCGTTTCCTGCCTCTGGCTGGGTCATCATTGTGTGAAAGTATGATCAAGAAAAGGTAGTGTTTGACGGATGATTTAATGACTAGGTACTTCCAGACTTTAGTAGAATAAGATTTTCTTCAAAGTTTTGATCACATATACGAGTTGATTGTCTTTTATCAAGAAGAGGAAAATAAATGGAAACTTATTTCTGTACTTACCACTAATATTCTTTCCAAATCCACTTCACCATTGTTAGGAATATATAATGTGTTTGTGTATTGCATTGAACAAGACAATAGCTTTTTTCTCCATTGGATGTGACTAATTATTTGGTTTTGTAAATTCTGTTGTAGAGAATCACATAAGTGAAAGAAAAATAATTTAGATTACCAATATGAAATTTAACCTTTACCAATATGGTACCAATATACGTAGTACCAATATAAAACTTAACAATCTGATAAAATTGCAAATATTTCTTTAACATGACTCTGCTCATTCATTCCTGCCTACAGGGGATCCTCTATTTTGTGTTTTTCGGGGAACCAAGGTGAAAAAATGCAACAAAGACGATTAAGATTGAATAAATAATGCAGGAAAATGAAAAATCTAGAAATGTAAAATTGGGGTTTCGCTACATAGAGGTTGGTTACAATTGCTTTTTACAGCATGTACATCTGCAGTGTTCATTCTCTCCACAAAAGGTAAATGCTGGCAGTGAGTCACTGAAATAGATACGTAAAGTAATTTTTCACAAAAGAGAGACAGAATTATTATATATTTACATACTGTGTTCTTATATCTTTTATTATTAGTAGAACCACATGTTTTTAGTAATGATTACAAACGGTGCTTAAAGTGGAAAATGTTAGCTGGGGGATGTTTAGTGGAGCCTCGGAGTTAGTTGGGGGGATGCTCCTATGCTTTAACATGGTGACAATATGTCAGCTGGGGGGAGTGCTTTGCGAAAATGGTTCTATCTGGGGGATACCACCCCCCACTTTTACAGAAAGAAATAGATAAGCGTGGGAATTAATTTTCTCAGGAGAAACCATCACAATTATCTGATACTTGCTACCTCCCTTAGGTGCACTACTTAAATTAATATACCACGGCTACAATATCTTCAGGGTAATAGATTCTTTCCTTTGAGAATGTAAATCAAAAAGCAGATATATGCCAAGGGATATAAGAAATGGGGATCTACACTAGCGTGCAAAAGTCTTTGCCCAAATGTAATTGCCAAAAATGAACCAAATATATCGAAAAATGAGATAAAGTTTATTTGAAATGTTATATTATATCACATTTGAACAAAATAGAAACATAGAGGTTCATTACTTAACATAAACAACATAACTAAACTGATATTTTGCTCTCATCGATATGACCCCCTTTAGCACGTGTCGCAGCTTGACATAACTTCGGCATTCGAGACATTAAATTTTGCAGTGTTTCGTGTCCAATATTTTTCCAGGCATTTTCTAAACACTGCCACACACTTTGAGGATTCGTTGGAGCCATCATATGAACCTTTCAATCCAACTCGTCCCACAGCTTCTCAGTCGGGTTGAGATCGGGTGATTGTGGAGGCCACATCACTTTGAGAATTTTTTGCCTCCATTGTTTTTAAATAGTTCGTACACAGTTTGGACGTGTGTTTTGGGTCATTGTCATGTTGAAATATAAATCCCTTTCCAATAGTCTTCGGTCCAGATGGCACTGCATGATACTGAGATATTATGGTACTTGTTTTTGTCCATAGTTGACTTTATTTGCACCAAATCTCCAACTTTTCCTCCTCCAAAACCACCCCAGACCGTGACATTACCTCCTCCATGTTTAGTATTGTGACTCAAACAACTGTCAAGCATTCGTTCTCGTAGAATCGTCTTTTTGTTCCAAACAATTCAAACTTCGATTCATCAGTCCATAACACTATCTTCCACTGTCTTAATATCCATGTTTGATGTGTATTAGCCCACTTTAGACGTTTCACTTTATTTTGAGGCCGCAAGAAAGGTTTTCGACAGGATATTCGACCATTTAAACTTACGCTACGCAGTCGCCTCTTAACCGTATCAACCGAAATCGAGGTTTTTCTAATTCTGTTTAGGTCTTCTACAATTGCAGTTGCTGGAAGTCTTTGATTTTGCTTGCTCATGACTATGTTTATCTTCCATTTTTGTTGTGCTTTTGGGCCGTCCAGAACGTTTCTTCGTCATATTTGTCCCTGTTGCTTTCAGACGAGCTAACGTATATGTAACACTTCTCCTTGGAATATTCAAACGTATTGCAATTTTCGCATGAGTATAACTTTCTTCTGATAAAATTTGTATTTTACCACGCAATTCAGTTGAATATTCGTGTCTTTTCTTAATTTTGTGAATATTATATTATTTCACTTGCAATAAGAAAGATATAATTGCAAATCATCTATTATAATTACAAAAATGTACATTAAATGTAAATTAATGTTAAGTATCTATTTAAAATAATAATAATAGAACATATTCGTCAACATACACACCGAAATTTGATATGAAACAAGAAACAAGTGCAACATTCACTATACATATAAGGGTTCAACTCCTCGTCGTCAAGACGTCTGTCTATGTTTTCATATGAAATACGATCGTGTATGCTCCGAATTAAAATGTAGGCTGTTCTAACTTCTTGATATACATCCAAGACATTCCAGAATAGAGTCAAAACTGATATTTATTTGAGTTTCATAACATAAATCACAGATAATGACTTTGGGCAAATACTTTTGCACGCTAGCGTATATTCTGAAAATCTTCACCGTTTACAGAGATGATATCTGAGAAATAGCCGACCCAAACCCCACAAACCCAGCACTCACTTCTTGATACAACTAGCCAACATTGTACTTACCTCCAACAACTTCTGCTTCGGTGACCAACATTACTTGGAGATACGTGGCACAGCTATGGGTACCCACAAGCATGGCCCCCTCTTATGCCAACCTGTTCATGGCCAGGCTGGAACAGGAATTCCTTTACTCCCAGCAACTGAAACCACTCCTCTGGCTAAGATTCATAGATGACATTTTGCAACGCTCAGGAGCTACGCAGAGCCCTACACAAGGAGCTACACCTTACAAGAAGGGGGGAGCGAGGCAAAAGTCTACCCATAAGTGCTAAATTCTTTTCAGTCGGAGAACACAGATTCTGGATATCTCAGGGCTTGCTGGGTGTAACGTGAATAACAGTGAAGCTCGGAATGAAAAACATGAATATCCTTTTTGAGTGTGAGCAATGATCATTTATATATTACTCAAACAGAGAATACAAGGTATTTACAGAAATGTTGTGTTAAATGATAATCAGTTCGACCCCCGGGTAAAGCATTGACCCGTTAACAAACTTATTACATGACAAAATAATTTACCTTATATTTACTCTGGTGGTTGCATACAATTTTATCCCTGATAGATTAGAGTTAATTACCGTACCAGTCGGATCCAAATAGCCAGAGTTTATTTCAGTTAGGGACCTCCTGTTTTCATGCCACGTGACAATTTTATTCAACTTAGGCACCAATACTAATAATAATACAAACCTTAGCCCACATGGGAACAACACACTACTCTACTTTATCCCATTTGATACAAATACGCAAGTTCCGTAATGTACTAATAATTATCAGGGGCCACGTGACTAATTAACAGTAAAAAGGGTCCCACGTGATTACATAAAAGAAAACCCCACGTGACCAAAAGAAACGCCCTCTATGAAAATTGCCAACTGGGGGGGTGGGGGATAGAAATAGAAGTTAAAGAAACAGGATGCACAGGGTCCGCGGGTACCTCCTTTTGGGCGTGAGCCAGGTGACAAGCGTCGGTACCTCCCAACGAATCAGGACGGACGGTGTGCGAGAACCTGGTCGGGGACTCGTCCGAGGTTTGAACCTGGAACCAGGATCTACGGGGAGAACCGGTCGGGGGCTGTCCAGGGTTTGCACCTAGGAACCGGTTCGTGAGGAACTCATTCATTTCAGTTCCTTGGTCGGGGACCTTCCCGGGGTTTGCACCTGGGAACCAAGGTACTGTTGAAGAAATGACCCGGTCGGGGGCTTGTCCGAGGTTTGAACCTGGAACCGGATCAGTAAGGGGGAAACATCAGTTAGGGAAGATCTGGCCGGGGACTTATCCTAGACCGAAGTCTTGGGGACCAGATCTTCCGATCCTTCCGCAGTTGGCATCTGGCAGTCAACTGAGCTCTCGGCCCGTCTGCGCTGCTTTTATAACGTTTGGGAGTGGCGCATGGGCGGCGAAAATCCTAACTATGAGTACGCGTTGCCAACTCACTTTAAACAGAGATACAAACCGTACTTTCAAAATTCTCTCTATCCTACTCGGTAAAAATCCCCAAACATAAAAATAACTAAAAGCACATTGCATTGTACCGATTTTATACAGAAGAAAATAGACAATTCTTTATCAGTTACAAACCAACAACAATGGGAAGAACACATTCTTTGACCGAAAGAGAGATAACATAAATCAATAGCGTCCTTCTTACAAAACTAACATGTGAGCCATCGACAGTGTGCCGGCAGAATGTTTTTAAATAATATATATACATCATTATACCAAACCATGCCACACTTTACCATACCACCATGTAACGGTGGGAACGTTACATACCCCCCTCTGCTTAGGGAAATCTTTTGATGGCATAACATTTTCATAAGTTAGGCAGAAAAAGATTTGAGCAGCAAACTTCAAATTGAAACCTTTTACCTTTCCATTTTCTTAACATAAGGAGCACAGAATATAAATCACATGTGAACCAGTATGCACACCACCCTACATTAATCTTTTTTTTTTACATTAGCAAACCAGCTATTTGGATCTGCAATACCCTTCATATCTCCAGAGGAAGCTTTCCTAGCTTCGAGAGCTCCGCCGCTCTCCAGCATGCCCTTTCATTGGCCTATGTGAGTAGTGCAAGTGTGCCGGAGCTGCAACAGAAAATGGGGCTCGCCTTAATGGATTTTTCTCGTAAGGCAGAAAATGGGGCTCGGTGGGGCAGTGTTGCCAGCTGCTTACTCGAAAAAATCACCAAGGTTTTTTTTGGGGTCTAATCTAGCCTAAAGCAAGGAGCTGGCAATCTTGCTTGAGGCTCGCTTTAATGGATTTTTTTCGTAAGGCATAAGCCTTATTTTCTCGCAGTGTTGCTAATATTTTACTCGAAAAAAATCACCAAGGTTTTTTTTCGGTCTAACGTAGCCTAAAGCAAGGAGCTGGCAATTTTGCTTGAGGCTTGTGTTACAGGGCATAAAGCAAGGTTGCCAACCTGGTGGTTTTGCCATAGCTTTTTACAAAAAAAAAAAGAGAGGAGAGAGAGAGAGAGGGAAGAGTTAAACAACCGACAGTTTACCTACAACTTTTTTTGGTGTAACCTAACCTAAAGCAAGGAGCTGGCAACTTGCTTGAGGCTTGGCTTACAGTACATAAAGCAATTTTTGCCAACCTACATATATACTGGGGCAAGGAGAGTTGGTACTGCCGTAAAAGAGAGAGGTGGGTGGGTGGATGGCAACACAATACACGCGCGCGCCCGTGCGTGTGTGTATAATATGTAGCATTATTAACTAGAGTATATTAACAATTTACTTCCAACTAAAAAAAATAGAGATGTCGACGTTGGTGTAAGATGAAGAGAGAGTGAGATTTATGGCCGGCAACAGTAATAAGCGAATGCGCCATATCGTAATTTTCCAACTCCGGTATATCGTGATTTTTGTAAACCTCTCTCGGGGGAACGATGTGCCACGCACACGCACGCGCGCGCGCCGTATTCTTAAATAACTAACAAGAACAATGAATCTTTTTGGCTTCCGCAAACAGATCAACATGGAGACTGCACCGCCAAATTTCAATAACCTCTTACCTTCCGTGTTATCTAAACTCAATGGTTTACTGATCGTTCACCTCAACAGCATTTGGACGAAACTGAATGACGATGTGGGCAAGATGTTTTATGTTTTTAATAACAATTTACATTTCTACGAAATTCCGATCGACGGGAAACTTCAAATCACCGTGAATCCGGTAAACACAGGCGAAATCAAAATTTCTACCGGCAAGAATATTTTTCGAATCAAGCACGACAAGATGCTTTCTAACATTACGTACGATGTTTCCGCAGGAGATTACCTGTACGTGGAACTCCTCGGAGATTACGACAAACTTATTCCTCTCTTCGTAGAATTACGAATCGTCTATCCTATTATAAATAACCGTTAACCAAAAATGCCTAACGACATTTTCGGTAACACCAAGCGTGTAGACCACGCAGAAGAGATTCTCATGTTGGATATTCGAGTTAAGAAGTTGAGGACCGATTTGATCGCTTTGCAGGAGACCTTAAACAAAAGTTTAGAGTCGGAAATCGCCACGCTCCAAACGCAATGTCTCGACCCCATTCTGAAAATCGATTCCGAACTGAAGACGCTGATAAAAAATTATGTCGACGTACCTTCTTACGACAGCGTTCAAAATATACAATTGAGCGTGGATTCGCTTCAAAATGATTTGGCCAAATTACAGCAATTTCAATCGAAAAATGAAGATTTGGAAAAATTGAAACTCGAAATCGAAGAACGAACTTCCGCAATCGAAAAGAATTTCTCTGAACTTCAAACCGTCGTGAACGATATAGACGCAGAACGCTTGCACGTTGTTGTTTCCAAATTACAAGAAGAATTCACCGGCACGTTGGAAGAAATTAAATCCAAGTTGCAGACTTTGGAAGATACCATGACGAACCTACCATCGTCGGACGAACTGCAGGTTATCGGCAAAAGCGTCGCGAACATAAAAATTCAATTGGAGGCGTATCGAGATTTCGAACACATTCAAACCACCATCGCTACGCTTCAGGCGTCTCTGGAATTGATCAACGAAGAAATTAAAAATATTCACGCCGAAGCGAGAGCGTTGACGAGCATTCAAGACACGTTGAGCACGGTTCAGCAGAAGATCGAATATTTAGAAAATTTGAACGTCGAAACGAATCTCGCTCATTTTCATCACGTACTGGACAACATACAGGGTGACTTGGAATCGTTACGGACGAGCGTGCCTTCGAGCGAAGATTTGGAAAAATTGAAAACGGCGGTGGCGGCACTATCCGATTCGAGCGACGTCAAAAGTTCGTTGAGCGAACTCGAGAGTAGGGTGGCCAATCTCCCCACCTCCAAAGAATTGCACGCTTTGAAAAGAAACATATCTCGAATGCTGAAACGACTGGAAACGGAAACGGCGAACGTGGAACAGATTCGAGACGAAATCAATTCGCTGGTGTCGACGCTGCCCACTTCGCAGAGCGTCGCCGACCTTCACGCGCAGTTTACCGAGATGCGAAGCATCGTGAACGATCTTACCGAGAAGAGCTCGAAATTGAATCAAGTCGAGAACCTTCAGAATATTGTCGTCAACGTCAGAGATCAAGTTGGAGTGCTGGAATCCACGCAGGAATCGACGCTGGCCTCTTTCGGTGCCAAGTTGCAAGAACTCAACGAAAACTACAAGCAGTTGAACGTGGAAGTGAAAATCAAACCGTCGTTTTCTACCGTAACGGATACCATAATCGAGCATTTGCTACCCATCGAAAATAAACTCGGACAAGTTCACAGTAATCTCGTCACCTTCGACACTAAATTCGCCAAATTGTTCACCTTGCAAGCCATCGAAATCAACAGCGTACCCAATCAACAGAGAATCTCCACGTTCGTCGAAGGTAACAAACTGTACATGTTGCATCCTTATCATCCGTACTACAAGTTTCTCCTCGATGGAACGATTCAGATAAACGAATTTTCGTACTGGTCTAGAAAAGCTAGCGTTCCCACCATGACCTTAATATCGAATCGTGGTGTCCAGAAAGCGGGAAACATTCCTCTGGCACGTTGGAACGAAACGCGCAACATATATGAAATACACGAAGACGAAGATCTCACTGTTTTCGACGTGAGTGCCGGCGATAAGCTGATCATTCAAAACACGAGCGAAGTGCCACCATCTTTGAATCCCATCACGCTGATGCTTCTCTTGAAACGTAATCTCTAAACAAAAAATGTCTAGGCAAGCCATCGTCGAAGAATTGCATAAACCTGCACGCCGCAACTACGAACGTTTGGCTGTGGTAACCAAGGGCATCGACGACCTCTGGCAAAGCGACCTCGTGGAGATGAGTAGCGGCAATTTGAAAAACGTACATAAATGGAACAAGGGTAACAAGTACCTTCTCACCGTCATAGACACGTTTTCGAAATTCGCATGGGCTCTACCTTTGAAGGCGAAAACGGGATCGTGCGTCGCGGAAGCATTCAAATTAATTTTTCGCGAAAGCGGCGGCAGACAACCACGGTTTCTGCAAACGGACAAGGGTAAAGAATTTTACAACGCCGTATTCCAAAAGTTTATTCAAAAACATGGCATTCGACATTATTCGACCTTCAGTCACATCAAAGCCAGCATCGTGGAAAGATTTAATCGAACCTTGAAAACACACATGTGGAAACGATTCACGCTTCGGGGAAATTACAAATGGGTCGACATCCTGCCGGAACTCGTCGACACCTATAATCACACGGTACACAGAACGATAGGCATGAAGCCAGCCGACGTTACCAAGTCCGACGAGCAGCGTTTAATTTCCACAGTTTACTGTCCAAAGTACACACCCACGACAAAAAAAGCTAAATACAAAATTGGAGACCAGGTGAGGATCAGCAAATTCAAACGCACCTTCGAGAAGGGATTCACAAAAAATTGGAGCACGGAACTTTTTACGGTGGTTCGAGTTCTACCCGGAAACCGACACACGTATATAATAAAAGATAGTAGCGGCGAGATTTTGAAAGGAAGATTTTACGAAGAGGAACTCTCTAAAACAAAACACCCCGACACGTACCTCATCGAGAAAGTATTGCGTAGGAAAGGTGACAAACTGTTTGTCAAATGGCTGGGACTTCCGGAAAAGAGTTGGATCGACGCGGACGAAGTGATCTTGTGAGTACGTGGAACGTGGTGAAGCGTCTACCGGATCCGGAAAGTCAAACGAGAAAGAAAAAGAACGGTGAGTTGCTTCCCGACAGCATCCGCTGTCTGATCGTAGGTCCTTCGGGGTGTGGGAAAACGACACTGCTCGTGGACAATTTTCTCCTCGCACCGAATTGGTTAGATTGGAAGAACAGGCACCTGTACGTGTTCTCGAAAAGTTTGGAGCAATCCAAATACCAGCAACTGATGAAACTGTACGATGGTCTGGACATTGCAACGTTCGCCTCGGAAATAAAACCACTCGACGATTGTCGTGAAAATTCAGTTGTTGTGTTCGACGACGCCATCCTGGAAAATCAAAATGAAATTCGCAACTTTTTCACGCAAGGTCGTCACAAAGGAATGGATTGTTTTTACCTAGCTCAAACGTTTTCCAAAATTCCAAAACAGTTAGTGCGCGACAACGCTAATTTCATATGTTTGTTTCGCCAAGATCACACCAACCTCAAGCACGCGTACGATGACTACGTAGGCGGAGACATGAACTACAATCAATTTTCGGAACGCTGCTGCTCTACTTGCTGGAACGGTGACGATTTCGGATTCGCTACGATCGACATGACGAGGAAACCCAACGACGGAAAATACAGAAACAAAATCAACGACTTTCTAAACGTTGCAACGTTGTGAGAAACGACGTGTATAAATAACGTCATGACGAAACGAAAAATCGAAGACGAAAATCTCAAGTTGCGAAAATACCTCGCGAAACGCTTCAAAGGTTGGAAATCCGAGAATCGCGGATTCTACGAAGAGAAGAAACGTCAGGATCAACCTGTGATCGATGCCATCAGCGGTCTAGGTAAAGAAATTAAAAGTGTCACGGAACAAAATAAAAATTTGATCAACGAACTCGTACCGCTCGCAGCTAAAAGTTACGCCGTACCCACGCCTATTTCGAGCATTCCTTCGACACCGTTCGAACTGAAGGATGCACCGGCACGACGTCGAGCCATTGGTAGCACATCGTCGTCTTCGGATAAAATCGAGTTGGGACCTTTGGCGCGAGACTACCTGAGTACGGGGAAATTCGACAAGGATGAAGTGTTCGGATTGTATCCCAGCATGGAAACCAGCGAAGGCGGCGGTGTGGTGTGGAAGATTGGGAAATCGAAGGTGACCTTCGAAGGCAACGACATTAAAGTCAATTTAGGCGACAAGGATAGTTGGAACAGGTATCCGGGTACGGTGGGACTGTGGGAACTCGTCGCCAAAAAGCAGCCGAAAGATTACACCGACGAAGATTACCAGAGTTACAAGGAAATTCTGATCATGACGGATGCCTTGTACCAGAACAACGACGCCTCGCAGAATAGGGTGAAATCGAGCAGCGGCGAGAAGTACAGGAATCTCATCAAACCGATTTGGAACCAGGTCAAAACAGGCAGCGGCGTCAAACGCTACAACACGTTACCCAAAGAATTCGTTTGGGTGGACGACGTTAGGAAACTCGTGGACCGATTGTTGGTGATAGCCGGCGAAGAGAATGCAGGCAACCGTAATTTCTACAACGAGAAGGTTGGCATCGTGGACATGATCAGCACGAAACTTTCCAACTTCATCGTGAACGACGACAAGGGCATAGGTTACCTGATCAAAATCATCAACACGCTGCCTCCGAAATTTTGGAACGTGGCCGAAGGAAAGGGACTCGTGAACGACATCATCAACAAGTTACCTTTCGAGATGCATCTACCTGGCTACCAGTACTGCGGACCGGGTACCAAACTCGAGAAAAGATTGGAGAGAGGAGACAAGGGTGTGAATCCGTTGGACGCGGCATGCAAAGATCACGACATCGCCTACAACACCACGCAGACGGATCTGGACGCACGTCACGAAGCAGACAGAAAATTGGAACATGCAGCTTTCGAAAGGTTCGTGAGCAGAGACGCATCGCTGGGTGAACGGGTCGCCGCACTAGGCACCACCATCGCCATGAACACGAAACAAAAATTGGGGTGGGGTATATAAATAACATCCAGTAAAAAAAAAAACGATATATAAATAACACACATCATAAAAAAATATTCTTCGGTATATATAAATAACACACATAGTGAAAAACAATTAAATTTCTCTCTAACACTGAAATTTTTTTGATATGACGACTGAAAAAATGAGCGATCTCCAAGCATTAAAACAAATGCTAAATTTGTCAGTCGAGTATGTAAAAATTCAGGAATTGGAAGTCGACAAACCTTACACGATAACTTCCGGTTCAATCGTTTCTACCCAGTATGGTCCCAAGGTACGCCTGTTGCTCAACGCACAATACAGTCTATTTTTACCAGATCGATACGCTAACATGTTATCCGACGAGAAGCTATCTATTTTAATCGAGAACAAAACTCGAATCGTGTACAAGGGGACAAAGGAACTTCTTGGCAAGAAAACGATGCACGTAATAGAATTTGTGTAACAACTGCGAGGCCGTGAAAATATATAAATAACATACCGTAAAAAAACTACACAAGAAAAATTTCAGAATATATATATAAATAACATACCGTGAAAATAACACATAGAGCATCAACATGAAGCCCAAGGGTGTCGTGTACCAGATACCATACTCCAATCTAAAAAATCTAGGTGCTCTCGATGGGTTACTCACCAAGAAACAACGCGAGAAGAAACGTTCTTGCTTGAGCAAAGGACACGGAATGAAATTGCTGCTCAGCACACCTCAATTGAAAAGATTGCAGCGTTCGCGGAAACAGCAAAAGATCGGAGGTTTCATATTCAGCATCCCGGCCATCCTGGCAGCATTGGGGGCCGTGGGAAGTTTGGCCGGCGGAAGTGCCGCCATCGCGAAAACCGTCATCGACTCGAAGAAGAACAAGGCCGAGTTGGAAGAACAGAAACGTCACAACCTGGCCATGGAGAAGAAGGGGAAGGGCGTGATGAGAAAGTTTAAAAAAAAGAAACAGAAGCACTCACCAACCGAGATATTGAATCTCTGATCGAACCGTTACAAATCAAACACTTCAGAGGAGTTTTCATGTCCGACTCGTTACCTTCAAGCGTTAAAAGAAGAGAATGCGGAGTAGTCAACTTGGACGGTCAAGAAAATCCAGGCACGCATTGGATATGTTACCACAAAAACGACAATAACAAAGCATTCGTTTTCGATTCTTTCGGAGGTGTTCCACCTACAAATTTAATTCATTATCTGAAAACGAACAAAACCTCTATATACTACAACGACGAACGCATTCAAAATTTCGGAGACGTGAACTGCGGCCATCTCTGCCTTTCCGTACTCACGTTTCTCTCTAAAATAAATAACCCTACGATCGAGGATTTCCAGAAAGCATTGTGGAACCTCAAACAGCATCACTAGGATGGGCGTCTTCCATCTCACGAGCGAATCTTCAATCTTGAAACTCACGCTGCACGACGACATCGTCTATCCTAAATCCGTGGCTCTGCGTGCATTCTACAGCATGTACCTCATACCTAATGTTACGCAGCACAACAACAAAATTAGCGTCGGAAGCGAACACATCGTCGTCACGCCAGGGCAATACAATCTTTCCACTTTGCAAGCTCAATTACCCAAAGGCACGTACTTTTCTCAAAATTCGGTCACGCACAGAGTGGAAATCCTATCCGCTACGGAGACCGTGGACCTGGGCACCATGGGAGAACTTTTAGGTTTCGAGAATGACACAAAACTCGAAGCTGGCATCAAGCACACGGCAACCAACATTCCTAAATTCTTGGCCATAGAGACTCTGAACGTACACTGCAACGTGGCGGAAGGCATGATCACGAAATCTTCGGACGGATTATTAGGAAGTCACAAACAGACGGGAATCATAGCCACTTTCAAACCAAGTTCCGAGTTCATGGAACCGATCATCTACACGCCCTCTTCACCGATCTATTTTCCAGTATGTCGCAACCGCATAGACGACATAGAGTTGGTGGTGACGAACGAGAAAGGAGACGTGGTGGATTTCGCAGGTGCCACTACGACGGCCATCGTGGAGATCAACGTATAATAAATAACCATACATGTAAAATGGAGCAAATCGAAAGTTACGAATTGCAATCTTTCCCTCCCAACCGTCGCACGTTCGCCAATCTCAACGAAGCGAACAGGGAGATCGAATACGACGTGGACGTAGGCGATGGGTTCGTTCATCCTCACAGAGCGGACCTCTACCTTCAATTCGACGTGGTGAAGAAGGAAAGCGGGGACGCGTTTCCCGCAGCAGCAAACTTGATACTCGTGGACAACTTCGTGCCTCACCTGTTCTCGCAGGTGGAGGTGAGGAAACACAACACCGTCATCGACAGAATAGATTATCCAGGCATCACGTCGACGGCAGTGGGAACATTGAAATTATCCAAAACGGACGCAGCGTACTATCAGGCGGGAGGATTCGAAGCCGGGACCAAAATATCGACGAGAAGTCACACGGTGCTTTTTCCCATGCGTCTGCTGCCGGGTTTCTTCTCGGACTACAAGGAGATCATGTGGAAGGGAGGACTGAGGGTTACGTTTCGAAGAGCGGCCAACGACAACGACGCACTGATGCGATACGCTACTTTGGGTCCGGACGGCACCACGCCGATAGCCAACACTTTACCCGAAGCAGCGAAATGCGTCATCCGGAGCATGGAATTGAGAATGCCGGTGGTGGAATACGAAACGAACTACGCCCTCAAGTACAAAGCGGAGATCTTGAAAAGTCCGCAGGTGCCGATTCACTTTCACGGTTACCAGTGCGTGCAGAAGATGGCCTCGGGAAGTCACATGGAATTCGACGTGACGACGCAGTTCAACAACATACAGTTCGACATGCCAGATTTCGTCGTTGTGCTCTTTCAGACCGGGCGCGATAACAACCAGGAGAAAGATTCCAGCAAGTTCGACGACTGCAAGATCAAGAACGTTTATCTCAAAAATGGACGCAACGAAGTGTTCCCGCGCGAGAATTACAACCTCGACATGACCAAAAACGATTACCTCAAACTTTACGAAGCTTACACGGCTTACAAACGCGTGACCGAGGGAAGCGTGGACGTGTACTACGCGCCCAGCGAATTTAAAACACGCAGGCCGATGTTCGTCATCAACACATCTAAGAGAAAGCAGGTGGTGGTCAACGATCGAACCAACATCAAGGTCGTGTGCGAGTTCCACGACGCGCTGCCTGCCGATACTCTGTGCAGCGTCATCCTGATTGCAGAGAAGTTTTTTGTGTATGATGTCAAAAATGAAAGAGTGACCGAACAGTTTTAAGTAAAAAAAAATCACATAATTCTCAAAAAATTATACTGACCGTAGGTTCAAATATTAGATTAACCTGCAACGCAATGTTTAGGATGTACTGCGAGGAACACCTTCTTACATTTGTGAGAATAATCTGGAATAAAAAATAATAAAAAAAAAACAAATTAATTTTAATGCATTTATAATAAATCACACTTGAACGCACAAAGGAACTTCCCCTTTGGCCCTGCGTGTGCCCCATATTCACCCCGTAGGGCGCGGCAGGGAGTTAGTCCCGCTAAAAATTCCAAACCTCCACCTGTTTTTTTTTTCGCATTTGAAGATAAACAAAATATTGTTTATATTTTGGCTATATTAAATTAGAACTTCTGTTACATGAATTGTTTTTTTCATACACACATACATACATGCCATTTACCACATTCTAAGCTAATTTTTAGATGATGGTAGCCCCATGGGAGCGTGTGAATCCCACATTTCAGAACGCAAATCTTGTCGTCGCGTGCGTCCAGGGCAACCTTTCTCACCTGGTTGGTTGTCAACACATGGTCGACGCTCTGGATGCGCTGCTCCACTCCTGCAATTGACGTCCCATTTATAAGGGCTTCGACGTAATCCGCGAACTTGAGGTCCTCTCGGACGACCCGCCTGCCCACACCCTTAGCCTTTTTCGTGATGGATCCTTCTGCCCGAATAGCATAGGTTTTGGAGCGAAGACCGGCATCCTCGAGCGCCAGATCACCTTTCTTCTCGTCTTTGGATTTGCCGGGCACCATCTTGTTGCGAGCCCGGATGCCGAATCGGTTCGGCTGGGGATAGTTTGAGGTGTCGAAGAGGTCAACCAAAGATGGAACCGTGGCCATATCCTTGTACGCGTCGGCTGTGTGAACCTGATATATTAAACTGTCCGTGTCTATGTAGAGAAGCGAGATGTTGTGGCCGTAGTGTGCACGTAATATGTCGTAGTACGTCTCGAACATGTGTAGCTTGCTCAGATCCAGAACCGCGACTCCAACGTAGATGGGCTTGTTGAGCCTCACCTCACCTCGATTCATGTGAATCAGAGCCAGCTGCTCATTGTAAATGGTCCCTGATTTGAATAACGGGTTTGCTGCGAGCCTGCAACATTGTGCTTTGTTTGATATTAACCTCACATCTACACGATTTCGCACATTCTCCATAGTTTTCCCGAACACCGCATTGTTCATTAACTTGAAGAAATCGCGATCGAAATCAGAAGTGGCGACTGTGCGATGTTTGGTGTTGAGCTCGATGTATGGCCTCATCCATGGAGAATGCTCGAACATCAAAACTCGATGTACCGTGCGGACGGTAACCCCTCGCTTCATCAACCACCGGAGGTTTTGGTAGTGCAGGACATAACGCTCTTTGGGCACAAAGTCCATGATGAGCTTTGCTTGGTTCGAGCCGGGTGGGCATTTGAATTCCGGGACTGGCGGAAGATCGCAGAACAAATCCTGCACCTTCTCGGAGAACTCGATGTCCACCTCGGCAAAAAATCCACGCTCCGAATCGTCGAAACCTTCAACGTCGAAGTTGGAGGGATCGGCCCACTCGAAGCCTCCAAAGGGGAGTGGCTTCATCATGCAGTATCCGTAGAGGTTGTTGACGTCCGTGTGCATGATGTAGCTGGACGGTTGCGAAGGGTCGTAACCGGTGGCCATGTGGTGATTGTTGGCGCGTGCGTATCGCAGCGGCACCTGGACCATTCCACCCCGCACGGCACTTTCCACGAACAGCATCATGTCCACGTCCGAAAGAAGCTCAAGCCTGATTTTCGTAAGAAGAAGCATGGCCGACCAAGCCAGTCCGGGAAGACTGTAGAAGTATGCAGGGTCCAGCTTGTAGATGGTCTTCGCAGTTGCACGAAACGCCTGGAACACGTCGGCGAGGAGAGTCACATCAAGTTTGAGGTACGCATCGTGGTAGTCCCCGAGATTTTGGCAATCCAGCTCGCGCCACATGGACTGAGCATGGTTATAGTCATCCTCAGATATGTCCGAGCCTCGCAGCTTGCTATAGAAGTTTGCTCGAGGAGGTAGCGTCGTCTCCGCGAACTTGGTAGGGTCCGTGACGTATTCGTAGGGGTAGACCCCCTTACGCCTGAAGAGACCGGCGTCCAAGTTCGGAAAATTCGCAGAGGTGATGAGTGTTTGCTCGTCGCTGAGCTTCCCCGCGAGAGCATCGAGGCTGGCCGGGAGGAACCTCAGGGAGTCGAGGAAGCGAAGCTCGACGGTAGAGCGTGATTCCGGGATTCGAACCCACTTGCTCAAGCTAATGTAACGCTCCTCGTTCTGCGCCAGGACGTTGATTCGCATGTCGTCGTACCCCAAGTGAAGCACCAGATGGTGGAAGTCGTATCCCGAGCCATTGTGAAAAAACACAGGGATGAAGCGCGGGTCCCGGGCCATTAGGTTGCATCCGTTGCACCAAGGACCAACATACCTACCGTTAAAGTGATCGTGGTGTTGGACTTTACGGTTGTTGGCAGTGTACTCCTCGACGCAGACAGGGCAAGCGATGGTCTCGTCGTGTCTACGTTGATCGTCGGGGGACAGTGGGAGCATAGGCTTGCGGGTCAACAGTACCTTCCCTATCTCGATGGCCTCGACAACCATCCTCTCGAGGAAGTGTTTAACTGCGTCGGGACCGCGATACACGTAGGGCTCGGGGGCGACGTGCTGGTCTCGTCGCACCACAACGTAGGCGAAACTGGATGCCTCGTGGAGTTGGTAAGGGGTGGTGGAGGAAACTTCGGGATCGGGATCGCAAGTGGACAGGGGTTTGAGGAAGGCCTCGAAGTCCGCGATGATGATAGCGGGGTGCTCCACCATGGCACCGTGCATGTGGAAACGCTCCACGGTGCCAGGTTTGGGCAAGACTGCCACCCCAGGCTCGTTGGCATTGCAATAAAATTTGTGGCGAGCGAGCTTCTCGGCAGCGATGTTGGGGCCTCTGATGCGCTGGTAATCCTGCTGTTTTTGATTATCAAATATGGACAAGCACCTGCGACAAACTTCTATGTGGTGTTCGTGTTTGCTCCGTTGACTCGAAACAAGTCTAGGGAGGGAACGAATAAGAGTGTAGTGGTGATGAGTTTCGTCCTTGATGAGCAGAAGGTGAATTACCCGAGCATCATCGTCGTCTACATCGCTCACCCGGATGGGGTACACCACATTTTTGTCGGTGAGGCCGTAAACGTTGATAGCCAGCCGAGGGTTGTGTGTACGGGCCTCGAACTTGCGAATGTCCGAAAGCGCCACCGGGTAGTCGATCCCAGCCATAGCATCTTCCAGTTCCGACTCGTAGGGTAGGTAGTGGTTAACTCGATGTGGTTGGTTTTTCCTCTTGACAGGGTGCAAAGCTGCAAGCACCGACCATACGAAGCACTTGGCGTCACCGTTCTGAATGTTCAGGACGGCCTTCTTTGCCGCGATGGAAGGTGGTAAGGGGACGTAGCTGGAGGCGGAGAGAGGCGTAAACTTGCAAAGTTTGACGCACAGTTCGTGAGGCCCGCCACACAGCGAACCCCCCGAGCCCTCAGCTTCATGTTCTTCTTGTTTAACCACCAGCTCCTCGGCAAACTGGTTGTAGATGACCTCGAGGTTGTCGATATCCGCCAGATGCAGCGTCTTCGCCTTGGTGTTGTGGCAGAAGCTGTAAATTTCATCAGACGGCTTCTTGTACTGGCAACGTAGCGATGCGTAGAATTTGGTGGAGTGTGTTGCAAGCGCATCACCGAGGATGGAAATTATCTCTGCTCGCTTCTCCTCTAAAAAGCTACGAACGTCGCATAAGCCCTCCGAAGTGAGGACAAAATCATCCAACAAACGCTCGAAAGCAGATTGGTTCGCTTTCGTCATACGCTTGACGCGTTTCGTGGGTGGTGGATTGATGGAGGCTGCTTCTGCCTTCCTCTTGGTGGAGGTCGAAGGCTGAGCCCCAGATGTACTTTCGCTTAGACAAGTAAGCTTATGCTTCTTGGCATACTCAATTGTGAAGCGTATATTGCATCCGGAACACAGTTCGGTGGCAGCCAAATGCTTGCCTGGCACGCAGGTGCGACAATGTCTTGCAAAATGTTTGCTTGATATGTTTGTTTTTTTGCACACAGGGCAACTTTTCATGGAGCGCATTTTTTTGGGGGTATGTTTATTTATATGTGATCTGTTGGTGGTAGAGTGTTTACGAAATGCCTTACGAGAAAAATTTTGTAAGCTAATTCTAATTAGCGTTAGTTTGGGGGGTTTATTTATATATGGGTGGTGCTTATTTTTGCTACAAGTAAGTGTAAGTGGCAAGTAAGCTGGTGTCGCTTGAAGTTGGCAATAGAAATATTTTTCCCACACTTAGAGCACAGTTTGGTCGCACATATTTGTTTTCCCGGCACACAAGTACGACATTACCTTTGAAAATGTTTACTTGAGACAGCAGTTTGGTACGTAAGGCAATTTTTACAGAACGTATAATGCAGAGATTTTTGGGGGGTATGTTATTTAATATCCAATGCTGTGCAATGCAAAATATAATTGTTCACTTTTTTTTTTAACTATTCTCTATGACCATACTTGGGTTTTTTTTTGTTTTTTTCGCCAAATTATATGCTTCTAGTCTCCTATACAATACAATATACGTACAATATTGTCAACAGTATCATATTTGAGCAGGTCGCTTGTCACCTAAACACTACAGCTCACAGGTTGGTAAAATCCGACATGAAAGCAGATAATACGCTTAAGTCTTATTTATATGTAATTTTCACGGCGGCGTACAATATTGTCAACAGTATCATATTTGAGCAGGTCGCTTGTCACCTAAACACTACAGCTCACAGGTTGGTAAAATCTGACATGAAAGCAGATAATACGCTTAAGTCTTATTTATATATAATTTTCACGGGCGTACAATATTGTTAAGAGCGTCAGTTTCCGTAGAGCTCTCTTTTTCCATCTTCCCTCTATACAGTGAAGCTGTAGAAGACACAATTAGCTAACCTAGCATACAACATACTTTCCTAATTAATATGGATATTGTCACACATTCCTCTTATTGTAAATAGAAAAATTATGTACGGTAAATGTTTTGTACATTATAAAAAAAAATGCAAAATACCCCCCCAACTTTAATTCGATCCACCTCTGAATCGAATTTTTACATATTCTCACGCCGCCATATGTTGTTCTATTTTGCTTCTTCTGTCAAGCTTCCAGTATTCGTACAGCATAAAAAGCTATAACCCCCTTCTCAAAATATATACATTGTATACGCCAAGATGCTCAATAGCCTAGCAACACATCATGAAAAAACATGCCAAGAAAACCCAGTGGGTTTATAAGTCAGTGCTGCCAACTCCTATTTGTAGGTTAGCTTAGCCTGTGAAAAATCATATAGTAGAATTTTTGTAGAGTGGGTAGGCATCTCTATTTTTTAGTTGCGGGTGGTTTGCCAACACACTCTAGTTAATAATGCTACATATTATACACACGCACGCACACACATACTGTGTTGCCATCCGCCCACCTCTCTCTCTTTTACAGCAGTACCAACTCTTCTTGTTTAGTATATGTAGGTTGGCAAAAATTGCTTTATGTACTGTAAGGCAAGCCTCAAGCAAGGTTGCCAGCTCCTTGCTTTAGGTTAGGTTAGGTTAGGTTAGGTTAGGTTAGGTTAGAGTAGGTTAGGTTAGAGTAGGTTATGTTAGGTTAGGTTAGGTTAGAGTA
The DNA here is from genome assembly GCF_977018435.1 of Lepisma saccharinum. Classification (NCBI taxonomy): domain Eukaryota; kingdom Metazoa; phylum Arthropoda; class Insecta; order Zygentoma; family Lepismatidae; genus Lepisma; species Lepisma saccharinum. The sequence continues at coordinate 40,048,557 of NC_139235.1, read as the reverse complement.
GGTTAGGTTAGAGTAGGTTAGGTTAGGTTAGGTTAGAGTAGGTTAGGTTAGGTTAGGTTAGAGTAGGTTAGGTTAGAGTAGGTTAGGTTAGGTAAGGTTAGGTTAGAGTAGGTTAGGTTAGGTTAGGTTAGGTTAGGTTAGGTTAGCCAGTGAAAGATCATATAGTAGAATTTTTGTAGAGTGGGTTGGCAACACCGACGAGCATCAAATAATGATTTCAAGCCTCAAATAATAATTTCGAGCCTCAAAAAAAAACATCCAATAAAATTGCCAAATATAAAAAGGGGGCAATAAACCCCCCCTCATAAAAAGCTACAGTAAAAACCCACAGTGTCGCCAACACTAGGCCCCCAAGAGTATTGCCAGACATAAAAATACATGGACCCCTCAGGTCCTTTTATGAAAATTTACAGTGAAAAAGCTTTCATTTTTCATGATGTCAAGAGCATCTACCTCTAGCGCAGGTTGCTTGTTGCTGACTTACAGACTGATAAAAGCTTATGCAAGAGCACCCTGCTTGGCGAGCTGTAGAAGCCACAATTACCTAACCTATTTTTTTAAAAATATATTTGTAAAATCCATCTAATGTCTGAATTTAAAAAAAATATATATTATATTTGTTAACTGTTTAAGGAAAATTTTTGCAAAATACCCCGACAACGTTTCAGCTACTAGGACCTCATTACCATGAGCCTAATCCCAGTAAGCCACATGCACACCTGTTCTTCGTATCGCATATACTAGTAAGTCAGATGACATCATGGGAGAATCACATTTCCCCCAAGAAGCCCACCACAACAAACGTCGCACATGCTAGAAGAAACAGGATCAGGATATTTTATGCTAAATTTACGGCTGCCTGTATGCAGTTATAGGCAAATCATTAAAAGAGCGCTCTAATATACAATGATTTCTCCTACCATGTACCCTAACATACAATTTAACATAACAAGTAAAATTTCGATTCGTTTATATATACCCAACAAAACTCAGAAACTGCCATACGCGAGAGCTAATATTTTGCAACAACTGTAATTACCCAACACTAGCAACAAGAACAAAAAAAAATATATCAATTATTTGTATAATATTAATTAGTAACTTTAGATAATATTAATTATTAGTTTTCAGTTGTAATTAATTTTAAAAAACAATTAATAACATGTTAGGTGATGATAACCAAGTGCAAAAAGCATTGCATTTTTTTTTTACACACAAACAAAACACCACATAGTTCACAAAACCTCTAACAGATGGCAGATAGTTACATGGTTCTAGTTAGGATGATTTTTGGGTTGTTGGATTGGGGTTGAAGAAGACTATTTGTTGTAGTGACCACAGTATTGTTTTTTTTTTTTGTGTGTATGTTTTCTGTTCTCTTACGAGAATTAATATAGGTTGTCATAGAACCCTCCAATTCATGACTTACGAAAAATCTGTTTGGTAATTCATCACGTACACCTATATGTGAGAAAAAATATGAATAGTGGTAGTGTTGCCAGATGTAAACAGAGGGCAATAGACCCCCCTCATAAAAAGCTACAGTGCCCCCACAGTGTCGCCAACACTAGGCCCCCAACAGTGTTGCCAGACATAAAAAATACATAGGCCCCTCAGGTCCTTTGATAAAAATTTACAGTGAAAAAACCCAGTAGGTTAACAACACTGTCAAAAAATCTACGGTAGTGTTGCCAGATGTAAACAGAGAGCAATAAACCTCCCCCTCCTCATAAAAGGCTACAGTGCCCCCACAGTGTTGCCAACTCTGCCCTCAAAATATACATCATAAAAAGCTACAACGAGCGCCACAACCTTGGTGATTTTTTCGAGTAAAATATTGGCAATACTGCGAGAAAATAGAGCTTATGCCTTACGAAAAAAATCCATTAAAGCGAGCCTCAAGCAAGATTGCCAGCTCCTTGCTTTAGGCTAGATTAGACCCCAAAAAAAACCTTGGTGATTTTTTCGAGTAAGCAGCTGGCAACACTGCCCCACCGAGCCCCATTTTCTGCCTTACGAGAAAAATCCATTAAGGCGAGCCCCATTTTCTGTTGCAGCTCCGGCACACTTGCACTACTTTATCAAAAGAGACTTTTTTTTTTTTAGTACCCACAGATACAAAAATTATGGCTCACTTCTGCCTTCATTAGAATCAACACAAAAATGGCATACAAAATAATATCACAGGTAAAATTCACATCTGCACCTCGCAGGTGTTTACAACAACAACTTCTGTTGTTTCAGAAAGCGATATAAAGGGAAGGAGTGGGGCAACTTCAATTTGTGTTTTCCCAAAATCTTTCGCACATCGCGAAATTTGACTGGTTTCCCTCCGAAAATGTCAATCAATGTCTTTTCTACATTTTCAGTAGACAGTCGGCTGGACTTCACTGGAGGGGCATTAGTTGGCATCACTTCGGTGAAGGTTGTTACGGCAATTTCTTCGCTACACGATGGCGCAACCATATCAGTCTCTAAGTAGTCGCTCTGGGAATTTTTCACTTCCGATGGCGCAACCAATTCAGTCTCTAAGTGGTCACTCTGGGAACTTTGCACTTCCGATGGCACAACCAAATCAGTCTTTAAGTGGTCACTCTGGGAATTTTGCATTTCAATATTATCCCAGGCATGATATGAATTTTCAATAGTGGCTATGTCCCTTTGTAATTGTCGGTTCTGTGCTTCCAGCCTTCTAACTTTGGCGAGGAGTTCAAAGCGTTCACGGTCCCTCTGATCATCGTCTTTAGTCTGTTTTGGGGTGGGCTTCGGCTTAACGAAATGTTGCTTAGGCTGACCTTCCTTCTCTGATTCTTCAGTATGTTGGGGTCGAGTAGCTGTAGCAGTCTTATTCTGTAACACGGGGGAAGTCGGAAGTGAACTTGCCCTTCTTTTGCGTGCCTGGTCTGCAGGAGTTCCACTTGTAGGCGGGATATTACAGCAAATATGGGGGCCGGTGGAAGTAGTCACCTTGGGAATTATCCTTTCCGGTTGCAAGAGGCCAGCGTCCAGAGCAGGCCTAGATGGAGAGTATGGCGTTTCACTGCATCCTTTCTCTAAGTTCCTAGCAATTTTCACCCGCAGCAAAGCCTTTCTGAACATGGAGGAAACTTCTTTCTTCTTTCCTTCTGGATTAACACTGGGGGGCGGGATCAACTTAGCCGTCTTGCCCTGGGTGTTCCTTCTTATAGCAGGCAGCAGCTTCCTAGGGAGGATTGGACACATCAAACTCCGCAATTTCGGGTTTTCAATCTCTGCTCTGGCCTTTAACCCTTTTACGTCTGGATAAGACTGCATTGTCGTAGAGCGGCTATTAACACGTCTTATCGCGCTCAAATTCCAGGTACACTGTTTCTAAGATAAGAGGACGTAGTTCATAAATCAAGTTCAACCCTAGCGCCACACATCGGAAATTTAAGGTACCAATACGTCACTTGTTTTGATTTTTTTTAAACTGTTTTCGCCATTTCGGTTTCACTTTTCCTGTCCACCATTTCATAAATTTAAAATTTCAACAACAATATTTTTAACTTTTAACATACATTCAAGCAACCTAAAAAGCACTGACAACAACCAAGCATTACCACTGTTTATTTTTTTAACCATTGAACCTCAAAAATTTGGGGAACTTATCAACATTCGAGCTTCACAACAATCTGGCCACGCTTCGTTAAACTTATGCCATAGTGCTCACACTACTTTTACAACAGGGATATCTCGGGCTCTGCCATTATTGGAACATTTCAATCAATCGGGCCCCACTATATAAACAATCGGGCTTCACTATATAAACAATCGGGCCTCGCTATATAAACAATCGGGCGTCCTCTCTGCTTTTCACAATCGGGCCCCACGTTGGGCGCCAAAAACTTTATGCAACAGACTGCCCCCCCTCCGTGCAGAAACTACACACAGGGGCTACGCAGAGCCCTACACAAGGAGCTACACCTTACAAGAAGGGGGGAGCGAGGCAAAAGTCTACCCATAAGTGCTAAATTCTTTCCAGTCGGAGAACACAGATTCTGGATATCTCAGGGCTTGCTGGGTGTAACGTGAATAACAGTGAAGCTCGGAATGAAAAACATGAATATCCTTTTTGAGTGTGAGCAATGATCATTTATATATTACTCAAACAGAGAATACAAGGTATTTACAGAAATGTTGTGTTAAATGATAATCAGTTCGACCCCCGGGTAAAGCATTGACCCGTTAACAAACTTATTACATGACAAAATAATTTACCTTATATTTACTCTGGTGGTTGCATACAATTTTATCCCTGATAGATTAGAGTTAATTACCGTACCAGTCGGATCCAAATAGCCAGAGTTTATTTCAGTTAGGGACCTCCTGTTTTCATGCCACGTGACAATTTTATTCAACTTAGGCACCAATACTAATAATAATACAAACCTTAGCCCACATGGGAACAACACACTACTCTACTTTATCCCATTTGATACAAATACGCGAGTTCCGTAATGTACTAATAATTATCAGGGGCCACGTGACTAATTAACAGTAAAAAGGGTCCCACGTGATTACATAAAAGAAAACCCCACGTGACCAAAAGAAACGCCCTCTATGAAAATTGCCAACTGGGGGGGTGGGGGATAGAAATAGAAGTTAAAGAAACAGGATGCACAGGGTCCGCGGGTACCTCCTTTTGGGCGTGAGCCAGGTGACAAGCGTCGGTACCTCCCAACGAATCAGGACGGACGGTGTGCGAGAACCTGGTCGGGGACTCGTCCGAGGTTTGAACCTGGAACCAGGATCTACGGGGAGAACCGGTCGGGGGCTGTCCAGGGTTTGCACCTAGGAACCGGTTCGTGAGGAACTCATTCATTTCAGTTCCTTGGTCGGGGACCTTCCCGGGGTTTGCACCTGGGAACCAAGGTACTGTTGAAGAAATGACCCGGTCGGGGGCTTGTCCGAGGTTTGAACCTGGAACCGGATCAGTAAGGGGGAAACATCAGTTAGGGAAGATCTGGCCGGGGACTTATCCTAGACCGAAGTCTTGGGGACCAGATCTTCCGATCCTTCCGCAGTTGGCATCTGGCAGTCAACTGAGCTCTCGGCCCGTCTGCGCTGCTTTTATAACGTTTGGGAGTGGCGCATGGGCGGCGAAAATCCTAACTATGAGTACGCGTTGCCAACTCACTTTAAACAGAGATACAAACCGTACTTTCAAAATTCTCTCTATCCTACTCGGTAAAAATCCCCAAACATAAAAATAACTAAAAGCACATTGCATTGTACCGATTTTATACAGAAGAAAATAGACAATTCTTTATCAGTTACAAACCAACAACAATGGGAAGAACACATTCTTTGACCGAAAGAGAGATAACATAAATCAATAGCGTCCTTCTTACAAAACTAACATGTGAGCCATCGACAGTGTGCCGGCAGAATGTTTTTAAATAATATATATACATCATTATACCAAACCATGCCACACTTTACCATACCACCATGTAACGGTGGGCACGTTACAATTTTCCTCCTCTGGACACATGGCGAACCCTCCCTCACTACATTCCTAAACCAACTGAACGACTTCACTACCCTCAAATTCACCTGGTTCCACTCCAAAGACCAAGTGACCTTCCTAGATGTGGACATCCACATTGGGGGAGACCACTTGGAAACTTCCATACACCTCAAACTGACCAACCACCTCCAGTATCTCCACTACTCCAGCTCACAGCCCTACCACACCAAAAAAGCCATCCCATTTTCCCTTGCTCTCAGAGGCCAGCGCCTCAACTCATCCCGCCAAAACTAAAACCTACGCCTGCACTAAGCCCTAACCAACCGTGGCTACCCTCCACCCAACAAACAAATCACTAGAGCCACCTCCCACAACCGCACCAAACAACCCAAAACCAACCAACCAACCTCCAGCTCTGATCACCCAATACCACCCCCACATTACGAAAATCAAACATACGCTCCACTCCCTCCTCCCCATCCTGTACAGTGATCCTGACACCAGGGACATCTTTCGGGATAAACCGAGGGTCATCTTCCGTCGCACCCCCCCCCCCAACCTTCAAAACATCTTGGTCCGAAACACTACCACCACTCCCCCCAGCTCACAGGTGCAAGAAATCCGGGTACAAGACATGCCCCATACTCATCACCTTCCCCACCCTCCTGATCCCCACAGCTACAGGTGAGTTCACCCTTCACCCCAAGGGTACCTGCCACTCATCCAACCTGATTTACACCCTCATCTGCCAAATCTGCAGCAACTTCTACCTGGGCGAAACCTCCACCCCCTTGAATCTAAGGATCAATAATCACCTTTCCTCCACCAAAAACTCTGATTTCACAGTTGCCATCCACACCAACAGCCATAATACCACCTTCAACAACTGTTTCCGTGTTGCAATAATCCCATCTCCGATTTCACAGTTGCCATCCACACCAACAGCCATAACACCACCTTCAATAACTGCTTCCGTGTTGCCATCATCCACCTTTTACCCCCCCCCCCCCCTGCTCTGACACATCTTTCCGCAGGCGATGGGAAAGGGCCTATATAGCAGGCATGCACGCCACTATACCCCCCGGACTCAACCTAGCCAACCAGTAACTCTTTCCTCTCCTCACCGAAACTACCCACCCACCGTACAGTAAACACTGGCTAAAGTATTTCGTGTTTCCTTTCAACTGTTTCTGGCAACACTGACCGTAGAGACGCTACGGTTTAGTGCAAAGAGAATAAGATTAGGGGAGAGAAATAACTCCCTATCCCTACAATGGAAACATTTTAGCAGACGGCTTGAGATGACGTCAGAAATTTTGAAACAAACTGGCCAATGAGGAACAGGCAGGTGGACTGGTGCTGCCGCCGCCGTCTAGGTACCGAACTACGTTGGTTGCCATAGCAACGCAGCAAGCACGCTATATGCAGACGTCTTTCAGATTCAACACTACAGTCAATTGGATATTGAATTTAGTAGTTTCGTGTTGCGCAAAACATTAAAGGACTGAAATATGTTGTTCGATTATTAAAATCAATTAATTGTCTATACTTTAAGAAGGATATACTTATCTATTTTGATAATAGTTATCACTAGGGCTAGGATCATTTTCATGACAGAATATTTTTTTAGGGTAAGGGTGATATGTTCCCTGAACATGTAGACATTCATATTATGAAGAAACTAATTAAATTAAGGTGCTTATTAAGGGCATATCTGGCCATTTCTACGTGATAAGCATATTTTGATGAATTTTCGGTCATATTCAGCATATTTTTAAATTTTCAACAAATATAGTCATTTTTGAAGTGGATTCGCTCTTACTCCCATTTTCACTCGAGTTTTTTTCCACTGTAGTAAGATCTTTTGCATTTTTCTTTGAAAATTTAGAGAAAGTATTCATTGTGTATTGCAACTCGGGTCCATAAAGTGAACTAAAAATAGTACATACGTGCAAATATGTCTGCATTTAGATGTTGATGTTTGAAACAGTCCAGTTATAAGGGCATATTTTGTAAAATTTTGGGTCATAAGAGCATATTTTATTTTTTATATTTTGGTGATTTTTAGGTCATAAAAATCCTAGCCCTAGTTATCACTATGATATGAGTAAATTAATTTGTACCCATGAGATCAGTTTTATTATGTATTTTTTGTTGCTCCCCGAAAAATTGTCTTTTCATAATTTTAGGCACAATTTCGGACACTTCATGCAGCTGCAATAAAATTGTAAACCTATATAAATTCGAAGTCGAGAATGTTCTTGAGAGTGGGGAAAAAGCACAATTAGTGCATGAAACCATGCTCTCCTATCGTTCCTACAAACTAAAACCAGTATTTCCTTATTTACTTGTTTAACAGTAGAAAAGCACAAGTAAATAAACAAATAAAACATATAAATGACAACCATTCAGTACATAGGAGGATTGTCCAAAATGCAGCCTGAGAGTTGCTTCTGGCTTGCTAAAGTTACTTTAGTACTTATGAAACCTCATTATTTTTATTCTGAGGTATTATCTTCGCTGAAAGAAAAATGCAACAAGACCTGCAACCAACTGTTCCATCGGCCTCATTGGCAGTATGCATGAAAATCTTGAAGTACCCTGGTGTATACAGGGGAAAAAAGGTTGTTTCTTCACACTTATAAATATTTTTTAAAGTAATAATAGTATGCACAATGTCTTCAAGATACTGAAAATTGCACTGGCAAAATGTCCATTTTTGGTAACAAGAAATGGAAATTTTTAGCCTGCTACTCATCCTATATGAAGAAAATCTAGTACTCTGGATAATTAATTTGAGCTATAATCATAATTCAGATAGTTACTTATCAACTTCATAGTGTCATTATGAATCAAATTTATTTTTAAAACTTTCCTACTTACCGACTTTTACGTAAAAAATCCCCCTTATTTTGTATTTTGAAAATATTTACGTAGTTAACAAACATTGTTTGGAACATACTGGAACCAAGTTGTAAAACGGTCCCATACACTTCCATCTTTGAATGTTAGTTAATCATGTCTGCTGCTGGTCGGGAGGGAAGAGGAGATGCAGCAACACAGGGTGCTCTCTTTCTAACAACACACACAAAAAACGATGGTTGACTACGATATGCATGCAGGAGTAGCGCAGATAAAGAATGCATGAATTTTTCATACATCTTAAAAACATACCTGGTGCTAAATCAATCTCCCATCCTCACAACCTAAAAGTGTAATCAAGGCCAAACCTGTGCATTAGACCTGACTTCAATACCTGGTTGAAGCAGTGGTTCAAATCCTACTAAACTGTAGTTTCAGTCCTGATTAGCATAAGTGGAACTAAAAACACACAAACCATCAATTCAGTTCGCTTACAGGTGTTTCTACTGTTCAATGAAAAAAAATCATCAAAGGAGTAAGTGCCCAAGAATAAATTAATGCAGAAACTGACTTCACCACTATCATGCAACAATAAAGATGTCAAGCAGTCCAAATACATAGACTGGCCATTTTCATTTACAGGCTATTTGCCCACAAGGAGGAGGCTCCCTTTGTTTTAAAAAAAGTTTACTTTGGTGGCCCCTTCATTACATAAATGAACATAAGAAATTAAATAAATAGCTATGAAAACTTATCGAATGTTACATATTCCTCAGTAAGATTCTGCTAATTCTTACTAAAAGTATGCACGTATTTTACTTGAACATATGCATTGCAGAGACTGCACAAATAATGATTTTGTTATCTTATTTGCATTACATGAACAGTGTACTTACTGTATTATGTCCCCATATTGTGTTACTTTGTATATTCATTAAACAAGTGAAAGGTGTAACAAAAGAATCACTAGATTTTTTAATGCAAAAATGATTTTTTTTAGATTCTACCATGGTAGTGAACATGGGAGTGTCTATATAATACCTAAATAAAAGCAATCATTTCTTCCTCTCCTTTCATTAAGTGAAACAAGTGTAATTCACTAAAAATCATGTAAATTCAGAGTAAAAAAGAGGGCACATGTGAAGTACATGTAGGTTCAAATCTGATGACACCACCATCAAAATGCCAACTCACGGAAGATCCCCTGCTCACTTTATTAAAACTTATTTTCACATTTCCACATTTTAACAATTATTTCCAGGACATTCTGTAATGGTTCTATTTCTTTTACTTACATTTCGGTAAGTTTTTAATGATACCAACCTTGCGTTCTGAAGTCACTGTGGGATGGTTTCATTGTTAGGCTAAATGCATAAGTTGTTAGGTTAGGCTTATTAGTATTAGCTCTCTGAGCATAAATAATACATTTGCAGTGTATTTATGCTAAGAGAACCAAACTTGACAACGTAGGCATATCACGTCTGACGTCATAACACAAGGTTGGTATCGCCATCTGCGAGAAGGAAGACCTCTCGGAAATACTTAATCGTTGGCTCCTATTTTTTTAAGAAAAAAATCTTACATGCAGCTACCTGTTGTAGCAAATTGGTGGCTAACAATATGGAAAAATCCAAATAAATATAAGTAGACACTGGAACTCACTATTCACAACAGCTCTTGGATGTGCACTTTGCATTATGTGCCACTCCTGTTAAAACTTGCTGAAACACATGGAGGTACTTACCCTGAAGCTGTTTTAGTTAGTTTTCACCCCCACCCCCAAATAAGTTTTCTATGGAATATCTTGGTAAAGTCAGAAGTGTCTTCACCACAACATGTGAACTATACTGCTAAAAAAAAAGTCTTCAATATTCGATATGGAGAATTATTTCCACCACCGAGGTGAGCATCTGGGCTATTTTCACCAGATGTTGAAGATCAGAAATTACACAATCAGGTATTGAAAGTATTTATGGAAGAAATTTTAATGCTAACAGCCATAAACCTGAGCTGCGTAAGACTGCAGAATATGGGCTGCTTAGGAGGAACGTGGTTCATAATTTTTTGGTAATGTTTTGTAGTTAGTAATTGGGAAAAGTAAGTTTGAAGGTACGGAAAATTTTATTTCTTTGAAAAAACTAGAAATACCCATGCAGGTTGGGTGCTCTTGGAAGGAAAAAGTGACATGGTGGTGCACATTCCTGCACAAATTTAGTGAAAGCAAAAAATTCCTACGTTGTTAGGTAGCTAGGTTTAGTTCTCTTAGCCTGAATAATAATTTGTCATTGCATTTATGCTAATAAAACCTAACCTTGTAGGCATTCCTCATCGAAATAATTAAAGTAGCTGTGCGTAAACAATATGGACGCGAACGAATAGAGAAATGCATTATTTTAGTAGCAGGAAAAACATTTTTCATTGTGTTTATGCAATTGGAACCGAACCTACCAAGTCTAAGCTAACCTTGTAGGCATTCCTCGTCGAAATAATTAAAGTAGCTTTTCGTAAACAATATGGACGTGAACGAATAGAGAAATGCATTATTTTAGTAGCAGGAAAAACATTTTTCATTGTGTTTATGCTATTGGAACCCAACCTAACCTGTAGGCATTCCTCATCGAAATAATTAAAGTAGCCGTGCATAAACAATATGGACGCGAAGGAATAGAGAAATGCATTATTTTAGCAGCAGGAAAAACATTTTTCATTGTGTTTATGCTATTGGAACCCAACCTAACACGTCTAACCTAACCTTGTAGGCATTCCTCATCGAAATAATTAAAGTAGCTGTCCGTAAACAATATTGACACGAACGAATAGAGAAATGCATTATTTTAGTAGCAGGAAAAACATTTTTCATTGTAATTATGCTATTGGAACCCGACCTAACCTAACCTTGTAGGCATTCCTCGTCGAAATAATTAAAGTAGCTGTTCGTAAACAATATTGACGGGAACGAATAGAGAAATGCATTATTTTAGTAGCAGGAAAAACATTTTTCATTGTAATTATGTTATTGGAACCCAACCTAACCTGTAGGCATTCCTCATCGAAATAATTAAAGAAGCTGTTCGTAAACAATATGGACGCGAACGAATAGAGAAATTCATTATTTTAGTAGCAGGAAAAACATTTCTCATTGTGTTTATGCTATTGGAACCCAACCTACCAGGTCTAACCTAACCTTGTAGGCATTCCTCATCGAAATAATTAAAGTAGCTGTGCGTAAACAATATGGACGCAAACGAATAGAGAAATGCATTTATTTAGTAGCAGGAAAAACATTTTTCATTGTGTTTATGCTATTGGAACCCGACCTAACCTAACCTTGTAGGCATTACTCGTCGAAATAATTAAAGTAGCTGTTCGTAAACAATATGGATGCGAACGAATAGAGAATTGCATTGTTTTAGTAGCAGGAAAAACATTTTTCATTGTATTTATGCTATTGGAACCCAACCTAACCTGTAGGCATTCCTCATCGAAATAATTAAAGTAGCTGTGCATAAACAATATGGACGCGAACGAATAGAGAAATGCATTATTTTAGCAGCAGGAAAAACATTTTTCATTGTGTTTATGCTATTGGAACCCAACCTAACAAACCTAACCTTGTAGGCATTCCTCGTCGAAATAAAGTAACTGCGTAAATAATATGGACGCGAACGAATAAGAGAAATGCAATATTTTAGTAGCAGGAAAAACAAAACAAATGACAGCAACTGTGTGTAAACAATATGGACGCGAACGAATGGAGAAATGCATTGCTTTTAGCAGCAGTAAAAACATTTTTTACATGCAATAATATAGGCTAATAGTAATCGGAAAAGTAACACTGGAAAATGGAAGTAGAAGGTACGTAATTTTGTTAATCTATTTAGAGGCAAAAAGCAGCCCATGTTCTGTAGTGAGACCCTGAGCTGCCTAACCTAACAACATTAGCATTCACTGACATAGCAGCAGCAGTCCATATCAGAATACCTGGTGGTATTTTTTCAAACTCCATGAATATAAATGCACACTAACGTAAGTTTGATTCACATCAACAATTATATCCATGTAAAAGACCAAGTCAGGTCATAGATCATACACATGCAGAGTTTTAAAACCTGGTGAAAATAGCCCGAAAGCTAGCTTCACAGCGATGAAGCAAGTCCCTCCATTATAATATATGGTTGTGCTTTTAAATATATTTCCTGTGTTATTTCCACCCCAATATATTCTCCTGTTTAATGCCTACACCTTAGTAAGGAAAAAGAACAAACCAAATAGAATTACTCTCTTAGAATTCATTATTCCATCCATGTATACACTAGAACCACGTATCTTAGCACACTACATGAAACCACAAAGCAGCCACAAATAAACACTAATCAAAACAGATCATCACCATGCTCCCTGCATTTGTGTAGATTCACATAACCACCATAAAAAGTATGCTATTGTCTTCACTCCCTTTTGATGTACATACTATTACTACTAACACTATACACTGTCTGGAAACACAATCTTCAATGAAATCATATATCATCTTTATATAAAAATTTCTTCATTCACTAACACTGTACGGTACGTATAAACAGAATTGACCCCTTTCACCTCAATGGAGATTCACTAACAAGATAAAAATCGACCACACTGAAACATTTTTCAGTATTATTGTTGCAGAAAACAGGCAGGGTATTCTTTTCACAGATAAAGCGAAATGTGTCCTTGCAGTCCAGACTTTCCATTCCATTCAACACCTGTGAATATCTGTAATAAAAAAACACGAAATGTTAGTATTTTAATAAAAAGAAAAATACATTTACAATCACAGTATATACTATAATATAAATTAAATAACATTTTATATCTCTATGTATTTAGTGAATGACAACCACTCTTTCACAAGCTTGAACTTTAAAAAAATAATAATTTGGGAAATAAAGGCAAAACAAAAATTAAAGATATAGAAAGATTCAAAATAATACCAGCACTTTTAATTTTAGTATAAATATGTGGTCAATTTGGTAAAATTTTGGTAAAATTTTCGTATTGAGATTATTTGCCTGCAAAAAACGAAACGCGAAATAGAAGAATCCTTACGAATGCAGAATATGTAAGTATCAATGTGAAAAATACGAAAATAAGGGAATTAGAGACGTTTGGTGGTTACCGAAATTTTAATGTCAATTTATCTAAATACCACGTGTGCGTTGTAATGTTTATTTGGTTTCCCATTTCTTTCAATGATAAATTTGGTCTCACTTGTCTGTGCACACACCAAAGCATAGCATCATTTTATTTTCCACCCATGAAAGTATATATATCCCCATATCATATATTTGCTTAATTTGTTGTTACATAGGAACTAAAATACACGTGAAGAAGCAACTACACACACAAATACGTACCTCTCTCTTATATAGTATGTATATCCATCGCTTTTTTCCAGCATATTCGGTCAAACATCATTACAAACTGCTTCAAATAATTATCAATCTTCATAGTTTCAATTTTTGACAACATTAACCCGAACTAGAACGAACTATGATACTCTAGTTCGACGTCAACGGTAGCAGCTCAACGAAACCAGACAATCGTTATTTCAAATTCGAATACACTCACGCGATGCTGCATTCATTTGTTAACAGTAGAGCGCATGTTAGTTCACTGTACCTAAGGTGCGACGTCGCTAGTGTCGCAGACCTCGAGAGATGAAGTGCGCATGCGCGGCGTAATTTCCATTTTTAGGCGGACTCGGCGCTCTTTCCGTGTATACTTTTTGGTTTAGTGATGGGCAGAATCGTTCAGTAAGTTGATCCGGATCACGCAGATCGGGTCACCAAACTGATTCGTTCATTCGACTCGTTCATTTCGTTCATCTCGTTCACGGGTCTCAATGACCCACGGTTCCCTTGTGAACGACTGAGCCATAGAGATCCGTGAACGAGTGTGTTTTTGGAGCTTAGCGGATCTCTCGGTCAGCGTGAACGAAGGATCCGCAATGCAAAACGAACGAAAGAGGCTCTCAGCTGTTAAGAAACCTTTCACGCGCACTTCGCTTGTTTCTCGGAAAGAAGAGGCGAGGCAGTAGTACATGAAGGAATAGCTTTGGTGGATGTGACTACAATGGAAATACATTCATCCTTTTGCCTTTAATCGAGAGTTATAACATGTTAATAATATTTTTTGGCCTCTGTTATAAATAAAAACGTGAACCTAGTCCCGTGCCACGAACTCATATAGAGGGTGTGGAGGTCCCCCCCCCCCACACACACACACATTCTCGATCTCGGTGAGGTGAAGTGATCAGCATTATGCTCCACGCTTATCCCAAGGCATATCAGAGGTTAGGTGAGCCCCAACTTTATGCAGGGACGTGGCCGGGGAAAAAATCTAAGCCGTTATATCACCTTTCCCGAGAATCGAGCCCGGCTCTCCCGCGTGTCATATTATACCTTCGGTTTTCGTAATCCCAACACAAAAAGGTACGAACTGTTATAAACTAAATGTAAATATGAGCTGCTGGCTGTTTTCAAGGGCAGAAGGGACAGTGTTTCGGTGCGTTCATAGTTTACAATAAAGAGCTATTATTTGTGAATGTATTTTTAAAACTTTCGGTCGGCAAATTGTCCTTTTTTGTAGATGGGAAAGAACAAAATATCTTGCCCACATCTTAATGATATGTTTGACAACCTCTCTCGCTCTCTCTTTGGTAATTAACAAGGTTCTTGAAATTCTAAACAAATAATAATAGAGATTTAAAAAACGAGTCAAGATCCACCTTTTGGCTTAATTTTCTTCAAGATTCACAATGTTTTAAAGCAGCTGAACGTCATCTTAAAAGTTTCTGAACTCTGTTTCCTTTCTGTAATGACTACGAGTACAGTACAATCTAAGAGTAATTTATAAACTGAAAACTTTTACAATTTTAATGGAAAAATAATGGCTTTTTTGAAACGAATTTAAAGAAGCACCGGTAACCAACAATACACAGTTTATGCAAAAGCGAGAAATGTAGAAATTGGTGGTGCACAACAATCTACCAACAATCAAAATCACATATTGTTTGAAATTCTATATACGTCATGATTAACACAATTGCCAAGAAAACCGATGTAAAGTAGGTAAAACATTATTTTACGCGAATTTAATTTATTCCAATGGCATGCACAAAATAAAACTTTTCTTCCAAAACAAATAACACGGACCAGGCACGTATCCAGGAATTCCTTTCGGGGGGGGCTGAACACATTTTTTTTTAAGGGGTATAGTTAGAACCTCACAATTATATGTTTAAGATCAGTGGTGGCAATTTGGTTCCAAAACCGGGGGGGGAGGGGGGGTTCACGGAAAGTTAACTTTCTCTTCTTGGACAAGGCTTAGGATTAAGAGGCCATAGTATGCAGGCAAAAAAAATGGAGAGCAACTATCCCCTAAATCGTCACCACTGTTTAAGCCTGTGATTTTAATCAGAATGTGAAATCGGAACATTTTTTACCACTCGACTCATCACTTTCCATTAACCTTGTGTGCCGGAACCATCTTAGTATGTATGTTCGTCCATTTCTTCTCATCAGGCATCAAAACATCTGTGTACCAGGTAACCAAAAGTGTTTTTACGAAGCTGTTACACATGCACGGGATGGACAATCAATCCACTCGACAACACGAGATTCAAACTGTGTGCTGCGAACTGGACGCAGACAGTTTTCGAATATTTCTCTGATTCGAGCCTGAACATCACTAATGTGTCTTGTCCTCCCATGTTTGCAGCTCTTTTAAAAGTCAAAACCCACCAAATTGTTCATATTCAGGCCTAAGCACTCGCCAGTGTTCAAAATTGTCTGTCGCAGCTTCCGCAGTCTTGTCATATATCGGCACGAAACAAAGGAAGTATTCTATAGAATACAGCTGGATCGCGAAACAATTATTGCACAGTGAAAACCCTTCCGTTCTCAACACATCTAATGTTTCTTCTCCCAATATGATCAAATGCTTACTCATTTAGGTATCTTCAGTGACGTGCCCAAGGGAGGGTTGGAGGGGTCATAACCCCATTTGACACAGTCCTTAAAAAAAGAAGTCAAAAACAGGAAAATATGGCAAAATGAGGACTGACCACCAAAAATAGTATGCGTAATCCCTCTCCCTGCCGAAAATCGTTGGCACGCCACTCTTCATCTCGGACACATTTTTAAAAATCAACTCACCAGAAGTTTATATAATTTCGTATTAGAGACTGAAGTAAAGCACCTTTAACACGATCAAATAAATCATAAACAAGTCCTTGAATTGAACGCTTAAAAGGAAATGATGTCATAGACAACGCCATTTTTCTCATTGGATCCAAGGTTCGGTAAAGAATTTCTATTTGGGAATGGTTCTAATTAACGCGTATTTATATTCTCAGTATATTCTAGAACGTTGTGCAGATAAACGATTTATAAATATTGCCAGTAGTTCGACTCCACTTATTCAAGAACATTTCCTCTCTCGCCTTCCAGAGATTAAAAATTACAACGAATCGCTCTAAGTGTGGCGATACCTATGCTGTGCAGCTTCCAAATGCTGACAAGTCTCTAAATAGTGCTCAAGTTTGCTGCGACAATACTGAAAGTTCAAGAAAAGGTTATTATCAAATATTATCAACAACAGGGTTATAGAACATTCTCCGTCTTGCCTTGATAAGTACTTCTCCCCTTAAATTATCGTCACATTATTCAAAAAGCAAAAATTCTAATTTTATCTAATGTAAACAGAAATATTTCCTGAAGGTGTGTGTGGTGGGGAGGAACTCGAACCCCCGGTTTCCCACCTTGAATACGCGCTATTAACAATAACAGGGTTATAGAACATTCTTCGTCTTGCCTCGATAATTGTACCTCCTTAAATTATCGTCACATTATTCAAGAACACAAGAACCCAATTTTATCTAGTGTAAACTGAAAAAAATCCTTTTCTGGGGAGGGGGGCTCGAGCCATCTGATCCCCACCTTGGATACGCGCTAGTAACAATAACAGGGTTATAGAACATTCTCCGCCTTTTCTCCATAATTATTTCTCTCAAATTATTATCACATTATTCAAGAAGCCAAAATCCTAATTTTATTTAATGTAAACAGAAAAAAATCCTGTAGGTGGGGGGGGGCCTCGAGCTCCCTCATTCCCACCTTGGATACGCGCTATTAATAATAAAGAGGGTTATTCTTCGTCTTGCCTCGACAATAATTTCTCCTTAAATTATCGTCATATTATTCAAAAAGACAAATATCTAATTTTATCTAGTGTAAACTGAAACATTTCTGGGGGGGAGGGTCGAGCCACCTGATCCCCACCTTGGATACGCGCTAGTAACAATAACAGGGTTATAGAACATTCTCCGCCTTTTCTCCATAATTATTTCTCTCAAATTATTATCACATTATTCAAGAAGCCTAAATCCTAATTTTATGTAGTGTAAACAGAATCGCTAAGATCAAAGGGAAGGGGGAGGCTCGAGCCCCCAGATTTCCACCTGGGATACGCACAATTAACAATAACAAGGATACAGAACATTCTCCGTATTGCCTCGATAATTATTTCTCTCCTTAAATTATCGTCACATTATCTTATTTCACACCACAAGAAACCGAAAACCTCATTTTATCTAGTGTAAACCGAAAACTTTCGGGGGGGGCTCGAGCCCCCTAAGCCCCCTCCTTGGATACGTGCCTGACACGGACAAGCATAAACATTAGTTTTTTTGTTGCCTTGGTTCTCCGTCAGGTCATAGCATAGAGGAGTTAAGGAGTAGAGGATTACCCCACATTTAAACCTCGCTGCGCTTTGAAATTGCATTTCCATCGGTGTCCAGTAGATGGCGCGGCCGTCTTCTTTTGCTGTTTCCAGCACAAATTGGGGGGAGAGCTCTTTCGGTGACAGTTACGTGGGTTTCAAACGTCCTTATTGGTCAGATCTCTTGTACCCGACGAAGCCGCGACTCCTGTGCACCCTACCCCCGCGAGAGGAGAGGGGGAGAGTGGAACATGCTTCCTTATGGCCCGAGGTGGAGGGAAGAAGGGAAGAAGGGAAAGCTGCGCGGGGACTTCCCGTCCCAAGGTTTTTTTCCTTGTGGTCGATCTATAGCTCTGGGTTTGGGTGTGCGAAGCGTGTCATCCACCACAAACTCTTCCGAATCTTTACGTGAAAATAAGGTTGCCTTTGCCTGTCCTTTGTAATTGATAATAGCTTCCCTGAGTGCTTATTTTAAGGCGAAATTGGTAATGTAAAATGTAGGGATTTTCAACTGGCGCCTGAATTTTCAAATTCAGTTCTCAATATATATGCATACACACACACACACACACACACACACACACACACACACATATATATATATATATATATATATATATTTAATATTTCAAGTTCTCTTATGGAAATTTTCATTATCATTTTTAAAATATGGAGTGCAGCCATGGACGTCCACAGTATTTTTCCAGGGAGGGGCAAGGAAAGTAGTTTTTTCCAGGGGGTATGGCAAACAATGCACATTTTCCCCAATTATAGTGTTGCTCCCTCAAAAAATATTGTTTAAATTTGAATTTATCATATTCATGCAATAATTAACCCATATTACTGTGGCTGAAATGAAATTATATGTGAAAAATAGATAATTTTTTTTGACTTTCATTTTCCAGGAAGGGGACACGGCCCCCCTTCCGGACGGCCATGAGTGCAGCATGTGTTTTCTGCAACACTTGTATCGTTAAATCAGAATAACAAACGTGCCATATAATTCTTGAAAGTTACTTGAAAGTAAGACTTCGACTATATTCCTAACAATAAACTCCATGATTTCAAGTGTATCGCCATTATTTCCATTTATCTGTCGTGGCGAAATTTGGAACATTTAACAATTTTTCTAAGGCACCCTTCTGTTTTTGAAGTTCTTAAAAAATAAGATCTACTATTGACGACATGCTATGAACAAACAATACCTCTAGTTTCTTCGATCACTATGAATTAAAAATTCACCATACTTCTAAAACTTGTAAGAGTTTGTTTTTATTTTCGAAGAGTGTCAGTAATGTAAATTCACCTCGTATGTGGAGTGAGTTGACCATATGTTCGGGGTCAGTTGACAATATTTGTAGTTCTACCCTTGATATGGTTTGGAATATTTTATTACAAACAATACACTGCCTTTAAAATTACAGATTACAAAAATGTTATCTAATGAACAGCATAATATGTAAAATAAATGTTTCAAACTAAAGAAAAAAAGATTATAGTCGGAAGAATATACTTATTTTTTTTACTCATTGTTTATTATTTTTATTTTTGCATCACAAAAGCAAATGCAATAGGTTGTCCTATAATTGTAATATACTATATTATTACAAACAATGTTGAGTTATTTTTAATGAAACAATTATTTGAAAAACAATTTTCGCAATAGGCCTAGAGAAGGCTAAATAATTACCTTCGCAATGAGTCGTCAGTCACAGTTTTTACAAAAAGAGATTTTTCTTCTTCCATTTGTTTTTCGTGATCTTTCATTTTGTTTATGTATCAACAGCAGTGGCGGCGATTAGGGGAACAGTTGCCCTCCCCTCACTTTTTGCCACTTTTACCCTAGCACTATACCAAACCTTACATACCATGGGAAAATAAACTGCTCTTGCCCTCCCCTCCCCCACTTTTTGCACCTTGCCCCCCTAGTTTTGGAACCCAATCACACACTGATCAACAGTTACATTTGCACATAACCTTTGCAATGTAAAATATAATTAGTATATATAGCCTACATGCGTGTGTGTTAAACATATGCATTATACATTATAATGATGTTATTTATTGTGAAACGGATAATATGTACAATCAGGGAAAAACATCTTTGGGGCAACAACCTGCGGACCGAAAACTTAAAAAGTAGAAGTTTACATTTTCCATTATAAAACTTCCATTGGGGCATTATTAGCCTCTATAAATCGTATCAGTATATTTCGAAGTAGGTCTAACAAGCATAAAAAAATAATATTTATGACGACGTTCAAAATCTAAAGAACGTTATACAGTATTCATTTTCTGTTCGTTAGTTCCTCATTCCAGTTTTGACAATTGCATGAGTGTTAGCGATGCTCCCTCATTGGTTTCATCGTTATATCTATTCTTTTCGCTGCAAATATTCGAGAGGGAGAAATACGATGTTAAGGAATCAAAGAGTACACAACTACCTAATTTTGAAATGCTAAGAATTCGAAATATTAAAATTGGGCTCCCAGCCCAGATAGTCTAGCGATAAAACGGTTATTTTGATATCGAGGTGTCCCGGTTTCTATCCCCTGTGGAGGTAACATTTCATGAAGTGGTTCGGATTCCACTGGAAGTTTTAGCTCTTGTCCTGATTAGCCTCTAATAATAATAATCCGTGGCTCGACAGCCCTAGGCCTATCTCCCGAATGCAAGTCTCCCTCCCTCAATCCTACCCTAGGGGTCTGGAGTTTATTAACCGGTAATGGGATGACGTGGGGTCAGCACGTCGAATCCCCAGCCTTATAGGAGATTTCCGAGACCGGATTACGCTACTCACTCGTAGCTCCCCAATTTCCTCGCGATGGTGGGTTGCCACCGGTCCTATACACAGGCCGAGACAGGCCGAGAACCCAGGCGGACTCGAACCTATGCCGTCCCGCAGTCGGAGTTCAAAGCACAGCGACTTAGGCTGCACGGCCACGGAGGAGGACCTCTGTGCATATAGTGGACCGTAATACAAATCAAATCAACTAATCATTGCAATACGGTGCGAAAATCACGAGTTTGATTTGATTTGGTGTTTTAAGTCCACTTTATGCACAGTAAGGCTAATCGGGATTGGACCTACAGTTTAAAGTGGGATCCGAACCACTTGTGGCTCTACCGGGTATCGAACCCGGGACCCCTTGATTACAAGGCGACGACACAACCACTGTACCATCAGGGAGGCCCAGGTGCGAAAATCAATATGCTTGCTCGCAGTTACATGTTAATTAATTATCATTTGTAAGGTTAGAAAACAACTTCTGCAGTACCGTCAGAGTGGACAAATTAGATTCTGTGTAAGAAAATTAATTTTTGAAGCACATCTAAAACTACTGATTCAATTTTGATTAGTATTTATATGCATAATATATTCTGAAATAAAATTGTTACCTTCGAAATCGAATTGGCGATACTATGAGCCCTGTATCCCTGATACAGTATCCGGGGTCAGGGACGGCGCTGCAGAGACCCTATTGTCCTTTCATTTTTTTGATTGATTTGGCTACGTCAACACTTGAGTTATTTGCACCCATCACATTATACGTGGCCCAGCCCCCTACCGTAACTAAACTCAGCACGTGTCTCTGCCAGGCCTTGGGTTCTGGCTACGGGACGCACGCTGATTTGATTAAGTTGGTTTTTTAAGTCCACTTTATGCTGTAAGTCTAATCGGGACTGCACCTACAGTTCTGGCTTGATATCAAGATAAAATCGCCACAAATCAAAAAAATATTTTTGAGCAACCAAATTGTACTGTCTTTTAGGCATTCGTTAGCACAGGAAAGCACACTATTTATTTTAATAAGCACACAAATATGAATAAAGATATTAATGAGTTTACTGTGGTTATTCTGGCTTGATATCGATAAAATCGCCACAAATAAAAATAAATTGAGCAACTAAATTGTACTACGTTTAGGCATTCGTTAGCACACGAAAGCACACTATTTATTTTAATAAGCACATTATGTGTTTCGAAACTAATAATCTTTTGCAAAATTACAAGCTCACTCTAAGCTTTAAAATTAATTTGAAATATCAACTTACAAAAATAATGTACATGTTGATTTTTATTACTATTGATCATTTTAACAGTTCGTAGAAAACAATATTCGTATGGAAAAATTTAATACGAAATTATTACTTTGTAAAATTTATAAGTAATTGTTCAATATTTTAATATCATGTAGTGATACATTATTTATGCATCAAATTGGTTGTCTGTCGTGAAGATGTCTAGTGAGAGTATAGTCTCGCAGCACACACAATACTGTATACGTATATAGATAACAAAGGTGTTAACATGGAGGATGTGTTGTCCCTTAATTATTGCATAGGTTTTAGATAATATTTTAATTAATGGAATAGAAATGGTTTTATTCTTTGTAATGTATTGTTTGAAATTTATCCAATGATCTTTATCTATTGTAATGTCTTTTCAAGGTAACCTATTTGCTTTATTTTTGTATTATATGAGTTGAACATTATCTATGTGCTTTATCTGTGTGAAGTATTATTTGAAGCTTCTTTTAAAATGTTGTCTATGTGACAGTTTTCTTGCAATGTATTCCTTGTAGAATACCTACATGCTTCATCTCATCTAATTATTACTTTGTATATATCACCAATATATTTTATTTTGTCTAATGGATCACTTATAACTTTAACTAAAACATTTATTTTTTGTAATGTATTCCTTGAAGTTTAACTTCATGCTTTATCTTTAATAATGTATGCATTCTGACCACACAGATCGTTATGGTATCTTACTGTCACGGGATAACGGTGATTTTAAGTTAGATCAGCCTCTAAGCAATTGGTTAAAGACTGTTGAAGCTTAACTGATAACATCACATCCACTATGGCAGAGACCGAGAATGTGTAGGATCCTACCTCTACACACCGTTTTAATGACACGGTACAGTTTACAGGCGATAACTTTACTTCTTTATTCTTTTCTGCTGTGTACTTGCCTACTTCCTTCCTCAAAATTATTCATCGATAATTGTGTCCTACCTGAAAAAGATCCTACGTGCGCCCGTAATGTAGGAAAATTTAAAGGATATATGACAAGAACCAACCAACACAAGTCAATTTCACTTTCGAATTCAACCCTCCCAAATCCCAAATCCATAAAGAACGCCTCTTGTGTTTGCGTCCTCTGACATTATAGTATTGTTATGTTAGTTATATTTTATATATGGTAAGGGGCTGGGCTTCGTATAATGTGATAGGTGCAAAATAACTAAGTGCTGACGCACCCAAAATTACGATTTCAATTTCAATTCACACCTCACCCCGTAACTGGTTGGATGATATCCAACTTCTGGTGGGAGTGAGGCCAGCAGTCGGTTGGTAGGTACGGCACGGGTCAGGTTCGTACCCAAGATTTTTTGGAGGGAGGGGCAGACCCATAGGTGGAATTTAAAAATTTTCTCTGGAGAAGGACATTATGTTCATTAATGTTGTAAATATATTAATCACTATGTAAGATAAAACGAAATGTATTTTCGGTTACCAAATATGGCAATAAAAATTCCCCCGAGTCCAGGTTTCGAACGCTTATAATAAATTTTCTGTGTTTCCAATGATCATCTCATTCCTAGCCTTGTTTTCCTGTCTTCTCCAGTTATCCAGGATTTTCAGGCCAGTGCGACCCCTGTAAATGAATTTTTCTGGCAGTGTGTGCGTTGGCATAATAACGTTTCATGGTGTATTTTCGCTTTTAGAATCTAATTCTACAGTAAAAATAAATGACAGTGGCAACCAAGAAGCTATTGAATGGGATTGCATGCATGGGGGATACAAAATGCCATTTTCAGAATTGTTTCACCTTCATATCCTCTACACGCTGTGAAAGTTGTCACTGTTGTACGGTCGCACCCCGTGTGTATTTATGATCAAGACAAGTACAAATAGAAATGAAGAAAAGTAGCAGTAAAATATATTCCGATTGACAGAATCTCTTTAATCATATTACACTTAATTTCTTGAGTGTTTTGGGGTGTAAGGGGTGACCTTCCACGTAGTACACCCAAATGTCAACCTCACTTCCACGTTAGTACACCTGGACTGAAGACTAACGAGGCTCTGGCGACTGGCCCCATGGCCAGTATAATGTTGTTTGTGTTGTCCTGTGTTTTGTCCTTATTTGTGCTGAGTGTTCCTTGCAGTCTCGGCTTTTAACGAAAGTCAGAACATTTTAATATTTTATGATTTTAATTAAGCAACGTTAGAGTTGTTATGTGAAACGGTAAGGGGCTGGACCCCGTATAGTGTGACGGGTGCAAAATAGCCTTAGTGCTGACGCACCCAAAATTTTAAAATAAAAATAAAAAAAATCTTGATTGTTTTGGACAAATAACACTATCTGTTAAAAGTACTTCAGGCAATATTTTGGCAAAAGACCTAGCAACGATTCTGCTGTGAAGTGGATTCTCCTGTTTACAATTACAGGGTCCGGCAACCACTCGGCCACAGGGTCCGGCACTTGAAACCATGGGGTTTAGCCTAAGACATTCATTAAGCCTGAGACATTGACTGGCTGTACCTACATCAGTTGCAGAAAAGCCCGATGTTGGAGAAAGAAATCAAAGTCTTTTTGTCCTTCTGCTCAGTGGTGGTGAAAAGGGACCAGATCTTGCGGTGCGGGTGGAACGCTAAATGCTACCTTATATGGTTGGTTTCGTATTGCAGTCATTGAGGAATCTTGGTTTCATAATGTAAAGAATAGTGGCGTGCCCATGATTTATTACGTCAGGCCCGTATCCAGGATTTTTTAGGAGGTGGGCCAAGCCCGAACCTATGTATATTATAGGTATAGTCATGTAACACATCAATTATTAAATAATTAAATATTTATAAAGAAATTGATTTCGTACATTTATTCATGTAAATCAGTAATATTATTTCTTTAGCAACTGGTTTAAAATGTCAAGAAATCAAATGATAGGTTAAATGTTTTTAATAAGAATTAGATTTTATTTAACTATTGCTTTCTATTAATAATAATATAACAGAAAACAGCGGGGATGGGACTCGATGAGCTGACCACGCATCAGCGAATGAACAGAAGAACGCTCTGGCAGCCATAGCCCAAGCAGGACTGTTGATTGAGTTTGAGTAACTCCACTTTATACACAGGTAGGCTAATCGGGACTGGACCTACAGTTTAAAGATATATCCGAACCACTATGTTACTCCACCGGGTACAGGGCTGTTGCGTCGCGAAGTTTAGTTTAGTTTTAAAGTTACGTTTAAGCGACGTATGCAGAATACAACATAACTGAACTCTCTCAACTCGTAGGCAACATCAAGGAGAACAACTTTTCCTGTAATGTTTTCTTTGTGAGTTGTTTTGATACGACAGCGAGGTATTATTTAATAACTGACACTATAATAATCAATGATGAGAATACTTCTTGTCTCGTAATAAATACAGCTATAGCAGGAAACAACTTCATAAAAATGATTACCAATTATTTCACAGTTTTGCCTTTGCAGAAAATGCTCATTCATTTAATTATCACTTCTAGTGTTTTCTACTGGGTGTCCCACTTAAAAGTGGTACGCCTAACATTCATTCTGGTGTTCACAAATAAATGGGTGGAATCAGATTAATGTAGTTGCCTACACTGAAATATCGCATTACTTGAAGTCACACGTAATTGTTGAATATTGTTGAGTTGCGTTCGACAGTTTAAAAGTGATTGTTTGCGGAGATTGTTGTGCAAAAGTTTGCGGAGCGTGGCGAAATACGTCGGTATGAAGCTTCCCACAACCAATGCAATTCAAAAGATGTATAACAAATGTAGGACTACAGGATCCGTTAGTAATGTTTTGAAGAAGAAGCGTCTCACAGTGAAGACCCCGGTGGTAATGGACAGAATTCGCAGTAACATATTGAGAAGCCCCAAGAAATCGATACGAAGATTATCTCAACAAGTTGGTGTATCCCGCACAACATGTATCGTGTACTAAAAGAGCTCCATTTCCGACCATTTCGTGTGACCGTAGTGCATGAATTGAAAGAACCAGACAAAGCTAAACGAGTTACTTATTGCAACTGGATGTTATCTTCGATTGCTGATGGTTACTTGGATCCTATGCTCTTCTTCATGACAGATGAAGCTTGGTTTCATCTTTCTGGTTACATCAACTCACAGAATTGTAGATTTTGTTCACCGGATAACCCACACGTCGTGCATGAGCAACCTCTTCACCCAGAGAAGATAGGCGTTTGGTGTGCAGTGTCGGGAACACGCATTATCGGACCAATTTTCTTTGAAGAGACTATCAACAGCGAAAGATATCTGCAGATATTTGAGTCGTTCTATGCACAGTTAACAGAAAATGAAAAAAGACACGGCGTCTTTCAACAGGATGGTGCCACTGCCCACACCTCCAACCAGAGTATGACCCGTATAAGTGAAGTGTTTCCCGATAACAGGCTTGTCAGCAAAAACCTTTGGCCTCCGGATCCGGATCGCCGGACTTAACATCTTGTGATTTTTATTTATGGGGAGCTCTGAAAGGAAAAGAGTACGCTAATAACCCTCATACGATAGACCAACTGAAAGAGAACATCACAAACGAGATAAATAACATCTCCCCTGAAGAATTACGACGTGTTTCTCAGAACATTGTACTGCGAGCACAGCGATGCCTGGATGCTGGTGGATGGCACTTTCAGCATTTGTTATAAACCAGACAGTTTTACAGTATCTTACTGTCACGGGATAACGGTGATTTTAAGTTAGATCAGCCTCTAAGCAATTGGTTAAAGACTGTTGAAGCTTAACTGATAACATCACATCCACTATGGCAGAGACCGAGAATGTGTAGGATCCTACCTCTACACACCGTTTTAATGACACGGTACAGTTTACAGGCGATAACTTTACTTCTTTATTCTTTTCTGCTGTGTACTTGCCTACTTCCTTCCTCAAAATTATTCATCGATAATTGTGTCCTACCTGAAAAAGATCCTACGTGCGCCCGTAATGTAGGAAAATTTAAAGGATATATGACAAGAACCAACCAACACAAGTCAATTTCACTTTCGAATTCAACCCTCCCAAATCCATAAAGAACGCCTCTTGTGTTTGCGTCAGGAGGGTAGTTTTGCAAAAAGTGCCCTGAGTCGGTGAGCCCATGCATGGATACGCCTTTGGCCTACTTGCTGCATCCTTTATGTTTATTCTTCGAAAGCTCCCACGTGTCATATATTTAATTATTTGCAATGTAAGCATTCTTTGCATGAAGTGGCGTAAAAACATACCTATTTCGAGGCCCTGGATAAGATTATATCTTCTCAAATTATTAAAGAATGGCTACTTTCATTTCGGTAACAAAATGTGTGTAGAAAAGTGTTATTTGTCCATTTATTGTTTGTTATAAATGTTTTAATGTATTCTCTGAAGTTGAATTATGCTTTCATTCGTTGTCAAATGTCACTCAGAATTTTTGTACTTCAATCATATTTACCTAGGTAATATGTTACTTCCATAACTTTAAAAAATGTGTGCCTATGATGGTTAAAATTAACATGAAAATGTAAGGTTTCGATATATTGAAATTTCATTGTGCATATTAAATCTGTTGCATAAACCGCAATGAAAGAATATATTAAATACCTAAAATATACTGCGTTTGTTTTTCTTCCTATTTAATAAAATTGAGAAACTCTTGTGCAGGCTTGATAAGTGGGATGAATAAGTATTACCCAGCAAATGTTGTCCATCACAATGTTTGTTCTACTTGTTTAATAGAATGCGAGCCTCATGTATTGTAAAAAATTCAAAACAAGCTGTGTTTTGTTCTTATCTTGATCTATGTGCCTATAGAGCAACATAAGTAGAAATTAAATTTTTAAAATCAAGTTGGATGCCACAGGAGAATTATGGAAATTTACATAGAAATACTTGTGTATCCTACTTTACTTAGCAAAAAAAAAGAAACGTACCCAATGTTATCGTGGCAACACTGTGGCTTAGTTATAAAAGGGTATCAGGTTTGTTGTCAGTTAAAAACTCACTGTAGGTGGGTTGTTTCCACTTTTAACTGCAGGTCCAGTGTCGATTAGCATATCCGAGTACCGTTGCATTAATTTAGATCAGTGTTCACCATACGTTATTTTTCCAGAATTGACGTGATTGGTAGATTTTATCAAATAGGTAAAATTTCTATATTTACAGTTTTGTTGCTTAAAAAAATTGATTTGCAGCAAATTTACCTTGATATCAAGTCAAAATCCTGAAGATTCAGTTATTAATGTCAAAGATGTTGAATACTAGTTGTGTTCTAATTTAAATAAATAGTGTGCTTTCGTGTGCTAACGAATGCCTAAAAGATAGTACAATTTGGTTGCTCAAAAATATTTTTTTGATTTGTGGCGATTTTATCTTGATATCAAGCCAGAATCGCCACAATAAACTCATTAATATCTTTATTAATATTTGTGTGGTTAATAAAATAAATAGTGTGCTTTCGTGTGCTAACGAATGCCTAAAACCTACAATTTGGTTGCTCAAAAATATTATTTTGATTTGTGGCGATTTTATCTTGATATCAAGCCAGAATCGCCACAATAAACTCATTAATATCTTTATTAATATTTGTGTGCTTATTAAAATAAATAGTGTGCTTTCGTGTGCTAACGAATGCCTAAAACATAGTACAATTTGGTTGCTCAAAAATATTTTTTTTTGATTTGTGGCGATTTTATCTTGATATCAAGCCAGAATCGCCACAATAAACTCATTAATATCTTTATTAATATTTGTGTGCTTATTAAAATAAATAGTGTGCTTTCCTGTGCTAACGAATGCCTAAAAGATAGTACAATTTGGTTGCTCAAAAATATTTTTTTTGATTTGTGACGATTTTATCTTGATATCAAGCCAGAATCGCCACAATAAACTAAGTAATGTCTTTATTAATATTTGTGTGCTTATTAAAATAAATAGTGTGTTTTCATGTGCTAACGATGTGCAAACGTCTGAGGTATAATTTTATAATTTATTAATATGTGGCGATTTCCACTTGACATACGTGCACGCTACTGGATGCGTCCCACCCACAAGAAAACCGACGTGGAGTTTCGGGGCTTGTTTAGAAAGAAATCTGACACCCGGCAAAGTATGCTCAAGGGATTCGTCTCACCCCCAACCCTCCCTCGCTCAGGAACAACTTGTCGTCCCTACATCACTAGAAGAAATCCCCCTCCCCTTTCTTCCCCGCGGGCAAGTATGGGCTTTTACTTTTGAGATCACTACCCCCAAACAAGTGTGTTTCTGTCAGAAACAAAAGTCGTTAACATTCCAAGAGAAAATAATAAATATACAAAAAATCAGAGGAAATGTAAGGTTTTGATGGTCTATACCTTCTTTTACAATTCAGACCATTCAAAAAAAGCTCTTTCCTTTCTTGCCTTAACCTCGATTTGGGGAGTTAAAAATAACAGCTCCGCCTGTTGCCAGTCGCTGCAAACACGTGTTGGGAAGAGGGAAGGGGGCGGGGAATGGCCAGGTAAAAGCGTGAATAGGCTTCCGTGGGGTCAAGTGGTTTATTATTTGTGTTTGCGGTTTTTCTCTTAGGATAATTCTTCTCCAAAAACAGGCATATTGTAAGCATTGGCGAATCTGACGGGAAGACCCAGGGGTGCCCATTCCCCCAAGGCCGTCGACGCATCCTCCCCAAAGTCGTTATATAATAATAATAATAATAAATTCTTTATTTCCGTAGACCCATATCCATGGGTGTGGAAAACGTCATACAATACTAAATATTACAAAAGGAGTAAGATTACAATAAAAAGAACAAAATGCAAACACAAAAATACAAATAACTCATATGGGTTAAACATAAACAGTTATAAGTGTCACATACTAAACTTGTAAAAGAGATAAAAACACACACATAAATTTTGGATAAAAACGCAGTAATTGTTGAATGTCGATAATTTGATTTCATTTTTAAATTATTAAATTTTCGAAATACTTAAGCTTTATACAACAGTCAGTCGTAACACAGGAACACCACAAAGAAAACACCAGACCTATTGTTATAGGTCTCGCGCCACAAGTTGAGCTCTGGGGAGAAAGTGTTCGAGCTGACCGCGGAGGCAGTGACAACCCTCATAATGAGTTCTCCGCCCTTCAAAAGCAGTGTTTGTAACCGCACTAATTTCTTTCTATTCTTAATATATGTTACCAGAATGCCTGATAACCAAGAGCATTTCTTAGCAAAGCTGTATATACACTACGTTGTTTTAATTGGCAAAAAAGTATATCGATCTTCTAACCTATTACAGACATGTTTGCTTTCTACGCAATGCTGCGAGCTCCTCTCCCCCCATTTTCTTCTCTATCCTTTTCGTAATGAAAGCTATTGGGTTAAAACGTCTGTCCATCCCTCTGACATCATCAATGCGTATCAGGGTTGGCAAAATTTGTGTTGTTTTAAAAAGAACAAAACAAACTTTTTTTGTTTAAAACATTTTTTTGTTTTAAACATCAGTTAAAAAAACACGTTTTAAACAAAACAAAGTCAACCTTTTCCCAGTAAATTATAGTTAAAGTCGTTAAAGAGAAAATACTCATTTTTATGTAAGTAAAGCCCCTATCACACGGAACTAGATTTCTAGTAGGAATGCTCTAGTTGACGCTGGACTGGCTACCCATTTGCTAGTTTTCGCCTCACACGGTACTTGTTACACCGTACTTGTCGATAGTCTTTCGTTCCCATAATGGCGGCCGCGCGAGATGTAAACAACGTATCACTTCACACTTTTAAAATACGATAACTATTCAACCGAGAGGAATATGACGTCGTATTAAATAGTTTTAGGTAGAGAAGAATGGCGCTGATAAAATACATACTTTACAACGTTCACTATACACGTATGGAAGAATATTTTAGCTTTTTCAATTGTAAACACCGTGCACTCAGTCACCATAGATGGTACTCGACATGCCTTTCGTGCTGTATGCACTCGGAAACCACAGACAAAAAACGCTACTTTGCAAACTCACAGATTATCTTCACATGGCGAAACTTTGCTCTGATTGGCTGTTCCACAGAATCTAGTCGAAGAATTAGTAGCAATTAGAACATGTCTTAAGCCCCTATCAGACGGAACTGGATTTCTAGTTGGAATGCCCTAGTTGGCGATGAACTGACTGTCGAGGTAGAAAATATGGCCTCCTGGCTGACTGCTTGACTGGTTTTGAGGAATAGGACATGTTCTAATTGCTACTAACTTCTTCGACTAGATTCTGTGGAACAGCCAATCAGAGCAAAGTTTGGCCATGTGAAGATAATCTGTGAGTTTGCAAAGTAGCCTTTTTTGTCTGTGGTTTCCGAGTGCATACAGCACGAAAGGCATGTTTACAATTGAAAAAGCTAAAATATTCTTCCATACGTGTACAGTCAACGTTGTAAAGTATGTATTTTATCAGCGCCGTTCTTCTCTACCTAAAACCATTTAATACGAAGCGATATTCCTCTCCGTTGAATAGTTATCGTATTTTAAAAGTGTGAAGTGATACGTTGTTTACATCTCGCGCGGCCGCCATTATGTGAACGGAAGACTATCGACAAGTACGGTGTAACAAGTACCGTGTGAGGCGAAAACTAGCAAATGGGTAGCCAGTCCAGCGTCAACTAGAGCGTTCCTACTAGAAATCCAGTTCCGTGTGATAGGGGCTTTAAATATTCTTCCATACGTGTATAGTAAACGTTGTAAAGTATGTATTTTATCAGCGCCGTTCTTCTCTACCTAAAACCATTTAATGCGATGCGATATTCCTCTCGGTTGGATAGTTATCGTATTTTAAAAGTGTGAAGTGATACGTTGTTTACATCTCGCGCGGCCGCCATTATGGGAACGAAAGATTAACGACAAGTACGGTGTAACAAGTACCGTGTGAGGCGAAAACTAGCAAATGGGTAGCCAGTCCAGCGTCAACTAGAGCATTCCAACTAGAAATCCAGTTCCGTGTGATAGGGGCTTAAGTAAGTAAGTATTTATTGCTCATCTCATGTTCGAGCCATCGGCTGTGCGCACCAGTAGCGTACGCAGGATTTCATCAAGGGGGGTGTTATTTCGAAAACTTTCTACAAATTCACATTACCATTGTTTTATTATACTTTAATTCATTAATAATAATAAAAATAAATTAAGTAATAATTCTTATAATTAATTAATTAATTTAATTACTACTAATAATTACTACTAATGCAGCTGCTATTTATGAAAGAAATAGAACAAAATTACATTTATTTTGTTTCTTTGTTACAAAATAATTGTCTAGTCAACGGTTTTTTGTACATGATAAGTCAGACATTTTAAGTGTAAAGAAAATCCATAAAAACAAGCAAATATATTAAATTTATTGAAATAATCGAAATATGAAACTCATTCAAGGAGCCGCGCTGGTCTAGTCTGACAACTTCGTGGGATATCCGGGTTCGATTCCCGGAATTGGTTGGAATTTATCCAGCCTTGCCTCTGCACCCAGCCTCATAGCAATGGGTACCTGAGAGCAACCCTGGGGGATGAAGGCTGCCGGAGCATGGTGCTGATCACATCACCTGCAAAATAGTTCGAGATCGAGAATCTTTGGGACCCACCACACCACTACGTGTGCCTTCATGGCACGGTGCTATATGCACGGGGGAATTTACATTACCTTTACCTATGGAACTCGCCCAGGAGGATGATGAAGCGCGAGAATACATGTTACTAAATTCCACTGAGTCTATGTTTTCGTTGAAAAGTAAGTTTATAGATATTCCAACACATTTATCACTTCTAGGTGATTCACAAAGCACTTCTTCAACATTATTTAATGATGTGGATGTA
Organism: Lepisma saccharinum; assembly: GCF_977018435.1. Taxonomy (NCBI): domain Eukaryota; kingdom Metazoa; phylum Arthropoda; class Insecta; order Zygentoma; family Lepismatidae; genus Lepisma; species Lepisma saccharinum. The sequence continues at coordinate 40,015,567 of NC_139235.1, read as the reverse complement.
GACTCAGTATCACTTGAGAGTTCACAAGGGGATGTGAAATCAGTACCGGGAAGAACGTTTGCAATAAGGTCGGCACATTGCGACGAAGCAAGGAATTTTCACAATTCTCGCGAGAGTCACTGCGCGACTTTTTGCAAAAAAAAAAATTGCAAAATTGAACTTTGCGGCCGCTTAGATTGTGTTTGGAATGTTGTGTTTTTCTTCATGCTGCATGGGAATAATAATTCAAATTATTATTATTATTATTATTATTATTATTACTGTCGCAGATCTTTGACTGTGATAAATTAGCCATTTTTAATTTTTTCTACAGCATTTTCCATAATATTTCAAAAGCTCAAGGGGGGGGGTTTAAACCCGGTAACCCCCCCCTTGCGTACGCCACTGGTGCGCACTGCATCTATTCGTATTACACAAGTATGATTTTTCTTACAGACAACACTTTCCATTACATTCCGTATAGGTGTTAAGTAGCAGTTCTGGTCGTTTTAACTGTTCTCACTTAAACTAACACTTATTCCTCTTCTTTATCCCGTCTCTGTGCAACACTTCTTTTCCCCCTAACTGTTTGTAAATATACACCCACTTTTTCCAATAGTTCCATGTTCCTTTGCACTACGATTGATTTGAACACAGTTTCCAAGCTGATGTTGCGTAGCTTCTCCTCCTGCAGAACGCGCGTGTCCTGACATAAAAATAAATGTTCTGTCCCATCATCACCATTACATAATACGCATTTATATATCCCTTCCTCATTTTTTACTGTGTTTTGTCTCCATCCCCCTAGCCTGATCCATGCCAACCCCTTTCTTGCCACCATGCTCACCTTCTTGATGCACGCTACTTGTCCCCATTCCCTCGGTCCCCTTCTTTGGAGTTCGAGCGATCTCTTGGTTTCACATTCCGCTATTAGTTCCTGCCTATCTATATCCTCTAATCTTCGTTTCACTAATTGCAATGTCCCCTGGTCGACGTGTCCCCCCCCTCCCAGATCCATCCCAGTCCAATTTCGTATAGTTTAGCTCTGATCTCTTTCGCCCATGTTCCCATTTTTATGAGTACAGTGGCAACAAGGACAGTTTATTTCCCTTTGGAGATAAGGTTTACCATACTGCAGGGTAGGGGTGTGCGGGACAGAATTTTTTGGGTCGGAACTGGAAATTCTTTAAATCCCGACATTCGGGACGGGGAAAATTCTCAATTTTCCGAAAATGTCTGAAAATTTTCGGGAAGGGATTAGGGATGGCCTGATCCGGATCCTAGCGGATCCGAAATCCGGATCCGGTTGGTTCCGGATCCTTAGGATCCGGATCCTAAAATTTTTCGTATCCGGATCCGCGATTTTCAGATCCGGATCCAGAACTTTCGGATCTGGAACCAGAACTTTCGGATCTGGAACCAGAACTTTCGGATAAGGATCCAGAACTTTCGGATCCGGATCCAGTACTTTCGGATCCGGATCCAGTACTTTCGGATCCGGATCCAGTACTTTCGGATCCGGATTCGGAATTTTCGGTTCCGGATCCGTTTTGCCATCCCACATGCGCTTCCTTGGAAAGTAAGAATGTATTTATAACATATTGTTACCTGCTAATATACATATCTATATATATAATATACATACATACACACATATATATATATAGTGTGTGTGCGCGCGTGCGCGATTTGTAATTAATTAATACACTTACAAAGGAGGTCTAAATCTCCCCCTCCGATTTCCAGGAAACTTGCCAGTCGTATAGAGGGGCCCAAAGGAAGAAATACGTGTTTTTGTGTTTCAGCTAAAAAAACTGTTTTAGGGGGCAAAACCCCCCTCAAAGGTCAAGATGAAGACAAATTGACGAGGGGATCTGACCCCTGTGTGGCACTCCGATTTTCCATGAAATTTGGCAGGTGTATGGTGGGGCCCAAAGGAAGAAGTACGTGTTTTTGTGTTTCAGCTAAAAAACTGTTTTAGGGGGCAACAGAATCGGTTAATGAGACTTCAGAATTTTCAGAGTATGGCAATTCATACAGTCGATTAGTGATCTGTGAGTGTCCATTGCTTGCTTTGTAAGATCTAGTGATTCGAAATTAAAAAGGACTGAATATCGTAAAGTAACGAAGTCTATTATTTTGTGTTCAAAGCTGAAGACATTGACGACAGCGGAAGTTCCGGAGCCTCAGTGTAGTGCATCTAGTTCAGGTCGAGAGCCGAAGAGATCGAAGGTCTCTCTCTCTAAAGTGAATATTTCAGCGGTTTATTAAAACAGAAATAAGCTTCACAGAGCAACTGAAAATCAAAGTTTTGAGTGATGATTTAGTTGTGCCCGAACAAAATTTCATGTATGCAGTCCGAGAATTTCATGGCATAAAAGAAATAATTTTGTTTAAGCCTACTGGGTTCGCACACATGACTACACGTAACTACCATGAAGGGACAGCCGAAAATTTTATGAATGTCGAGAAGAGAAAGCAAGAAGATGTTGCCTATGTAGTTATTTTAAGGGAAATTGCAGGCTCTACCAGGACCCGAATCAGGGCTCTGGCATACCATGCCATTGCTCTACCAACTGAACCACCGAGCCACCACTGACTTCGACTGAGTTTGCGCTAAAATGTATAGGCTACATAGTACATGTTCTGTGTATGTCAAATTGTAAGATTTTACCAGTTTTATTAACAAGCACAGAAAATAAAGGAGAAAGAAGAAATCTGAAGGGCATTCCCATCGGTTGAGGAGACATTTTTCTTCGGTGGTCAATGCGAGCTACCGCTTCGAGGTGACGATGACAGTGGCCTACTAAGGGAGATTTCACACCGTGTCGCCTGAGGATTTCACAAGTCGAACGTCGGTTTGTGAGGCCTTTTGTGTCGCTACGGTGTGAAACGTTTTTGTTGATTGGCTCGTTCCATACGTCATGTATCGCGTATTCCTTCGGTCTGAAATCTACTTAAGTCTTCAAGATCCAAGTCACAAGGATGTAAAATTAGGGCTTTGTTAAGGTTAGGTGCGAAGGCAGGCGAAAGCACCCTAAAGGATAATATCCAAACTTGCAGGAAGAACGCATTTTACCTAAGTCTCGAATACGAAATGATAAAAACTTCTGGTGATTTGATTTTAAAAAATGTGTCCGAGATAAAGAATGGCGTACCCAGGATTATCGGTAGGGAGACGGGTTACGAATACTATTTTGGTAGTCAGTCCTCATTTTGCCATCTTTTCCTGTCTTTGACGTTCCTTTTTTAAGGAATACTGGATCAAATGGGGTTATGACCCCACCAATCCTCTCTTGGGCACGTCACTAGAAATAAATAAGTAAGCATTTGATCATATTTCGAGACGAAACATTAGATGTGTTGGGAACTGAAGGGTTTTCAGAGGCCTGAATATGAACAATTTAGTGGGTTTCGGCTTTTATAAGAGCTGCAAACATGGGAGGACAAGACACAGTAGTGTTGTTCAGGCTCGAATCAGAGAAATATTCGAGAACTGTCTGCGTCCACCTCGTAGCCGACAGTTTGAATCTTGCGTTGTCGGGTGGATTGTCCATCCCGTGCATGTGTAACGGCTTCGTAAACACACTCCGACACCGTAGATGTGTTGATGCCTGATGAGAAGAAATGGACAAACACAAACACTAAGATGGTTCTGGCACACAATGTTAATGCATGGAAGCAGGGGAGTCGAGTGGTAAAAAACGTTCCGATTTCACGTTCTGATTAAAATGGCAGCCTTAAACAGTGGCAACCATTTAGGGGATAGTTGCTCCCCATTTTTTTGCCTCTTAATCCTAGGCCTTGTCTACCAAGAGAAAGTAAACTTTCCTTGCACCCCCCCCCCCCCCCGGTTTTGGAACCCAATCGCCACCACAGGCCTTAAACATACAATTGTGAGGTTCTATCTATACTACCCCTTAAAAATATGATGTTCAGCCCCGCCCCGAAAGGAATTCCTGGATACGTGCCTGTCTCGAGCCTTCTTAAACCCGAAGGTTCATGGCTGCAGCAACACAGGCCTTCCATCTGTCCCTATCCTGAGCAAGATCTATATACTCTTTTCCATCCCTACCGATTTCCTATAGGTCCATCTCAACGTTGTCCCTCCATCTTCGTCTTGGCCTTCCTACAGGTCTCTTACCATCAGGTTTCCCAACAAGAATCCTGTAAACTTTTCTTTCCCCTTCCATTCGTGCTACACGGCCTGCCCATGTAATGCTTCTTCATTTAATTATTCTAATAATATCTGGACATGAATACAAATTATGTACTTCTAAATTATGTAACCTTCCCCACTCACCTATCTCCTCATCCCTTTTAGCTCCAAATATTTTCCTAAGGATCTTATTTTCAAATACTCTCAATTTATGTTCCTGTTTCAATGTAAGGGACCAAGTTTCACACCCATATAATACTACAGGCAAAATTACTGGTTTGTATAGTTTAACTTTTAGTTTCTAAGATATTAAACAAGAAGACAAAAGTTTATGAAGAGAGAAGTAACATGCATTTCCTGAATTAAGCCTACTTTTTATTTCCTCTTTAATATAATTTTCATTTGTTAATATTACTCCTAAGTATTTGAATTTGGAAACTGGTTCAAACGAGTTGTTATCAATAATTAGATTTTTACTATTACCTAACACTTGGTTTCGGCCTGTAAGCATATATTTAGTTTTCTCTTTGTTAACTTCCAAACCTATCTCTCTAGCAGTTTTGAAAAATATTTTAGCATTATTCTTCATTGTATTCACATCATCCCCCAGTAAGTCTACATCATCTGCATATGCTAACAACTGAGTCACACTATTTCATTTTAGTCCTTCTTTAGTTTCTTTTACCTTCCTAACAGCATATTCTAAGGCAAAATTAAGAGCAATGGAGATAATGTATCTCCTTCTTTTAACCCATCATGAATTGTAAATTTGTCAGACACATTAATACCCACACGAATTTTATTTTCTGTTTCACTTGTGCATACTTTTATCATACTAACAAGCTTCTTAGGTATTCCAAACTCGACTAATATGTTATATAATTTATCTCTTTTGACCGAATCATATGCTTTTTTGAAATCAATGAATAGCTCTCGGACATTTTGATTAGATTCCCCCTTTTTTTCGTGAGTCACTGAGTGATTTCTTTTTTTGGGGGGGGGGGGTACAAAATTGAATTTTGCGGTGGCGGTAGCTTACATGGATTCATATCGAAAGTTCTCAAACGACACTGTAAAGATTCGTGAGAAATCTCCAATACCGCTCTCAAAATCTACCATGCACATGTACAATAATTTACGTCTGGATTGCCTCGCTGTTCTTACCAACAAAATATTTCACAATAGTTAGGCTTATTGTCGTCCGATTTCTAAAATTCAAACGTGCTGTAGTAAACAATAGGGTGCCGGACTGGTTATTGCGTATTCTTGTCGGCCTAGCCTTTGTCTTTATTAGCCGATTACAATGGACCAAGAACTTTCTTTACTTGATGCTCATTATTCACAGGAAAAAAATACATGTTCGGTGAACATTGTTGCAGCAGAAGATACAAAACAAACTTTTTTCTCTTTTAATTCATAGTTGCCCTCATATTTTATTTTCAAAAATTCGTGATTACTTTCAAGGCATTCACTCTTAAATATACGGAATGCTGTGCTGTATGGGAATAATAATTCAAATGATTATTATTATTATTGTCGCAGATAATAATAAACTTGCCATTTTTACGACATAATTTTCCATTATCTTTTAAAAACTCAAGAGGGGGTTTAATGTCGGTACCCTCCCCTTGCGTACGCCACTGATGTTAATATTTCTATGCAGGGGTCCCGGGTTCGAATCCTGGCGTGGGCATGGATGTTTGTAAGTGTCCATTCATCAATTTCATCATATCATCACTCATCCTCATCTTCGCAAATTTAGCCAAAAGTGGCACAAGAAGCGAAGTAAAATAAAGCAATTCAATCAATCAATCAATCATTAATATTTCTATGCGCCACAGATCTTGTATCCCCTGTACGTGCTTCCACGTGAACAGTTCACACGATATCACAGGAAGGCAAGTTCTTGGAGCTTCGACGATGACGATGACGAATTTTCAGACCGCGAGGGTTAACAAAAGCCTTAGCGCCTTAGCCTTGCAAAAATGTGCTTTCTCAGGCAGAGAACAGGACGGAACTTGCCTGCGGGGAGAAGGGACGACTTCTTGCGAAGCATAGAGGAACCCCATGGGACCAGTCGTCCTTGAGCGAGGGAAAGTTGGGGGAGAGACGAATCCATTGACCATAGTGATGTCGTGCGTCAACGATTTCTTTAAAAACAACCCCCAAACTCCGTGCTGTCTTTTTCGGCGTGATGTAGGCTTTGTCTTGGTTTGGTTGGGAGGGACGCATTCAATGGTGTGCCCAGGCAGTGGCGCAGGAACGTTTTTCATTTGGGGGGGGGGGGGTACAAAATTCAGCCTCCCATATATATTGTATAAACACACATGCTTCAGCACCTAGAAATACATTTCGGGGGTCCAACCAAGTGTTGCAATAATAACAATAAATAATTATAATTATTTTATTTAATTAAATAAAAATATTAATTAAATATGTAAGTTAATTAATATTGTATTGTTGTTATTACATGAATAGGTAAGAGATAGTAAAATAATATAGATATAAAAGCATATATTCATTATCTAAGTTACATGTAGTTAAGATCGCCAAGATTTGTATAAAAAGCAACTGCCCTGGCAAGGAATTTAATGTCAAATAGAAAAATAATTGAATATTTATTGAATAACAAACAGGGAGTTAGATCCAATTAACGAAAAGTAAAGTTTCTGATTAATATTTTATGGATATTATCATTAGTTGTGTGCATAAATCTTTTGGAACCCTTCAAAGCCGTATGAGCCAAATTCCTTGCCTTCCCATAAGTTCAGCGGAAATAACCACCGATTATATAACAAATGCTAAACAATTATATTTTGATTATTTACTTTTACTTCTTGGTAAGTCTTTCGGGGGAGTGTCCGGACCCCTCCTAAATATGTCTTTGATACTTAGGTATAATGTGAAGGCATGGGAAATATTCTATTTTAGAACAGCACACACGAATGTCCTGTTATTTAATGCAAAATTTGCATAACTATTTTTTCTTTGTTTTTCTTAGAATTTTTTTTAAACAGATTTTAAAAGCAGATAACAATTCTGAAACATATAAAGCTCTGGACTTCGTTCTGGCCTTATTTGAATTTAACGGAACGGAAAATCAGAAGTTCGAAATGTGAATATTGCGAACAAAGATACATCTATTCATTTTAATGCAGGTTGAGATTAAACGGGGTGAGGAGGATCTTGAGCCACCCCAACCAGGAATAATCAGCTCCCACCCACTGAATATAGAAACCACATTATGAATATATCATACCTATAGAGTTCCACTTGATTTCAGTCCATTCTAATTTTAAATTCCCATAGCTACGCATAAAAATATCTTTAAAGAATTTATGGCATATGTGTACCACATCCAATGTCTTTTAGAAGCCATGTATTTGGTATTTACTCAGACATCTGTAGGGCGTTGTATTAAAAAAAGAAATAAACTGAGTTGAGATGGTTCCCGACCAACTCGTAAGAAGTCTAACTTTAAAATATTGTGAAACATTTGACAAAGTATTTATTTGTTATATAATTAGGAATTAGCTGTACCTAATGACACTCTTCAAGCACTGAAAGTACTATCATTACATATGCAAAACCGAAATCCTTCAGATGTCAGAGGAAGCAAGGACAATCATACGCTCAAAATGTTTTTTTTTTTTTTTTTAGTTTAAATCTTTGGTGGACAATATGAATAACCGCCCAAGGTCTCTTTTCGTATGTAGTGGTATTAAATGCAGATACATGTGTGTTTTAGGGTGACATGTCAATTTCTTGTTTATGTGAAAAGATAAACTTTAATGTAAGCAAAAGCATGTGCGCGTCAGAGTTAAAGATTTTCGCATCTACAAGGAAAATCCAAAACATTCCCACCTCTCCAGCCTCCGTGGCGGAGGGGTTGGCATAGCGCGCTTTGACGCCAGAGGTAGGGCATGTGAGTGTTCATCAATTTCATGATATCATCGCCCATCCTCATCTTTGCGATTAGCGAAAAGTGGCAGAAATGCGAAGTAAAATAAACCAAATAAATCAATCAAACATTCTCATCTCACTCAAAGACCTTGCGAATCAAATCCAAAATCTACCAATAGAACCTGCAGTGCGTTTCATTTATCTCGTGCATTCATCTGACTAATGTAATTTTCGTACAGATTGACTTTAGGGTTTAACTTAAAATGGCGTTGTGTTTGTGTGGCATTTGATACCAAAATTAGATTTTAAGCAATTAATGTCCAATTATAAGTATATCTAATACATAGGTAAAAATAATTCCCCCCTCTGATAATATCGCAAATTGCACCTTGTTTGAATGTCTGAGAAAAATTTCATTTTACCTAGGAATGATATCGCGATGAAATGAGTAGAAAATTGTCACAGCCTCATCTCGTCTCCTGTGTGGCGAGGTCCTTCTTGTTCTTGTTTGTGTTAATTTTTGTTTCGGTTTCCACTCGGAAGTCATTAAAACTTATTCTAGATTCACTTCATGCTCAGATAGGCTAATCGGGACTCTATTTTCAAAATCTCTTAATATATAGGTTTAAGTATAGTTTCCGAACACCCTCTTTCAAAGTTATAAAAAATATGGGTGAGTTACAGCAGTACATTGTACCCCCCAAGTTGGTCTGTAGTGTCTCGTCTCGTTCGTGTAAGTATTTCGTTTTGGAAAATTCCATTTTAAATATTCAAAAGAAAATGGATCAGTCATATACCCTTCTGATGAAGATTTGTATCTTATCTTCGAAGATTTCTTTAGAAAATGTGCATTCGTCTGCAGCGTGATTTTCTGAGAGCAAATCTGATTCCATCGTTCCATTCACATATTAAACAATTTTCATCTCCTTAAAGAGGTTCCCAAGGTCAATGAACTAACTAGTAGCAACCACAATGTATAGTGGAACCATAAGCAAGACAACCTGCGCACACCCGCGACTCCTGTACACCGTACTCCTGCGAGGAGGGGCGGGGGAGAGTGGACCATGCTTACTTATGGCCCGAGCTGAACGGAAGAAGAGAAAGCGGGGACTTTTCGTCCAGGGTTTTTTCCTTGTGGTCGCACCATAGTAGAATAAGTTTAGAATGGTTTGAATTTCTGTGTTAAGGAAGATAACGTTTATTTGTTATAAACAATATACACTTTTTTATTGGGCGAACTGAAAATAGGTTCTTTTAACATGGGGGGTACAAGGGGTACAACTCGATTTACGGATTTAGGGGGTACAGTACCCCCCTTCAAAAATTTAGGGGGTACAATGTACCCCTGTACCCCCCCCCCCGTTCCTGCGCCACTGTGCCCAGGGTTTTCGAAAGGTGTTTCATCTTATTTTTTTAGTAGTTCTGCACTATATTTTGACATCCACCAACACCAAGCCCCCTTCCCCATTGAGCACGCGTCTGGAGCCGGACGCATCTCCTTCGGTCGTGGCAGGTGGTCACCCACCCAGAATCGTGAGGAAATTGAACGAACGAGTAGTGTAACCTGGTCATTAAAACCTACGATAATGACTGGGGTTGGTCGTGCAGACCACACGTCACCCCTTCTACGTAGTACACCCAATTGCCAACCTCACTTTCACGTAATATACCCTGGACCGCATTTTGCTGACCTACAGCCAGTATAAATCCTGTGTTGCCCTTTTTTAACTCAAGTAAGAATATTTTAGTCCTCTGACATTATAGTATTGTTATGTTAGTTATATTTTATATATGGTAAGGGGCTGGGCTTCGTATAATGTGATAGGTGCAAAATAACTAAGTGCTGACGCACCCAAAATTACGATTTCAATTTCAATTCACACCTCACCCCGTAACTGGTTGGATGATATCCAACTTCTGGTGGGAGTGAGGCCAGCAGTCGGTTGGTAGGTACGGCACGGGTCAGGCTCGTACCCAAGATTTTTTGGAGGGAGGGGGCAGACCCATAGGTGGAATTTAAAAATTTTCTCTGGAGAAGGACATTATGTTCATTAATGTTGTAAATATATTAATCACTATGTAAGATAAAACGAAATGTATTTTCGGTTACCAAATATGGCAATAAAAATTCCCCCGAGTCCAGGTTTCGAACGCTTATAATAAATTTTCTGTGTTTCCAATGATCATCTCATTCCTAGCCTTGTTTTCCTGTCTTCTCCAGTTATCCAGGATTTTCAGGCCAGTGCGACCCCTGTAAATGAATTTTTCTGGCAGTGTGTGCGTTGGCATAATAACGTTTCATGGTGTATTTTCGCTTTTAGAATCTAATTCTACAGTAAAAATAAATGACAGTGGCAACCAAGAAGCTATTGAATGGGATTGCATGCATGGGGGATACAAAATGCCATTTTCAGAATTGTTTCACCTTCATATCCTCTACACGCTGTGAAAGTTGTCACTGTTGTACGGTCGCACCCCGTGTGTATTTATGATCAAGACAAGTACAAATAGAAATGAAGAAAAGTAGCAGTAAAATATATTCCGATTGACAGAATCTCTTTAATCATATTACACTTAATTTCTTGAGTGTTTTGGGGTGTAAGGGGTGACCTTCCACGTAGTACACCCAAATGTCAACCTCACTTCCACGTTAGTACACCTGGACTGAAGACTAACGAGGCTCTGGCGACTGGCCCCATGGCCAGTATAATGTTGTTTGTGTTGTCCTGTGTTTTGTCCTTATTTGTGCTGAGTGTTCCTTGCAGTCTCGGCTTTTAACGAAAGTCAGAACATTTTAATATTTTATGATTTTAATTAAGCAACGTTAGAGTTGTTATGTGAAACGGTAAGGGGCTGGACCCCGTATAGTGTGACGGGTGCAAAATAGCCTTAGTGCTGACGCACCCAAAATTTTAAAATAAAAATAAAAAAAATCTTGATTGTTTTGGACAAATAACACTATCTGTTAAAAGTACTTCAGGCAATATTTTGGCAAAAGACCTAGCAACGATTCTGCTGTGAAGTGGATTCTCCTGTTTACAATTACAGGGTCCGGCAACCACTCGGCCACAGGGTCCGGCACTTGAAACCATGGGGTTTAGCCTAAGACATTCATTAAGCCTGAGACATTGACTGGCTGTACCTACATCAGTTGCAGAAAAGCCCGATGTTGGAGAAAGAAATCAAAGTCTTTTTGTCCTTCTGCTCAGTGGTGGTGAAAAGGGACCAGATCTTGCGGTGCGGGTGGAACGCTAAATGCTACCTTATATGGTTGGTTTCGTATTGCAGTCATTGAGGAATCTTGGTTTCATAATGTAAAGAATAGTGGCGTGCCCATGATTTATTACGTCAGGCCCGTATCCAGGATTTTTTAGGAGGTGGGCCAAGCCCGAACCTATGTATATTATAGGTATAGTCATGTAACACATCAATTATTAAATAATTAAATATTTATAAAGAAATTGATTTCGTACATTTATTCATGTAAATCAGTAATATTATTTCTTTAGCAACTGGTTTAAAATGTCAAGAAATCAAATGATAGGTTAAATGTTTTTAATAAGAATTAGATTTTATTTAACTATTGCTTTCTATTAATAATAATATAACAGAAAACAGCGGGGATGGGACTCGATGAGCTGACCACGCATCAGCGAATGAACAGAAGAACGCTCTGGCAGCCATAGCCCAAGCAGGACTGTTGATTGAGTTTGAGTAACTCCACTTTATACACAGGTAGGCTAATCGGGACTGGACCTACAGTTTAAAGATATATCCGAACCACTATGTTACTCCACCGGGTACAGGGCTGTTGCGTCGCGAAGTTTAGTTTAGTTTTAAAGTTACGTTTAAGCGACGTATGCAGAATACAACATAACTGAACTCTCTCAACTCGTAGGCAACATCAAGGAGAACAACTTTTCCTGTAATGTTTTCTTTGTGAGTTGTTTTGATACGACAGCGAGGTATTATTTAATAACTGACACTATAATAATCAATGATGAGAATACTTCTTGTCTCGTAATAAATACAGCTATAGCAGGAAACAACTTCATAAAAATGATTACCAATTATTTCACAGTTTTGCCTTTGCAGAAAATGCTCATTCATTTAATTATCACTTCTAGTGTTTTCTACTGGGTGTCCCACTTAAAAGTGGTACGCCTAACATTCATTCTGGTGTTCACAAATAAATGGGTGGAATCAGATTAATGTAGTTGCCTACACTGAAATATCGCATTACTTGAAGTCACACGTAATTGTTGAATATTGTTGAGTTGCGTTCGACAGTTTAAAAGTGATTGTTTGCGGAGATTGTTGTGCAAAAGTTTGCGGAGCGTGGCGAAATACGTCGGTATGAAGCTTCCCACAACCAATGCAATTCAAAAGATGTATAACAAATGTAGGACTACAGGATCCGTTAGTAATGTTTTGAAGAAGAAGCGTCTCACAGTGAAGACCCCGGTGGTAATGGACAGAATTCGCAGTAACATATTGAGAAGCCCCAAGAAATCGATACGAAGATTATCTCAACAAGTTGGTGTATCCCGCACAACATGTATCGTGTACTAAAAGAGCTCCATTTCCGACCATTTCGTGTGACCGTAGTGCATGAATTGAAAGAACCAGACAAAGCTAAACGAGTTACTTATTGCAACTGGATGTTATCTTCGATTGCTGATGGTTACTTGGATCCTATGCTCTTCTTCATGACAGATGAAGCTTGGTTTCATCTTTCTGGTTACATCAACTCACAGAATTGTAGATTTTGTTCACCGGATAACCCACACGTCGTGCATGAGCAACCTCTTCACCCAGAGAAGATAGGCGTTTGGTGTGCAGTGTCGGGAACACGCATTATCGGACCAATTTTCTTTGAAGAGACTATCAACAGCGAAAGATATCTGCAGATATTTGAGTCGTTCTATGCACAGTTAACAGAAAATGAAAAAAGACACGGCGTCTTTCAACAAGATGGTGCCACTGCCCACACCTCCAACCAGAGTATGACCCGTATAAGTGAAGTGTTTCCCGATAACAGGCTTGTCAGCAAAAACCTTTGGCCTCCGGATCCGGATCGCCGGACTTAACATCTTGTGATTTTTATTTATGGGGAGCTCTGAAAGGAAAAGAGTACGCTAATAACCCTCATACGATAGACCAACTGAAAGAGAACATCACAAACGAGATAAATAACATCTCCCCTGAAGAATTACGACGTGTTTCTCAGAACATTGTACTGCGAGCACAGCGATGCCTGGATGCTGGTGGATGGCACTTTCAGCATTTGTTATAAACCAGACAGTTTTACAGTTTTACACAGTAAGTGTACCTAACCTAACATAAGATGTGAAAATGTAATTATATGATGACACATGTCTTGAAACTCTGCAGTATTTACATATGAAAAGACAATTCAACTAGTATGAAAAGCAGTCAGTGAGTCGTACCACTTTTAAGTGGGACACCCGATATAAGTCAGTGTGTCCATTCATGAATTTCATCATGTCATCACTCATCTCCATCTTCGCAAATTAGCCAAAAGTGGCACAAAAAGCGAAGAAAAATAAAGCAAATCAAAATCAAAAATGAAATCAATCAGTAGGTAGGGGGTGGGGGAGACTTGGGTGAATTTCCAAATTGTGTCCTTTTCCTACCAGACGAGAATGGGCAACATTGCAGATTTCTGTGAATATGCGTCAAAACACTGGGTAAAAAATTGAGTAGTAATCGTTATTTTTTTCTTTAGTTTGGAACAGGGTGTGAAATCACTGCAGATTGGTGGGGGCGGGGAAGGAGCAGACAGACAAACAGACACACACACACAATATACTATATAATGTCATTAAATGTGTGTCAATTATTAAGTAATCAAATTATATTATAAAATATACTGTCTTTCATTCAAAATGTAATTGCAAATTGACGAACAATGATTTGCGTAAGGGAGGAAGGACAAGAATTAAGAGATATTAAGAACATAATAGTTTCCTGTATAAAATTCACATATAAATGCTATTACGTGTCTTATTAATACAGGGTGTATCAAAAAGAATCATCCGATTTCAAAAGGCTATATTTAGGAAACCAATGAACATAGAACTTTCCATTAAGTTGTAAAATACATGTTGGAATATAAAGTTTCACTTACAATAGAAAGTACAGACCGTAAACCTTTTTTCGGGAAATGGCGACAGACTAAATGTCTTTTGCTCCTTTATCCAGTCATAAATGGAAATGCAGAACTGACTTCTCCCGCAATTACAAGCAGACTCTGATGCCTTTCATATTCCAACAGGAAGGAGCACCACCACTGCCACCTGGATGTTCATTCATTTCTTAACAATGAGCTTCCTCAACAATGGATAGGCCGTAGGGAGCCTACCGATTTAGCTTCACACCATTGGCCTCCGAGATTGCTAGATCTCACTATCTGTGATTTTTTTTTTGTGGGGGATTCCTGAAAGATCCCACATATGTCTCCCCCCTCCCTTTAAGAACTGTGGATGAGCTGTGAAACCACATAACAATAGCATTGACTGCAATAACACCAGACATGCCCCCTCAAGTATGGGATGAATTTCACTATTGTGTGGTTGTATGCTGTGCATCCAGAGGTAGACACATAGAGCAATTGTAAACATTATGTAAATAAAACTTTATATTCCAACATGTATTTTACAATTTACAGCAAGGTTCTATGTTCATTGGTTTCCTAAATAGAGCCTTTTGAAATCGGATGATTCTTTTTGATACACCCTATATATCTATATACTTCGTGGTTGCTAACGAAAGACGATGAGAAATGGAGAAGAAGTAACAAGTCGGTCCAATTTCTGTGTTCTGGAGATTGCTGGGTTCAGTGTCCTTAGAGATAAGGATCTTTGTTGTCAGTTCTTTTTGTATGTTCTCGATATTATTCCAGTCATGTATATTCGAATCTCAAACTAATTGGGGGAAATTTCAGGACAAGATCGTTGGTGGGGGAAATTCCCCTCCCCCCCGTCCTCCTGGATTTCGAACCCTGGTTTGGAACATTTATGCTGTTCATTAGATCACATTTTTGCAATCTGTAATTTTAAGGCATTTCAAAGGTAAGTTGACAAGTATTGTCAACCGACCCTGAACATATAGTCACTCCACATACAGGTTGAATTGACAATTGACACTCTTCAAGAAAATAAAATAAATAACATAAAATAAAAAAGCAATAATTTTACACGTTTTTAGGAGTATGGTGAATTAAAAATTTATAGTGGTCGAGGAAACTACAAGTATTGCTCATAGGATTTCATCAATAGTAGGTATATCGTAATTTTTAAAAGCTGCAAAAATTTAAACATAAAAACATGGTCAACTACGTTTTGATGTTGCTCTTAAAGTAGGGTTACCGTAATATTTTGACCCAAGAACGAGACATTCCAAGGCGGTCACTTTACCCCCTCCTGAAAAATTGGTTAGGACTAATTATAAAATTATTGTCATTAATTGTCATTAACGTATCATTATAATTATAATTTATTATAGTAGCCGCGGTAGCTCAGTCGGTATTCGCGGAGTGGTTAGCATCAGGGACTGCGAACCGAATTTGAACTCGAACTGAAACATGCTCCAGTTCGACTTATAGTTCGCACTCGAACCTGAACTGAAATGTTTCGCTACATTCTGGTGCACCATAACCCTCCGTGTACTTTCAGTTTTAGTTCAGTTCCGGAATGAAACCGCATTGTGAACACTTTTGGTTCGCACCCGAACCTGAACTGAAATGTTTCGCTACATTCTGGTGCACCATAACCCTCCGTGTACTTTCAGTTTCAGTTTAGTTCCGGAATGAAACTTCATTGTGAACACTTTTGGTTCGCACCCGAACCTGAACTGAAATGTTTCGCTACATTCTGGTGCACCATAACCCTCCGTGTACTTTCAGTTTCAGTTTAGTTCCGGAATGAAACTTCATTGTGAACACTTTTGGTTCGCACCCGAACCTGAACTGAAATGTTTCGCTACATTCTGGTGCACCATAACCCTCCGTGTACTTTCAGTTTCAGTTTAGTTCCGGAATGAAACTTCATTGTGAACACTTTTGGTTCGCACCCGAACCTGAACTGAAATGTTTCGCTACATTCTGGTGCACCATAACCCTCCGTGTACTTTCAGTTTCAGTTTAGTTCCGGAATGAAACTTCATTGTGAACACTTTTGGTTCGCACCCGAACCTGAACTGAAATGTTTCGCTACATTCTGGTGCACCATAACCCTCCGTGTACTTTCAGTTTCAGTTTAGTTCCGGAATGAAACTTCATTGTGAACACTTTTGGTTCGCACCCGAACCTGAACTGAAATGTTTCGCTACATTCTGGTCCACCATAACCCTCCGTGTACTTTCAGTTTCAGTTTAGTTCCGGAATGAAACTTCATTGTGAACACTTTTGGTTCGCACCCGAACCTGAACTGAAATGTTTCGCTACATTCTGGTGCACCATAACCCTCCGTGTACTTTCAGTTTCAGTTTAGTTCCGGAATGAAACTTCATTGTGAACACTTTTGGTTCGCACCCGAACCTGAACTGAAATGTTTCGCTACATTCTGGTCCACCATAACCCTCCGTGTACTTTCAGTTTCAGTTTAGTTCCGGAATGAAACTTCATTGTGAACACTTTTGGTTCGCACCCGAACCTGAACTGAAATGTTTCGCTACATTCTGGTGCACCATAACCCTCCGTGTACTTTCAGTTTCAGTTTAGTTCCGGAATGAAACTTCATTGTGAACACTTTTGGTTCGCACCCGAACCTGAACTGAAATGTTTCGCTACATTCTGGTGCACCATAAACCTCCGTGTACTTTCAGTTTAAGTTTTGTTTCGGAATAAAACTTCGTAGTGAACAATTTGGTATTTTGGGGGCTGCCAGATCCGAATATTTGGAAATAGATAAGATCCGAAATGCCATGAAGGCAGTGTTTCTCATTTTTTTTGCCTGAAAGTCCTCCTTGACATAATTGAATATTTCTGTGTACCCCCTGAATTCTCAATATTTTATATACCTAAAAATTGTATGAAATAAGTGTGAAAAATGACACCAAACACAAACTCATTGTTTCCAATACGCTCATAATAATATGGATACGTAGTTATTACTTCTGAGTGGCAATATGTTTGTAATTCGTATATCTTGGTCGTGTTTGGTGTCATTTTTCATATTTTATAGCCCAGATTTCAATTATAACAAAATAAATGTAATATTGTTACAACATAAAAAATAACATTGTTGATTCAAATAGTCAGTAGGTGACTCACTAGTCACTACGTCCGTCCGGTCCAGTTCCTATTGCGTCACCACCTGTAGGAAGGGAACAGGAAGTATGTATTTTCCAACAGTGCCTTACATCGCATTGCATTCCCGTTCCCAACCAATCACGTGGCCTCCTACCCGACTGCCATGCCATCAAACTGTTTAAATCCAGGTACTATAAATAACCCTGTTCATACAAGATATTAATCAAATCCACATTAGAATCGTGTTTTTCACCACAGCTGCAGCGCAATTCAAGAAACAATTCTCATATCGGCATTGTCCAAGAGTGGTGGTCATTGGTTCTGCGGTCACGAAAGAAGTTTGATCGACACACTGTCGTCTTAAACCACAATACATTTCCTTTCAATGGGTAACTGGGGAAGGCAAGTGCAAGGCGCATTTTTCCCACTTTTCATTGTGATTACTCTTGGGAGGGTGCATTTTTCCCACTTTTATTGCGAGAGCGCACTTTTCCCGGGCGCATTTTTCCCGACACCGGTGGTTTTGGCTGCACCAGCCACCCAGGTAAGCGTGGAGCGGTTGTTCTCAAGTGTGAAGTTTGTAATGTCAGATTTGAGGTACAATCTTTCCTCTCCGACACTTGATGATCTCATGGTCTTGCGGACGAATGCTTTATTCCAAAAGCGTTCTGATCAGCACTTGCCAGCTTTAAACCAAGATGAAAATTATTTCAGTTCCTCTATTAGCTCCAGTAGTGTTTACGAGTTCGTCGAGGAGGAAGGTGAACAGTGAGGAGGAAGGTGAACAGTCATTGTCTTTCATGCTCACATGTTTCCTGTCGTTTTTCATAATTCTCGTTTGGAAAGACATTTAAAAGATTAACATTGTAAGATTTATATATGACCTAATTTCCTTTTTTATTCAAAATTTAAATAATAGCTGTTAAAGTGCAAATGTTACATACGAGAAGGAGAAACTCGTACTACAAAATTAGGACATGTATCATTTACAATCAACCAAAGTTTGTGAAGCATATTTTAAAGTGCTTTTTCTTTAATCCATGGTTATTTGTAGGTGTGAAAATATCCATCGAGGATAGATGCTTATTGCATTTTTCATAAATTAACAGTTCATACACTATTTTATTTTAATTTTCTATTTTTAGGAATTCAGAAAACCAAACAAAATTATGTAATTACATACAAAAGAGTAAATGCCATTTTCCATGAATTGGAAAATTTGCTGCCATAGGAAAATCTAATGTGTATTAATCTTATTGATGTAGTTTTGAGCGAAAATGGACACACTTATGAAGCTAGCCACAGCTCACATAGAATTGTATCTGTTTTATTAACTACAATTTGGTTGCTGTACTGTGATGATATGCGCTACTTTCATAAATGTATTTGTTTAACTACTATCTGTACTGTGATGTCATACGCTACTTTCAGAAATGTATGTTTGATTAACTACAATTTGGTTACTGTAATGAAGATACGTAACTTTTTTCACAGTTAATTTTCATCCCATTGTTTGATGCCATTTTGAACTGAATCAACTGAGGTAAAAGTGACGCGGCGGATTCATATAAACTTTTCGTTTTCATTTCACAGATAATTACAAAAAGTACAATTGTCAGTACAATATGAGATACAGTTCTTAAATGAAAATAATGTAAAAGTTACTCAGTATTTTTCTCGATCTCAAACTGAACTAAAAACGTTCATTCCGGGCAAAACTGGAAGTGAAACTTCAGACCATCCAATTACAGTTCGGATAGATATACTCCGGTTTCGTTCCAATTTTAGTTCGAGAACTAAAAAGGAACAGAAGGGTTTCATTCCGGGCCGAAATAGACGTACAACCTCAGATCATTCTAGTTACGGTTCGGACATATATATGCTCCGGTTTCATTCCAGTTTCAGTTCGAGAACTGAAAGTGAACCGAAAGGTTTTATTCCGGGCCGAACTGAAACTGAAACTGAAAGTAGGTTTCAACTGCAGTCCCTGGTTAGCATAGCACGCTACGAAGTCATGGGTCCCAGGTTCGAATCCCGGCTAGGACTTGCATGTTTGAGAGAAACCGAGAATTAAGGGAAAAACTGATATGTATGAATGTTGAGAAAAAGTGTGTGAATGACGAGGGAGACTACCGAATAAGGGTATTCCTTTATTATATACGCGTATAAAAAAGTCCGTATGGCGTCTGACTACCATGCGAGAGGCCCGGGGTCGATCCCCGGTGGGGGATAACCGGGACTTTTTCCACCTGTTCATGAGGCTCCGGCGATCACCCAGCGTTGTATAGAGTGGAAACCTGGAGGAAACTCTGGGGGGTAAAGGCGGCCAGGGGTGTGGTGCTGATCACATCACTCCAAGCTTCGGCCGAGATCAAGAAAGTGTGGGGCCCTAATTCCACACCCCCTATACGCATTCATGGCATGGTGCAAAGCACAGGGGAGCACTTTACCTTTTTTATTATTTATTATAGTATGTATCACATAAATGATACATCGTGAACAATATATATGTAAAATATGAGCTCTCGTTGTCTAGAGCTATTAATTTTTATAATCCCGGTTTGACTACATAGTGTTTCTGGACTCTTCTGATCAACCTTTGATGTTAGTCCTACGCTGAAGTAGACGAGTGCCAGAAGTATTTGCAGAACTCCCTGAAAAAGTTGCATCACTTATCAATATCTAACACGAAACGCGGGATTTGTCTTTTGAATTTCTGTCAAGACACAGGAACTTGGTTTTCAAGCTAACTCCTTGACTTTTATAAAACGGGATAAATAGTGTTTTTTTTTTTTTTATCGACGGGGCAACTGGGACACGCCTATGAAACGGGACTGTCCCGGTCAAAACGAGACGAATGGTCACCCTATCTTAAAGAAATAATTTTATTTCGAGCAAAGTGAGACAAAAATTATGTGAATCACGTTATTCTTTTCATTTTCTTTTCTTGTGCGGCGGAGGCGAGTAAAGATTGTTGCAGTCAATAAATGATTGTTCCGCCGGTGAAAGAGGTGGCCGCCACCAGCTTGTACTTCAGTTATGAGTTATCGTCATTTTTTCCTTTTGTTCAGTGCTGCTGAGGGCCTTCATCATTTGGAATTCCAGTGCAAATTACTTGGTTAGGAGAATGAAGTTTCCCGCAGACGGGGAAGGGGCATTTTGCCACATTTTACAACTATGCCAGAGTGCCAACAATTTTCGAGTCATTCTTGTTTGAGACAGTAGTGTGTGCGAATGCGTAGAATCGGAATTATATGAAGAAATTAAATATCTAGGGAACGAAGGACATTTCGTAAATTTGAATCGGGATTCCGAAAGGCTAGAAGAAAAGGAAAAAAGATATATGTTTTAAAAAGTCAGAAGGGTGTCTTCAAAAAACTGTTACTACCTTTAATAACGTTTCAGGCTTCGCCACGACTGATAAATTAAAATAATGGCGATGCACTTTAAACCATGGTTGATTTGATTCATTTGTTTTGTTTTTTAATTTTACTTCGCGTTTTGTGCCTCTTGGCTAATTTACGAAGATGGGGATGAGGGATAAAATTATGAAATTGATGAATGGACATTTACAAACAACCATGCCCGAGCGGGATTCGGACGCGGGACCCTTGGCGTCGCAGCGCGATGTGCTATTCATTTTCTTTTTTTTTAAAAAAAGGAATGCCCCTAATCGGCAGTATCCCCCGTCATTCACACATTTTTCACAATCTTTTACACATGTCAAGTTTCACTGTATTCACATTGGTTCTCATTATTCGGACAAACACAAACATCCAAACCTGAGCGGGATTCGAACTCGGGACCCCTAGCATTGCAGCGCGATGAGATAACCACTTTATATATCCCTAAGCGGTAGTTTTCGCTGTTTTTCACTTTTATTCACTGTGTTTCATTTCTCATTTTAGCTCAATTTTCATTTCTTATTATCTGGACGGACACAAATACCCATGCCTTACCCGGGGCTCGAACCCGGAACCCCTGGTGTTGCAGCGCGCTCTGCTAACCACTCGGCCACAGGGTCCGACAACCACTCGGCCACAGGGTCTGGCAACCACTCGGCCACTGGGTCCGGCACTTGAAACCATGGGGTTTAGTGTTAGCGATATGGTCGAAGTCTTACTTTAAATTAATTGACTGATTTGGTGTTTTAAGTCCATTTTATGCACCGTAAGGCTAATCGGGACAGGACCTACAGTTTAAAGTGGGATCCGAACCACTATGTGCCTCCACCGGGTATCGAACCCCGAACACCTTGATTACAAGGCGACGTTACCACTGCGCCATCGGGGAGGCCTCTTTCAAGTAAATCTGAAGAATTTATTGGTATGGTTGTTATTCTGATTTAATGATACACGATATAGAAAAAACACACACTGTACTCGTTATTTCAACAAGCGAAAATGATATATTTTTTGAGAACTGAATTTGAAAATTCAGGCGCCAGTTGAAAATGTCTACATTTTACATTCCCAATTTCGCCTTCAAATAAACACTCAAAGAATCTGTTAATTGCATAGGAAAGGCAACCTTACTTTCGAGTAAAAGATTCCGAAGAACTTTGCGGTGGCGGAAACGCATCACCCATCCCATCTCTTCACCCCACCCCTAACAGCGGTGCTTGGAAGGGAACCAGCGAAAAAGAAAGCCCTTGCCATTGGTAACAGCCTTGCTGGGATACAAGAGATCTGACCAATAAGGACGTTTGAAACCCACGTGACTGTCACCGAAAGAGCTCTCCCCCCAATTTGTGCTGGAAACAGCAAAAGAAGACGGCCGCGCCATCTACTGGACACCGATGGAAATGCAATTTCAAAGCGCAGCGAGGTTTAAATCCAGGTTTCCATCCCCTTTTCTTTTTGCCTCTGAATGCCAGGCAGCCTGTTAGTCCCACCCCCCACCCCTGTAATTGGTTTCAGCTTCTCGTCGCTACGCTACAACTTCCTTTCCTTTTGGCTGCGGGCTATGTCGACCCGTTCCATTCCACAGAGAGGAGGGTGCGCGCGCAGTGATCCGAATCTTAAAGATCCGGACTCCAAGATATTCTGCCGGTCGCTTTGAACGAGTGACCCGTGGAACAAAACGGATCTGTCAGTCATCTCGGACCCGTGAACGAGTCGGTCATCGTGAACGAAATATCGCTCGCGCATCGTTCACTGCGCACAGTTTGGCTGATTCGCGTGGTGAGGTTATTTGTATATGGGGCTGACTGGGAGAGGGGAGAGGGAGGGAGGGGGAGAAAGAGAGAGAGAGAGGATTCCGTAGCACGAGAAAACACCAGCTTGTTAGTTTACGTGCTTTCGTTGGTGTTGGTTAATTATGAATGACACTCATTATTCTGCATTAAACGGTAGTCTGTATTTTGAAAATAAGTTTCCATCTTTCTTTTCAAAATCCTGGGCACCCTACTGTGTGGTATATAATAAAGCTGCTTTCGCCTTTTTCCGTCACGGATAATCTGATATAGATATTACCTAAACTTTGTTTAGATACTATAAGCACAATTTATAGTAATTAATGTATATTTTAAAGTGATATGCGATTTCAACCTGTCAGGAATAATAATAATAATATATATTTTACAACAATCAAATTCGTTCCCCCCTCTTTCCCCCCTTCTCTCTCTCTCTCTGTCCCCCTTTTTTTGTTTTCCATTTTTTTCCCTACCTCCCTCGTCCTTTCCCCAAATCCCCCCTCCCCACCTGTTCCCTTGTCTTGCTTGCGCTTTATTCCAACATAGACGGTTCGCTACTACATTTCCCGACACAGATTCATATATTGTCTTGAAATAGTTTATTCAACCAGCGAGAATCAACATATATATTTGCACTACAGTTTTTAATGTTGTGTCCAGTTAATAATGCTGCTTAAACAGGCAGGAAACCAGTGGCGTGCCCAGGGGGTGGTTGGTGGGGGTTAAAACCCCCCCATTGGTTTCGTCATTTAAAAAAATTCAAAGCAGAAATACATTTTATTTCATAAATTGCCAATATTGTAAAATGTTTACATTTGGCAATGAGAAATGTATTGCTTCTTCAATTACTTTTGATAATATTGGAGTTGTTACAGCAATGCACAAGCATTCATTCATTCCTTAGTCACTGAAAAGGAAGGAGAATTTCCTTCTCAGTATGGTCAAGAAAAGAGCCGCAACCCTTGGAATGCGAACTGAAGGAATCCCTCCTCCCCTTCCTTTCACCCACGATGACCCTCTTAGGAGAATGACCCTCCCTTTCCTGTTACGACAGTGCTGCTAACTTCCCTTTTCTTTCTTTCCCCTTCTTATACCAGCAGAGCAAAGTTCTGTGAGATTTGAATCACTACAATTAGTAGCAAAGTAAGTCAAAATCTTATTTCGCACCTGGATGCATATTTATTTCAAAATATCAATAATTATAATAATAATAATAATTGTTGCAGGCAGTAGTGAGGCATGGTTTTACGAAGTAGGCAATCGATGTTTTAATAGCATGCCGGGAGGAAGGGAGGGATGCGTTATATAGCGCAACTGGCCCAGTCAGTTTCATAAACAAAATAAAAGCAATTAATATGCCAAAATATTATACGTTTTACTCTTGTGCTCTTTACAAATTAGATATTTTTTTCGCAACCAATTTCCAGCCTTCAGTTTATTGAATTTTCTTGTATAACATGTGTGAAAGATCTCGCTTGAATTTGTGCGTAAATAATTTAGCAGTTGCCAACACTACTGACACTGACACTACTGGTTGCTGTCAACACTGGTGACGTAATTTGAGCTGGACCAAGCTGGATGCATGGTTCAGACATTCGACCGCCCGGTATCTTTCTCCCAAGTCCTGGTGTTCACTGGGGTTGTAGCGAGTTGCAGTCTGCAAGGTAGCAAGTCGAAGTGGTCGTGTTGTGTGTTACGTTTCTGCATGTGTAATAAATTTTTGAGGTGGAACTAAAGATGGATAGAAAAAAGAGGAGAAATACATTATTAGATTATTTCAAAAAGAAACAAAAAATGGAAGTTGAAGCTTCACCTTCCACAAATAGAACGTCAGAAAAGGTCGATTTAAGTTCAGAGGAATTCCATCCGAATTGCGAGAGTGAAACGTGCGAACTTTCAGACTCTTGATATTCAACAAGAAGGCATAACAGAAGATATTGCAAACCTTGTTGCAAAATTATGTCAAGGAACTGTCGAGGTAAGTGACGTTCATTATTTGATAGCAGATATATCCATAGGCGGATTTAGAATTGTTTTTCTGGGAGGGCATAGCATGTGCTGTAAGCATACAATCGTGTGTGTGCAGGGGAGGGGTGTGCCCGCGTGTGTATGTCTGGAAGACGTGTGTAGGATGTCACCCTATATCACCAATAAACTTTCGCAGGGCGAGAGAACATTATGATGAACAAGTTTCCTCAATGATTTCAGGGGCCTCACCGATGGTGGTGTAATCAAAGAGGTCCTGGGTTTGATCCCCTGTGAAGGTGCATTGCACAGTGGTACGTATCCCGATTTAAACTTTAAGACCAGTCCCGATTAACGTATCTGAATATAAAATGGACTTTAAAATCATTTACTTTTTGTTTTGTTCACGAACCCTCGAAAAACGATATTACCTATCTTATAGATCCACCAAGGTATTTGAAACCCTGGCGTCGGAGCAGTGGCACTAATGTCGCTAGTGTATATGTATGCAACCACATTATAAAATCACGGTTGGCATGGACAGTTTTATTATTTTGTAGGAAAGGGATAAAGTTTGTATTACGACACGGGATAGACTAGATAGGCATCCTATTAACTGTAAATATTCCTTACAAATCTTCTGAATATTTCTCTTGTACAAACGCAACAAATACAATAAGTAATATACGTGTGCAGTAATAAATTCATTTTCTGAAAGCATCTTTTCTGGCATCAGTGGTCGAACTAGGGGATGCTGCCTCCAGTTAAGAAAGTTTCACAAATCATACCCCCAATTAGAATAATTTTCATATTGAGCATCCTCCACCTACTGTATTGTCTCCATGTTGATCCATACAAGAATGTACCCCCTCGTATTTCCAAAATCGATCAAACATCCCCCTCCCTTTTCGGCTACGAATTTGCATTTCGAGCACTGTCTGGCAAGATTTTGTCGGGCTCAGTGACAGATCCTGTGGTGCGGTACTGGGCTTCGGAGCGGAAGGGGGGAGTGGCCCCTTCAACAGTTGGTTTCGCAGTTCCATAACGTTAACATTATACAAAATTCCTCTCCATAGACCTAATATGAAAATGAATATGACACATTAATGACACTGTAGTAGAAAATGTTAATTACTGAAGCGGTTCGTATTTGTTTGTCGACTGTCAAACAAATGTTTTGACCAATAATATAATAATACAATGCCAAAAATGTACACAATATTTAGCAAAACCATCTCCACAACAAGTACAATGTTGATTGAATTGATGTTTTAAATCCACTTTATGCACAGTAAGGCTAATCGGGACTGGGCGTAAAGTTTAAAGTGAGATCCGAACCACTATTAGCCTCCACCGGGTATTGAACCCGGGACACCTTGATTACAAGGCGACGACGCTCACACTGAAATGAAACTGTGGTATCGTCATCTTACAGCAATGCAAAGACGTCTAGTAAATGCTCTTGAAGCAATTGATATGTGCAGTGAAGTAATATTTCCCTGGGTAAACACACGTTTGCTCATATTATGTACAATCCCGGTAACAACAACATCAAATGAGAAATCATTCTCAACTTTGAGGCACTTGAAGACCTATCTTCGAAATACCATTTGCGAAGAAAGATTAAATGGGTTAGCTGCTCTGAACATTCACCGTGATATAAAAGTTACTTGTGACGACATACTGTCAGAACTCACACAGAAACCTCGATGCCTAAATTTCAGAATTTAAATTGTTGAACTGTGGTACCTTATTTATTACTGTCTTTAAGACATCAAGTAGTCTTAATCTCTTTAATGTTGTTACAATGTTGAGTGTACATATTTTTTGTTTAAAAATTATATTTGAGCAATTAAATATAAAATATTAATAATTTGGAAATATTCAAGCAGGTGCTTTTATATGATGCAATAAAAACATGAAGCATCCATAGCAAATACATTGATTGCGTTCATTGGGGTAAAATCCAAGTATATTAATTATCTAATTTATTACAAGAAATTTGACCTGTGAACTGGAAAATGTGTTAGATTCATAACCCCCCCCTTACGAAAATCCTGGGCACGCGCCTGCAGGAAACTGACGTAAATTAAGTAAAACTTCATTTTGCTCAGATTTAATGTATTCCTGTGATATGTACCTATCAATATTTTCGTTCCAAAATTAGAATTCCAAAGTGAATATATATATTACATATATATCTGCAGCAAGAATAAAATAAATAAATGTCAGGGGTAGCGTCGTCGCCTGGTAATAAAGGAGTCCCGGGTTCGATACCCGGTGGACGCATATAGTGGTTCGGATCCCACGTTTAACTGTAGGTCCAATCCCGATTAGTCTTAATGTGCATAAAGTGGACTTCAATGAAACAAAAATAAATCTGTGAGATAGTTGAGGCTAGCCTAGCGGGGCGTCTCCACATAATGCACCGCCACCATCCCAACGCCAGGCAGCCTGTCACTACGTGCTAGTGGTCAACTTCCTTTCCTTTGGCTGCATGCTATTTTGTCCGATTTCTGCATGCCACAAGGAGGGTGGGCGAGCCGACGCCGAGACCCAACGATCCGGATTCCGAGATTTTCTCCCGGTCGCTTTGAACGAGTTAGCCGTGAAAGAAAACGGGTCTGCCAGACATCTGGGATCCGTGAACGAAAGATCTGCACTGCGCAGTGAATGAGTTTGGTTGATGCGCGGAATTAAAGGTCGAGGTCCAGACTCGAGAGAGTGGTCTTGTGATATTTAGCCTTTCACCCCCCCCCCCCCTTTCCGACCTTCTGCTGGCTTTCAACTTCCCTCCAAAAACGCTCCCGTCTGCTTTCTTTTAATTTCGCCCAAGGCTACTTCGACCAATGTTCAACGCCAGAGTAGTGGAGGCAGGGTTGTGGCTGGCTTTGTGTTTGGAGTGACCCGCTTGGGATCCGTGAACGACTTCGCTTGAAAACACTGAACCGGATCTTTTCGTTCACGCGACTGATTCGTTCATTTCGAACGGGTCGTTCACGAACGACACATCTCTAGTCAGTATTCTGTGCCTCTACTCACAGCGCCGTCGATCTTTTATCTACCTTCTTGAAAATGCGACTCAGATCGCGAAATATTGAATTATTTCTATTCGTGTGGTAAGTGTTTACTGTCTCCTTCATTATTTGTATTTATCCGCCCTTCTGGCACCATTTCTAACCCTATTCCTGTATATTCCGGTTCCGTCTATTTCTCCTCACACCGATGATGCTATGAAATTAGCGAAAATTTTGAATTTTTCTACTGTCCGGTGAGTGTTTCCTTTTACCTTCTTTGATTTTTACTTAGCCCTTTTGGCCCTCTTTGCTTTTATCCATTATATATATATATATATATATATATATATATATATATATATATATATATAAAAATGAAATAAGGTAAAAGGAAACACTCACCGGACAGTAGGAAAATTCAAAATTTTCGCTAATTTATAGCATCATCGGTGTTTCTTCTTCTGAAGAATGGATCATCTACTTCTTATTTCTTTTTACGGCAATCATCTATTTCTTCTATCTATACTGAAGAATGGATCATCTACTTCTTATTTCTTCTATTTACAGACTACTTTCCCTTTAGTACAGTTGGCCGCGGTGGCTCAGTCGGTAACGTGTCTGAGTACCATACTAAAGGTCCCGGGTTCGATCCCCGGCTGGTTCAAATCCGGGAACTTTTCTAACGATGGAAGCGGCCCCAGCGCCCACCCAGCGTCGAATAACATGGGTACCTGGGGGGTAAAGTTGGTCAGGGGCGTGATGCTGATCACATCACCCCCACTCATGACCGGATCAAGAAATTGTGGGGCGTTACCCCCACACCCCCTATACACCTTCATGGCGTGGTGCTAAGCACAGGGGAACACTTTACCTTTTTTTCCCTTTAGGACAGGGTATACTTCGTTCCCTTTCTTCTTGGATCCTCGTCATTACTTCCTTGATTACCAGCAGATGTTTCCTTCTTTCCGTCTGGTATCTTGATAGAAGCTAATTTGAAATCTTTCTCTCTTCGAGAAACGTCGTATTTCAGACCCAACAGGTCATTGCTTACAACTGGCGGTTGTATCGTTTCTCCTCCCTCTCGTCGTCTCCTTTCCATCACATATTGTCCGACCTTTTTCCTGCACGCTTCCCTCTTTTCTTAGGCATCGAGACCTGAACAAAAGCTCAAATATATTCATGGGTGACAAATCTGGATATAGCACCGCCTCCTATATCAATCCAAAAAAGGGATAACCCAGGATTGCTAAAGAAAAGTGCTACCTGTGGCCCAGTGCATCTAAAATAGCTAGCGCAACCGTAGTGCTTTGGGGCGGCTAAAGATAACTATAGCGCCACCAAAGACAAATCAACCCAAAATCTAGCGATATACTCCTCACCAGAGGTAACCGAAGAAACAAATTTGATCATGAGATCGAAAGACACGGTTTTGAAATGACATCCCGACTTACTTACTTTGCTATACGTTCAATCTATGTGTATATTATTAATCATTGTAATTTCTCTTTCAATTTATGTTTCCTATCCTTTGTATATCATATTTTAATCCATACTCATTTATCTTTCGTTTGTTTTAATCAATACAATCACCTTTTGTCTCCTCCGATTTCATTAATCAACTTTCTTTCCACCTTTCTGGGTTGCTGCCATCTGTTGTCACTTCCGCTAACTAGTTCCTTCCATATTAATGATTGGGTTTGGCTGACTAGACACGTAACACAATATCCCCCTCCTCGGGATGAATTTTTTTTCTATTTTAAAAATCATTTTGTAATTAGAAAAATTTTTCGTTCTTGTTATCCCTTCTGAGTCTTCTCACAGGTTCATTTTTCTATTTCTGATGCTTCCTTTCCTTTCTCCTGTACAATTGTACCTTCTGACATTATCCAGATTCTCTCTTCTTTCTATCTTTGTTTCTACATGTCTTATCAGCACAGTATTTCGAAATATATTCATGACTTTATATAGGGTCCCTCTTATATTAAATAATTTTTTAATCGCTCTTTCCGAGGCTTTACTTACTGGATGTGTCCTGCAGAATACTAAATTTCTTTTCTTTATTCTTATCTTCATGCCATTCTCATTTTCCTTCCCCTTCTTTTTTGTTCTCTTAACGTACATGCTTATTAATACGTCCTTAATCTCGTCTTTTGTTACTGCATCTTGGGGCCAATCAAAATCTTGAAATACCAGGTAACCAAGAAAGTTCATGCGGTTTTAGTACAAAGAAGTAAAGGTCCAAAACAAATGTGTTTACCTTATATTTATTCTGCAAAATATCCACATCCGCTTCTACAACCTTCTCCCATCTTTGTACAAGACTGTAGATGCCATGTTTGAAAAAGTCTTTGTGTAGGGCCGCAAAAAATTGCACCACCGCGTTTTCAACCTCCTCGCGAGTTTGGAAATGTCGATTGCGCATATGGTTGTCCATAGACAAAAAAAGATGGTAGTCTGATGGAGCGATGTCGGGTGAATACGCTGGGTGTGGCAGAAGTTCCCAGCCGAGAGAAGAAATCACCTCCAGGGTCATCTTTGCTGTATGCGGTTTAGCGTTGTCTTGGTGGAAAAGAACACGCTTCCTATTCACTAATGCAGGTTGTTTTTTTGCAAGCTGTTCGGCCACTCTTTGCAATTGCACGGAGTACACCTCTTTGTTGATGGTTTTACCACTTTCCAAGAACTCATAATGCACAATCCCAGCCATAGTCCACCAGACACACAGCAGCACCTTCCGCTGATGAAGAGCAGGTTTTGCAGTTAAAGGTATGGTGTCATTTGACGATTGCCAATGGTATGAGCGTTTCTTGTTATCGTACATTACCCACTTTTCATCACACGTCAAAATGTGGTCCAAAATTGGACAGTTGTTGTTCCTAGTGAGCAAGGAAGCGCAAATGGTCAGTCATTGGAGACGGTTCGCAGCAGTCAGCTCATGCGGGACCCACTTACTCAGTTTCCATGATTTGCCAAGCTCATGCAAGTGCACACGAATTGTTTCAGCACTTACCGCAAATCGTTGAGCGAGTTCTTGACACGTTTGACTTGAATCCTCTTCAATTGCTGCCTTCAGTTGGTCCACATCGAGAGATTTCGGTCTGCCCAATCGAGGTTTGTCTGCCAGTGTCTCATCGCCACTCGAGAAGGTCTGAAACCACTTTTGCGCTGTCCGTTCACTAATTGTACCTTCTCCAAACGCTGCACATATTTTTCTTGCTGCTTCCACTCCTTTTGTGCCCAACTTGTACTCATACAGTAAACATGCCCTGATTACTGCATTCGACACAGCCATGGTCACTGCGAATACTTGCTCCCCAACTATCGACTGCGACCTGTTATCTACGTTAGCCGACGTGCCAAGGAATGAGCTTTCCGCCAATCACACATACATGTACCCCTGGCTTCTGAACTGCGTACTACCCCACGAAAACTACGGGCAGTTGTAAAAACCGCATGAACTTTCTTGGTTACCTGGTATATTAGGTTCTTCCATGTGCCCTAAAGATAGCTCAGCTGCACTCCTTCTCGATTCGTCCGATATCGAGTTATTGATCAGTCTTATAGCCATATTTACCACTATGGACCACTTTGTATGATTATCGTGGCCAAACATTCTCAAAATCCTCACTATTTCACCATTGTACCTCTCTATAGGGTTTGAGCTCAAATGGTACTTGGTTACATTAACCATTCTTCCTTTAAACTTTACATATTCTTTGAAGTACTCGGACAGGAATTGCGTACCGTTGTCAGTCAGAATCTTACGAGGAATTCTATAATGTTTATTAAAGCCTTCTTCAAAACACTTTACTATTTCCTTCGCCGTGGCCTTCCTGAGATTATAACATATGATAAACTTGCTACAGATGTCCACACATGTTAAGATATAAGTAAATCCTCGTGATTTAGGTAGCGGTTCGATTAAGTATGGATATCAGGTCTAAAGGTTTCTTAGCTTTTACATGTAACTACTCCTTTTTGGTTCCTGTATCGCTTGCAAAGGGGCCCTACTTAAACCGTCTGCAATCTTATTATCTTCTCCTTTGATATCTGCTATTTCGAAACTGTACTCTTGAAGAAGTAATGCCCAGCGAGTCAATCGCGGATTTCATTGTCTTGCTGAATTCAACCAGACTAAGCTCTTATGGTCACAGAAAATTTAAAATTTTCTTCCCTTTAGATACACTGAAAACTTTTC
This sequence comes from Lepisma saccharinum, assembly GCF_977018435.1. Taxonomy (NCBI): domain Eukaryota; kingdom Metazoa; phylum Arthropoda; class Insecta; order Zygentoma; family Lepismatidae; genus Lepisma; species Lepisma saccharinum. Next base: position 39,983,878 of record NC_139235.1, on the reverse strand, counting down.
AATGTTGAATATAATGGCCAAACATTCCAATTCACTAATAGTGTATGCCCTTTCAAATGCTTTCAACGGGCGACTTGTGTATTGGATGACAATATCTTCTCCATTATTGGTTTTTTGGAAGAGTTAGGCTCCTAACCCTATGTTCAAAGCATTGGTTCCTATAGCAAAAGGTCTCTTGAAATCCGGTTGACCTATGGCAGGACTGGACGTCAAGTCTTCCTTTAAAATGTTAAAATCCTTTTCTTCCTCTTTCTCCCATTTCCATTTTACACTCTTCCTTAGTAATTCATAAAGAGACTTTGCCTTTAAGTCAAAGTTCCTGATAAATTTGCTCCTCTAATTGCAAATTCCTAAAAATCTCTGCAATTGTTTTCGTGTTGCAGGTTTGGAAAAACATCTTATAGCTTCATTCTTATCTTCGCAGAGTTTTATATTCCCTCCAGATACGATATGTCCAAGGAACTTGATCTCTCTCTTGGCAAACGAGCACTTTTCTAACTTCACCGTAAGTCCAGCTTCTTCCAATTTGCATAAGACCCAATCTATCTAATTTATGTGATCTACCCAGTCTTGTGAGTGTATGCACATATCATCCACATATATTGCCAACCAGGACCGTGTCTCCAGTCCAGATACAGATGAATTCAGTCCATACGGTAGCCAGAGACCTGCACAAGACCCAGAAAAAACCTGTGCGAGGAGGCGCCCCTACAATAATAATCAACACACACGTCAAGCCCAGGTGTTCGACATCGGGCAAGCGAGCTTCACATCACAGTTGTGCACAGGCATCAATGCCTGCCAGGTTTTTCTATTACCCGGGTCTTAAGGCTCGATGTAGTTCTGGCAGGTAGACGTGAGCACTACTGTCAGTGTTGCCAATGGCCATTATATTTCACTACGCATGGAAATATATAGCATCAGCCCTATGGATGCTGGATGGATCAAATTTGGAGGGATGCATGACAAATGAACACTCTTTGAGGATGTGTAATGCCCATGCTCCATTCATTTTGGGGGGGGGGGCAACTGAAATTATGGCATTCGGTAATTTTGTGTAATTTCAGAAAATTTTAAATTTTGGGTCTTTTCCCCTGGATCCCCCTAAACCCTTAATTGTCGCATGTTGCTTAAAGAGTTGCACTATACTATACTCATTGTTACATGTAAAATTAAAATTTTCAAAAAAATGCAGTGGTTTTGAAGTTGGTAGTGATTGCTGCCACACCAGTTTTAAGCTATCCGATTGGTTGACGCGAACTCGTTGTTCATTGGTGGACACATTAATGACGTACTGGTTTGCATTAATGACGTACTGCCTTGCTGGAAGCGTAAATGAATCTTTGAACTTCACATGTGTTTTGTTTGAGGTAAAAGCCGGTAATAAACAACAAGAAAGAAGTCTTTTTTTCGGAATTGGAGCTCCACGTTGATTAGAGAAGAGGAATTTACACGAAGAATCAACGATCGTTCAGGAAAAAATAACATAAAATACTTGCTGGACCTAAAATATAAGTGAGTACTACTATTCTTTTTTGCATTATATCAAAGTTTTATTTACTTTGCAGGTCCTCGAATATAAGTGAGTAATACTATTATTATTTTTGTATAATATCAACGTTTTATTTTCTAGTGTACATTGCAGTGCGGATATAGCCTACTATTCCATCTATCCTAATCTGTTTGACTTATTCACTCACGCGTTTTCGAAGGCTAATTATATTTTGGTAACACTTTACTATACCTGAGACGGATTCCTTCAAATTTACAGGAGAAAGTACTTACGGAATTCATTTTCTGTAGCGTTGTTGATGTTCGGGAATGTAGTTTTGATCCATTTTAATGCGAATGCATGTGGTTTTCTACGAAAATCTATTTCCGACGCGCTGTTGCTGCTGCCGTCATTTGCTTTCTGCACGAGAGCACAATACGCGATATTGCTGCTGCTACAAGCCGATGTTTTCCGTATATGCTAAATTGAACGAAAGGAGTGCTAATGGAACCTAACCTAACAGGCCTAACCTAACCTAGTAGGCATACCTCGTCCCCGTAAGTAAGTAAAAAAGTTAATTTAAAATTCCTAAAGTGCTTTCAATTTTTTTATAAAAAATTAAACTATGCTTGCCTTACCTAACCTAACATAACGTCAATGGTTTGTTCCTGAGGTTTTTTTAAAATAATTTTGTAATTTTTTTTTTATTTGAGCATACTTTGAAATCCAGCCCGAAAGTAGGTATTTTTCGGTAAAGGAGCTTGCAACACTGCATGCACACTCCAAATCGACAAAACACTGGCACAACGAACAATCAAGGGTAAGCTATCGCCATGTTGTGTGTGGAAATAAACAAGAACAGTAAGTACTCATAAATGTAAGAAATATACATTATTTTCGTTACAAATTACATTATTTCACCTAAATAAGTGTTCCGGAATGCAGAATAGTACGTTAGCAACATCATGGCGGCAGCAGCAATAGCGCATCGGAAATAGATTTTCGTAGAAAACCACATGCATTCGCATTAAAATGGATCAAAACTACATTCCCGAACATCAACAACACTACAGAAAATGATTTGCGTAAGTACTTTCTCCTGTAAATTTGAAGAAATCCGTCTCCGGTATAGTAAAGTGTTACCAGAAGTATTTACCGAAATAATTTTAATGCTAATAGCCATAAACCTAACCTGCCTAACCTAGCAATGAAAGCATTAAGAACATCATACCCTTTCATACTTATGTCATGTGACATAGTAGCAGCACCAGTCCACATGCGAACACCTTGCGGTATTTTTCCAACTTCATGGCATGCAGAAAAAAGTACTTGTCTCCTGCACGAAAAGTAAATACACACTGCCGTAAACTTCACACACATCAACAACTAAAGAATACACACATATGTGCATTAGGCTAGGCCAGGTTGCAGATCATACACATGCAGCTTAAAGTCTGGTGAAAATAGGTCAAAAGCTAGCTTTTACCACCTGGTGAAAATACCAAAAACACCTGAAAAATATCTTTATTTTGCTGTAATTGATATGCACCTTTCAAATCTTGGTATAATAATGAAGAGTAATGGCACAGAGAAATTAAATTTATAAATTTAATTTCTCTGTGGTAATAGTTCGATTATGTCTAGGATTGTTGACAAATAGAACAATTTAAACTAGTTGTCAACCACTGGATCTAAAGGGCCGGCTCCCATGGCTGAGTGATTAGCACATCACACTACGATGCCAGGGGTCCGGGGTTCGAATCCTGGCCTGGGCATGAATGTTTATCAGTGTCCATTCATCAAATCATCAGTCATCCCCATCTTCACAAGTGACACAAGAAGTGAAGTAAAATATAGCAAATCAACTGGACCTAATAAACCTCTCAAGACCCTGAAACACTATCAGATTTTATTTTTAGGCATGATTTTTACCATGAGATATAATAGTTTTATGTTATTAGATATTTTATGTTAGCAAATTAATTTGATTTCATGGGGTTTGTAATTTTTAACTTGTTTATTTCATATTGTGGGTTCAGCTTGATGACAGTTACAATTCCATGCATATTTGGACTTCGTATGTGTTGATGTTTCATGAAAATATAGTGGTGAAACTATTCTTTGTGTTTGCCTACCTTAAGCCTTACTTATTGAAAATACAGTGGGACACACCTTAAATTGAATCAGAAGGGACCAGTATACTTATATATAAAAACTGAGATTACATTAAATAAGGGTCTCACTGCAGAACATGGGCTGCTTTTTTCCTCTAAATAGACGAACAACATTTATATCCCCTGAAAGTACGTACCTTCTACTTCCATTTTCCGGTGTTCCTTTTACGATTACTATTATATTATATTATTGCACATAAAAAATGTTTTTCCTGCTACTGAAATCAATGCATTTCTCCATTTGTTCACGTCTATATTGTTTACACGCTCAAGTGTTGTGCGATAAGTGAGACCTTTCGTTTCACGGCATTCGAGTTGATTTGTCGCTCCGGATTCCAGACGAGGAATGCTTACAAGGTTAGGTTAGGCCTGTTAGGTTGGGTTCCAATAGCATAAATACAATGAAAAATGTTTTTCCTGCTACTAAAAGCAATGCATATCTCCATTCGTTCGTGTCCATATTGCTTACGCACAGTTTCTTTCATTATTTCTTCGAGGAATGCATACAAGGTTAGGTTAGGCCTGTTAGGTTAGGTTTCATTAGCATAAATACAATGACTAATTATTATTTAGGCTAAGAGAACTAAACCTAGCTACCTAACAACATAGGCATTTTTTGCTTTCACTAGATTTGTGCAGGAATATGCCTTTTCCTTCGTTGCTACGATTTCAATACCACCCAACCTGGACACGTTTTTCTGTTGTTTTTTTTTTTAAAAAAAAAAATTTCCGCACCTTAAAACTTCCTTTTCCCAATTACTAACTACAAAACGTTACCAAAAAATTATGAACCGTGTTCCTCCTAAGCAGCCCATATTCTGCAGTCTTACCTTAAATAAGTGCTATATTCCCATACAGTATTTATTCGCAAATGCTAACATTGCACTGAATAGCACACAACAATTTTTTTTACCAGTAGCGAAACAGGATTTTCTGCACACATTTTAGATTCTTGGCTGCTTGACTTTCCGCAAATGCTTTTAGCCTGAGAAACCACACTAAGCATATCCAAATCATTCTGCTGTAAGGCAAATTAATGCTGTTCAATAATGGTCTATTTTTGCAAAACATGTCCAACCATCCATTACATGCTTTGAATTCAGTCTTACCCATTTTTTGAGTGGCATTTTTAGCATATTACTGTAACATGGGACCCAGTATGTGGTGATTTTTTTTTCCTCTGGCAGAGACAAACCACTCTCACACTATTTCATTATGTTTGTCTTTTTTTCTTAGGTTTTATTTTTAATTTTCCGTTAGCACAGTTTTCCCACAGCTTCATAATGAAAGTTTTTTTTTCTGTACAGTATTGTACACTTGAGTTTTTATCTGCCTAACAGACAATTTGCTTCGCTCAATTCTGTAGCTATGATAACAACTGCAAGACTAAACTAGCTATACAGAAAGTGTAGGCCTCGACTCGCCCATGAGTAAAATTTCTGGGAGGAGGAAATAAGTGAATTTAAACACAGCTGGGTGCTCAATATAGAAATGTTCAGCATTATTTTCTGTGAATTGTGTGTGCAACTTCAATAATTTCTACTAAACTTTTAATTATTCATTAATATAATTCAAAACTGTCTCATGGAGGATTTGTCAGTCTCACTGAAGGGGAGTTTGTCTTGGTTGTTATTGTTGAGAGAAAAATTAGTTAAAGCTTTGATTGCTTGTTTCTATGTTCCTTCAAATTTTATTTTGTCCCATATCTAGTCTACTTGTAAGAAGCAATGGTATAACAATTAACCGATTCAGGTAAATGCTTTGAAATAGTGATCTGTTGCCTTATATGACAGTTTGATTGATTGATTTGGTGTTTTAAGTCCACTTTAAGTACAGTAAGGCTAATCGGGACTTGACCTACAGTTTAAAGTGGGATCCGAACCACTATGTGCCTCCCTTTGATTACAAAGCGACGATGCTACCACTGTGCCATGCAGTTCGGAAAATAAATTTTGTATAAACTAATGTACTTATCTTTTTCAATTATGTAGAATTTGCTTTGAGTATTTATTCTTCTAGACACTGTATGAACCATTGTCAGTTTGTGAATATACAATGGCTGTAAGTACAAGGTTCTACTTTATAGAAATGAGGATTTTTTTTTTATTGTGCAATGAGATGTATGTAGTTGCTATTGCAAATTATGTCATGTGAAGAAATTTTTCTAAATCCCAATAAAACAATAAATTACTTAATATTTTCCAGAATTTTACAATTTTCTGCATTATGAGTTTTTCTTCATAAAATGCTGTTAGTGTGTAATCCAGCATATAATTTGTATGTAGGAATAATTTTTGCCATGATTGTTAAATTTTCATCTTTCATTTATTACACACAAAGCTTGCCAAGATGGATGAAAATTGTCATACAAATCTGTTTGTCTTACCACTCAAATAAATCTATGTCAACAATGCTTATGCAAATTTCATAATTTACAGGTGTTCTCCCACATGCAGTAGACAACTTTAAGTTGGAATATGGTATTTCCATCTTCACAGAACATTACCGTGTGTCAAGAATAAACTCATATGGTAAGTCTCAACATTCATAGTTTGAATTTTATATATTTTATTGAATTTTCTGCTCTTCGTATTCAGATCACTTTGCACAACTTCCATACTAGTTGCATGTGTGACCAAAAGTCAACAGTATTCCATATTTTACTCCATATATACCTTTTGGGTCCATCCGGAAATCCTGCACCCTCGATTTCAGTAGTGAAATATTTTTAGCAAGATTGTGTGTTGCATATTGTTGAAAAGAAAATTCTGTAGCATGGAAACAAATATTTACGAGTATAAAGCCGTTTAAAGTTGCAAGCTGGAAGTCTACTTGCGGCCATGTCAGTTTCGTAGCAGCCACCCGCACCCGTACTGATAGATATATAACAGTCGCTTTTTCAGGCCTAAACCATAAAAATTGGCCACAGATTCCAGGCTCCGACCCTGGGCTAATCAACCTACCACCCCCTACTACTTCCGCAGCCCCACCTTTTTCTATAGAACCTGCCCAACACTATTTTTCGACAATTCACTCAAGGTACCAAAAAATTAAATATCGCAAATTATACCATTCCACAAGTCAGTCATAGGAAGAAAAATAAATGTGACTGAATCCATGATGGAAGCCCTGAAAAACCATAATGACGTTATGTATGTAAGGAATTTTAATATTAAAAAAATGCAAGTTTCGTAGCACGTAGATCTCGAAAAATTTCCTTCCGCGCTAGTTAAAAACACCCTTTCTTAAGAAACTACATTTTGGACAAAAAGATTTGAAATGTGGTAGAATTCGAGGGTGGAGGATTTCCGGATGGAGCCTACCTTTTTACCAGTGTCACCAATCTAAACAACTATAGCTAAGTAATAAGTAGGGCTGAGCCAATCCCAATGCTAATGTATCGGTATCATAAAGTATTTTATTCACTAATACTGGCCGATACTTTTCCAACATTTGGTCTTGCATGGTTTTCTGCAAGAATGCCATGTAACACTTATGGCATTATCTAATTATCTTGAAAATTATTTAAATTATGAACTTTATACTTCACCAATAATCTGTGTGAAAACTGTGATTACTTGAAAGCCTGATGTAATTCTTCAATAATTTTAGACAAAACTCTGATAAACTGGTGCTTGTAATTGGAGTGGAGAACTAACCCACTAATATTGATCAACATTTTGAACAGCCTTTAATTGCTACAATTTTAAAGCATTGGTATCTTGGGAATCAGTAAGAGCTTTGGCATCGATGTGGATATCTAGGAATTGTAGCTTTCCTGGTGACGTGATTCAAACAAGTGTTCTTGGATTACCCTACACTGGCCTCCATTTCTATATTCCCTAATGATGAGAGCAATGTATACGCTTGAAACGTTGGAAGCCAACATCAGCTTAACCTAGCTGGTAACCCAAGAACTTTTGTTTGGATGCGGATATCTGTTCAAAGTGGTATTGGCTCAGCTCTATTAGTCATACTCATGTGAAAAATTACTTAAGATAGCTTTTGACAGATTGTGTAGTATGCATACATTCCATAGATTACATAGCAATCATGAGACGTGAGAAGTTTGTGTCGCATTGGTATTCAATGTCAAATTAGTAAATTGTAGATACATGACTACTGATAAGTGGAAGAGATGGAGGTGTTGATCTCACTCCAAATAGATCTTTTCAGAGGAGATCAATTAAACAAAACCTAAAAATTCATCATTTTCATTGTAAATAATTTGCTGTTCATTGAAATCCTTGAGCCCTGAGATAAAATGATGTACCTAATTTGTTCTCATATTTTCTAGTGCAAAGCAGATGAATATAGCTTCCCTAGGTGCCCTCATTACCTGTTTGAACTATTCCAATGATTCATTCGACACAAATGATACTGAATTCTATTACTCCCCAGTTAACCCTCACACAATAAATTTTATGACTAAGTTAGTGTTTCAAAGCCTTAGCTGCCTCCGCATATCTCAAGAATTGGATTTCATCTCTTCATATATGTATCCCATATATAGGATTAACAAAGGTGAAGATCTGTTATTAGCAGTGTTGTTTGGTCAATTATTCCTGTGGCTATATGCAGCATTTGGTTTTTCTTGTGTTTCTTTAGCCTGTCTTCCTTTTCTGTGTAACATTTCTTGCTTCCTTCTGTTATTTCTGGAAGTCTTTATGTTTAATGAAATTGATGTCTTCCTTCCATATTTGCTGCAAGCTGTATTTCTACATGGCTCTAAATTCTCTGTTAAAGCTACCTGCAAGGATATTAAAAATAATGAAAGAACTCTCTGACATGATTCTTTGTAGCAGGCAGTTTAAAGTAAAGATCTACAAGCCGAATTTGGGTCTTTTGAAGAATTTGTAAAAGATCTCAAAGCATGGTGTGATGGCAATTTCCAACCAATGTCATCCACCTTTGATGTGTGAAAAATATGTCAAAAGTGCTCTGATATTTCATTTGTTGATGGCACTTATCAAGTAATATGCAGTTTTATGTGAGGATGGGCAAAGTAATGGCAGGCCATTTAGATTCTTTTTTTGTATAAAATTAAATGAGACTCAGTTTGTGTTGAAGAGGGCTTTCTCAACATTTGTAGAAGCTAATCCCTTTCTGTTGTTGTAGACAAAGATTTAAATGGAATTTATATTTTTATATTCAATCCATATCCATTAAGCTTACATTTAATCAATGTATATTGTTATATTACATTTTTGCATTGTAATAATCACCCAGACAAGGAAACATGCCTGCTCTACTAGATATGTTTTTATTATTGTGCATAAGTATTACCAAAAGTATTACTGCTGGACCCTGTGGCCGAGTGGTTAGCTGCGATGCCAAGGGTCCCGGGTTCAAATCCCGCTCTGGCTTGGTTGTTTGTGAATATCCATTTCATCACTCATCCACCTCTTCGCAAATTAGCCAAGAGGCACAAAACACGAAGTAAAATAAACTAAATCAATCAATCAACCAAAAGTATTACTTTCATTTTAGTGTATTTCTTGCCATGATGATGATATTGCGTTTTTATGTTCAGGTTTTAGTGGGACTTGCAGCATGCCAGTGAAGCAGCATGTACAATTGGCAACACTGCCTCAAGACACTCATTCGGCTGCAGTCAAACATTCAACTAAGACGTGCATGTGTGTTGCGCGAACACAATTTAGTTGTATTTGTTATTGTGTGTATACAATCATGTGTATTCGTCAAATATAAGGATTCACAAGAAATTCGTACAGTATCAGTATGATGAAGCAGTTACGGCAATCGCAAACATATGCTGTTCTTGATTTCACCATACCTCCTGTATTGTTTCTTTCCCTCTGCTGTATATTTCACTCTAAAGACAAGTAACTCAAGCTCTGAATCTAAGGTCAACAAAATTATTTGTACATACTGATTCATTGAATAGATAATAGACTGTATAGAACCTTCAAGTGTTTGTACAGTCATGGACACTTCTGGGTTGTAACGATTCCATTGAAAGTTAATGGAATTGTTATAACCCAGAAGTGTCAGTGACTGTACATGCCATAAGGTGACGTGTTCTAAGAAAAATTACATGTAATGTATTTATGTGGTTTGGATTTTAAAGTTTTTTAACTTTTTATTTCAGTATTGGATTCATGAAGAATTGCACTCACACCAAACCATACTCCTGGTACAACTCGACAAAGATATCTTTGGAAGAGGAATACATTTTTATCATGTTTTAAAATTGCTTGTAGTATTTTTTTTAAAAAATGTAATAAATGTTAATATTTCTTGATTTGAAGGATTTATTTGATTGTTCTTAAGAGCAGAATGACATGTATAAGTGCAGACCTGGAATCCCTAAGGAAATGTACACATGAGGTACTCAGGTATCTTCTCCTAAGAGACACCTTTGTGTTCCACAAACTTGGTGGTAGTGTTAATCTTATTAATATTGTTTATTTATAAACCTTATTCAATTGATATTCATATTCACATACTTTGAGAGATGAAACCTATAGCACCTACTGTATGTTTGAAACAAGCTTGTTTTTAAGAAGAAAATACTGTCATACAGCATGAAAGTAAGTTGTTGAAATAATTCCATTCAATATTGTATCGTCTCATTTGCTTGCCATTACAGTTTCTCACAAATGAATGAGTAAATAAATATTTAATGTAAAAGTGGTTATCAGAGCTCGGGGAATCATTTTGTGGTTAAGATATAAGTGGTGTTGTAATCTACAGTGTGTTGCAATATACATGTTTCTGGACTAATCAGATTTCTGAATACAAGGGCTGTGTATTGGGCAAAGAATTGAAGCTGATTTTTCATGTGAATGACATGGAATTTTAAATTAGTTGTCAACTACTGGATCTAATGAACCACTTAGATCCCTTTGTAATTGATGCCAGGGTGAGGAACGCGCGAGAAAGACTGACATCATCAATTCTTTCTCATTCAATGTGAAACAAATTGTAGGGCATTGGTATTACCAATAGTCCAAAATATGGTTGCAATGCCCATAAATTATGAATTTCTCTTATTAGAAATAGAAAAATGTTAGATGTATTGCTTGGAAAGACTGTTCTTTGGAGATACCTCAGAACTTCTCTAATACCTTTTATGAATTTGAAAACTACTTCATTTTTACACAACTAGAATTTTTAGCATTTTCAATGCTGTCATTGTAATACACGACTTTGAATTTTGGTAATGAACATTGGATTTCTTATCATTCAAATGTTTCTTCTTAAGTTATTCATCACTGTGGCTCTTCAAACATTTTGTATGTTCGGTGGAATCTAGATTTTACATTTTTCAGGGGACAAAAGTGAAAGGAGACAAAATGTGGAAAAATGTAAAATTGAAATTCCACAATTTTTTTTCACAAATGAAATTCAAAAAGTGCAGGACATAGTAAGATGCTATGAAAATCTTTATCAAGTGTGTATTCTGCAACAAATGTGTTGCCTCAGTATTTTCCATGCATTTATTCTCAAATCGAGCCATAGTGGTCCAGTTAGGGTGTCTGGCTGCCAAACAGGAGTCCAAGGAACAGTGGTCTAAAGTCTGTATTTTTCCAGCCTTGTTGCTGCATGAAGTAGCTCTGTGGTTCATCCAAATTCAAATAAATGTGTATTTTGGGGTCTAAATGTGACCAGCATATAACTCTTCTGCATCCAACTATGTGTGTTCATGACACACAAGGTGCAAGGGTAACTCTGCTTATTGTTATATTTGTGCAGTAACTTGATTGAATATTAGTGACTGAGCGGCGAAAGTGTGCAACAAGTGTCACATGAAAGCATGGTTGTTATGGAGTTTGTATGCTGCATATGTACCAGCTGAAACTGATTATGATATAATTAAAATTGAGCTACAATTGCAATGCTTGTTTTGCAAATTGTTCACATTAATTCACACACTATCACAATTTATCCTTGATATACTATATGATGGGATAATAGTAATTTTTTGTCACCATTTCTAAAATGTATGTTAAAATAAAGCTGCTCAGTAAGGTGTGCAATAATTCCATTCATTTGACAAGCAGTGATTTCTTATGGAACATATACCCTTTTCCATAAAAGTTCCAGGACTGATTTTATAAAGTAATTATACATATAATGAACTCTCCAACTAATGATCCTTTGGTCCTGTCAAAGTAATCCCTTCTGATATCTATACTCAACTACGAGCATTTCTGGAGGTTTCAGAAGCAATACGTGCTTCTCAGCATGTATGATGACACAGCCATCTTTTGGATTGATGGAATATCTTGATGAATACTAATCAGCTTTTATTTTTAAAAAGTTAGGGGTCCCGGGTCGATACCCGGTGGAGGCACAAGTGGTTCGGATTCCACTTTAAACTGTAGGTCCAGTCCCGATTAGCCTTACTGTGCATAAAGTGGACTTAAAACAACATATCAATCAATTTTTAAAAAGTTATACTTAGCAGAGAAACTCTCTTAACTTGATCAAATCAAAATGTAATATCATGAATTTTACAGAGACATTGTGTTGATATTTTTATACAAGCAACACCAATTCTTATATACAAATATGGAATTTGAAGTCATTAAAGCCAAACTCATCAAAGGCATTGTAAATGCAGAGCCACTTCCAAGCTCATTTATATTCACAACACCTATAAGGTGACTAAATAACATCCATTGTGCACCTTTCAGTATCATAGTTTGAAAAAAAAATCACTCCTGTTACTTTTCTGACAAAGGCTAATCTTTGTGAAGGTCTCTGCAGGGAAATACTTGGTCACAGGAGCTTGTTTGTGTAACTTGACAAGTGGCACACTTCAGTCATGTATGTAAGTACTTAATTAATATTTTTTTAAATAGTGACAAATGCACATATTTTCAACAAATATCTCAATTACATACTGTTTCATGCACAAGTTTACTGCACATTATTAACAATGAATGACAGCACAGTAGATTATAATTTATGTTAAAGGGAAAAGAATGATGCGCACCTCTTACAAAAGTTCAATTATAAACATCATTAAATTTTCTGTCATATAAGAATATAATTGCCAAGAAACCTTAGTGGTTCTGTACATTCATCAAGATTAAGTGAGAGGGGGTGTAACTGGATAATTTAACGGAGTTTACATTTCATGTGCTACCTAGGTATGTCCACAAGAAGTTCTATGTTTGTGTTTGGCTGCCTTGGTGCCATTATAGATTGAGTTGTTAAAACTGCGGGGGTCACTGTGAGCGGTATTACAATGTTACATGTACAGTCACGGATACTGCTGGCTTGTAATGAATACATAGACTTTCAATGGAATCGTTACAAGCCGGCAGTGTCCGTGACTACATCTTGAATAAAAATTACGTAGATTTTTCAGTAAAAAAGGCAGGACTCAAAGAACCCTGTCTCCAGCATACCATGCAATTGCTCTACCGGCCTGGCATCACCTGATTTTTTGCTGTTTTACCTGTGTGTATTCGTCTTTGCAAGAGCTACTGCAATGGGATCTGTTGCCTTTGAAACACTGTACACAGGCAAAACAGCAACAGCGATAACTCAGGCGATGCCAGGCTGGCTTGGTAGCTCAGTTGTTTATTATTATTATTATTATTATTATTTATTACACCTATAACAGAGCTTTCGCTCCAATTACAATAGGCTTACATATATACATATTTTAAACAATTAAAAAATTATAATTCCAACAATACAATACAATACAATAACAATAGAAGAAAAAGGAGAGCAAAACTACAATAATGGTTTCATAAAAAAGACACCAGCATAGGTATTCTAGAGAACATAAATCCAAAAGTGGTATTCACTGAGGTAGAACAAGGTACATATCTATATACAGACTGAGGCATTTATAACTATGCACATGCAAATACTCATATATAAACAAATATACACACACACACAAGCAAATTGTATTTATAAACATACCCATATACACAGAAAACATCTATAATTATTTATTATTTATTCATGATTCATGATTTTCTTCGAAGGACAGACAGGAATTGCATGAATGGCATAGCAAAATCCAAGTCTCCACCGTTTCTGACTATTTCATTATGTTTAATACATAGTCTTAGAATGGGGGAATTCTGGTGTTCTGTTGAGTTGGATTTACTGTAATAAAAAGGCTGCCTGAACCGCAACATGTCCTTCTTAGCATTAAATTTTAATGTTTGGAGGAGACTTGGACTGTCAACCAGCCCGTTGACTAACTTATATAAAAATAATTGATGAGATACTACTCTCCTTTCGTACAGAGGTGTAACATTGAATTCTCTGAGTAATTGTTTATATGATACCTGATCCTGAAAAGATGATCTTTTGTGTTTTTTGTAATATAAGTAACGCACAAATTTCTTCTGAATTATTTCTATTTTTTTGCTATTACATTGAGTGTGGGGTGACCAGACTACACTTGCGTATTCTAATTTGGTTCGAACAAGGCAATTAAAAAGGCTTGTCAGAGCTCTTTCATTATGCATGTCTTGTGAACTTCTAATTAGAAACCCTAACGTTCTGTAAGCATCATTACAAATCTGATCAATGTGTGTTCCAAAAGATAATTTATTATTTAATGTAACTCCTAAGTCATTTATCTGATTTACTCTTTGTAATGCACGGTTGTTCATTGTATACTGATAAATATTAGGTCTGATTTGTAGAGCAATGGCACAGTATGCCAGAGACCCAGGTTTGAGTCCTGGTCAAGCATGCATCTTTCGCTCAAAAATCTATGTAGTACATCTCCTGTGTGTGCCTAATTTAATGAATAAAAACTGTATAAAATCAGTTTCGCAGTGTCAATTGACAATGATAATGGATTTTAAAAACAGGTGTTAACAACTTCAAACAAGATCAATATTGTATTTGTACAACCACCCAATACTAAGAAAAAGTTGTTTCGCAAAATTGATAAGAACATTATTTTTACAAACTTTGGAAATCTGATAATTAAGAATTTTGTTTAAAACCTTTCTGCCTACACCGTACTAAAATTTCATCACGATTGAATGAATGGTTTGCAAAACAAAAAAATGCACTTTATTTGTTCTCACGACGATTAAGAATGTAAGGCATACTTGAAAAAAAAATGTGGTTACCATATATTAACAGAATTGAATAAGCTAAATTTTGATGTAACTCATTTTTATGTAGGTCTACTGGATAATTTTTAATTGGAGTCGAAACTTGAGTATCTATAATTTTTAATCCGACAGTACTTGCACACATCAGTCCAAATTAAATTAACATGTCCAAAATTTTAGTACCTGTTCACACGGATTAAGAATTGACAGTGATAAGTAAAATATTTCATGACTGAATATGCGCACTACATTAACTTCATGAATGAAATTGGCTAATATGGCGGTTGTTACAGTTTTTTGCTTCAAATCTTGCCCTGAGTATAGACTTTAGTTTCACGACTAGCTAACAGTGTCGAGAAGCAATACAAAATATGCTAGATATATGCACCTGCTGCCACAACACTTCGGGTTGAAGGAAGGAGCTTTATAAAATTTACCATTATGACACAAAATAGTTATGGAATTCCTTGAGGAATCCCTTAGGAGATGTAGAAATGAAGTTTAAATAAAATATTTCTGCCCATGTGACATGCATTTAGTAGAAAAGTTAAGAAACGGATATGTATTGCTGCCACAACAGTTTGTTGCTGGAGTGGTTTGAAAAAATATGCTCTTTAAAAATTATCTAATTTTCCGGGGCTTGGCCCCTAAAGAAAAACGGACGTATTCACATAATTATCAATCACCATAACGCATAACTATCACACAGTCTTTTAAAAGGTGATTTTTACCCCAAAAAAGTCATCGTCTGTTGCAATGGATACGACAGCGCTCCTAGCGGCATTGATGTCAATT
Source organism: Lepisma saccharinum (assembly GCF_977018435.1). Taxonomy (NCBI): domain Eukaryota; kingdom Metazoa; phylum Arthropoda; class Insecta; order Zygentoma; family Lepismatidae; genus Lepisma; species Lepisma saccharinum. The sequence goes on along the minus strand of NC_139235.1, from coordinate 39,968,345 downwards.
ATCGTTTTCCGTGGCACGTCGCAAAGGAAGGTGTGGCCTACACCCACCTATGCTACAGTGAAGGTCACATGCTAGCAGAGAGGAGGGAAGAGTGCAATGGATTTGAGTGCTGATTCAGGGCTAGCTCTGTTGCGTCGCGTTCGATCTTGCGTGTTGTTCTGTAGTGTTTTGGTGGCTTTCATTCGCTATGTTTGAGTGAGTTTGGCAGGGTTGATGTTCGAACACAAATTGATGAAGGACATAGGCTGTCAATTACAAGACACAATGAATTTGTCCGGAAAAATAGGCATATATTAAATAGAATTATGGATTGCTTAAAATTCTGTGGTCGACATGAACTTGCTCTACGAGGACATAATGAAAGAGAACAATCTTTAAACAGAGGCATCTTCCCAGATTTATTATCCCTTCATAGAAGAGGGAAAACTAAAGAGGGAACTTCGTGTTCTTTATTGTAGTGAAGAGTTGAAAAACATAAACTCTTATCAGTAGATTGCATTCCTTTTTTATTTAAAATTATTTAGAGGGTACCTTTTCAGAAACAGTAAAAATTACAAACATAGTTTTAATAACTCCAGTGGCAACAGCTGAATCTGAACGATGTTTCAGCACATTGAAGCATATTAAAACCTGCTTAAGAAATGCAATGGGACAAGACAGACCAAATGCTTTGGCACTTGCTTACAATAGAGATAGAATACATTTCAAACAAAGAAGGCTTCAACGAAAAAGTAATAACAAAATTTGCTGAGCAGAAGAACAGAAGTCAACGTTCATAGAAAGGTATGTTTCACAACAATACCCCTGTTTATTTTGTAATCATGTGAATTGTCATTATATTTTAAATTCTTCAAAAAAATAAGTCCAGTTTGTAGTTTAGAAGAAGATAAATACCCGTTTTTCTTGTAATTCATGTAATTTGTCATTACATTTTACATTCTTTCAAACGAGTAAGTCCAGTTTTCTAGTCTAGAAGAAAAAAATACCTTTTTTTTGTAATTCATGTGAATTGTCATTATATTTTAAATTCTTTTGAAAAAATATGTCCTGGCCAAATTTGAGGCCACGAGACAGACGTCACTGTAATTTTCCACAACAAGATGGATTAATTACTTGAGAAAATGCTTAAGAGGAATAGAAATTATGTTTAGACAAGATATTTCAGACCATATGGCATATGTTGTGGGAAAGACAAGAAACAATTATATATTGCTGCCACAACACTCCGGTTGAAAGCAGATGCTTTATAAGAATTTATACGATTCTTTCACAAAATAATATCAGAATTCCTTAAAAAATGTAGAAATAAAGTTTAAATAAATTATTTGTCCACACATGGCATACATTTAGTGGGAAAGATATGAAACGGATATGTATTGCTGCCACAGCACTTCGTTGCAGGAGAGGTTTGAATGTATTGCTGCCACAACAGTTTGTTGCTGAAGTGGTATGAAGAAAGCCGCTCTTTGTAAATATTCGTTATTCCACAAATTGATGGCATAATTCCTTGAGAAAATCCATTTAAAAGCAGAAATTATGTTTAAATAAAATATTTTCTTCATGTGGCATGCATTTAGTTTTGAAAGATACGAAACGGATAGGGTATTGCTGCCACAACACTTCATTGTAGGAGCGGTTTGAAGGAAGACGTTTTTAAAATTAAATTTTATCCGACATAGAAAAATAAAAGAAATGACGGAAATCATTGAAGAGTGTAGATATGAAATTTAAACCTGATATTTCAAAACATATGGCATGTATGTTGTGGAAAAGATAAGAAACGAGTATGCATTGCTGCCACAACACTCTGGGTTGATGGGAGACGCTCTTTAAAATTTAACCATTATTTCACAAAATAGTGGCAGAACTCCTTGAAAATATGTAGAAATAAAGTTTAAAATGAAATATTTCTCCACATGTGGCAAGCATTTAGTGGGAATGATACGAAACGGGTATGTATTGCTGCCACAACACTTCGTTGCAGGAGAGGTTTGAATGTATTGCTGCCACAACACTTTGTTGCAGGAGAGGTTTGAATGTATTGCTGCCACAACAGTTTGTCGCTGAAGTGGTCTGAAGGAAGCCGCTCTTTGTAAATATTTGTTATTCCACAAATTGATGGCATAATTCCTTGAGAAAATCCATTTAAAAGCAGAAATTATGTTTAAATAAAATATTTTCTTCATGTGGCATGCATTTAGTTTTGAAATATACGAAACGGATAGGGTATTGCTGCCACAACACTTCATTGTAGGAGCGGTTTGAAGGAAGACGTTTTTAAAATTAAATTTTATCCGACAAAGAAAAATAAAAGAAATGACGGAAATCATTGAAGAGTGTAGATATGAAATTTAAACCTGATATTTCAAAACATATGGCATGTATGTTGTGGAAAAGATAAGAAACGAGTATGCATTGCTGCCACAACACTCTGGGTTGATGGGAGACGCTCTTTAAAATTTAACCATTATTTCACAAAATAGTGACAGAACTCCTTGAAAATATGTAGAAATAAAGTTTAAAATGAAATATTTCACCACATGTGGCAAGCATTTAGTGGGAATGATACGAAACGGGTATGTATTGCTGCCACAACACTTCGTTGCAGGAGAGGTTTGAATGTATTGCTGCCACAACACTTTGTTGCAGGAGAGGTTTGAATGTATTGCTGCCACAACAGTTTGTTGCAGGAGAGGTTTGAATGTATTGCTGCCACAACAGTTTGTTGCTGAAGTGGTCTGAAGGAAGCCGCTCTTTGTAAATATTCGTTATTCCACAAATTGATGGCATAATTCCTTGAGAAAATCCATTTAAAAGCAGAAATTATGTTTAAATAAAATATTTTCTTCATGTGGCATGCATTTAGTTTTGAAATATACGAAACGGATAGGGTATTGCTGCCACAACACTTCATTGTAGGAGCGGTTTGAAGGAAGACGTTTTTAAAATTAAATTTTATCCGACATAGAAAAATAAAAGAAATGACGGAAATCATTGAAGAGTGTAGATATGAAATTTAAACCTGATATTTCAAAACATATGGCATGTATGTTGTGGAAAAGATAAGAAACGAGTATGCATTGCTGCCACAACACTCTGGGTTGATGGGAGACGCTCTTTAAAATTTAACCATTATTTCACAAAATAGTGGCAGAACTCCTTGAAAATATGTAGAAATAAAGTTTAAAATGAAATATTTCTCCACATGTGGCAAGCATTTAGTGGGAATGATACGAAACGGGTATGTATTGCTGCCACAACACTTCGTTGCAGGAGAGGTTTGAATGTATTGCTGCCACAACACTTTGTTGCAGGAGAGGTTTGAATGTATTGCTGCCACAACAGTTTGTTGCAGGAGAGGTTTGAATGTATTGCTGCCACAACAGTTTGTTGTTGAAGTGGTCTGAAGGAAGCCGCTCTTTGTAAATATTCGTTATTCCACAAATTGATGGCATAATTCCTTGAGAAAATCCATTTAAAAGCAGAAATTATGTTTAAATAAAATATTTTCTTCATGTGGCATGCATTTAGTTTTGAAATATACGAAACGGATAGGGTATTGCTGCCACAACACTTCATTGTAGGAGCGGTTTGAAGGAAGACGTTTTTAAAATTAAATTTTATCCGACATAGAAAAATAAAAGAAATGACGGAAATCATTGAAGAGTGTAGATATGAAATTTAAACCTGATATTTCAAAACATATGGCATGTATGTTGTGGAAAAGATAAGAAACGAGTATGCATTGCTGCCACAACACTCTGGGTTGATGGGAGACGCTCTTTAAAATTTAACCATTATTTCACAAAATAGTGGCAGAACTCCTTGAAAATATGTAGAAATAAAGTTTAAAATGAAATATTTCTCCACATGTGGCAAGCATTTAGTGGGAATGATACGAAACGGGTATGTATTGCTGCCACAACACTTCGTTGCAGGAGAGGTTTGAATGTACTGCTGCCACAACACTTTGTTGCAGGAGAGGTTTGAATGTATTGCTGCCACAACAGTTTGTTGCTGAAGTGGTCTGAAGGAAGGCGCTCTTTGTAAATATTTGTTATTCCACAAATTGATGGCATAATTCCTTGAGAAAATCCATTGAAAAGCAGAAATTATGTTTAAATAAAATATTTTCTTCATGTGGCATGCATTTAGTTTTGAAAGATACGAAACGGATAGGGTATTGCTGCCACAACACTTCATTGTAGGAGCGGATTGAAGGAAGACGTTTTTAAAATTAAATTTTATCCGACATAGAAAAATAAAAGAAATGACGGAAATCATTGAAGAGTGTAGATATGAAATTTAAACCTGATATTTCAAAACATATGGCATGTATGTTGTGGAAAAGATAAGAAACGAGTATGCATTGCTGCCACAACACTCTGGGTTGATGGGAGACGCTCTTTAAAATTTAACCATTATTTCACAAAATAGTGGCAGAACTCCTTGAAAATATGTAGAAATAAAGTTTAAAATGAAATATTTCTCCACATGTGGCAAGCATTTAGTGGGAATGATACGAAACGGGTATGTATTGCTGCCACAACACTTCGTTGCAGGAGAGGTTTGAATGTACTGCTGCCACAACACTTTGTTGCAGGAGAGGTTTGAATGTATTGCTGCCACAACAGTTTGTTGCTGAAGTGGTCTGAAGGAAGGCGCTCTTTGTAAATATTTGTTATTCCACAAATTGATGGCATAATTCCTTGAGAAAATCCATTGAAAAGCAGAAATTATGTTTAAATAAAATATTTTCTTCATGTGGCATGCATTTAGTTTTGAAAGATACGAAACGGATAGGGTATTGCTGCCACAACACTTCATTGTAGGAGCGGATTGAAGGAAGACGTTTTTAAAATTAAATTTTATCCGACATAGAAAAATAAAAGAAATGACGGAAATCATTGAAGAGTGTAGATATGAAATTTAAACCTGATATTTCAAAACATATGGCATGTATGTTGTGGAAAAGATAAGAAACGAGTATGCATTGCTGCCACAACACTCTGGGTTGATGGGAGACGCTCTTTAAAATTTAACCATTATTTCACAAAATAGTGGCAGAACTCCTTGAAAATATGTAGAAATCAGTGGCGGAGCGTGAGCTTTCCAACAGTGTAAGCCTAGCATGATGAAGGCTATTTCCCGTTGTGCTTATTTTGGGGCTGGCATATTGACCCCCCCCCCTTTTCCAATTTTTTCAGTTCCCTAGAATTGTTCAGAAAAGCCTAATTTTTGCACTAAATTTAACCTTACACCCCTTAAAAACAAAGTGACACTACACCAGATTAAAAGTTCTGGAAATATCCATGAGCGTGGTGTTTTCATTGCTAGGCTGTGTTGTTCTACATTGAGAGGAATGGTTGGTTGATTTGGTGTTTTAAGTCAACTTTATGTACATTAAGGCTAATCGGGATTGGACCTACAGTTTAAAGTGGGATCCGAACCACTATGTGCCTCCACCAGGTATCGAATACATTGAGAGGAGAACTAATAATTACGTCAGTATTCCTATCACTATGAGTAACCTAACAATAAAAAATACACAAAGTTAGATAAAATATAGAACAAAATAGTTCGATTCAGAACCTCTTATCTAAATGAATTTTAAAATAAACATACCTCTTACATGCTACTGTTCCATTACAACTTGTAGTTCAAATCCAGGCGGAGATTTTTTTCGGCAAAGATGTCAATCACAGCATCATCGAAGGTAGGGCTCTTCTTTAAATCCTTCAAGAGTGTTCTCTCTATTGCCATCAGCGATAGCTTAGTAAGTCTCTCCTGGGTCTGTGTGCTGCGCAGGTAGGTGTGTATCCTCTTCAAGGCAGAGAATGTTCTTTCAACAGATGCACTAGTTGCAGGTATGGTTAAAATTAAGGCAGAAAGCTTTGTTGTTTCCGGAAGAGCATTGCACAGGTTTGTTGAAATTAAATATTTATGGAGGTCTAACACTGAAGGTTTCAAAAACTCCTGCGACGAATAAATAGCAGTAAGTTCTGTTTTCAAAATTAGAGGATCAAAATATCGTCCATATGATTTCAATAATGATTCGTAAGCATTTATTGGAAATTTCAGAGAATAATTTTGAAAATTATCAAAATCTAGCAAGGGGAGCAATTCTAGTTTCTGGATATCGGAGAATCTGTTGGCTAATTGGACTTTCATTGTGTCAATAATTTCATAGCGAAGTCTTCGATAAGAAGCTTTCCTCTCATTACTGATGAGAACAATTCTCTGTCTTTTGCTTGGCACCTTTAAGTGTTCTTCTCCCAACCTGGCACTGTCGCTTTCGGACCACACTTTTTCAAAGTCTTCCCTCTTAGTACTCAAGAAACTTTGATACTTGTACCTTTCGAGTACAGTAGCCGATGTCATTCACTCTGGTTTGCAAAATTTCGAAAAGTATTTTAGCTGGTGGAAGAATGGCCGAAAATACAATTAACATAAAATTGAAATCAAAATCATGGAGAGTTGCAAAATATCCACGAGAAGAGAGACGCGTTTCTCCATCCCACTCCTCTTGGTTCTGTATCACTGATACAAAGAAATTAATTAGATCTGTTTTCAACTGGGAAACAACTTCAACCAATCTCTCTGCATAGAGCCATCGAGTAGGAGCAACTGATGGCAGACGTCTGCTTACCATTTTGTCCAGCGCTGCTTTCCTCTTTGAAGATTTAGAAAAGAATGCTGCAAAAGCCGACAAAGTTTCAAAAAATACTTTACATTCTTTGATGCCCTCCACAGATTGTTTGAGAACTAAGTTTAACTTGTGAGCATAGCAATGGACAAACAGCGCTGTCTTATACCTGTCTCTTATCAACTTTTGCAAACCATTGTGTTCTCCAGCCATGACAGCTGCTGCATCATAGGTTTGAGCGACTAATTTCTCGCCACACTGGAAGTCATTTATTACACCAAAAACATGGTCTGCCAGGACAGCAGCCGTGCGATCCCCACTGACATCCTTAAAACCTATGAACCGCTCCTCTACGTTACCATTTGAAGTTACATAACGTAGCACCGATGAAAGTTGAGATTTCTGAGAGGCGTCTACTGTTTCATCTTCGATGACAGACACAAATAATGCTTCTTTCACTTCACTTTTTATTTTGTTCATCATCAAAGTTGCAATTGCATCAATCAACTCATTTTGGATATCGTGAGAAGTGCCAGCTAAAAAACTGTAGATGATTCCAAATGATGACTTAGTTTTTCATCATAGCTTGCCCTATAATGAAGCATTTCTACGTAATTACCCCTATTGTTTGATTCTGAACCCTCCAAATGACCTCTGAAAGGGAGCTCTTGTTCCGCCAAAAAACAAGCAGTGTCGATTAAACAACCAAAGATGTATCTTTTTGCTTTGACTTTTTCGTTGTGTTTCTCTCGGTTTAATTTGAAGGCAAGGTTTAAACAATCTTCAATTCGCGTAGTTCCAAATTTCAACAACGCAATCTTTGAATTTACGTGTGCTACGGAGATCTCATGTCTTTTCTTTAATAAATGATAATTATTAGCGTCGCCGACACCTTTTGTTGTCCAAGCAGTTTTTTATGTTGAAAAGAGAAGGCAGGGCCAACAGAAAAGTGCTGAATACTTTTTACAACCACATAACCAAGTATTAGCTTCGTACCATGAGTCACAAAATGGCGCACTTTATTTTTTGTTTCCGTTACCATGCCTGCTAGAGAAGGAGTGGACCTACCTATTGTACATCCACAAGTTTCTTCTTTGCAGCAAAATACTTGCTGGAAAACGGCGTCTTCAACAAGTTCTCCACCACACAATCACACTCGCTTTCTTCCATAATGCACTTCGTATCACACCACAGTACACGGACAACTGCACCACACCGCCCACTTTTCAATAGATCGAAAAAAAAAAAACGAGAATAAATGCTCACTAATTGTAGAAGTTTATCCAGAAATTTCTATCAAAGGAGATGTAAGTGATTTCTAAGGGGAGTGTAAAAGAGAGGCAGACCATAAATAAGCTTTCCGTGCATTTTCGGAGTGTTTAAATTACGGACTATGTAATTAATGAATGATATTTCGTTCACATTTGATATGATAATTTGTAAAATTGGTTCAATCTTAAGTTTTCATCACACATTTAACTTAAAAAAACAACTTTTTGCACTATTTAGCTCAATTATTACAAGCAGAGTTCAAATTAAAAACAGAGATCTTAATATTTCCTATGTATATACTAATCCTACAAGCAAAAACAAGCGTTAAGCACATTAATGTATATATTGTTATATTTTATCATTTTCTCGTTTTTTGCTCATTTTAGGTGTTTCTCCTTTTCCCATTCCTGTTAGTTTCTTTGCTTCAAAATTCCCTTTTCCTGTAAAAAAAACCTCCTTGAAACACCACCGTCTCAAATTTCCTTTGCAACCACCTCTTCATACATAGTTGCCAGATGCTGCAGTTACGATAGAGACTTGGAAAGTCGTCTGCTAATCTTTGCCTGAGTGCACTGCATACAGTTCTTAAAGTGAGTAGGGGCAGTAGCGTACGCAGGATTTCATCAAGGGGGGGTGTTATTTCGAAAACTTTCTACAAATTCACATTACCATTGTTTTATTATACTTTATTTAATTAATAATAATAATTAATTAATTAATAATTATTATAATTAATTAATTAATTTAATTACTACTAATAATTATTACTAATGCAGCTGCTATTTATGAAAAAATAGAACAAAATTACATTTCTTTTGTTTACTTTGTTACAAAATAATTGTCTAGTCAACGGTTATTTGTATATGATAAGTCAGACATTTTAAGTGTGAAGAAAATCCATAAAAACAAGCTAATATATTAAATTTATTGAAATAATCGAAATATGAAACTCATTCAAGGAGCCGCGTTGGTCTAGTCTTAGTCTGACAACTTCGTGGGATATCCGGGTTCGATTCCCGGAATTGGTTGGAATTTATCCAGCCTTGTCTCCGCACCCAGCCTCATAGCAATGGGTACCTGAGAGCAACCCTGGGGAATGAAGGCAGCCGGAGCATGGTGCTGATCACATCACCTGCAAACTAGTTCGAGAATCTTTGGGGCCCACCACACCACTACGTGTGACTTCATGGTACGGTGCTATATGCACGGGGGAATTTACATTACCTTTACCTATGGAACTCGCCCAGGATGATGATGAAGCGCGAGAATACATGTTGCTAAATTCCACTGAGTCTATGTTTTCGTTGAAAAGTAAGTTTATAGACATTCCAACACATTTATCACTTCTAGGTGATTCACAAAGCACTTCTTCAACATTATTTAATGATGTGGATGTAGACTCAGCATCACCTGAGAGTTCACAAGGGGATGTGAAATCAGTACCGGGAAGAACGTTTGCAATAAGGTCGGCACAATGCGACGAAGGAAGGAATTTTCACAATTCTCGAGAGAGTCACTGCGCGACTTTTTGCAAAAAAAAATTGCAAAATTGCTTAGATTGTGTTTGGAATGTTGTGTTTTTCTTTATGCTGCATGGGAATAATAATTCAAATTATTATTATTATTATTATTATTATTATTAATATTACTGTCGCAGATCTTTGACTGTGATAAATTAGCCATTTTTAATTTTTTTCTACAGCATTTTCCATAATATTTCAAAAGCTCAAGGGGGGGGTTTAAACCCGGTAACCCCCCCCTTGCGTACGCCACTGAGTAGGGGAGGTGGTGCGGTGGTTGTTAGCTTTCTGATCTTTCCTTCAGGGGGATGTGCTTATTGGTCTTTGTCAAGTGTGGTCTTGAACAATGAGAGTTGCTAAAACGCCAGCAATATAAAGATCGCCTTACTACAGAATGCACATCTGGCCAGTTTCCACTGTTTCCTGGCTAAAACCCGACAACGCTGTGGCTCCCTCCTCTTGCGGGGCAATCGGTGTCTCGCTGGACCGTATTCACGGTTAGCCAGTGATGCCACCCAAGCATAATGGTGCTAAATCTCGCACAAGTTTAAGAAGTCGTTGGACAGTTGGAGATATAATAAAACAAGAGGGCCGCTGTTCGTAGGGGTTGAATTTTCTCAATCTTTTCACGTTAATGTCGAACCCATCCCGTTGCTTGAACCATTCTAATTTATATTATACGGAAGAAATTGCATATTTTACTTAACTATAGTATGTAGCTAATTAATAATGCAATTTTAAAACTCTAAAATAGATGCATAAATTGAACTTGAAACTTGTCTTAGGAAAATAATAAATTGTAGTTTTCTTTATAAATTAATATTAATAATATATAGAGCCTAGAACAATATAGTAGCATGTAGCATAATTTCAGAGTATAAACGACACCATCGATGTTCGGTAATGGTAAGGAGGGGAGGCCCCTCCTGGAAAATGAATGTCAACCATAAAATAATATATATCACACATATAATTTCATTTCAGTCACAGCAAATTATGTTAATTATTGTAAGGGCATTGCAGAAAAATGTTAAACTTCAAATTGAATTAGTATCTTTTGAGAAGGCAACTCTATTAAGGAGGAAAATGCCTAGTTTACCCCCACCCCCTGGAAAAAATACTTTGCTTAATCCTCCCAGGTGGAAAGAAATACTGCGGACGTCCCTGAACAACACTTTTTCTAAACATGAGGTTTGCAACGCTGCTGTAAGCCTCTGACCGAAGGTTTACAGACCTAGGGTTCTGGCCCGCTCTTCTCCACGCAGATAGGGTAGGCAGAGAGAAGGAGGGTAGGCACTGCTCGCTCGCGGTCAGCAACTTGTAAGGCAAAATTCAGAAGGCTTACAGCTTCCCACAGGCAGAAGGCGGGAGATCCCATGTGCTATCTGGTGCTGAAGTGTTGCAATCTAACAAACAGGATCTTGAACACTGGTGTCGACCCAAGTTGAACTTTTAACTTGTTTACGAATTTTGCCACATAATTACATACATTTTACTGGATGTATTAAACTGTAAGCCCGGCTTACATGGCTTACATGGACGCTCCGCGCCTGGTAGAAATAAAGTTTAAAATTAAATATTTCTCCACATGTGGCAAGCATTTAGTGGGAATGATACGAAACGGGTATGTATTGCTGCTACAACACTTCGTTGCAGGAGAGGTTTGAATGTATTGCTGCCACAACACTTTGTTGCAGGAGAGGTTTGAATGTATTGCTGCCACAACAGTTTGTTGCAGGAGATGTTTGAATGTATTGCTGCCACAACAGTTTGTTGCTGAAGTGGTCTGAAGGAAGCCGCTCTTTGTAAATATTCGTTATTCCACAAATTGATGGCATAATTCCTTGAGAAAATCCATTTAAGAGCAGAAATTTTGTTTAAATAAAATATTTTCTTCATGTGGCATGCATTTAGTTTTGAAAGATACGAAACGGATAGGGTATTGCTGCCACAACACTTCATTGTAGGAGCGGTTTGAAGGAAGACGTTTTTAAAATTAAATTTTATCCGACATAGAAAAATAAAAGAAATGACGGAAATCATTGAAGAGTGTAGATATGAAATTTAAACCTGATATTTCAAAACATATGGCATGTATGTTGTGGAAAAGATAAGAAACGAGTATGCATTGCTGCCACAACACTCTGGGTTGATGGGAGACGCTCTTTAAAATTTAACCATTATTTCACAAAATAGTGGCAGAACTCCTTGAAAATATGTAGAAATAAAGTTTAAAATGAAATATTTCTCCACATGTGGCAAGCATTTAGTGGGAATGATACGAAACGGGTATGTATTGCTGCCACAACACTTCGTTGCAGGAGAGGTTTGAATGTATTGCTGCCACAACACTTTGTTGCAGGAGAGGTTTGAATGTATTGCTGCAAAACAGTTTGTTGCTCAAGTGTGTTGATTAATCTGTCACCTAAGAATTCTGATACAATTTTAAAATGTACCGAATGTGAGGCAATCTTTAGTTTTAAATTAATTATTTCCAATTTTATTGTGCCTATTTTTGGAGGGCAGTCTTTCGCAATAAATTACTTCTTTCTTCGTTCAAGTTTTTAAGTAATGATGTTGCTACGCCGCCATTTAAAACACGAGCTCCTGAATCGTGTTGTTTGGCCCTTAAGATTCAAGATCCACATTTAAGTTCAAGTCTGACGTCATTGTTATGACGTTGCACTGGCACATGCGCATGCCTACCTTTTACGCTACGTATTAGAAGAAGACAAGGAAAAAGTGTTGTGGTAGTAATTCCAACCTTTGAAGTTATAGCGATTTTTATAAATCTATCCCATTAATAATCGTAACAATTGATAAAAGAAGAAGAAGAAGGTAAAGTGCTCCCCTGTGCATAGCACCACGCCATGAAGGCGTATAGGGGGGTGGGGATAACGCCCCACACTTTCTTGATCCGGTCGTGAGTGGGGGGTGATGTGATCAGCATCACGCCCCTGACCGCCTTTACTCCCCAGGGTTTCTCCCAGGTACTCATGTTATTCGACGCTGGGTGGGCGCCGGGGCCGCTTCCATCGTTAGAAAAGTTCCCGGATTTGAACCGGCCGGGGATCGAACCCGGGACCTTTAGCATGGTAGTCAGACGCGTTACCGACTGAGCCACCGCATATTGTTTTTTTAATTTGAGTATGTATACTAATGAATAAAAAAGGACAGCTGAAATATTGTGTGTA